>NC_092087.1:26977214-27594348 GCF_045679555.1 Salvelinus alpinus | reverse complement strand
AAAGCCTAATTTACAAAGTGGATTTTCATAAAATTAAGCATGCTGAAATTGAATAATGGGATGTATATTAAAGTGGTCCATCAATACAAACAGACTACAAACGACATCAGCACTAATCAAAGTTTTTCCAATCCCCCCTTGATGTATTCTCAAATACACATTGATTCTGTCAGGTCAATTTAAATTCAAGCACTCTACGTACAAACATTCAGTCTCAGAAACAACCCTTGGACAGGAATTGTCAGTTTTGTCTGGGACAATAGGACAATCAATTCTATCAATGCTGAACCAACCTCCAAATCTGATATGATTACACAAAGACGGGGGTGGGGGGATGGGGGATGAGAATAAATCAATATCTGTGGTAAATACTTCCAAACAGGGTGGCTTTAAGACAAGATCACAGTACTCGGGTGGATTCTCCATCTCTCTGTCTCTCCTATGAGATGTAGCGACTGTCAGTGAGCACCAGCTGCTTTTCACCATCACATTTTTTATACTGTAGCAGTTGGAAAGCCAGGGACTTGGAGACAGAGAATTGTCAAAGCATTAAGCCTTTCAATTTTCTGGAGAACACAGACCCTCTGAAACGCCCTCAGCTCACGTCTTGCTGACTAGTTCAGATGGTGTGTCCATCATTGGACTCAGAACATCCTCAAGATACGGGCTGCGGCAGACATGGTGCTCACAAAGAGATGATACGGCTCCACATATTAAATAAAACATTTCTCTGAGGGAATTTGTGGAACATGAAATGTTGTATTCAGCAATAATCACATTGTAGAGTGGAATATGATCCATTCTAGCTGTATAATAAGTGCAGGCAGAGCATTTTGATGAGACCTTGACGTGTCTTGTGAAGTCTGATCCTGAGGTCTTGTTTTGTCGGGGGTTACTTGGCTCTGTCATGTGCTGTTTGTTCCAGGAAAATGCTATCAACAAAGCAGCATCACTCTTTAAGCAGTTATTGTTTCTACCCAAACAGTTGAGAAGTAGTTGTAGTAGTCTGTTTTCTGTGTGTATTTTATGTGTGATGATAACAGACAACTGGAGCATGGCTGTCTGTCTGCCGTTTGTTCTGTGGAAGCAGTTGTGAGGGATGACAACATGTCTCCCTGTGTTTTGTTTTTGCCCATCTGGAGCCGCACAAAGATGAAGGATTGACGAAAGCAGGAAAACGGAGGTAAATACTGAGGTGACAACAAATAAATCTCTTTCAGTATGAAATCTTTTTTTTCTGACCAGATTGCATAAGCTGTGGAGGATATCCATTCACATTATGATTTGTGACATTTAGCTGAAGTGATTTTGGTTTTAAAGAGCACTGTTGTGTTTGTGTACATTGTGGAGAAGCTTAGAGGGTTTAATGCAGTGGTAGGTGCAAGATATGTTTGTGTATTTTGGTAACAAATATATTGCCGTTTACATTTGTACTTGTGCCAACTCTATACACTAATACACATTTAATACCTTTTTTTGCTGGTACAGTATAATCTTAGTGTTATAGTGTCATGATGTACACAATAGTCAAATGCATCTATAATTGCTTTATTTGGTTACACAAATGTTAATCAGGCCAATCTCCTTTTGGAGTAATGTTTTATTTTTATTTTTTTATTTAAACTTTATTTAACTAGGCAAGTCAGTTAAGAACAAATTCTTATTTACAATGACGGCCTACCCAGGACAAACCCTAAACCGGACCACACTGAGATGCAGTGCCTTAGACCGCTGCGCCAAGCTATGACAAATACAATTTAATGATGTCTGATATACTTGATACACAAGTCGAGAAATGTCTCTCAAGTCTCCTTTATTGCTGTCTTTTTCAGTTGAGTTATATTAGCCTTTTCTGTAACTATCAGCCACACGCCAACTGGGATGCAGGAGAAAAGAGGAAGAACACGTGAACAGCAAATCTGTTCAATGGAAAGTCCCACATGAGAAGATATAAAGTGAGAACGTTTAGATGGATGTAACTTTAAAGACCACTGAGATGTTTCTTGTCTGCGTGGGTATCCATCATCTATGAAGCAAACAAACCATTTTAGGATCCCTGTCTCCCATACCCACTATATTATTGATGTGAAGACAATGTTTACCACCTATAAGGTTTGAAAGCATATGAAATGTAAGAATGCTATTCTTTATTCAAATGTTGAACACACAATGACAGAACACAATGACAGGATAGAAACAACATATACAGTACCAGTCAAAAGTTTGGACACACCTACTCATTCAAAGGTGTTTCTTCATTTTTCTATTTTCTACATTGTAGAATAATAGTGAAGACATCAAAACAATGAAATAACACATATGGAATCATGTAGTAACCAAAAAATATCAAACAAATCAAAATACATTTTATATTTGAGATTCTTCAAAGTAGCCACCCTTTTCAGTGATGACAGCTTTGTACACTCTTGGCATTCTCTCAACCAGCTTCATGAGGAATGCTTTTCTAGCAGTCTTGAAGAAGTTCCCACATATGCTGAGCACTTGTTGGCTGCTTTTCCTTCACTCTGCACTTTAACTCATCCCAAACCATCTCAATTGTTTTGAGGCCAGGTCATCTGATGCAGCACTCCATCACTGTCCTTGGTCAAATAGCCCTTACACAGCCTGGAGGTGTGTTTTGGGTTATTGTCCTGTTCAAAAACACATGATAGTCCCATTAAGCGCAAACCAGATGGGATGGTGTATCGCTGCAGAATGCTGTGGGAGCCATGCTGGTTAAGTGTGCCTTGAACTCTAAATAAATCATTGACAGTGTCACCAGCAAAGCATCCCCACACCATCACACCTCCTCCTCCATTCTTCACGGTGGGAACCACACATGCGGAGATAATTCGCCCACCTACTCTGTGTCTCACAAAGACACAGCGGTCTCAAATTTGGTGCATAGATAGATATGCATAGATAATAACCAGAGAGTAGCAGCAGCATAAAAGAGGGTGTGGGGACAATGCAAATAGTCTGGGTAAAGCCATTTGAGTAACTGTTCAGGAGTCTTATGGCTTGGGGGTAGAAGCTGTTGGACCTAGACTTGGCCCTCCAATGCTGCTTGCCAATACTGCTTGCCATGCGGTAGCAGAGAGAACAGTCTATGAATAGGGTGACTGGAGTCTTTAACAATTTTTAGGGCCTTCCTCTGACACCGTCTGGTATAGGGTCCCTGGATGGCAGGAAGCTTGGCCACAGTGATGTACTGGGCCGTACGCACTACCCCCTGTAGTGCCTTGCGGTCGGAGGCCAAGCAGTTGCCATACCAGGCAGTGATGCAACCAGTCAGGATGCTCTTGATTCTGCAGCTGTAGAACTTTTTGAGGATCTGACCGGTGCCAAATCTCTTCAGTCTCCTGAGGGGGATTAGGCTTTGTTGTGCCCTCTTCACGACTGTCGTGGTGTGTTTGTACCATGATAGTTCGTTGGTGATGTGGACACCAAGGAACTTGAATCTCTCAACCTGCTCCACTACAGCCCCGTTGATGAGAATCGGGGCGTGCTCGATCCTCCTTTTCCTGTAGTCCACAATCATCTCCTTTGTCTTGATCACGTTGGGGGAGAGGTTGTTATCCTGGCACCACATGGCCAGGTCTCTGACCTCCTCCTTATAAGCTGTCTCATCGTTGTCGGTGATCAGGCCTACTACTGTTGTGTCATCGGCAAACTTAATGATGGTGTTGGAGTCATGCCAGACCGTGCAGTCATGGGTGAACAGGGAGTACAGGAGGGGACTGAGCACGCACACCTGAGGGGCTCCTGTGTTGAGGATCAGCGTGGCAGACGTGTTGTTACCTACCCTAACCACCTGGGGGCGGCCCGTCAGGAAGTCCAGAATCCAGTTGCAGAGGGAGGTGTTTTGTCCCAGCGTCCTTAGCTTAGTAATGAGCTTTGAGGGCCCTATGGTGTTGAACGCTGAGCTGTAGTCAATGAATAGCATTCTCACATAGGTATTCCTTTTGTCCAGGTGGGAAAGGGCATTGTGGAGTGCAATAGAGATTGCATCATCTGTGGATCTGTTGGGGTGGTATGCAAATTGGAGTGGGTCTAGGGCTTCTGGGATAATGGTGTTGATGTGAGCCATGACCAGCCTTTCAAAACACTTCATGGCTACAGACGTGAGTGCTACGGGTCAGTAGTCATTTAGGCAGGTTACCTTGGTGGTCTTGGGAAGAGGAACAATGGTGGTCTACTTGAAACATGTAGGTATTACAGACAAGTTGGGGACAAGTTGAAAATGTCAGTGAAGTCCCTTGCCAGTTGGTCAGCACATGCTCGGAGTACACATCCTGGTAATCCGTCTGGCCCCGCGGCCTTGTGAATGTTGACCTGTTTAACCTCTCTTGGGTAGGGGGCAGTATTGTCACATCCGGATGAAAAGCGTGCCCAAAGTAAACTGCCTGTTACTCAGGCCAAGAAGCTAGGATATGCATGTAATTGGTAGATCTGGATAGGAAACACTCTAAAGTTTCTAAAACGGTTAAAACTATGTCTGTGAGTATAACAGAACTGATATGGCAGGCAAAACCCTGAGGACAAACCATCCCCCCCAAAAATGTTTAGCCTACGACTGTTTTTAATGGCTGTCACTTTTATTATAAGGCGAAATCCTTCCAGATTACAGTTCCTAGGGCTTCCATTAGATGTCAACAGTTTTTAGAAAGAGTTCAATGCTGGTTGTTGAAAAAATTAGCCAGAAATTGTAGTTTTTCTTGGTGGCTCCCATTTTGGCTGTAGTGTTTCCAAGCGTGTGGAAGAGCGCGTTCTTTGGTATTTTTCTCCGGTAAAGACAATAACGATTCTCCGTCTTAAATTTTATCATTTATTTACGTATTAGGGTACCTAAGGTTTGATTATAAACGTTGTTTGACTTGTTTGGAAAAGTTTATTAGTAACGTTTGGGATTCATTTTGTTTGCATTTTGATGGAGGGAAACTGGGTGGATTATTGACTGAAGCGCACCAGCTAAACTGAGTTTTTATGGATATAAAGAAGGACATTATCGAACAAAAGGACCATTTGTGAGGTATCTGGGACCTTTTGGAGTGCGAACAGAAGAAGATCATCAAAGGTAAGGCATTTATTATATCGCTATTTCTGACGTTCATGGCGCACCTGCCTGGTTGAAATATATTTTTCATGCTTTTGTATGCGGGGCGCTGCCCTCAGATAATCGCCTGGTGTGCTTTCGCCGTAAAGCCTTTTTGAAATCTGACACAGCGGCTGGATTAACAAGAAGTTAAGCTTTATTTTGATGTATTACACTTGTGATTTCATGAAAGTTAAATATTTATAATTCTGTAGTTTGAATTTCGCGCTCTGCAATTTCACCGGATGTTAGCCAGGTGGGACGCTACCATCCCACCTGCCCATAAGAATGTAAAGGTCTTACTCACATCGGCTACAGAAAGCGTGATCACACAGTCGTCCGGAATAGCTGATGGTCTCATGCATGCTTGTCTCGAAGCGAGCATAGAAGTAATTTAGCTCGTCTGGTCGGCTCGTGTCACTGGGCAGCTCACGGCTGTGCTGACCTTTGTAGTCTGTAATAGTTTGCAAGCCCTGCCACATCTGACACGCGTCGGAGCCAGTGTAGTATGATTCAATCTTAGTCCTGTATTGACACTTTGCCTGTTTGATGGTTCGTCTGAGGGCATAGCGGGATTTCTTATAAGCGTCCGGGTTAGAGTCCCGCTCCTTGAAAGCGGCAGCTCTACCATTTAGCTCAGTGAGGATGTTGCCTGTAATCCATGGCTTCTGGTTGGGGTATGTACGTACAGTCACTGTGGGGACGACGTCATTGATGCACTTATTGATGAAGCCAGTGACTGATGTGGCACTCCTCAATGCCATCGGAAGAATACCGGAACATATTCAAGTCTGTGCTAGCAAAACAGTCCTGTAGCTTAGCATCTGCAATTCTTTATTGACCAAGTCACTGGTGCTTCCTGCTTTAGTTTTTGCTTGTAAGCAGGAATCAAGAGGATATAATTATGGTCAGATTTGCCAAATGGAGGGAGAGGGAGAGCTTTCTACCCATCTTAGTGACAGGTTGCACATTTAACATGCTGGTAGAAATGAGGTAAAACCGATTTAAGTTCCCCTGCATTAAAGTCCCCGGCCACTACAATCGCCGCCTCTTGATGAGCGTCTTCCTGTTTGCTTATGGCCTTATACAGCTCATTGAATGCAGACTTAGTGCCAGCGTCAGTTTGTGGTGGTAAATAGACAGCTACGAAAAATATAGATGAAAACTCTCTTGGTAAATAGTATGGTCTACAGCTTAGCATGAGATACTCTACCTCAGGCGAGCAAAACCTTGAGACTTCCTTAATATTAGATTTTGTGCACCAGTTGTTGTTTACAAATATACACAGACCGCCCCCCCTTGTTTTACCAGAGACACCTGTTCTATCTTGCCGATGCAGCATAAACCCCGCCAGCTGTATTTTATCCATGTTGTCGTTCAGCCACGACTCGGTGAAACATAAGATATTAAAGTTTTTAATGTCCCGTTGGTAGGATACTCATGATCGTAGCTCAACTATTTTGTTATCCAATGATTGTACATTGGCTAATAGGACTGGTGGTAGAGCCAGATTACCCACTCGCCGTTGGATCCTTACAAGGCACCCCGACCTACGTCCCCGAAATCTCTGTCTCTTAGTCCTGCGGATGATGGGCATGTTGGCCTTGTCGGGTGTCTGGTTAAGAGCCCGTAAAACGGCAGCTATCTCCTCCGGCGCCATTCTTCTTTAGCAGTCGTTTCTTTGCAGCAATTCGACCATGAAGACCTGATTCACACAGTCTCCTCTGAACAGTTGATGTTGAGATGTGTCTGTTACTTGAACTCTGTGAAGCATTTATTTGGACTGCAATCTGAGGTGCAGTTAACTCTAATAAATGTATCCTCTGCATCAGAGGTAACTCTGTGTCTTCCTTTCCTGTGGCGGTCCTCATGAGAGCCAGTTTCATCATAGCACTTAATGGTTTTTGCGAATGCACTTGAAGAAACTTTGAAAGTTATTGAAATGTTCCAGATTGACTGACCTTCACATCTTAAAGTAATGATAGACTGTCGTTTCTCTTTGCTTATTTGAGCTGTTCTTGCCATAATATGGACTTGGTCTTTTTGTCACGCCCTGATCTGTGTCACCTGTCTTTGTGAATGACTCCACCCACCTCCAGGTGTCACCTGTTTTCCTCATTAGTCCCTGGGTACTTATTCCTGTGTTCCCTGTTTGTCTGTTTCCAGTTCGTCTTGTTTGTCAAGTCAACCAGCGTGTTATACCGTGCTCCTGCTTTTTCCTTTTCTCTGTTTTTGCTAGTCCTCCCGGTTTTCACCCTTGCCTGCCTTGACTCTGAACCCGCCTGCCTGACCATACTGTCTGCCCTGACCTCGAGCCTGCCAGCCACTCTGTACGTCCTGGACGCTGAACTTGTTATGATCATTTGCCTGTCCATGACCATTCTCTTGCCTACCCCTTGGATTATAATAAATATCAGAGACTCGAACCATCTGCCTCCCGTGTCTGCATCTGTGTCTCCCCCTGTGCCCTTATACTTTTACCAAATAGAGCTATCTTCTGTACACCCCCCTACCTTGTCACAACACAACTGATTGTCTCAAACACAATAAGAAGGAAAGAAATTCCACAAATTAACAAGGCACATCTGTTAATTGAAATGCATTCAAGGTGACTACCTCATGAAGCTGGTTGAGAGAATGCCAAGGGTGTGCAAAGCTGTCATCAAGACAAAGGGTGGCTACTTTGAAGAATCTCACATTTTTGGTTACTACATGGTTCCATAAGTGTTATTTCATAGTTTTGAATGTATTTTGCTGTTCACTGTGATTACTATTATTTGACCATGCTGGTCATTTATGAACATTTGAACATCTTGGCCATGTTCTGCTATAATCTCCACCCGGCACAGCCAGAAGAGGACGGGCCACCCCTCATAGCCTGGTTCCTCTCTAGGTTTCTTCCTAGGTTTTGGCCTTTCTAGGGAGTTTTTCCTAGCCACCGTGCTTCTACACCTGCATTGCTTGCTGTTTGGAGTTTTAGGCTGGGTTTCTGTACAGCACTTTGATATATCAGCTGATGTAAGAAGGGCTATATAAATACATTTGATTTGATTTGATTCACTATTATTCTACAATGTAGAAAATAGTAAAAATAAAGAAAAACCCTTGAAATAGTAGGTGTGTCCAAACTTTTTGACTGCTACTGTATGTGTTATGAAATTGGCTTATCCATGTGAAATATGCTTAGGAGCTGAATATTACAAAGGTACTTTTCACTTGAGGCCCTAAAAATTGTCCAAGACTCCAGCCACCCAAGTCATAGACTGTTCTCTCTGCTAACGCACAGTAAGCTCCTTAACAGCTTCTACGCCCAAACCATAAGACTCCTAAACAGTAAATCAAATGGCTACCCGGACTATTTGCATTGACCCCCTTTTTACGCTGCTGCTACTCGCTGTTTATTATCTATGCATAGTCACTTTACCTCTACTTAGATGTACATATTACCTCAATTACCCTGACTAAAGCATTTCACAGTAACGTCTATACATGTTTGATTTGATTTGAATATTGTAAACAATCTCTCCCCATCAGAGGTTGATTTTACACAGAAAGAAGATTGCTCAATGCGTTCAACAAATGAACATGACTTCCTCCTTAACAGAGTTTTATTGGCATTAGATGCAACTTCTTTCTGAGCAGTGACACAGTTTTGTTTTTGCTCAGAGGCAAAGGGCAAATCCGCAAGGGAAAGCAACACTGATCAAAGAATCCAGCCTGCAATCAAGAAAGAGAAAGGTCCCTGGTGGTTCTCTGGCGTTCTGGAGCATGTTGTGTTCCCTCGTGGAAAAACAACAATAATAAAGAGGAAGCGCGGGAGCTGTGCTGGCCCCCGGATCACTGCCACCCTCGTCTGGTGGTGTGACGCCAATCCCCAGGGGCCCCAGGAAAGCAATCCATATTTTAGCCAGATAATGATTTCAAAACTGCAAATGTGCCAAAACGACCACCCAAGTTTAAGAATATTTGCAGAAACCAAGCCACAGTTACCAGCTGTGTGCCCCCTGGTGGCTGTGGAAGCCATTTTGCTATTCCTCCATAGCCAGACAATATATTTTCCTTCATATGTGCTGAAACAAACATGATAACAAACCGTGAAGCTTAACAGGGCTATGAAGCCTCTAACAAAGTTAACTTCCCACACTGAAAGGAGGGAAAAGGGCTACCTAAATATGGTTCCCAATCAGAGACAACGATAGACAGCTGTCCCTGATTGAGAACCATACCCGGTCAAAACATAGAAATAAAGAAAAATAGAAAACAAAACATAGAATGCCCACCCCAAATCACGCCCTGACCTTAGAGAGCCTTTTTTTGTCTCTATTTGGTTTGGTCAGGGTGTGATTTGGGGTGGGCATTCTATGTTTTGTTTTCTATGTTTCTTGCTAGCACAGACCTGACTAACGAGACATGCTGGGCGCGGTCAGCAGGTTAGAAATGTTGTCTATATAAAACAATACGCCCTGTACCAGCATGTCCCAAAACACATCGTTAATAAAGGCCTGGAAGACTGAAGGAGCATTAGACAGGCCAAAGGGCATTACGAGATACTCGAAATTGCCCGTGTTTGTGGAAAAGGCCGTTTTCCATTCGACGCTTTCACAAATGCGCACCAGATTGTAGGCGCTGCTCAAGTGTGTGTAATGAGACAAGACAGTCCGGGGTTGGTGGTAATGAATCCAGTTCAGTGATGCCTAAAAGGCCGGTGACGTAGACCTCCGGAGCTGGTGAACGGAATGAGCAGCAGTACCGGGGGGATCCGTGACAGACAGCTGCCACTGCAGCACCATCTTTCTTTTTTTACATGGCCGCATTGTCATCCTTGACCTTCAAAACGTAGGGATAGACACCTTTTCTGCGTGATCATGTTTGGTTCAGCAGATATGAAGGAAAATACATTGTTAGGCTATAGTGGAAAATAAGAAATGGCTGCCACGGTCGCCAATCCATATTTTATGTGATGGCTCCCTGTCTGAAATTGTCCAGGAACCAAAACTATACAAGTGTACCAAGTTTCATGCTTTTATGAAAAACCGATCATTATTTTCACATATTGCCTAGACTACAAGTAAAGAAACAAGTGAAGTGAGAAATAGAAAAAATTATTGAAGCCAAAAAGTTGGAATGAAGTGATATAACTTTTGAATAAACTCCAAACTGATATGCTATCATATCTTGGCAGTACCAGAGCTGCTTCGGGTTTGTTTTGGTCTTCAGTCACCAACGATTTACAGTAGTGTCATAATCTGTACTATCCCTGCACCCATTCAACAATCATATCAGCGGTGCACGGTCTAAAACCATAATTCTATGCATACAAAAGCAGGGTGAGAGAAATTGAAAATTAGAGAGAAAGAGAGAGAGCGTTATAGAGAGCGTCCAAACATTTATTCATGTAACATTAACATGATCAAAGAATAAATAATTACTAGGATTTTTTTTGAAAGTTATCTGAATTCCAGTAATAGCTTTCATACCGTATGTGTCTTTTCAAAGTTGTTTTCATCCCTCTCACACTTAATAACATAAAATATCAAGTTATGTGGGGTATGTGTTAGTTTGTCTACATCTGTTTTGAGTCTACACTGTTGCGAAATTGCTTCTTTGTGTTTTCACAAACAAAAAAAGAAATTTGTCTGTTGTTTTGATATTTCTCTATATAAATGTTCCAATAAACGTACAAGCGGCTCGGCTGTCTCTGATGTATATTGTGCAGTGAAGAAATAAAGACTCTTAGACTTGGGTTATAATACAACACCACTTCAATTTTTTAAATAAAATTGTATTGTTAAATAATATTTTTTTCTTTCACTAAAGCCTTGAGAGAACATTATCTTATTTTCTGATAAATGAAAAATAGTGTGTGGGGGGATGTTTGGCACTACAGGGATACCTGAATGTTGTCTGTATTAGTGATCAATAAGATCTAGCTGCTAGCTCATTATTAAATCAATATTTGATTTAAGCCCGTAGCTCCTGGGTGGACAAATAAAATAAAATGTATTTATATAGCCCTTCTTACATCAGCTGATATCTCAAAGTGCTGTACAGAAACAATAGCCCATTGTTATAAACACATTCATAACAGAAAAGTGCTTTATTTGTTATTTACTTTATGACAACATAATTCAAACATAGTATAAAAACCTGTCACTTGTTAACGTCAACATGCCTCTCTGTAAAACTGAACCACCACAGAAACCACCTGGACATACAGGTGTATATATACACATACAGTGCTTTCGGAAAGTATTCAGATCCCTTGACCTTTTACACATGTTGTTAGGTTACAGCCTTCTAAAATTGATTAAATTGTTGATTGAAACTCCATAATGACAAAGATGTTTTTTGCTAATCTATAAAACATTTAAAACTGAAATATCACATTTACATACAGTGTTGTGAGAGCATGAATCGCCTTAAGGTCACGCCACAGCATCTCAATCGGATTCAAGTTCGGACTTTGACTAGGCCACTCCAAAAACTTCATTAAAAAAAAAAGCCATTCAGAGGTGGACTTGCTGGTGTGTTTTGGATCACTGTCCTGCTGCAGAACCTAAGTGCGCTTCAGCTTGAGGTTATGAACTGATGGCCGGACATTCTCCTTCAGGATTTTTTGGTAGAGAGCAGAATTCATGGTTCCATCAATCACAGCAAGTCGTCCAGGACCTGAAGCAGCAAAGCAGCCCTAGACCATCACACTACCACCACCATCACCACCATCACTACCACCACCATATTTGACTGTTGGTATGATGTTCTTTTTCTGAAATGCTGTGTTACTTTTACGCCAGATCTAACGGGACGCACACCTTCCAAAAAGTTAAACCTTTGTCTCGCCAGTCCACAGAATATTTCCCCAAAAGTTTTGGGGATCATCAAGATGTTTTTTGCCAAAAGTGAGACGAGCCTTTATGTTATTTTTGGTAAGCAGTGGTTTTCGCCTTGGAACTCTGCCATGGATGCCATTTTAGTATCTTTCTTATGGTTGAGTCATGAACACTGAACTTAACTGAGGAAAGTGAGGCCTGCAGTTCTTTAGATGTTGTTGTGGGTTCTTTTGTGACCTCCTGGATGAGTCGTCGCTGCGCTCTTGGGGTAATTTTGGTAGGCAAGCCACTCCTGGGAAGGTTCACCACTGTTCCAGATTTTCTCCATTTGTGGATAATGGCTCTCACCATGGATCGCTGGAGTCCCAAAGCTTTAGAAATGGCCTTGTAACCCTTTCCAGACTGATCAATGTCAATTACTTTGTTTCCCATCTGTTCCTGAATTTCTTTGGATCACGGCATGATGTCTTGCTTTTTGAGATCTTTTGGCCTACTTCACTTTGTCAGACAGGTTCTGTTTAAGTGATTTCTTGATTCAACATGTCTGGCAGTAATCAGGCCTGGGTGTGGCTAGTGAAATTGAACTCAGCTTTCCAAAAAATGTGATTAACCACAGTAAATTAATGATTTAACAAGGGGGGGCAATTACTTTGTCACATAGGGCCATGAAGGTTGGGATAGCTTTTTCCCCTTAATAAATACAATTATCACTTAACTGCATTTTGTGTTTACTTGGGTTATCTTTGCGTAATATAAAAATTTGTTTTATGATCTGAAACATTTAAGTGGGACAAATGTGAAGAAAAAAAAAATCAGGAAGGGGGCAAATACTTTTTCACAGCACTGAAAGTATTCAGACCCTTTACTCAGTACTTTGTAGAAGCACCTTTGGCAGCGATTACAGCCTTGAGTCTTCTTCGGTATGACGTTTCTCCCATTCTTCTGTGCAGATCCTCTCAAGCTCTGTCAGGTTGGATGGGGAGCGTTGCTGCACAGTTATTTTCAGGTCTCTCCAGAGATGTTGATCGGGTTCAAGTCCGGGCTCTGGTTGGGCCACTCAAGGACATTCAGAGACTTGTCCCAAAGCAACTCCTGAGTTGTCTTGGCTGTGTGCTTAGGGTCGTTGTCCGGTTGGAAGGTGAACCTTCGCTCTGGAGCAGGTTTTCATCAAGGATCTCGCTGTACTTTGCTCCGTTCATCTTTGCCTCGATCTTGACTCAGTTCCTTCTGCTGAAAAACATCCCTATAGCATGATGCTCCCACCACCATGCTTCACCAAAGGGATGGTAGCAGGTTTCCTCCAGACGTGACGCTTGGTATTTAGGCCAAAGAGTACAAGCTTGGTTTCATCAGACCAGAGAATCTTGATTATCATGGTCTGAGAGTCTTCAGGTGCCTTTTGGTGGTTCAAAACTTCTTCCATTTAAGAATGATGGAGGCCACTGTGTTCTTGTCTCGGAGCTCTATGGACAATTCCTTCGACCTCATTTATTTATTTTTATATGTCACCTTTATTTAACTAGGTAGGCCAGTTGAGAACAAGTTCTCATTTACAACTGCAACCTGGCCAAGATAAAGCAAAACAGTGCGACAAAAACAACACAGTTACACATAAACAACCATACAGTCAATAACACAATAGAAAAATCTATGTACAGTGTGTGCAAATGCAGAAGAGTAGGGAGGTAAAGGCAATAAATAGGCCATGGAGGCAAAATAATTGCAATTTAGCATTAACACTGGAGTGATAGATGTGCAGATGATGAAGTGCAAGTAGAGATACTGGGGGCAAAAGAGCAAGAGGATAAGTAACAATATGGGGATGAGGTAGTTGGGTGTGCTATTTACAGATTGGCTGTGTACATGTACAGTGATAGGTAAGCTGCTCTTACAGCTGATGCTTAAAGTTAAAGAGGGAGACATAAGACTCCAGCTTCAGTGATTTTTGCAATTCGTTCCAGTCATTGGCAGCAGAGAACAGGAAGGAAAGGCAGCCAAAGGAAGTGTTGGCTTTGGGGATGACCAGTGAAATAAACCTGCTGGAGCGCGTGCTATGGGTGGGTGTTGCTATGCTGACCAGTGAGCTGAGATAAGGCAGGGCTTTACCTAGCAAAGACTTATAGATGACCTGGAGCCAGAGGGTTTGGCGACGAATATGTAGTGAGGGCCAGCCAACGAGAGCATACAGGTCGCAGTAGTATATGGGGCTTTGGTGACAAAACGGATGGCACTGTGATAGACTACAACCAGTTTTCTGAGTAAAGTGTTGGAGGCTATTTTGTAAATGACATCTGGAGTCAAGGATCGGTAGGATAGTCAGTTGTACAAGGGTATGTTTGGCAGCATGAGTGAAGGAGGCTTTGTTGCAAAATAGGAAGCCGATTCTAGATTTCATTTTGGATTGGAGATGCTTAATGGGAGTCTGGAAGGAGAGTTTACAGTCTAACCAGACACCTAGGTATTTGAAGCTCGTTTGGAGGTTTGTTAGCACAGTATCCAAAGAAGGGCCAGATGTATACAGAATGGTGTCGTCTGCATAGAGGTGGATCAGAGAATCACCAGCAGCAAGAGCGACATCATTGATATATACACAGAAAAGAGTCAGCCTGAGAATTGAACCCTGTGGCACCCCCATAGAGACTGCCAGAGGTCCAGACAACAGGCCCTGCGATTTGACACACTGAACTCTATCTGAGAAATAGTTGGTGAACCAGGCGAGGCAGTCATTTGAGAAGCCAAGGCTATTGAGTCTGCCGATAAGAATGCGGTGATTGACAGAGTCGAAAGCCTTGGCCATGTCGATGAAGACGGCTGCACAGTACTGTCTTTTATCGATAGCGGTTATGATATCGTATAGGACCTTGAGCGTGGCTGAGGTGCACTCATGACCAGCCCGGAAACCAGATTGCAAAGTGGAGAAGGTACGGTGGGATTTCAAATGGTCGGTGATCTGTTTGTTAACTTGGCATTCAAAGATTTTAGAAAGGCAAGGCAGGATGGATATAGGTCTATAACAGTTTGGGTCAAGAGTGTCTCCCGCTTTGAAGAGGGGGATGACAGCGGCAGCTTTCCATCTTTGGGGATCTCAGACGATACGAAAGAGAGGTTCAATAGGCTAGTAATAGCAGTTGCAACAATTTTGGAGGATCATTTTAGAAAGAGAGGGTCCAGATTGTCTAGCCCAGCTGATTTGTAGGGATCCAGATTTTGCAGCTCTTTCAGAACATCAGCTGTCTGGATTTGGGCGAAGGAGATGCAGGGGGGAGGGTGCTTGGGCAAGTTGTTGCAGGGGGTGCTGAGATGTTGGTAGGGGTGGTAGGGGTAGCCGGGTGGAAAGCATGGCCAGCCGTAGAAAAATGCTTTTTGAAATGATCGATTATCGTAGATTTATTGGTGGTGGCAGTGTTTCCTATCCTCAGTGCAGTGGGCAGCTGGGAGGTGCTCTTATTCTCCATGAACTTTACAGTGTCCAAACACTTTTGGGAATTAGTACTACAGGATGCAAATTTATGTTTGAAAAAGCTAGCCTTAGCTTTCCTGAGTACATTGGTTCCTGACTTCCCTGAAAAGTTGCATATTGCGCGGGAAATTCGATGCTTATGCAGAACGCCACATGATGTTTTTGTGCTGGACAAGGGCAGTCAAGTCTGGGGTGAACCAAGGGCTAAATCTGTTCTTAGTTCAATTTTTTTTGAATGAGCATGCTTATTTAAGATGGTGAGGAAAGCACTTTTAAAGAGCAACCAGGCATCCTCTACTGACGGGATGAGGACAATATCCTTCCAAGATACCCGGGCCAGGTTGATTAGAAAGCCCTGCTCGCTGAAGTATTTTATGGAGCGTTTGACAGTGATGAGGGGTGGTCGTTTGACCGCGGACCCATTACGCACACAGGCAATGAGGCAGTGATCGCTGAGATCCTGATTGAAGACAGCAGAGGTGTATTTAGAGGGCGAGTTGGTCAGGATGATATCTAAGAGGGTGCCCATGGTTACGGATTTAGTGTTGTACCTGGTAGGTTCCTTGATAATTTGTGTGAGATTGAGGGCATCTAGCTTAGACTGTAGGACGGCCAGGGTGTTAAGCATGTCCCAGTTTAGGTCACCTAACAGTATTAACTCTGAAGGGCACAGCCGGGGGCTGAAGGGGGTCTATAACAAGCAGCAACGGTGAGAGACTTGTTTCTGGAATGGTGGATTTTTAAAAGTAGAAGCTTGAATTGTTTGGGCACAGACCTGGATAGTATGACAGAACTTTGCAGGCTAACCCCACCCCCTTTGGCAGTTCTACCTTGTCGGAAAATGTTATAGTTAGGGATGGAAATTTCAGGATTTTTGGTGGCCTTCCTAAGCCAGGATTCAGACACGGCTAGGACATCAGGGTTGGCGGAGTGTGCTAAAGCAGTGAATAAAACAAACTTAGGGAGGAGGCTTCTAATGTTAACATGCATGGAACCAAGGCTTTTACGGTTACAAAAGTAAACAAATGAGAGCGCCTGGGGAATGAGTGGTGCTGGGGGCTGCTGGGCCTGGGTTAACCTCTACATCACCAGAGGAACAGAGGAGTAGGATAAGGGTATGGCTAAAGGCTATAAGAACTGGTCATCTAGTGCATTCGGAACAGAGTGTAAAAGGAGCAGATTTATGGGCCTGGAAGAATAGATTCACGGCATAATGTACAGACAAGGGTATGGTAGGATATGAGTACAGTGGAGGTAAACCTAGGCATTGAGTGACGATGAGCGATGTTTTGTCTCTAGAGGCACCATTTAAGCCAGGTGAGGTCACCGCATTTGTGGGGTGGTGAAACAAAAGGGCGGCAGGGTAGCAAGGTAGTGGTTAGAGCGTTGGACTAGTAACCAAAAGGTTGCACGTTCAAATCCCCCAGTTGACAAGGTACAAATCTGTCATTCTGCCCCTGAACAGGCAGTTAACCCACTGTTCCTAGGCCGTCATTGAAATAAGAATTTGTTCTTAATTTTTGACTTGCCTAGTTAAATAAAGGTAAAATAAAAAATGTAATAAAAGAAATTGAGCAGGGCTGGAGGCTCTACAGTGAAATAAGACAATAATTACTAACCAAAACAGCAATAGACAAGGCATATTGACATTAGGGGGAGGCATGTGTAGCTGAGTGATCATAGGGTCCAGTGAGTAGCTAAGCGAGCTGGAGACACAGCGATTCAGACAGCTAGCGGGCAGGGGATAGCAGGCTAGCAGATGGGTCTCCAGGGGACGTTGCAATGGAAGAGCCTGTTGAAACCCCATCGAATAGTTACGTCGGCAGACCAGTTGATGGATCGGCGGGGCTCCGTGTCAGCAGTAAAAGGGTCCAGGCCAATTGGCAAAATAGGTATTGTAGCCCAATAATTGGCTGATGGACCTCTTCGACTAGCCGGGAGATGGGCCTAACTGGTGCTTGCTTCAGGACAGAGACGTTAGCCAGGAGTAGCCCCTCGGATAGCAGCTAGCTAGCTGAGATGATACGGTGTAAAGGTTAAATTCTTGCGGTAGGAATCCGGAGATGTGGTAGAGAAAAAGCAGTCCGATATGCTCTGGGTTGATATCGCGCTGTGCGAACTGGCAGGAATTGACCAGGCTGAGGCTGGCTTATGTTCGAGTTAACGGTGATGGCCGCTAACTGACTACTAGCTAGTTAGCTGGCTGGCTGCTGATGGGGGTTCCGGTTCTAAAGAGTAAAAAATAGCATATTCGTACCACATTGGGTGAGGCGGGTTGCAGGAGAGTATGTTCAGTCCGTAGATTGAAATTGAGATTAAAAATATAAAAATATATACAGAGAAAACGATATATAGACGGGACAAAACAGCCGTCCGACTGCTACGCCATCTTGGATTAAGCCTCATGGCTTGGTTCTTGCTCTGAAATGCACTGTCAACTGTGGGACCTTATATAGACAGGTGTGTGCCTTTCCAAATCATGTCCAATCAATTGAATTTACCACAGGTGGACTCCAAAACAAGTTGTAGAAACATCTCAAGGATGATCAATGGAAACAGGATGCAACTCAATGTGGGATGGACCTCTCTGTCTGTAAGAAGACAGCTGCATTCTCTTTTATTTATTTACAAAGCAATCTTACAGAAACTCCTTTCATATGTAACTTCATTAATTGAGTTAAGAATCAGTTACCAAACCCGTTCTCAGGAATGGATAACACTAGAAATCCCTTCAGTCTCCACAGATTTGGGAAAATCTGCATTTAGTTTTTTTGCCCCTAATTTGTGGAACAATCTGCAGAGTTCACTGCATTTACATGTGCTGGTGCCACTCAGGCAGTTTAAATTATTGATTGCGGACCTCTATGTAGTTGAATGTGATTGCTTTTATTAAATGTTTATTTTGTTATTGTGTGCTGAATTATATTGTTTCATACACATACGCTACCGGTCAAAAGTTTTAGAACACCTACTCATTCAAGGGTTTTTCTTTATTTTTACTATTTTCTACTTTGTAGAATAATAGGCAAGACATCAAAACTATGAAATATCACACATGGAATCATGTCGTAACCAAAAAAGTCTTAAACAAATCAAAATATATTTGAGATTCTTCAAAGTAGCCACCCTTTGCCTTGATGACAGCTCTGCACACTCTTGGCATTCTCTCAACCAGCTTCATGAGGTAGTCCCCTGGAATGCATTTCAATTAACAGGTGTGTCTTGTTAAAAGTTAATTTGTGGAATTTCTTTCCTTCTTAATTATGTATCCCTTCGCCCCCAGTGAAATAGCAGTGCGCCAAATTCAAAAACAGAAATACTCATAATAATAATTCATAAATCATACAGGTGTTATACATTGGTTTAAAGATGAACTTCTTGTTAATCCAGCCACAGTGTCAGATTTTAAAAAGGCTTTACGGCGAAGCAAACCTTGCTATTATCTGAGAACAGCACCCCATCAAACATACACATGAAAATCATAATTCCACCCGCCAGGCACGACACAAAAGTCAGCAATAACGACATAATTCATGCCTTACCTTTGAAGACCTTCTTCTGTTGGCACTCCAATATGTCCATTAATCATCACAAATGGTCCTTTTGTTCGATAAATTCTGTTGTTATATCCCCAAAATGTCAATTTATTTGGCACATTTGATTCAGAAAATACACCGGTTCCAACTCGCGCAACATGACTACAAAGTATCTAATAAGTTACCTGTAAACTTGATCCAAACATTTCTAACAACTTTCCTAATCCAACTTTAGGTATTTTTAAACGTAAATAATTGATCAAACTTAAGACAAAATAAACTGTATTCAGTTATAAACTGTGATACTTACTAACAGACATAATTTTAACAGTTTTAGAAACTTTAGAGTGTTTTCTATCCAACTCTACCAATTACACGCAAATCCTAGCTTCTGGGCCTGAGTAGCAGGCAGTTTACTTTGGGCACACTTTTCATCCGGACGTGAAAATAGTGCCCCCTAACCTTAAGAAGTTTAATGCGTTTGAGCCAATCAGTTGTGTTGTGACAAGGTAGGGGGTATACAGAATACAGCCCTATTTGGTAAAAGACCAAGTCCATATTATTGCAAGAACAGCTCAAATAAGCAAAAATAAAAACGACAGTCCATCATTACTTTAAGACATGAAGGTCAGTCAATACGGAACATTTCAAGAACTTTGAAAGTTTCTTCAAGTGCAGTCGCAAAAACCAGCCATGCTGTGTCACTTAACCAGCATGGCTACCACAGCATTCTGCAGCGATACGCCATCCCATCTGGTATGGGCTTAGTGGGACTATCATTTGTTTTTCAACAGGACAATGACCCAACACATCTCCAGGCTGTGTAAGGGCTATTTGACCAAGAAGGAGAGTGATGGAGTGCTGCATCAGATGACCTGGCCTCCACAATCCCCCGACCTCAACCAAATTGAGAGGGTTTTGGATGAGTTAGACCGCAGAGTGAAGGAAAAGCAGCCAACAAGTGCTCAGCATATGTGGGAACTCGTTCAAGACTGTTGGAAAAGCATTCCAGCTGAAGCTAGTTGAGAGAATGCCAAGAGTGTGCAAAGCTGTCATCAATGCAAAGGGTGGCTATTTGAAGAATCTCAAATATAAACTGTATTTTGCTTTGTTTAACACTTTTTTGGTTATTACATGATTCCATATTTGTTATTTCATTGTTTTGATGTCTTCACTATTATTCTACAAAGTTAGAAAATAGTAAAAATAAAGAAAAACCCTTGAATGTGTAGGTGTTCTAAATCTTTTGACCGGTAGTGCATATGTGTATGTTTTATTATTCTATTTTTATTGTAATGTATACAGGGCTCTCTTGTAAAATATATTTAAAAACTCAATGTGACTCAATGTTTAAATAAAGGTTAAATACAAAATACATTTAAAAAAATCGAGTCTCACAGCAAAGGGTCTGACTACTATTTTTCTTAATAAATGTTCAACATTTTTTTTAAACCTATTTCCACTTTGTCATTATGTGGTATTGTGTGTAGAATGCTGAGGATTGTTTCTTATTTAATCCATTGTAGAATAAGGCTGTAACATAACAAAATGTGGAAAAAGTCAAGGGGTCTGAATACTTTCCGAAGGCACTGTCCTGTACACACAAAAATCTCATTGCACATGGCTCTCCACTCTTGCCCCAGGCTTTGTGTCTGTGTTCCTGGCCGTGTGTCTGTGTTTCTGTCTGAAGTGCTGGCCACAGTCAGCCTGCCTGCCTTTCACTGGGCACTCACACTCCTCTCCACTACCCAGACCAAGCATCTGGTGCCTGAGAGGTAGGAGGCAGAGAGGAGGGAGAGGGATGGGCAGGCTGCTACCGCCAGTGTCCTCAGACAGCCTGCTGGGCTGGGTTTTAGGAAGCCAAAGCAGCACGCCTTTAAACACAGGATCTGAAGTAAGGGCCTAAAACCATGGAAGCAGGATGAGAGGCCAACTTTGCTCCCATCCTGCTGATGCTTTAATGATTTTTAATGAAGGCTCCTCTGTCATCAGCCGGAGGCAGGGAGAGATATTAATACTTAATTAGAATTCCTGTTACACTGCAAGTTTTCATACCTTGAGGTGGCACTACTGAAATAAATCTACCTTTCCAGGTTTGGTACCCATGGAAGTATACAAAGAGGAGTAGAGGGAATACATAGTCAGCGTGGCTGTATCATTTATTAAAAGATCTTCTTCATTCCTTGTCAGAAGTAGAAAGAAGAACAGCAACACATTTATCTTAGGGAAACTTGTGGTAGTTGAATTGACTAGCCTCTAAACAAGCTTTAATTCATGTTTCCCAATGAACTCCATAATTAAATCCAATTAAGACCCAATTACTCCAGTGATTTTAGATCTTAAAATGTGCATCCTTTCACAGAACCTGGTCTCCTGCTCTGTAATAGGCTTTGGCTAGGACAGAATTAGAGCATTTATTTGTGTACTATAATCTCAGTGCTGACAATGAAACATGGTTGACAGCCATAGCAGTAACAATAAGGCCATGGAGGTCCCCGAGCGAGATTCACTTTAATAAACTATCATACAAGCTCCTTCATGACTCTATGAATAAAACAGGACTCTTTAAATGCCTCCAAGGGCAGCATAGCACTGTACCTAGCCTTTACCATAGCCCGACTTCAATATTGACACACAGTGAAATGCTGAAAGTGAATTTAAGATGCCTTTACCGGAGGTGCAGTTTATATGACAACCCAACCACTAGCTTGAAACACTAAAAGCAAAACTCCCCAAAACTATTGCAGCTTATATCTATTTCCAAACAAAACAGATTCACTCACACACAGAAACTCTAATGAGAAAAGCCATGGTTTAGGTTATTTGTGTATCAACTTAAATGGCTGGTATCCTTGAAACACCCCATCTCGACTGATCAGTATCCATGCCTTGAGAGTCCACCCCAGATGTCTGGCTGACAAGTCAAACGGATGAGCAGACTGAGCCTGTGAGGAGTCACTAACGTCGTTTCTGTGTCTCTCTGCCCTCTAGGATCGTTCTCTGCTCCTCAAGCCAAGGCAAAGACGGCCACATCATCATTCAGAGTAAGTCACAGCGGACAATGAGTTTGTCTTCCAAACCATTAACCACATTTCAGACCTGGCAGCCTAGGTATAGACGTTTCCCTTCATAGCAGCCGGCTCCAGGAACATAGACCACAGTCACAGTGAGCTAAGTCGACACAGGTCTATGGAGACTATTAGTGGTGAAGGGAACACAATTTGTGAGGACAAGATGTATATTGGAGAGTTAATCAAGCTGACTAATTTGCCGTGAACCATTACTCGCTGTGGCTTATTGTGTGGTCAACAAGACAAACAGAGGCCCGGCACTGAGCACAAACACATAAATAACACACTCAATATTTTTTAGGGAACGCACAACCAAACCCAAACACCCAAATTGCAACATACGTTTCATTAAAAGTTCAAAAAGTCATCAACATTGACAAACAACCTCAGAGCGCTGCCCTGCAAACTGTAAACAAGCTTTTCCCCGCAACAAACAATTTGACTTTTAAATTTAATCTAGACTGTGCCCCATTTAACCGCGAACACAATTATACAGCAAATTAAAACATTTATCCACCTGTGGGTTGTCGCTCATAAATAAACACAATCAAAAGTGATTACCGGGTTATCAGCGCCCATCCTGTGCCACGTTGGCACTGCCGTCCCAGGTGAGGGATGGAGTAGATAGCTGTCAAGAACTCAGCTCGTTTCCTCACATCGTCGGGTCCCGCAAGGACTTCTGAGCCTGGGAACCTGAAGCCCCTTCCATCCCCCATCTCTCCCCAGTCTCCCCTCTCTGTCCCTCACGCAGCTGCTAAAACTCTGCTGTTGTCAAGAGCTGCTAGTTGTGGGGCTCGTGGGACTGTCACCAACAGCTCCCGTTAATCTTACTCCCATTCCCCTTTCCTGAAGCTGCAAACAGAAACAACAACAACAACATGCAGATGAGCATTCAATGAAGAGGGATGAGGCTGGAGTTTTAAAATGATTTGTTTCCTAATGTTGTTACTAAAATATATATATATATACACACACATACAGTGGGGCAAAAAAGTATTTAGTCAGCCACCAATTGTGCAAGTTCTCCCACTTAAAAATATGAGAGAGGCCTGTAATTTTCATCATAGGTACACCTCAACTATGACAGACAAAATGAGAAGGGAAAAAAATCCAGAAAATCACATTGTAGGATTTTTAATGAATTTATTTGCAAATTATGGTGGAAAATAAGTATTTATTTTGCCCACTACTATAATTCTTTCAGTTTTTTTCTTACCTTCTTTTTTTTCTTACAAGGGTTGAACGATACTGAGGGGATGATGGGTCAATTCCTGATTTTATAGATTAAACTTCACATTTCCTACACTCATGTACAAAGATGAAACACAAACATGCTCACAGAAACACACATTCACAAAAATACACAATCCCGTTTCGTACATACTCAAGTGCATTAAAGTAGTATTTATTTAGTATTCATACTGAAACTAACTCCACATGGAGGCACTGTCAACAAGGCCTGTATCCAAAAAGGCTAAAATCATGTCAAAAGGAATGGTTAAATCAGTAAGTGTACTTTGGCCTATTTCATTTCTTCCTCCCCGCGATTCAGTGCATTTCCATTCACATGTATCAGGTAGATTTCTGTACAATTGTGTGTTAATTAGAGGAAACTAAAGTTGAATATTTCTCTGATCGAGTATGTTTATATGCAACGTAAGTGGCTTAGCAGCTTCCTGAATTGTACTCAAACAACCATTAAAGCTTGACTTCAAAATAATCTTCAGAATTAAATGCTCCATTTCCTGCCTATTTTCAATGAGAACGATTAAGGGAACTTAAATCCTCGAAAGTCAAGCTTTTATCCCCTGCCTGGCAGGCTGCAGCCAGCAGACCAAAGACTAGAGAAATAACATTAGCTTAATAATTCTAATGCAATATCTAATAACTATTAGAAAGTCAGGTAAGCTCTTCATGTGCCACATGGCATGTGGTAAAATAAAGGTTTAAACAGTGTGATTAAAAATGTATTCACAATAACTGGAAGAAGGCCCTTTGCCTGTTTTTTGGAGAGGAGAATCTGAATTTGATATAATCTGGACAAAGCATCATGAAAAGAAGCAGAGACAGAACATTTGTAGCATACCCAGCAAACCGGGAACATTCCCAGAACATTAGCTAAGATTCACATTCAGTTCTAGTTAGGGTTTTATCTAATATTAGGATGATAACATCCCAAAAACATTCAAATACAATATTTTTTTAAATATATTTTTGTATATTGTCCTTGGAATGTAATCCTAACATTCACTAAAATATTGTGGACAACATCTGTAACAAACACCACAGAACATTCCCCAAAAGTTCTCATTAGGTTTCCAGGTAATGTACCAGTACTGTTTTCCCAACTAAAATTGGTTCTGTGAAAGTTCCCAGAACATTCATTAGGATGCAGCAAATTATCTCATAACACAACAACTGTACATTTATGCTGATGATTTTTACAATGTTTGTTTAAAATATTTGCCTGATGTTGCAAGAATGTTCCCAGAACATACTTTGTCTGTTCTTTAAAAGTTCTAGGAATGTTTCATTAGGTTGTTGGAACAGTCTGTTTAAATTAATTTAAATATATTTAAATACTTCAGCGTGTTCTCTTGGTGATTTCCATGGCTGGGACTGAGGAGGCATATCGTTGCGGGGGACTTTGGGGAAAACGTTCCAAGTTCCAGGTGACTCTGCCTTTGATGGACAGGTTAGTGTTATTTAATAATGACTATCATCCATAATCTGCATATAGATTTATACAATCTATAATTAACACCTGGGGGTATAAGGTAGAAGGTCTAAAGTACCCACCTATTCTCCTGCTTAGACCACTGTACATGTATTACAGTTGGTACTATGCATTCGAGCAGGTAGCATTCTCCTGGCATCCTCCAAACCCAGATTCGTGTGTTGGACTGCCAGATGGTGAAGAGTGATTCATCACTCCAGAGAATGTGTTTCCAGAGTCCAATGGCAGCGAGCTTTACACCACTACAGCTGATGCTTGACATTGCGCATGGTGCTCTTAGGCTTGCGTCCGGCTGCCCATGATTTTGGAATGAGATGTTCGGCGAGCAGGTGTCCACATTGGTCATGTAGTGAATCTTTTGTGATGTCCCCACAATGTTCCCACATGACTGTTCCCACAACCGTATGAAACATTCTGGGAACCTTTAAAGAATAGACAAAATGTGCTCTGGGAACGTTCTTGTAACATTAGGTGAATGTTTCTTGCACCCTAAAATAAACATTGTAGAATCATCCGCAGAACTGGATACTTTTTGTGTTTCGGGAACCTATCTTTTGTAATGTGCTCACAATGTTCTCAGCAGACTGTTCCCACAACCTAATGAAACATTCTGGAAACCTTAAAGAACAAATTAAATGTGTTCAAAGAACATTCTTGCAACATCAGGCAAATGTTTTATACAAACATCCTATAATCATCGCCACATGACTGGACAGTTTTTGTGTGACGAGAACATTTGCCGCGACCTAACGAGCGTTCTGAGAACTTTCACAGAAACTATTTTCATTTGCTGGGTAGTGTCTAACGATAGTAGAAGTCAAATAAAAAGTGGCTGTCTGCAGGTGTTTGACTCTGAGAATCTCCTAAGAGTGAACAGCACTTATGAACAGCACTTATGAATACGCTGCAATCACTCGGATTTGGCTCACAGGCAGCACCGCTCATCTCAATACATTTAAATTAATTTAAATATATTTAAATACTTCAGCGTGTCCTCTTGGAGATTTGCATGGCTGGGACTGAGGAGGCATATCGTTGCGGGGGACTTTGGGGAAAACGTTCCAAGTTCCAGGTGACTCTGCCTTTGATGGACAGGTTAGTGTTATTTAATAATGACTATCATCCATAATCTGCATATAGATTTATACAATCTATAATTAACACCTGGGGGTATAAGGTAGAAGGTCTAAAGTACCCACCTATTCTCCTGCTTAGACCACTGTACATGTATTACCATTACACCCATTTCTTACTGTCTTGTAGGTGTGATAGTAAACCATTGGCATGACTTCAGACAATGATCTGGGTTTTGAACTGGGGGAAGTGGTATGGGACTGGATTAAAGCAAAAATGTATGTTCCGCATAATTAATGGACAAAAACAAAGCCACAATCACATAAGTGCCCTTTGTGATAGTTTAAATGTCATACATAAAAGTCAGAGATGAACCAATCATGTGAAGGGCCTTCTTACACACTGCAGCTACATGTTGCTTCATTAGGTTGGCTCCTTAGACATAACCTTTCATTTAGGGCAACTCCTGCTGTGTCCAGTTCATATGAGAAAGAGCTGAATTTCTCATCTCAAGTAGGCCTACTAATGAGCTCCAAGCCACTATCACTCTCCCTCACAGGTGATCAGCTATTCTATAAATGTATTTCATACTGGCAGTGTATCTATCCATCTATCCACACACCCATCGACCTGTATCTCTCTTTCTCTCTCTCTCTCTTTCTCTCACTCTCTCTCCCTTGCTCCCGTACTCCCACTCTCCATGGGAGTGAAGTAATTCATCTGGGTGTGAAAAACGTAACCAAACAAATTCCAGTACTGTCCCATTACAGAGCATTACTGGAGCTCCATGAGAGCAGATTAAAATCATTATGCATCAACAGAGAGTCAGGATCCATCTCCCTCCTCCTTATGGGAGGTGTAGGAATGATGAGTGACATTTGGACTTCATTAAATCAATTAAGTAGCTCATTAGTGTACGCAGGCTAAATAACGCATTCAGGGGAGGCTGGCTCCTATTGACTTTACCAGGCTCAGTGGGACACCCTCTCCCCAGTGGGACACCCAGTGGGACACCCTCTATAGTATATATGTGACCCTGTGTAAGGAACATACAGTAACTTAATGAGATGTCGAAGGGACAGTGGCATAATCTGTGGGTTGATACATAATCCATTGGTAAATTGATGGATGTCACTAAAAGACTGTGTGTAATGTCAAGAGGCATGGCTAACATGTTGATATGACAGAGTGAAGTTTGAATGAGGCACCCCAGAACATGAGGCATAGACTGTAGATACACTGTAAATAAAATATATGAGAACAGGAGATTCATATACCATCAGACTGATAGAGAGAGAGAGAGAGAGTGAGAGAGATAGATAGAGAGAGAGAAAGAGATCCACACAGAATCAATTCTACCGAGGAGTCCCCCACGCCTCTGACCCCGATCACTCCTCATTCTGCAACATTAGCATGCTCCAAATTAGCCACTGCTCATTGTGTTTCACGTCTGCTCCGCTCTACACTCATCAAAGTGACCTTAACCGCCGCAACCGCTGAGCCTTTGAATTATACTTTTTCTTCAGTCATAAAAGGACGCCAGAACAGTACTTCTGAAACAGGATGAAAAGCCATGTAAATGGCAGATAACTTCCTTAACGACTTGCCCTCTAATGATTTCAGGTACTATGCTGAAAAAAGTCAAGACATGGCTCTGGAACATGTGATGGTGGGAAAGAAGCAAGTGAAAAAATTAAATGGCTGAAACAATTCTGAGGGAGTGGGATGTTGGAAATGGGTGAGTAAAATGGATGGCTGGCAAATAGTGTTTTTCTTTTTATCCACACCCAGAGAAATCACTTAGAGCCTGCTGGTTAGAGCATACTGAATGTCATATAATAGCCTTGGTGCTTCATATCCAGATGGGTCTAGATGGCCCTGCCAACCAGCCGGCTACATTATACATCTGGTGCGTCAACAAGGCAGTATCGCCAATCCTTCATTTATCAGACAGAGTCCATTTAGCCACTCAAACTCTGTCTTGATCCAACTATGCAATGCCTACTAACAAACAAACCTCACTAAACTGAGTGAGTGGAGCCCAGCCTCAAACTGCATACAAAAGGTCTGGCATCGGCAATACATATGCTTAGCAATTCAAAAGATGATAATGATATAACCATAACGTACGGCTGATGCTAATAATAACATCAAGGATATTAGATATCATTTCAACTGTGAATCCCTTAAAAGCAAAGGCACAGGATATAGCAGGCTAGCTGACCTACCTACAATACCTCAATAGGCTTATGAATTTCATTCAATATGTAACCTTATTTCCACAAAAATATATTTATCTATAATCTCTTAAGATTGAAAACTACACTGAACAAAAACAAAAACGCAACAATTTCAAAGATTTTACTGAGATCATATAAGGAAACCAGTCAGTATCTGGTGTGGCAAACATTTGCCTCATGCAGTGCGACACATCTCATTCGCAGAGTTGATCAGGCTGTTTATTGTGGCCTGTGGAATGTTGTCTCACTCCTCTTCAATGGCTGTGCAAAATTGCTTGATATTGGCGGGAACTGGAACATGATGTCGTAGACGTCGATCCAGAGCATCCCAAACATGCTCAATGGGTGACATGTCTGGTGAGTATGCAGGCCATAGAATAACTGGGACACGGTATATCTCTGCATTCTATTTGCATAACCATACCATAACCCCACTGCCACCATGGGGCACTCTATTCACAACGTTGACATCAGCAAACCGCTCACCCAAACGAAGCCATACACGTGGTCTGTGGTTGTGAGGCTGTTGAACGTACTGCCAAATTCTCTAAAATGATGTTGGAGGGGGCTTATGGTAGAGAAATTAACATTAAATTCTCTGGTAACAGCTCTGGTGGACATTCCTGCAGTCAACATGCCAATTCCACGCTCACTCAAAACTTGATACATCTGTGGCATTGTGTTGTGTGACCTACAACTGTTGCACATTGTAGTGACCTTTATTAATTGTCCCCACCACAAGGTGCACCTGTGTAATAGTAAGATGGCACCGACAGATATGGCAGCTCTGCTTCTAGCTCCTAAGCAACTTGCAGTATTTCGTTTTTTTGTGTGTTATTGCATACATTATTAGCCCAGAAAATATTTTGTATTATTACATTCAGCCAGAAAGAACTTTTGGATATCAGAGTGGCGGTAACTCACCAGCATTACGACCAGGAATCCGAGTTTCCCAAATTGGATCCTATGTTCGTACCCCCCAGGGCAACTGAACTTATTCCAGAGGCTGCTCCAAAACACTGCCGGCGGAGAAGAGGTATTCGGAGTGGACTTCTAGTCCAACTCAGGAGGCGTGCACACCATCCACCACTTCTGAGTATATTACTCGCTAATTTTCAGTCTCTGAATAATAAAGTAGACGAGCTCAGGGCGAGGATCTCCTTCCATAGAGACATCAGGGATTGTAACATACTCTGTTTAACGGAAACATGGGTCCTTCTGGATATACTGTACCCGTCCATACAGCTAGCTGGGTTCTCAGTACATTACCACCTGGTACGGCAGCTGCACCGCCTGCAACCGCAGGGCTCTTCAGAGGGTGGTGCGATCTGCCCAATGCATCACCGGGGGCAAACTACCTCCCCTCCAGGACACCTACAGCACCCAATGTCACAGGGAGGCCAAAAAGATAATCAAGGACATCAACCAACTGAGCCACGCCATGTTCACCCCGCTATTATCCAGAAGGCGAGGTCAGTACAGGTGAATCAAAGCTGGGACCGAGAGACTGAAAAACAGCTTCTATCTCAAGGCCATCAGACTGTTAAATAGCCATCACAGAGAGGCTGCTGCCTATATACACAGACTTGAAATAATTTGCCACTTTAAAACATGTAACACTAGTCACTTTAATAATGTCACTTAATAATGTTTCCATATCATCCATTACTCATCTCATATGTATATACTGTATTCTCTACTATTCTACTGTATCTTAGTCTATGCTGCTCTGACATTGCTTGCCCATATATTTCTATATTCTTAATTCCATTCCTTACTTAGATTTGTGTGTATTGGGTATATGTCGTGAAAAATGTTAGATATTACTTGTTAGATATTGCCAGAACTAGAAGCTCAAGCATTTCGCTACACCCGCAATAACATCTGCTAAACATGTGTATGTGACCAATAAAATTGGATTTGAATTTGACTTGATTTGTTAGCTAGTGATAGATAGTGATAGTGATGCACAACCTAGGCCTATTTGAAACATCGGCATCTACTGGCAGCATTTACCCACCAGATTCAGAAGCTCGAAAACCCCCTTTGAAAAAAAGCTTGAAAACCACATTTGATTATTGCCTAAAGTTTAGAAGAAAAAAACTCAAACTAAACAGAATATGGTTTTATTTTATTTTAGTTGGCTTGCAGTCAACAATAATAGTTTCAGTATAGTTTTAGTTTTTTATTTCAGTTTACTAAATTGTTTTTCCAATTTGAGTTATTATTCTATTTTCAGTTTTCATTAACTATAATAATCTTGGAGAGGGTTATGGTTGTTTTGGGACCTGTGAAATGTGTGAGGGTCTCACTTTTGGTATTTGATTAGACTCTTAGATACAGCTATCAATGTTTGATAAAAAAACTATTTAACATTTGTATCCAGGAGAAATATAGACTAAAGGTCCCATTCAGATTCAGTTCGGTTTGTTTCTAAAGAGGATTTGGTACAATAGAGTGGCTACAGTAATGTTAAGTTAGACTTCCATTTAACTCCAAGTATGGCAGAATTCAAGACAGAATCATCCTAACTGGTAATGGCTCCAGCTCATATTCTATGATGGATCTTCTTATTATTCAAATTGGGTAAACAAACGCCTGCCAGAAAGTCGAGGCAATGTTTGAGCATGTTTCATCTCCTCTCCATTAATGATGTTTATTTCTTCCTGTTCGACTCCCCGAGGAGCATCAGCAAAGCATCTCAAAACGCCAGCAATCAGCTCCCACTATCTGCATAACTCAATTAGTGCTTTGGCGTGACTTAGAATGTGTTTGTTGCCTCTCCCCCCGTCCCTTCCCCCTTTTCATTTATTTCAGATATCAAGGACTTCCTGAATGACAGATACGTCCTCTATTCTCAAAATAGACGGCACAAACAAGGCACAAAGATACCGAGATCTTATTTGGTCTTTCTTCAAGACGTCAATTTGGGGACGTTCTTGAGATATGGAAATGTGGGGGAAATGTAAAGAAATGCAAAGTGACTCGCTCTTTTTTTCTCACTCACGGAAAGATGTTTTCATGAAACACATCAGTAAAAATGTAGGAGCTGCATCACCACTCACTCGATCCTTTCTACACCCCCTGCACAGTCCCCATAATGCACACTGTGTGTGTTTGTTCTCTTCAGAATATCTAGCTCCAAGATCTATAGATGTTCAAGTCTATTTGATGTAACCATCTGCAATATGTTTTTTTTTAGAGCCAAAGGGTATTGATCATAAAAATATCATTACACAAGGACCTATTGAGCGAGAATTCTTCAGCCATTATGTATTATACTTCATACACTGTTGTGAAACATTATAGTCCCCCTTGACCATCTATATGCAGCATGAGAGTCCTTGATACGATAAAAGCATGACAGATGAGTTATGTCTTTCTATAAATAGTCACCATTAAAAGGAAGAGGCACATTATATTTAAGACTTTTCAACAGCCGATATGACACGGGTCAGATAGGATATTGTATTACTGTATAATAGATGGTCCTGTATTCTAACAGTATATGGACAAATTAAGTGATACAACATTTTATAAGTAATTAAATCATCTTTGGAAACCATTGTCAGATTTGATCTATGAAGGGGTTTTGGTATTGTCACTTAGGCCCATAAGTAAGAATATTTTCACCTGTTTATAGATCTCTAATGACGCATTGAGAAAAGAGACACTTACATGTCAGTAAAGTGGTTTTATCCCATTGTACTTTTATATTCATGCATATTTCATGCTTTGGGTATATGAATAATATATAGTTTGATGCCTTGTTTAAAACGATAATGTATGGGGTTGGACACTCAGGCAGCAGCAGTGCTGCTTAAAGAACCTGATACTCTATTCATGGGCATGGAATATACAATCAACCAATAAGCATTGCACCAAAAGTATTTAGCTCATATATTTGACCACTTGACTTTAATGAACTCTTATGTCCACTGACCATCACCTCTATGACTCAAATTACATTTCTCACCCTGTAGACTATACAGTGAGGGAAAAAAGTATTTGATCCCCTGCTGATTTTGTACGTTTGCCCACTGACAAAGAAATGATCAGTCTATAATTTTAATGGTAGGTTTATTTGAACAGTGAGAGACAGAATATCAACAAAAAAATCCAGAAAAACGCATGTCAAAAATGTTATGAATTGATTTGCATTTTAATGAGGGAAATAAGTATTTGACCCCTCTGCAAACATGACTTAGTACTTGGTGGCAAAACCCTTGTTGGCAATCACAGAGGTCAGATGTTTCTTGTAGTTGGCCACCAGGTTTGCACACATCTCAGCAGGGATTTTGTCCCACTCCTCTTTGCAGATCTTCTTCAAGTCATTAAGGTTTCGAGGCTGACGTTTGGCAACTCGAACCTTCAGCTCCCTCCACAGATTTTCTATGGGATTAAGGTCTGGAGACTGGCTAGGCCACTCCAGGACCTTAATGTGCTTCTTCTTGAGCCACTCCTTTGTTGCCTTGGCCGTGTGTTTTGGGTCATTGTCATGCTGGAATACCCATCCACGACCCATTTTCAATACCCTGGCTGAGGGAAGGAGGTTTTCACCCAAGATTTGACGGTACATGGCCCCGTCCATCGTCCCTTTGATGCGGTGAAGTTGTCCTGTCCCTTTAGCAGAAAAACACCCCCAAAGCATAATGTTTCCACCTCCATGTTTGACGGTGGGGATGGTTTCTTGGGGTCATAGGCAGCATTCCTCCTCCTCCAAACACGGCAAGTTGGGTTGATGCCAAAGAACTCCATTTTGGTCTCATCTGACCACAACACAGTTCACCCAGTTGTCCTCTGAATCATTCAGATGTTCATTGGCAAACTTCAGACGGGCATGTATATGTGCTTTCTTGAGCAGGGGGACCTTGCGGGCGCTGCAGGATTTCAGTCCTTCACGGCATAGTGTGTTACCAATTGTTTTCTTGATGACTATGGTCCCAGCTGCCTTGAGATCATTGACAAGATCCTCCTGTGTAGTTCTGGGCTGATTCCTCACCGTTCTCATGATCATTGCAACTCCACGAGGTGAGATCTTGCATGGAGCCCCAGGCTGAGGGAGATTGACAGTTCTTTTGTGTTTCTTCCATTTGCGAATAATCACAGAAACTGTTGTCACCTTCTCACCAAGCTGCTTGGCAATGGTCTTGTAGCCCATTCCAGCCTTGTGTAGGTCTACAATCTTGTCCCTGACATCCTTGGAGAGCTCTTTGGTCTTGGCCATGGTGGAGAGTTTGGAATCTGATTGATTGATTGCTTCTGTGGACAGGTATCTTTTATACAGGTAAGAAACTGAGATTAGGAGCACTCCCTTTAAGAGTGTGCTTCTAATCTCCGTTCGTTACCTGTATGAAAGACACCTGGGAGCCAGAAATCTTTTTGATTGAGAAGGGGTCAAATACTTATTTCCCTCATTAAAATGCAAATCAATTTATAACATTTTTGACATGCATTTTTCTGGATATTTTTGTTGTTATTCTGTCTCTCACTGTTCAAATAAACCTACCATTAAAATTATAGACTGATAATTTCTTTGTCAGTGGGCAAATGTACAAAATCAGCAGGGGATCAAATACTTTTTTCCCTCACTGTAGATATATTGCTTCCAGGTGGATACCCTCAATTCTATCCCACCTGTTTTTTTACAGTGTAGCAAGTGTTGTACTGTACAGTCAATCTATTTTGACATGCCATGGAACTTTTACAGCCATGTTGCACATAGAAATCAGCTAGTCTCTAGTTTACCTTCTTTACACATTGTGCAGTGATTGAGAGGTTGCTGTTTTCTTTGATGGTGGGTTTCATATTTGAATAATCATTTGAGCATGCCTCTCCACAAATCACTGGGCAGAATGATTATGAGCATTTACACTGTGAACATCTGTCGCATCAGGCTGGTTTAAAGGGTGCTGCTAATGATTGGTTACCCATTGATCAAGGTCTTGCTGTGTTTCATCTATCAAAGTGCTTGCCTGTAGAAGCCTGTATAAGCAATGGGAGATAGATAGGAAAGCAGATCTCTGATGAAGAGCGAATGTGGATCCCAGCACTAATACCCTTTGGTAACACAAGTGAGGAGGGCCTTGATCAAATGGAAAAGGGGATTATTCAGGGTTATGAGGATAATTTGATGTAATGCTTGTTTGTGTGTTTGTCTGTGTGTGTGTCTAAACATTGCTCATTGTGTTTATGAGGACTGTGGGAATGGCAAGCCCCAGAAGGATATAGTCAGGTAAAATAAAGTGAAGTAGATTTAGCAGATAAAACGCCAAATGACTCCTATCAGAATGGTTCAGGTAGATGCCCCTAACCCAGCAAGGTCACAGCGCACTGAATCTGAAATATGTTATTGCCATCGCTCTTCCATCCAGCTATGTTATTGTGAACCTTAATAAGAATGATACTCGTCGACCTTGGAAATGCGATGGCTTTTCCACACAAGCTTCAGTAGGCAGGAGCGGAGAAGGGTTTATTTTTGGCACGGAGAGGATCAGGCAGTACTGTGAGGTTCACTGAGGAGCAGGTAAAGGTCAGCGTGCAGCGCCAGCTAGCAACCAACCAGATAACAGAGAAAACAATAACAAACAAGGCGCTAGCTGCAGAAACAAAACAAACCCTCAATGGGACCTGAAGGACGTCACGGGTTGGGTTGTTTGAACATCTGTATGTGCCTGAGTAAATGAACACCAAATCCCTGCCAACATCAGATAAAGAGATACCATCAGACATCCAGAGAGGACAGCGTTATGGCTGTAGCAGCAGCATCTCTCCCTGTCACTGTGTACCTATTGTCTACGTTCAGACAGAATGGTGGATAATTAGTAACCACAGCATGCAGTCCTTGAACAAGAATGTTTGATTTGAATGTCAAAATGCATTACAGTGAATGACACCAAACAGGTAAGGCAGGCATTTCATTTTTTATAAATGATTCTGAATGCCGTCCCGCACAATGTAAATGATTGAGATGGTGGGCCTTTCTAATGAACTAATTGTGATGGAGGTATTCAGTGATGGCTGTGGATGTGCTACTAACAGGAAAACAGCAACAAAGGAATATTGATGATGGGAGATCTAGGGATGGGGATGATGTGGCCCTATCTCTCTTCACACTCATCCAGGGCCCATTTCTTCCAAGGCACATTTCAGTGCAGTATAATTTTCAATGCCCCCTGCCTCTGTGCTGAATCATATGTATTTATTAATCCAATATCACTATAGAGATGGCTCACAGGGCATTAACAGGCTAAGAGAGAGCTGGGATTGTCAGAACCCATCAGCCTGTCTGTTGGGTTCTATTAGCTCACCATTCTATTATACAATGGAGTTATTCACTGAACAAAAATATAAACACATTATGTTGAGAGTTGGTCCCATGTTTAATGAGCTGAAATATGCACAATAAGCTTATTTCTCTCAAATGTTGTACACAAACTTGTTTACATCCATGTGGAGCATTTCTCCTTTGTCAAGATAATCCATCCACCTGACAGATGAGGCATATCAGGAAGCTGATTAAACAGCATGATCATTACAAAATCAAATCAAATTGTATTGGTCACATACACATATTTAGCAGATGTTATTGCGGGTGTAGCGAAATGCTTGTGTTCCTAGCTCCAACAGTGCAGTAGTATTTTAACAATTCACAACAATACACACACATCTAAAAGTAAAAGAATGGAATTAAGAAATATATAAATATTAGATTGAGCAATGTCGGAGTGGCATTGACTAAAATGCAGTAGAAAATAATACAGTATATACATATGAGATGTGTATAGCAGTATGTAAACATTATTAAAGTGACTAGTGTTCCATTATTAAAGTGGCCAGTGATTCCAAGTCTATATATAAAGGGCAGCAGCCACTAAGTTGCAGGGTTGAGTAAACGGGTGGAAGCCAGCTAGTGATGGCTGTTTAACAGTCTGATGGCCTTGAGATAGAAGATGTTTTTCAGTCTCTCTGTCCCAGCTTTGACGCACCTGTACTGACCTCGCCTTCTGGATGATAGCGGGATGAACAGGCAGTGGTTCGGGTGGTTGTTGTCCTTGATCTTTTTGGCTTTCCTGTGACATCGGGTGCTGTAATTGTCCTGGAGGGCAGGAAGTTTGCCCCCGGTGATACGTTGTGCAGACCGCACCACCCTCTGGAGAGCCCTGCTGTTGTGAATGGTGCAGTTGCCGTACCAGGCGGTGATACATCTTGAAGCGTGGATTCCAATTGGTCAGACCAGTGTTGAACAGTCCTTAGCACGGGTGCTTCCTATTTGAGTTTCTGCCTATAGGAAGGGAGGAGAAAAATGGAGTTGTGGTCAGATCTGCCGAAAGGAGGGCCTTGTATGCATCCCGAAAGTTGGTTGAGGGGGGATGTACACGGCCGTGACTATAATCAAAGTAAATTCTCTTGGGAGATAATACAGTCGGCATTTGATTGTGAGGTATTCCTGGTTGGGTGAACAAAAGGATTTGAGTTCCTGTATGTTATCACAATTACACCATGAGTCGTTAAACATGAAACATACACGCCCGCCCTTCTTCCCGGAGAGATGTTTATTCATGTCAGGGCGATGAACTGAGAATCCAGATGGCTAGACCGACTCCGACAGTATATCCCGAGAAAGCCATGTTTCTGTGAAACAGAGTATGTTACAATCCCTGATGTCTGTCTGGAAAGAAACCCTTGCCCTGATCTCATCATCTTTGTTATCCAGGGACTGAACATTAGCAAGTAATATACTCGGAAGCGGTGGGTGGAGCAGCAGGACCCCAGGAAAATGCCAGCACGATGAATCCAGCAAGCATCTCACAACAGTGCTTCAGAAATATAGCTTCCTCGCATCGAAGATTGTGTCTGAGGTCACTGTACAGCCGGAGGGTCAACCTGGCAGGGCATGAATTGCCCCGAGTGAGCTGCAGAAATACCTGGAAGAAGTAAAGTGGGGCCTGTTTACAGAGTCACCTCTCCAGTTCTGTTTATCCAAAGCTGTGCCCTGTAGCACTGGATATTCTCTATCTGTGGATAACTGTCATCAGGCTTGAGACACCGAACGACCACCTCTCTTGAATGCAGAGCCTTCAATCAATCAATGAAATGTATTTATAAAGCCCTTTTTACATCAGCCGATGTCACAAAGTGCTATACAGAAACCCAGCCTAAAACACCAAACAGCAAGCAATGCAGATGTAGAAACACGGTGGCTAGGAAAAACTCCCTAGAATGGCAGGAACATCGGAAGAAACTGTTAGGTTCTTATTTTTCAGAGTAAGTAACTCATGGACACTAGAGAAGCTTTAACCAAGTTTAATTCTTCCCAAAGGATCTGTACAGCTGTAATTCAGACAGCAAAACATTTCTCACCATCACAGTTCTATACATCCCACTTAAGTCACTCCTTCTTCTCTCCAATCCTCACATCTGTTACCCTTTTCAACAGGAAAAGGGTAACAGGATACCAAACCCTTATTACTCCCTTAAGGGAATCTGTCCTCACTTCCTGACCTCAACCCCTCCTTCACCTAATCCACAGATGTGCATCTGTCTTCCCTATATCAACACGTTGCTCTCCTCTCGTCCACCCAACACATTCCAAAGCCTTCTATCTTTCTTCAGAGAACCCTTAACTTCTGACATAAAACCCTGTCTCTTTTACTCCTTTGATTCTATGCTTCTTTCCTATCATTTATTTAATATCTCAATGTTCAAAGTTTAGCCAATTCCCACAAAACCTAGAGAGGAACCAGGTTCTGAGGGGTGGCCAGTCCTCTTCTTGCTGTGCCGGGGGGTGATTATAACAGTACATGGCCAAGATGTTCAAAAGTTCATAGATGACCAGCAGGATCAGAAAATAATTAATCACAGTGTCACGCCCTGATCTGTTTCACCTGTCCCTGTGATTGTCTCCACCCCCTCCAGATGTCGCTTATTTTCCACAGTGTATTTATCCCTGTGTTTACGGTCTCTCTGTGCCAGTTCATCTTGTATGTTTAGTCGAGTCAACCAGTGTGTTTTTCCCCGTACTCCTTTTCTATTCTCTTTTGCTTGTCTTCCCGGTTTTGACCACTGCCTGACTCTGGAATACTTTCCCACCTGCTTGATCATCCTGCCTGCCCTGACCTTGAATCTGCCTGCCCTTCGGTACCTATTGGACTTTGAACAGGTTTTGACCTTTTGCCTGTACACGACCATTCTCTTGCCTACACCATTTTGGATTAATAAACATTGTAAGACTCCAACCATCTGCCTCCTGTGTCTGCATCTGGGTCTCGCCTTGTGCCTTGATCCTACAAATTGGCCATGACAGACCCAGCAGACTTGGACCAGCTCCGCCACGCTGTCTCCCTGCAGGGAGCCACCATTGGGAGACATGAGGCGTTGTTACAGGGCCTTTTGGAAGGCCTCTGTTCCTTGACGGAATGCCAATATCATGGGTTAAAGGCTATTATGGAGCAAATCAGGGAGTTAGCTTAGAGGCTCCCTGCCACCTCTGAAAAACCCCAATCACCCAGTCATTTTTTCCCTCTGTGGTGAGTTTTTTACAGCCTATCCCGGCTCTCCGAGAACCCCGCTTAACTCCTCCCGAGCGATATTCGGGGAATCCTGGTACCTGCCGGGGTTTTCTTTCTCAGTGCTCGCTTATTTTTGAGCTACAGCCATCTTCGTTTCCTTCAGACCAATCGAAGATAGCGTATATTATTATGCTAATGTCGGGAAGGGCACTCTCCTGGGCTATGGCAGTTTGGGAGCAACAATCTGCCATTTGTTGGTGAGAAAGGAATTTGAGTCTCCGGTATCTGGGAGAAAGGCGGCCAGTAAACTGCTTGACTTGTGTCAAAACTCCTGGAGTGTGGCAGACTACGCGTTGATTTTCGCACGTTGGCCGCCGAGAGTGCCTGGAATCCGGAGTCTCTTTTCAATACTTTTCTCCACGGATTATCTGAGGAGGAAAAGGATGAGCTAGCTGCTCGGGAATTGCCGGTGGACCTCGACTCCCTTATTGCCCTAACCATTAAAATTGACGGACACCTAAGGGAACGCAGGAGTGAGAGGAGGTCTGGTCTCGGGCACACCCCTGCACCCGCTATGGCTCGTTCACCTTCAAGGGAATCTGGAAGTTTCCGAAGGTAGCTTTTCAGAGAGGATTCGAAGCCACCCGAGCGTTCATGAATCTACGACGGGTGAGTTGGATACTACTGAGCCTATGCAGTTGGGAAGAGCTAGGTTATCAGTCGGGGAACGCTCATGAAGGATGAATAGTAACTGTTGTCTGTACTGTGGAGGGGCAGGACAATTTTATAGCTACCTGCCCTATTAGGAAACCCTTGTCTCTAGTGGGTACCAGCACGATGGTGAGTCACGGAGTTCCCTAATTCCCATGACCCGCACACCCTTTTTGTACTTGTGCTGTGGGGAGACCAATCTAAGTCTCTCCAAGTGCTCATTGACTCTGGGACTGATGAATGTCTTATGGATGCCACTATTGCATCGGAGCTTGGTATTCCCACTCAGCCTCTCTCTGTTCCCATGGATGCTAGGGCACTGGACGGCCGCTCTATAGGGGAAGTCACCCATAGTACTGTGCCCGTTCAATTACGGGTTTCCGGTAACCACAGTGCGACCATTCAGTCCCTCCTCATTGCATCTGCCCATGTTCCGGTTGTTTTGGGATATTCCTGGCTCCAAAAGCACAATCTTGTGATTGAGTGGACCAGAAACTCCATCCTGGGTTGGAGCCCATTTTGCCATTCCCACTGCCTTCAAGCAGCAAAACTGGATGTCTCTGATCCCCCGCACCATCCTTATGATTGTGCCATTGATCTTCTCCCAGGCACTACACCACCTCAGGGTCAGTTGTATTCTCTGTCCGTACCAGAGACCAAAGCTATAGAAGAGTACATAGAGGAGTCTCTGGTCTGCATCTCTTGCCAGCGCAGGGTTTTTCTTTGTGGAGAAGAACAAGACCCTTTGTCCGCGCATTGACTAGTGGGGACTTAACGACATTACTGTTAAAAATCGTTACCCCCTACCTCTCCTCGGCGTTTGAACCTCTCCAGGGGGCCACCATGTTTTCCAAGTTAGACCTGATCTGTTTCACCTGTCCCTGTGATTGTCTCCACCCCCTCCAGGTGTCGCTTATTAACCAGTGAATTTATCCCTGAGTTTACGGTCTCTCTGTGCCAGTTCATCTTGTATGTTTAGTCAAGTCAACCAGCGTGATTTCCATGTACTCCTTTTCTATTCTCTTTTGCTAGTCTTCCCAGTTTTGACCACTGCCTGCCTCTGGACTACTTTCTCGCCTGCCTGATCATTCTGCCTGCCCTGACCTTGGACTCTGAACTGGTTTTGACCTTTTGCCTGTACACTACCATTCTCTTGCCTACCCCTTTTTGGATTAATAAACATTGTAAGACTCTAACCACCTGCCTCCTGTGTCTGCATCTGGGTCTCACCTTGTGCCTTGATACACAGTGGTTGTAGAGGGTGCAACAGGTCAGCACCTCATGAGTAAATGTCAGTTGGCTTTCATAGCCGATCATTCAGAGTTAAAGATAGCAGGTGCGGTAGAGAGAGTGAGTCGAATACAGCATGTTTATCTTCAAGCCTTCTTGAAGATAAACAAGATAATCTTGTTTGGTTGAACAGAAACACACACACACACATGCGCCCAAGCTGGCTGGCTGGCTGTGAACTGATAGGTTTGTGTTGTATTGCTTATGTGTTTTATTACTTATGTCTTTGCTGTTGCTGAAGCTGTTTTTATTAACCTTATTTGAAGGGGTTAGTCAGTGATACATGTTTAATATTGCATAAACATAACATGTCAAATGTGCCATGACTAAACTTGTTTTTTCTTTAAAAACTGCCTAGTCCTTGTCCGATGACGAGCATATCCAAAACATGATGCAGCCACCACCATGTTTGACAATATGGAGAAGAGTGGTACAGTGCCTTGCAAAAGTATTCATAATTTCATGTAATGGACATACACAAAATAGTCGGTGAAGAAAATTGGTGAAGTGAAAAAAAATAACGGAAAAGTGATGCATGCATATGTATTCACCCCCTTTGCTATGAAGCCCCTACATAAGATCTTGTGCAACCAATTACCTTCAGAAGTCACATAATCAGTTAAATAAAGTCTACCTGTGTGCAATCTAAGTGTCACATGATCTGTCACATGATCTCAGTATATATAATCCCGTTCTGAAAGGCCCCAGAGTCTGCAACACCACTAAGCAAGGGGCACCACGAATACCAAGGAGCACCCAAAACAGGTCAGGGTCAAAGCTATGGAGAAGTACAGATCAGGGTTGGGTTATAAAAAAATATCAAACTTTGAACATCCCACGGAGCACCATTAACCTTTCATTGCTACCCATCCCGGATCCGGGAGCATCCTCATCAAAAAAGCTGACTAGCATAACTAGCCTAACGCGACAGGGATATCATATAATATAGTTTTCATGAAATCACAAGTCCAATACAGCAAATGAAAGATAAACATCTTGTGAATCCAGCCATCATTTCCGATTTTTAAAATGTTTTACAGCGAAAACACAATATGTATTTCTATTAGCTAACCACAATAGCAAAAGACTAAACCGCATATTTTCAGCATTTTTCTACCGCATAGGTAGCTATCACAAAACCGACCAAATAGAGATATAATTAGTCACTAACCAAGAAACAACTTCATCAGATGACAGTCTTATAACATGTTATACAATAAATGTATGTTTTGTTCGAAAATGTGCATATTTGAGGTATAAATCATAGTTTTACATTGCAGCTACCATCAAAAATATCACCAAAGCAGCCGGAATAATTACAGAGAGCAACGTGAAATACCTAAATAATCATCATAAAACATTTATGAAGAATACATGGTGTACAGCAAATGAAAGATAAACATCTTGTGAATCCAGCCAATATTTCAGATTTTTTAAGTGTTTTACAGCGAAAACACAATATAGCATTATATTAGCTTACCACAACAGCCAAACACACAAATGCATTTATCAGCAGCAAAAGGTAGCGATCGCAAAAAAACAGCAAAAGATATAACATTAATCACTAACCTTGACCAACTTCATCAGATGACAGTCCTATAACATCAGGTTATACAATACACTTATGTTTTGTTCGAAAATGTGCATATTTTGAGCTGCAAACCGTGGTTATACATTGTGAATATGTAGCATCGATTCACCAGAATCTCCGGAGATATTTTGGACAGTCACATAATCTAATCAAAGAACTCATCATAAACTTTACTAAAAAATACATGTTGGACAGCAAATGAAAGATACACTAGTTCTTAATGCAATCGCCGTGTTAGATTTTTAAAAATAACTTTACCATAACAAACAGCTTACGTTATAGCGAGACAGCGCCCGCAAAAAGGAACGAAAATAGGACTAAACATTTTCCACAGAAATACGAAATAACATCATAAATGGTTCTTACTTTTGCTGAGCTTCCATCAGAATCTTGTACAAGGAGTCCTTTGTCCAGAATAAATCGTTGTTTGGTTTTAGAATGTCCTCTTCTCCTGTCGAATTAGCAACCTTAGCTAGCCAAGTGGCGCGAAGATGTCCATCTTCACCTAACGGAAAACTCCAAAACTCCCGATAAACGTTGAATAATCTGATAAAACTATATTGAAAAAACATACTTTACGATGATATTATCACATGTATCAAATAAAATCAAAGCCGGAGATATTAGCCGTCTATACCGAACGCTTTTCAGAAGCCAATGCTGATGTCCTTCCCGCGCCTTGGTAGACAAAGGAAATTGTGGTCACGTCATTCCAAGAGCTCTTGTTCGACCTCAGATCAAGCTAGACACCCCATTCCACCTCCCACTGCCTGTTGACATCTAGTGGAAGGCGTATGAAGTGCATGCATATCCATAGATTTCAAGCAATTGAATAGGAAGGCCCTGGAACAGAGCCTCGATTTCAGATTTTTCACTTCCTATCAGGAAGTTTGCTGCAAAATGAGTTCTGTTTTACTCACAGATATAATTCAAACGGTTTTAGAAACTTGAGAGTGTTTTCTATCCAATAGTAATAATAATATGCATATTGTACGATCTAGAATAGAGTACGAGGCAGTTTAATTTGGGCACTATTTTTTACAAAGTGGAAACAGCGCCCCCATATTGACAAGAAGTTTTAACTTCTCTGGGAGATGTGGGACGATAATGTCCCACTTGGCCAAAAGCCAGTAAAAATGCAGAGCGCCAAATTCAAATAAATTACTATAAATATCTAACTTTCATGAAATCACACATGCAATACACCAAATTAAAGCTACACTTGTTGTGAATCCAGCCAACATGTCAGATTTCAAAAAGGCTTTTCGGCGAAAGCAAACGGTGCTATTATCTGAGGATAGCACCATAGTAAACAAAGAGAGAAGCATATTTCAACCCTGCAGGCGTGACACAAAACGCAGGAATAAAAATATAATTAATGCCTTACCTTTGACGAGCTTCTGTTGTTGGCACTCCAATATGTCCCATAAACATCACAAATGGTCCTTTTGTTCGATTAATTCCGTCCAAAATATCCATTTATTTGGCGCGTTTGATCCAGAAAAACACCGGTTCCAACTTGTGCAATGTGACTACAAAATATCTCAAAAGTTACCTGTAAACTTTTCCAAAACATTTCAAACTACTTTTGTCATACAACTTTAGGTATTTTTTTACGTAAATAATCAAGAAAATTGAAGACGGGATGATCTGTGTTCAATACAGGATTAAAACAAACTGTAGCTAGCTTTCTGGTCACGCGCCTCTATCTAACAGTACACTTCAAGTTACTATCTTTCTGGATGGCCGTACTTCTTCATTACACAAAGGAGAAAACCTCAACCAATTTCTAAAGACTGTTGACATCCAGTGGAAGCGGTAGGAACTGCAAGAAGGTCAATTAGAAATCTGGATTCCCAATGAAACCCCATTGAAAATAGAGTGACCTCAAAAAAATAAAAAATAAACAGAATGGTTTGTCCTCGGGGTTTCGCCTGCTAAAAAGGTTCTGTTATACTCACAGACATGATTCAAACAGTTTTAGAAACTTCAGAGTGTTTTCTGTCCAAATCTAATAATAATATACATATCTTATCTTCTGGGGATGAGTAACTGGCAGTTGAATGTGGGTATGCTTATCATCCAAACGTGAAAATGCTGCCCCCTATCCTAGAGAAGTTAAATCCATTATTAAAATGTTTTAAAGAATATGGCACCACAATAAACCTGCCAAGAGAGGGACGCCCACCAAAACTCACAGACCAGGCAAGGAGGGCATTAATCGGTGAGGGAACAAAGAGACCAAAGATAACCCTGAAGGAGCTGCAAAGCTCCACAGCGGAGATTAGAGTATCTGCCCATAGGACCATTTTAAGCCTTACACTCCACAGAGCTGGACTTTACGGAAGAGTGGCCAGAAAAAAGCCATTGCTTAAAGAAAAAATAAGCAAACACATTTGGTGTTCGCCAAAAGGCATGTGGGAGACTCTCCAAACATATGGAAGAAGGTACTCTGGTCAGATGAAACCAAAATGTATATTTTTGGCCATCAAGGAAAACGCTATGTCTGGTGTAAACCCAACACCTCTCATCATCCCGAGAACACCGTCATGCTGTGGGGATGTTTTTAATCAGTAGGGACTGGGAAACTGGTCAGAATTGAAGGAATGATGGATGGCACTAAATACAGGGAAATTCTTGAGGGAAATCTGTTTCAGTCTTCCAGAGATTTGAGACTGGGACGGAGGTTCACCTTCCAGCAGGACAATGACCCTAAGCATACTGCCAAAGCAACACTTGAGTGGTTTAAGGGGAAACATTTCAATGTCTTGGAATGGCCTAGTCAAAGCCCAGACCTCAATCCAATTGAGAATCTATGGTATGACTTAAAGATTGCTGTACATCAGCGGAACCCAATCAACTTGAAGGCGCTGGAGCAGTTTTGCCTTGAAGAATAGGCAAAAATCCCAGTGGCTAGATGCGCCAAACTTATAGAGACATACCCGAAGAGACTTGCAGCTGTAATTGCTGCAAAAGGTGGCTCTACAAAGTATTGACTTTGGGGGGGGTGAATAGTTATGCACACTCAAGTTTTCTGTTTTTTGGTCTTATTTCTTGTTTGTTTCACAATAAAACATATTTTGCATCTTCAAAGTGGTATGCATGTTGTGTAAATCAAATGATACAACCCTCCCCCCCAAAAAATGAACTCCAGGTTGTAAGGCAAAAAAATAGGAAAAATGCGAAGGTGGGTGAATACTTTTGCAAGCCACTGTACTCAGTGATGTATTGTGTTGGATTTTCCCCAAACATAATGCTTTGTATTCAGGACAAAAAGTTCATTTCTTGGCCACATATTGTGCATTATTACAAACAGGATGCATGTTTTTGAATATTTTTTTTATTCTGTACAGACTTTTTTAATGTCATCGAGGCAAATTGTCACGCCTAGGCCATAGAGAGGCTTTTATTCTCTATTTTGGTTAGGCCAGGGTGTGACTAGGGTGGGCATTCTAGTTTCTATGTTTTGGCCGGGTATGGTTCTCAATCAGGGACAGCTGTCTATCGTTGCCTCTGATTGGGAATCATACTTAGGCAGCCTGTTTTTCCACCTTAGTTGTGGGTAGTTGTCTGTGTTAGTGGCCTGTATAGCCCTAGTCAACTTCACGTTCGTTTTTGGTATTTCTTGTTTTGTTGGCGACATTTATAACATTAAAAGAAATGTACGTTCACCATGCTGCACCTTGGTCCTGTCATTTCCGTGACGACGTTCGTGACATTAGTATTGTGGAGTAACTACAATGTTGTTGATCTGCCCTCAGTTTTCTCATATCACAGCCATTAAACTCGAACTGTTTTAAAATCACCATTGGCCTCATGGTGAAATCCCTGAGCGGGTTCCTTCCCCTCCGGCAACTGAGTTAGGAAGGACACCTGTATCTTTGTAGTGACTGGGTGTTTTGATACACCATCCAAAGCTAAATTAATAACTTCACCATGCTAAAAGGGAAATTCAATGTCTGCTTTTTTATTTTTACCCATCTACAGCACCACTAGCTGCCCTTCTTTGCGAGGCATTTGAAAACCTCCATTGTCTTTGTGGTTGAATCTGTGCTTGAAATTCGACTGAGAGATTCGACTGAGGGACAATTGTGTGTGCGGGGTACAGAGAGGGGTTAACCCCACTCCCCCCTCAGAACAGCCTCAATTCGTTGGGGCATGGTCTCTACAAGGTGTCGAAGCGTTCCACAGCGATGTCCATGTGGACTCCAATGCTTCTCACAATTGTTTCAAGTTGGCTGGATGTCCTGATCCAGAGTGTTCAGGACCTCAGACTGGTGTGAAGGTTCACCTTCCAAAAGGACAATGACCCTAAGCACACAGCCAAGACAATGCAGGAGTGGTTACAGGACAAGTCTCTGAATGTCCTTGAGTGGCCCAGCCAGAGCCCGGACCTGAACCCAATCGAACATCTCTGGAGAGACCTGAAAATAGCTGTACATCACGCTCCATAGCCAACCTGACAGAGCTTGAGAGGATCTGCAGAGAAGAATGGGAGAAACTCCAAAAATCCTAGACCACATTTAATCCACACACAGAGATGCATACAAAGCTCTCCCTCGCTCTCCATTTGGCAAATCTGACCATAATTCTATCCTCCTGATTCCTACTTACAAGCAAAAACTAAAGCAGGAAGTACCAGTGACTCGCTCAATACGGAAGTGGCCAGATGACGCGGATGCTACACTACAGGACTGTTTTGCTAGCACAGACTGGAATATGTTCCGGGACTCATCCAATGGCATTGAGGAATACCACCTCAGTCATCGGCTTCATCAACAAGTGCATCGATGACGTCGTCACCCCACAGTGACTGTACGTACATATCCCAACCAGAAGCTATGGATTACAGGCAACATCCGCATAGAGCTAAAGGCTGGAGCTGCCACTTTCAAGGAGCGGGAGACTAATCCGGACACTTATAAGAAATCTCGTTATGCCCTCAGACGAACCATCAAACAAGCAAAGTGTCAATACAGGATTAAGATTGAATCCTAGTACATCGGCTCTGACACTCGTGGGATGTGGCAGGGCTTGAAAACTATTACAGAGTACAAAGGGAAACCCAGACACAAGCTGCCCAGTGACGCGAGCCTACCAGACGAGCTAAATGCCTTTTATGCTCGATTCGAGGCAAGCAACCCTGAAGTATGCATGAGAGCACCAGCTGTTCTGGATGACTGTGTGATAACGCTCTCAGTAGCCGATGTGAACAAAACCTTTAAACAGATCAACATTCACAAAGCCGCTGGGCCAGACGGATTACCAGGACGTGTACTCAAAGCATGTGCGGACCAACTGTAAAGTGTCTTCACTGACATTTTCAACCTCTCCCTGACCGAGTCTGTAATACCTACATGTTCAAAGCAGACCACCATAGTCCCTGTGCCAAAGGAAACGAAGGTAACCTGCCTAAATGATTACCGCCCCGTAGCACTCACTTCGGTAGCCATGAAGTGCCTTGAAAGGCTGGTCATGGCTCACATCAACAGCATCCTCTCGGACACCCTAGACCTACTCCAATTCGCATACCGCCCCAACAGATCCACAGATTACACAATCTCAATCGCACTCCACACTGCCCTTTGTTACCTGGACAAAAGTAACACCTATATGAGAATGCTGTTCATTGACTACAGCTCACCGTTCAACACCATAGTGCCCACGAAACTCATCACTAAGCTAAGGAATCTGGGACTAAACACCTCCCATCTGCAAATGGATCCTGGACTTCCTGACGATCCGCCCCCAAGTGTAAGACTAGGCTACAACACGTCTACCATGCTTATCCTTAACACGGGGGCCCCTCAAAGGTGTGTACTAAATCCCCTCCTGTATGCCACACGACTCCAACACCATCATTAAGTTTGCTAACGACACAACAGTGGTAGGCCTGATCACCGACAACGATGAGACGGCCTATAGGGAGGAGGTCAGAGAACTGGCAGTGTGGTGCCAGGACAACAACCTCTCCCTTAATGTAAGCAAGACAAAGGAGTTGATCGTGGACTACAGGAAAAGGCAGGCCGAATGGGCCCCCATTAACATCGACTGGGCTGTAGAGGAGTGGGTCGAGAGTTTCAAGTTCCTTGGTGTCCACATCACCAACAAACTAACATGGTCCAAACATACCAAGACAGGCGTGAAGAGGGCACGACAAAACCTTTTCCCCCTCAGGAGACTGAAAAGATTTGGCATGGGTCCCCAGATCCTCAAAAGGTTCTACAGCTGCACCATCGAGAGCATCCTGCCCGAATGCATCACCGCCTAGTATGGCAACTGCTCGGCATCTGACCGTAAGGTGCTACAGAGGGTAGTGCGAACGGCCCAGTGCATCACTGGGGCAAAGCTTCCTGCCATCCAGGACCTACAATGACCTGAAGAGAGCTGGGACCACAGTCTCAAAGAAAACCATTAGTAACACACTACGCCGTCATGGATTAAAATCCTGCAGCGCACGCAAGGTCCCCCTGCTTAAGCCAGTGCATGTCCAGGCCTGTCTGAAGTTTGCCAATGACCATCTGGATGATCCAGAGGAGGAATGGGAGAAGGTCATGTGGTCTGATGAGACAAAAATAGAGCTTTTTGGTCTAACTCCACTCGCCGTGTTTGGAGGAAGAAGAAGGATGAGTACAACCCCAAGAACACCATCCCAACCGTGAAGCATGGAGGTGGAAACATCATTCTTTGGGGATGCTTTTCTGCAAAGGGGACAGGACGACTGCACCGTATTGAGGGGAGGATGGATGGGGCCATGTATCGCGAGATCTTGGCCAACAACCTCCTTCCCTCAGTAAGAGCATTGAAGATGGGTCGTGGCTGGGTCTTCCAGCATGACAACGACACGAAGCACACAGCCATGGCAACTAAGGAGTGGCTCCGTAAGAAGCATCTCAAGGTCCTGGAGTGGCCTAGCCAGTCTCCAGACCTGAACCCAATAGAAAATCTTTGGAGGGAGCTGAAAGTCCGTATTGCCCAGCGACAGCCCCGAAACCTGAAGGATCTGGAGAAGATCTGTAGGGAGGAGTGGGCCAAAATCCCTGCTGCAGTGTGTGCAAACCTAGTCAAGAACTACAGGAAACGTATGATCTCTGTAATTGCAAACAAAGGTTTCTGTACCAAATATTAAGTTCTGCTTTTCTGATGTATCAAATACTTATGTCATGCAATAAAATGCAAATTAATTACTTAAAAATCATACAATGTGATTTTCTGGATTTTTGTTTTAGATTCCGTCTCTCATAGTTGAAGTGTACCTATGATAAAAATTACAGACCTCTACATGCTTTGTAAGTAGGAAAACCTGCAAAATCGTCAGTGTATCAAATACTTGTTCTCCCCACTGTATATCATAGGCGGTGTCAGAGGAAAGCCCATAAAATTGTCAGATACTCCAGTCACCCAAGTTATAGACTGTTTTCTCTGCTAACGCACGGCAAGCGGTACAGGCGCACCAATTCTAGGACCAAAAGACTCCTAAACAGCTTCTACACCCAAGCCATTAGACTGGTGAACAATTCATAAAAATCGCCACCGGACAAGTTACATTGACCACCCCCCTCTCTTTTGTACACTGCTGCTACTCGCTGTTTGTTTGTTACCTATGCATAGTCACTTCGCCCCCACCTACATGCACAGATTACCTCAACTAGCCTCAACTACTTTTTATTTTAACCTACTTGGTAAATATTTTCTTCTTCTTGAACTGCACTGTTGGTTAAGGGCTTGTAAGTAAGCATTTCACGGTAGAGTCTACACTAGTATTCAGCTTATGTGGCAAAAAAAGTGTGATTTGATTTGAAATACAGGTGTGCCAAGCTTGTAGCGTCATACCCAAGAAGACTCGAGGCTGTAATCGCTGCCAAAGGTGCTTCAACAAAGTACTGAGTAAACTATGAAATAAAACATTAGGAAACATACAGTAACCAAAAAAGTGTTAAATAAATCTAAATATATTTTAATTTGTTTAACACTTTTTGGATTACTACATGATTCCATATGTGTTATTTCATAGTTTTGATGTGTTCACTATTATTCTACAATGTAAAAATAAAGAAAAACCATTGAATGAGTCGTGGACTGGTACTGTATATTTTAATGTTTTTTTTTAATCAATTAATATATTTGAGTTTAAACATAATATTTGTTTTATTATAGTAATGTACTAACCAAAAAAGTGTTAAACAAATCAAAATATATTTTATATTTGAGTTTCTTCAAAGTAGCCACCCTTTGCATTGATGACAGATTTGCACTCTTGGCATTCTCTCAACCAGCTTCATGAGGAATGCTTTTCCAACAGTCTTATGCTAAAAACTTGTTGCCTGCTTTTCCTTCACTCTGCAGTCCAACTCATCCCAAACCATCTCAATTGGGTTGAGGTCAGGTGATTGTGGAGACCAGGTCATCTGATGCAGCACTCCATCACTCTCCTACTTGATCAAATAGCCCTTACACAGCCTGGAGGTGTGTTTTGGGTCATTGTCCTGTTGAAAAACAAATTATAGTCTCACTAAGCGCAAACCAGATGAGATGGCGTATCGCTGCAGAATGCTGTTGTAGCCATGCTGGTTACGTATGCCTTGAATTCTAAATAAATCACAGACAGTGTCACCAGAAAAGCACCCCCACACCACAACACCTTCTGCATGCTTCACGGTGGGAACAACACATGTGGAGATCATCCGTTCACCTACCAAAAATCTCAAATTTGGACTCATCAGACCAAAGGACACATTTCCACCGGTCTAATGTCCATTGCTCATGTTTCTTGGCCCAAGCAAGTCTCTTCTTCGTAGTGGTTTCTTTGCGGCAATTCGACCATGAAAGCCTGATTCACATAGTCTCCTCTGAACAGTTGATGTTGAGATGTGTCTGTTACTTGAACTCTGTGAAGCATTTAGTTGGGCTGCAGTTTAGGGTGCAGTTAACCTCTTGAAGCTAGGGGGCAGAATTTTTATGTTTGGAAAAATAACGTTCCCATTGTAAGCTGCCTATTTCTCAGGTCCAGATGCTAGAATATGCATATAATTGACAGAGTAGGATAGAAAACACTCTAAAGTTTCCAAAACGGTCAAAATATTGTCTGTGAGTATAACAGAACTGATTTTGCAGGCGAAATCCTGAGGAAATCCAACCAGGAAGTGACTCTTATTTTGAAAAATCACTGTTCCATTGCCTGCCTTTCGTCCATTTAAAGGGATATCAACCAGATTCCTTTTCCTGTGGCTTCCTCACGGTGTGAACAGTCTTTAGACATAGTTTCAAGCTTTTATTTTGAAAAATGAGCGAGATTTATCAAAACGCGTCAGTGGATACACGGATGTCCCTCCATTAGTTGATGCGCGCGACACTCGTTGCTCGACATTTTCTTTCTCTCCAGTATTGAATAGTTTACAGTCCGGTTGAAATATTATCGATTATTGATGTTAAAAACAACCTGAGGATTGATTATTAAAAACGTTTGACATGTTTCTACGAACTTTACGGATACTATTCGTCAAGCCTTGATGACCTGCCTAAGGCTGTGGAATACGCGCCAAACAAATGGAGTTTTTTTTATATAAAAAATCTTTATCGAACAAAAGGAACATTTATTGTGTAACTGGGAGTCTCGTGAGTGCAAACATCCGAAGATCATCAAAGGTAAGCGATTAATTGTATTGCTTTTCTGGCTTTCGTGACCAATCTACATGGCTTCTAGGTGTTCTTAATGTTTTGTCAAGTGATCGATAAACTCACACAACGCTTGGATTGCTTTCGCTGTAAAGCATATTTTCAAAATCTGACACGACAGGTGGATTAACAACAAGTTAAGCTGTGTTTTGCTATATTGCACTTGTGATTTCATGATTATAAATATTTCTAGCAATTTGTTTTGTATTTGACGCTCTGCAATTCGGCGGTTGTTGGTGAAAATTATCCGTGCGTCAAGAAGTTTAACTCTAATGAACTTATCCTCAGCAACAGAGGTAACTCTGGGTCTTCCTTTCCTGTGGCAGTCCTCATGAGAGCCAGTTTCATCATAGCGCCTGGCGGTTTTTGCGACTGCACTGAAATTTTCCAGATTGAGTGACCTTTATGTCGTCAAGTAATGATGGACTTTTGTTTCTCTTTGCTTATTTGAGCTGTTCTTTACATAATATGGATTTGGTCTTTTACCAAATAGTGCTATATTCTGTATACCACCCCTACCTTGTCACAAAACAAGTGACTGGCACAAACACATTAAGGAAATAAATTCCACAAATTAACAAGGCACACCTGTTAAATGAAATGCATTCCAGGTGACTACCTAATGAAGCTGGTTGAGAGAATCCCAAGAGTATGCATAGCCGTCATCAATGCAAAGAGTGGCTACTTTGAAGAATCTCAAATATAAAATATTTTTGGTGACTACATGATTCCATATGTAGTATTTCATAGTTTTGATGTCTTCACTATTATTCTACAATGTAGAAGATAGTACAAATAAAGAAAAACCCTAGAATGAGTAGGTGTGTCCCAAACTTTTGACTGGTACTGTACATAAAACAATAGATACTTTTTGTGTTATTAATTAACTATGAAGATTGCCATTATTCTAGTCACTATAATGAGGGATTCTGTTTTCTACACACAATGCCTGCACTATCATTGTCGGCCTTAAACTTCTGTGGCTTCAATGAGAGGGTGCAGTCGTTGTCCCCTGGCAGCAACCAAGCCAATACTGTCACGATCGTCTAAGGTGGAAACAGTGGACCAAAGCGCAGCGTGGTGAGCGTACATACTTCTTTATTTTTAAGATGTCGCCAACAAAACAATAAACATCACCACGAAACCGTGAAGCCAACGTAGTGCTCACAGGCAACTATACATGGACAACTACCCACCAATACAGGTAGGAAAAGGCAACCTAAGTATGGTTCTAAATCAGAGACAACGATAGACAGCTGCCTCTGATTGAAAACCACACCCGGCTAAACACACAGAAATACAAATCATAGAAAAAGGAACATAGAATGCCCACCCAAATCACACCCTGACCAAACCAAAATAGAGACATAAAAAGCTCTCTAAGGTCAGGGCGTGACAAATACACTGGCAAAGTCAATGGTCACTTCCCCTTTCCCAACCTCATCCTCACAACAATGGATGCCTCCCTCACAACCAACTTTCTAATATGTCTATGTTTTTCCTCTTTTTCTCAATGAACACACTTTATCATGACTTTGGGAATAAAGCAGAATTATTCATGTCTTATTGAAATAAGTACTCTACACCATTAATCAGATAGTGGTAACTGCCACTGATGCTGGCACCGCCTATTAAAATGTATGTCCTTTTAATTTGGCTGCACAGAGCCGGCAAAGTGCAGCACACACCACAACATCCTTTAATAGTCTATCATTTACATTCACTGGGACTGGAGTCAAGGGCATCTGTCGCAGTGCTCAAACCCAAGGTCAGTGAGGCAGGCGTCACCCTGCAACAAGAATTAAGGAACCAGGTGCTAGATTGTAAATGGGTATTTGATCTGGCCAGTTACGCACAGTACTGTATTTAGGGCTGTCCCTGACAAAAAAAAATCTTGGCTGACCGAGAGTCGTCTGTTCTTTCGACCAATCGTCTGTTCTTTCGACCAATCAACATTTTTAAACATGTATCTTTCCATATATAGACACACCCTATGTTTGAATAAAATGAACTATATGTAGGCTACTGAGCTTGTCTGATGCTTTAAGCACTGCACTTAAAATTAAAGACACAAATTACTAAAGAGGGAGCCAGAGATCAATATAGCTAAACCAGAAGAAAGAAACCGGTTCCCGACCCTCCTCCTACTGCCCTTTGCTGCTGGCCTTCGCAGATTCTGAAGTTATGCTCCTGAATGTTGGTAATAGGCTACACCAGAGGTCGGCAACCTTTTCCATTTGGAGTGCCAAGGTATCGAACCATTTCTACTGATCTGCGTGCCAGCTATGATTTTCATATGCACATTTGTGGAAAAGTTGAATTTCAACTATAATAAAGTCTTCATATCTCAAAATCAATGGCATGTGGTTAATCAAAATTATATGTAAATTAAAATTATACAAATCTAAAAGTAACTTCTATTGCCATTGCCAATATGTAAAAATAGCCTACATAAAGCCAACAAATATAAACATTGCAGCCCACAGGTAGAAAATATCCGGGTAAAATATCTTATAAATCACATTGGCTATGCATTGCCATATGCAAGGAACTAGTGAGCTCCGGACAGACAGACACAGCTGTAGGCTATTTGCGCAAGGGATAAGAAGTAATCCGGTAGGCCTATTTTACAACGGTTCCACCGGATCAGGCATTACATTTGTTTCCCTTTTCATACTGAGTGGTTATTCAAAGGGAAAGAGCTGGAAATATTTTTCAAATAGGCTACATTGAGGAACTATTTTCATTCTCAATGTATGCACAAACAGATTTTGTTTACTTGCTGTTTGAGGCAAAGAAAAAAATACTTTGAGAAGCTCCACGGTGATGGTGAGTTAAGACAAATCAGAAGATTTGAAGTTTAACTCTAATGAACTTATCCTCAGCAACAGAGGTAACTCTGTGTAACGCTCTTCTACTTCGTCCTCAGACGAGGACGAGGAGAGAAGGATCGGAGGACCAATTTGCAGCGTAGTAATTTGACATGATATTTATTAAAGAATAAAGACAAATACGAAAAACACTTGAGAATTTACAAAATAATAAACGGAGTCAACAGACCTGAACAAACAAACTTACATAACACGAAGAACGCACGAACAGGAAAATAGACTACACAAAAACCGAACGAACAAAACGAAACAGTCCCGTGTGGTGCAAACAGACACAGACACGGAAGACAACCACCCACAACAAACAATGTGAAACCACCTACCTTAATATGGTTCTCAATCAGAGGAGATGAAAACCACCTGCCTCTAATTGAGAACCATATCAGGTCACCCATTAACCAACATAGAAACACATAACATAGAATGCCCACCCACACTCACGCCCTGACCGACTAACACATACAAAAACAACAGAAAACAGGTCAGGAACGTGACACTCTGGGTCTTCCTTTCCTGTGGCAGTCCTCATGAGAGCCAGTTTCATCATAGCGCCTGGCGGTTTTTGCGACTGCACTGAAATTTTCCAGATTGAGTGACCTTTATGTCGTCAAGTAATGATGGACTTTTGTTTCTCTTTGCTTATTTGAGCTGTTCTTTACATAATATGGATTTGGTCTTTTACCAAATAGTGCTATCTTCTGTATACCACCCCTACCTTGTCACAAAACAAGTGACTGGCACAAACACATTAAGGAAATAAATTCCACAAATTAACAAGGCACACCTGTTAAATGAAATGCATTCCAGGTGACTACCTAATGAAGCTGGTTGAGAGAATCCCAAGAGTATGCATAGCTGTCATCAAGGCAAAGAGTGGCTACTTTGAAGAATCTCAAATATAAAATATTTTGGGTTACTACATGATTCCATATGTAGTATTTTTTGTTATCCAAAGGTAAACAAATCATCAGCCAGAGCGTCAAGTGTGCGCTCTGAATGCTCAAAGGGCAAAACAAGATGGGTGGACAATGCTGAATGGGTGTAGACAAAGAAGAGCTTTTCACTAGATACCAAAACATTCAAAGGCCATTTTCTCAAAAGTGAGTTTACAAGTGTATCAACTTTCAAAGCAGAATTACTTCCCCATTGTTCCTCAACAATGCAGTTTGATATAACATGCTGTAGCTCTGAGTCTCTACTTTTATCCAATGTAAAAAACACCATTTCAAATTTTGCTACATAAGACCGAATCCAGGTGGTGAGTCACATATAGGCCTACATTTGCACGCAGACCAGGTAGCCTAGGCCTACTTCTATGCGTAATCAGGTGCGTGTCCTTACTCAAGATTGATAGGAGCTTTCCAAACAAAAGTCAATGAATAAATTGACAACTCGTAAATTAAATGCAATAAACCAAAACTTTTTTCTCACAAGTGTAGCCTTATCACAAGTAACAATGATATTTCAATTAAATGTACAATATCAAACAAGATAATATAAATCATAAGACAGTTAAGTATATTCTTCTGTATATCAAATTATATATACATTAACTTAATTTCCTTTAGACTCAGACATTAGTTAGAATCTAAATATTGCACAATGTCCTCATTTGTGGTTGCCTCAACAACAACGATACAATTAGTTTTTAGTTTGTGTCCTGAAAGTGATTTAACTTGGCAATGACAACATGCTCTTGTTCCCTCAGTCATGATATTTCAGCAAAACAAATGGATATTTGAAGACAGAAATGTAAGATATGTCGTAAAAAAACTGAAATGTAGAATTCCAACTATTCAGCACTCTCTTGTGCTCTCTTCAAACAACCTGTCCACTCCTACAATGACAACGGTAAGACTGTAATAATAATATATGAATGCAATAACAGAAATTACCATAACCAAACAAACACTAAATTAGAAATGATGGGAATTAATGCTAGACTAAATGTACTACTTGTGATACTGGTGTGCCATCCCTGGATTAGTCCACTCAGACAGGCGTGAATCAGTCGTCTCGTGTGCCATACATTTTTTTAAATATATTTGCCACTGCTCAACAACTAAAAAATCTTGGTCGACCAAGAGCCTATGGGCCAAACAATCGACCAGTCGACTAAATGGGGTCAGCCCTAACTGTATTACTGCAATGGTCATGCGGCCTTAGAAAGCATTTGAAAAGTCACTGTAAATGAAATACTGTGTCTGTCTGAACTGATATAAAGTCCTGATAAAAAACAACAAATTAATAAACAAGGTGGTGATACATTGCTCCTTAGCCCATGGAGTACACAGGAGAACACAGGCGAGGACAGCTTGTCGACTTCCTGACAGAGACTATCAGAGAGATCTCTGTGTTTGCAGTCTGGGTGAGGTCTGTGGACCCAGTGTGCAGAGAGGACTGAAGGTATAATATTATGTTATTACCAACACATCACTGTCAGACAGAAATTATACGTTAGGAGATGACTGGTTGAGTGGACAGGTTCAGAGATTGACAAGTCCTGAAGACGAGATGGGGTTCACAATCACAATAACTGTCAAAAAAATTAAATACACACAGTCAACAGAGGCGAGGGGGGTTTGTACTTTTGGGGTTTGTGCTTTTTAACAGATGCGTGCCACTTCAGAAAACAGATGTTGGGATGTCAACAGCCAGAACAGGCTCCACTTGGCTCCAGGAGAGATGGTGGCTTGGCCTTGTGGTGTGAGTGGCAGTAAAAATGAGAGGGTGGGTTTCACACTCTCCTCATCCAAAGCACATTCACAAATGTACATAATGAATACCAAAACATACAGTCTTCTCTTCTGTGGCTTAATGGAGACTTGACTGCATCCTGTATACCCTAAAACTGAAAATTGCAGACACATCCTTGATTAACATACTCCGTACAGTAGTCTGTCTACTTTCCCACATGTCATCAAGCATTCTGGAGAGCCCAGAGCTACAGTACTGTAGAGAGCTGAAGATGCCTCCACCAGAGCTGCAGTTCTGTTGAAGTGTTGATTTAAATGTCATGTGAAAAGCATCTATGTGTTTAACACAATCGGATATGACACACAAAGAGGGGCTGAAACTTCCTTCATAAACCACCACCAGCTGTGCCACGACAGGCCATGGTGACTCTCTGTGTGTGTGTGTGTGTGTATCGATCCTCCCCAGTACACACAGAACCCCCTACCGCATCCCACAATGCAGTGCCAACTCTCCATCACAAAATAGTGGTCCCTCTCAACAGACCCAGTGCACATGCTTTACAATGTTCTTTACGTCTGATTCTGTTGTATTTGTGAATGTGTGTGTGTGCGCATGCACCCGCGTGTGTGTTTCACCAAAGGAATGACAAAAAATGTAGGCAAATCTAGCTGAGAGCTCTGGTGTGTCTTTATCTCCGTGGGTAGGAAGAAGCAAAGGTCTAGTCGAAGACCTATCATTCATTTTTCATCTAAGGTTTTCAAACCATACAGTCCATGTCAGCAATAACACACGGGAGCAGATATTTGTTTTGTTTTCTTCCAAAAATAGGCCAAAACATGTCAGTCAACCATTTAGATGTTACCATCTACATAAACTGCTAAGGCATAAACTGAAACATTTGATAAAAAGGATATATAACTGATATGGTTGATGTCCTGTCATTTTGTTTGCAAATACCGTGCAGTTATGGAATAATATTTTTTTTGTCCAGTTCCATTTCTATATTTGCATGAGCGTATGTATAAATTTCATCATTTTCTTGGTCTCCTCTCAAGTATGAAACAGATTTCTTTCAAATGAATTGCATATAATGAATAATAATGTATCATTCAGATCTCATGTGAAATTCAAAAGCTTGTCCTTCAATTCATAGGAGGGCTCGGAACATCCTTAATGAATGGAATATCCAGTATACACAACCCCAAAACAACCTCAGAAACAAACTTTCTTTATGATTGAAGTAAAAAATTCATCATATCCTATAAAACAGACAAATCTCTCCAAAATGCTGCTTTGTCTCTTTCACTTAATTGAATTCCAGCACGACCTGCCTGGTATAATATTATGGCATTAAATCAATTAATAATCCTATGAAAAACATTCAATATCCGTCTTCTTAATATATTCAATTACCACATATTTGTTCCTTTTCAGTAACTTTACACTTTGAACAACTATTCTAATGCATTACTTATGATATTGGAATTTATTTTATCATTCTTGTTTCCCTATAAAGGATCTGAATAAAGACCGATATGTTTTAGGGCTGATGCCGATACCAATTTTTTGGGGGGCAAAGGAGACCGATTTTATGCCAATGTTCAGTATACTTAAATTATACTTTTTGGATGTCAAAATGTCCCAATGACAGCCATGTATGCAATAATGAATCAATTATACAATCAATTCGACTTTGTTTTTACCAATCTAACTACAAACCAAAGGTTAATAATTTATTAGAATGGTAAATCTCTATTGATAAATGGGGTAAATCAAGATGTAGCCTAAGCCTACTGACAATACAGGTGAATGCATATTTAATAGGAGTGTTTGCATTCAGTGGAGTATATGGGGCTACAGATGACAAAAAAATTGTTTCCTTTCCATTTGGGACTGATATTATACTACTGATCAACAACCTTTGCATAGAAGTAGCCAGGGGCGGACTGGGACCAGAATTCGTCCCTGGCATTTCTAACACACCTACCCATTTTTATCCTTGAGCCCCCCCACACCGACCCATTTCTTTCCGCAAGGCCCCCACACCGGTCATTTTTTCCCCCATGAGGCACCCATTTTTTTGGCCAGTTAATGATAGTTTAATGCTAAAACCCCAAGTTAGGCAGGCCCACTCTGCAAAAAAATTGACCAACCCAGATGGCCAATCCGCCCCTGGAAGTAGTCTAATTTCTTCTTTCATAAAATTGCGGGCTGTCCCTTTCAAAAAACAGCACAGACATTCTGCATGCACAGTCAGACTGAGTGAATTCGCCAAATGTTTTAACCAGTGAATTAACAAAGTTGTTGGTGATAACCAGATTTTAAATCATAATATTTTGCATTATGGTATCACAAATAAAGTTATAGGGTAGTGAATTGATGTTAGCCTCAGCTGTAAACTAGCAAGGAAAGATAGCTTTATGTGAAAGCAGAATGTTGTTTAGTACCTGGCCAGCCCAACTGTCTGCCAGATGGCACTATTATTCCTGACTGGCACTGTTATTCCTGACTGGCACTATTATTCCTGACATTGTTTGTCGTGGGTAACAACTAGGTACCTTACTGTGATTGTTTTCAATTAAAATGGTCAAAACGAAACAAAAATAGCAAAGAGCAATTTCTCAAGCAAAAATGTTGCTAGGACTGGCTGGGAGTGGTCTGAGTGGGAAGGGGAACACTGGAAATTAGCTGTTATTGGCAGAGGGGTTTGGAACTCTCTTTCTTATTGGTCTACTAACTAATTTACCACCTGGTGATTTCACCAGGCAGGCCAAAACTCCATTCCCCCAAAACAGGCAGAAATTTCAGGCGGTCTTTTCAAACAGCTTTTACACTAAAAGGCCATTATTATTAATTTCAGAGTATTATTTAAACCTCATAGTGTGGAAATATGTGACTTACCACCTGGATTCGATCTTATGTAGCAGAATTTAATTATATATATATTTTTTTACATTGGATAAAATTAGAGACTCAGAGCTACAAAATGGTATATCATACACAACATTTTTTGAGGACCAATGGGAAAGTAATTCTGCTTTGAAAGTTGATACACTTGTAAACACTTTTGAGAAAAGGGCCTTTGAATGTTTTGGTACCTACTGGAGAGCTCTCCTTTGTCTACAACCATTCAGCATTGTTCACACCCTCTTAAGCCAGCCCCACCCATCTCTTTAAGGATCCACATGAGGTCATGTGCTAAACAGTGAGTAGTGTAGTAAAGTTTAAGACTAAAAGTGGTAGTAGCCTACAACAAGGAAAAATTCCAGGTAAACAGAAACTGTCCAGATAATAATATTCTATAAATATTAGATGACGGTTACCCAGACACACTCTAAATTGATGGGTCATGTGAAAGAAATGCTTTAACCCCAGCCACATCCAGTGGTGGAAAAAGTACTAAATTGTCATACTTGAGTAAAAGTCTAAATCATTTCAAATTCCTCATATTAAATCAGACGCCACAATTTTCTCTTATTGACGGATAGCCAGGGGCACACTCCAACAATCAGACATAATTTACAAACGAAGCATTTGGGTGGAGTGAGTCTGCCAGATCAGATGCAGTAGGGATGTTCTCTTGATAAGTGTGTGTATTGGACAATTTTCCTGTCAAAATGTAACAAGTCATTTTGGGTGTCAGGGAAAATGTATGGAGTAAAAAGTACATTATTTTCTTTCGGAATGTAGTGAAGTAAAAGTAAAAGTTGAAAATATAAATAATAAAGTAATGTACAGATACACCCCAAAAAACTTAAGTACATTAGACCACTGCCCAAATGCCTTCACACCAGTACATTAGCAAACTTCATATACTGTTACACACGCACTTATCACATAGCATTCCATACATAAGTTAAGGCCATGCAACCTGAGTTGAAACCTGAGTGAAGTGCACATGTAAAGTACATAAACAGATGCATGCGCCATATATTTATGTGGATGCGCCATATAATTATGTGGTGGACACTTGATACGGTCACATGATATTGTTGTGGTATGTCACAAAATCATGTTACGACCACACATATCAACATTTTGCTAAGTCTTGCTAAGTGGATGGGTCTCTACAGAAGGTGTACAGCCAAATGGTTACTTGCATAGTAGCAATATCAGAAATAGATCGTGTCAAAATAAAATAATATACAGTATGTCAAAATAAATAATATACAGAATGTACAAGAACAATATCAATAACGTTTCTGTCTCGAAGAAAGCACCAGTTAGCCTGGAGCTAGCCTCGTGCTAGGCCCTTCTCCCGGCTAGCAGAAGAATTCCATCAGATAATTCCTCTTCTGCCAATTGGCCTGGACCCTTTGCTGCCAACACGGAGCCCCGCCGATCCATCACGACTGGCCTGCCGACGTAATCCGTCCTTGGGGGTTTCAACAGACCCTCCCGTTGCGACGTCCCCCTGAGGCCCATCTGCTAGCCTGCTGCTAGCCCCGGCCAGCTAGCTGTCTGAATCGCCGTGCCTCCAGCTCGCCTTGCTACTCATTGGACCCCATGATCACTCGGCTACACATGCCTCTCCCTAATGTCAATATGCCTTGTCTATTGCTGTTTTGGTTAGTAATTATTATCTTATTTCACAGTAAAACCTAAAGCCCTGCTCAATATTCCTTAGCTGGCCCTTATGTTCCACCCCCCACAAATGCAGAGACCTCACCTGGCTTAAATGGTGCCTCTAGAGACAAAACCTCTCTCATCGTCACTCAATCCCTAGGCTTGTCTGTACATTATGCCTTGAATCTATTCTTCCGCGCACAGAAACCTGATCCTTTTACTCTCTGTTCCGAACACACTAGACGACCAGTTCTTTTAGCCATTAGCCGTACTCTTATCCTACTCCTCCTTTGTTCCTCTGGTGATGTAGAGGTTAACCCAGGCCCTGCAGCCCCAGCATCACTCCAATTCCCCAAGCACTCTCATTTGTTGACTTATGTGACCGTAAAAGCATTGGTTTCATGCATGTTAACATTAGAAGCCTCCTCCCTAAGTTTGTTTTATTCACTGCTTTAGCACACTCCGCCAACCCGTATGTCCTAGCCGTGTATGAATCCTGGCTTTAAAAAAAAATCAAGAAATTTCCATCCCTAACTATAACATTTTCCGACAAGATAGAACTGCCAAAGGGGGCGGAGTTGCAATCTACTGCAGAGATAGCCTGCAGAGTTCTGTCATACTATCCAGGTCTGTGCCCAAACAATTCAAGCTTCTACTTTTAAAAATCCACCTTTCCAGAAACAAGTCGCTTGCCGTTGCCGCTTGCTATAAACCCCCCTCGGCCCCCAGTTGTGCCCTGGACACCATATGTGAATTGATCGCGCCCGATCTATCTTCAGAGTTCGTACTGTTAGGTGACCTAAACTGGGACATGCTTAACTTCTTTATGATAGGGGGCAGCATTTTTACTTTTGGATGAATTGCGTGCCCATAGTGAACTGCCTCCTACTCTGTCCCAGATGCTAATATATGCATATTATTATTACTATTGGATATAAAACACTCTGAACTTTCTAAAACTGTTTGAATGATGTCTGTGAGTGTAACAGAACTCATATGGCAGGCAAAAACCTGAGAAGATATCCAAACAGGAAGTGAGAATTCTGAGACTGGTAATGTTCAACTCATCGCCGATTCAATTCCCTGTAAGATATGGATCTGTTTGCACTTCCTACGCCTTCAACTAGATGTCAACAGTCTGTAGAACGTGGAATGAAGCTTATGCTGTGTTGTGGGGCCGGATGGGAGGGGAATCAGTGGTCAGAGTCAGTGGTCTGGAAGATTTCCAGTTCCTGGTCACGCGCTTTCCTCATGATATCGCCTTGCGTTCCATAACTTCTACAGACATGAAGGAATGCTCCGGTTGGAACGTTATTGGATATATATGACAACAACATCCTGAAGATTGATTCTCTACTTAGTTTGACTAGTTTATTCGACCTGTTATATAACTTTTTGAAGTTTTCGTCCGAGTTCGCCTGCATTTGCGCAAGCGTTTGGACATGTGCACTAAACATGCTAGCAAAAGTAGCTACTTAGACATAAGTAATGGACATTATCGAACAAAACAACGATTTATTGTGGAACTAGGATTCTTGGGAGTGCATTCTGATGAAGATGATCAAAGGTAAGGGAATATTTATGATGTAATTTCGTATTTCTGTTGACTCCAACATGGCGGAGAAATGTTGTTATGTTTCAGCGCCGTCTCAGATTATTGCATGGTGTGCTTTTTACGCAAAGTTTTTTTGAAGTCTGACACAGTGGTTGCATTAAGAACAAGTGTATCTTTAATTATATGTAAAACATGTATCTTTCATCAAAGTTTATGATGAGTATTTCTGTTATTTGACGTGGCTCTCTGCAATTTATCCGGATATTTTGGAGGCATTTCTGAACATGGCGCCAATGTAAACCGAGATTTGTGGATATAAATATTCACATTATCGAACAAAACATAAATGTATTGTGTAACATGATGTCCTATGAGTGTCATCTGATGAAGATCATCAAAGGTTAGTGATTCATTTGATCTCTATTTCTGCTTTTTGTGACTACTATATTTTGCTGGGAAAATGGCTGTGTTTTTCTATGGCTATGTACTGAGCTAACATAATCGTTTGGTGTGCTTTCGCCGTAAATCCTTTTTGAAATCAGACATGTTGGCTGGATTCACAACATGTGTAGCTTTAATTTGGTGTCTTTCATGTGTGATTTCATGAAAGATTGATTTTTATAGTAATATATTTGAATTTGGCGCGCTACATTTTATCTGGCTTTGGGCCAAGTGGGACGCTACCGTCCCACATATCCCAGAGAAGTTAACACCCCACCATCCTACAATCTAAGCTAGAGGCCCTCAATCTCACACAAATCATCAAGGAACCTACAAGGTACAACCCTAAATTTGTAACCATGGGCACCCTCTTAGATATCATCCTGACCAACCTGCCCTCTAAATACACCTCTGCTGTCTTCAACCAGGATCTCAGCGATCACCGCCTCATTGCCTGCGTGCGTACTGGGTCCGCGGTCAAACGACCACCCCTCATCACTGTCAAACGCTCCCTAAAACACTTCAGCGAGCAGGCCTTTCTAATCAACCTGGCCCGGGTATCCTGGAAGGATATTGACCTCATCCCATCAGTAGAGGATGCCTGGTTACTCTTCAAAAGTGCTTTCCTCTCCATCTTAAATAAGTATGCCCCATTCAAATAACGTAGAACTAAGAACAGATATAGCCCTTGGTTCACCCCAGACTTGACTGCCCTTGACCAGCACAAAAACATCCTACGGTGTTCTGTATTAGCATCAAATAGACCCACGATATGCAAACTTTCAGGGAAGTCAGGATTCAATATACTCAGTCAGTTAGGAAAGCTAAGGCTAGCTTTTCAAACAGAAATTTGCTTCATGTAGCACTAATTCCAAAAAGTTTTGGGACACTGTAAAGTCCATGGAGAATAAGAGCACCTCCTCCCAGCTGCCCACTGCACTGAGGATAGGAAACACTGTCACCACCGATAAATCTACGATAATCGATCATTACAATAAGCATTTCTCTACGGCTGGTCATGCTTTCCACAAGGCTACCCCTACCCTGACCAACATCTCAGCACCCCCTGCAGCAACTTGCCCAAGCCGCCCCCCACCCCACTTCTCCTTCACCCAAATCCAGACAGCTGATGTTCTGAAAGAACTGCAAAATCTGGATCCCTACAAATCAGCTGGGCTAGACAATCTGGACCCTCTCTTTCTAAAATTATCACCCGAAATTGTTGCAACCCCTATTACTACCTCTCTTTCGTATCGTCTGAGATCCCTAAAGATTGGAAAGCTGCCGCGGTCATCCCCCTCGTCAAAGGGGGAGACACTCTAGACCCAAACTGTTATATACCTATATCCATCCTGCACTGTCTTTCTAAAAATCTCTGTAAGCCAAGTTAACAAACAGATCACCGACCATTTCGAATCCCACCGTACCTTCTCCTCTATGCAATCTGGTTTCCGAGCTGGTCATGGGTGCACCTCAGCCACGCTCAAGGTCCTAAACGATTTCATAACCGCCATCGATAAAAGACAGTACTGTGCAGCCGTCTTCATCGACCTGGCCAAGGCTTTCAACTCTGTCAATCACCTCAGTCTCAAATGACTGCCTCGACTTGTTCACCAACTACTTCTCAGATAGAGTTCAGTGTGTCAAATCGGAGGGCCCGTTGTCTAGACCTCTGGCAGTCTCTATGAGGGTGCCGCAGGGTTCAATTCTCAGGCCGACTCTTTTCTCTGTATATATCAATGATGTCACTCTTGCTGCTGGTGATTCTCTGATCCACCTCTACGCAGACGGCACCATTATGTATACATCTGGCCCTTCTTTGGACACTGTGCTAACAAACCTCCAAATGAGCTTCAACGCCATACAACACTCCTTCCATGGCCTCCAACTGCTTTTAAATGCTAGTATAACTAGGTGCATGCTCTTCAACCGATTGTTGCCCGCACCCTTCCGCCCAACTAGCATCACTACTCTGGACGGTTCTGACCTAGAATATGTGGACAACTACAACTATACCTAGGTGTCTGGTTAGACTGTAAACTCTCTTTCCAGACTCACTGGGAAAATATGAGTAATCTTAATAAAACAAAAAATTTTCCCTACCATGCTAGAGAGGCTAATCCTACTTCTGGATGTTGCGTACCACGTTCAGCCAATCAGGTTGCAGCAGTCTATTGTTTACTACTGGTCTGAGTGCTGTACGCAACATCCGGCAGTAGCATTAGCCACTAGCAATGGTGAAATTTTGTATTTTTAAAATGTTTAATTTCGGCCTTTGTAGCCTGAATGGAGATTGTTGTATGTACAAGCCGGTCGCAAGGGGGCCACAAATGTATCACCAGCTGGGATCGTGAAGTTTGGACTTTAAATGACGTCGGGAATATTAGCGCCATCTGGTGAACATTTGGGCTCTTACCTGGCTAGCTAGCTAGCAAGTCACCGGTATCTTCTTGCTTTCTAAAGTGTTGTAGCCTGTATGGATTGTTTTTGCCCAACAGTAAATTAATTAGCACTTTCAACATTTCGACATGCCATGTTGCATTATTCAAGTGTGTTAAAGGATGAGCAGATATCAGCATGAGTGGGAAGCTATAGTGGTTCTTCCTTAAAAAGTTGCGGCGTACTGCAGCACAGCTTGCGGGGTGCCGCAGAATTCTATGGCACGTTATTTAAGTGTCACCCACTGTTGCCAGAATGACGCAATTTACCACAATCTGCCACCATCTACCACAAACGGTCACAGCATAAGCTCAAAACTTTTAAAGGAAGAACCACTGTAGCAAGAGATGCATTCCAGAGGTTCCTCAGGACAGGCAAGCTAGCAATGCAGTGAGGCAGCTATATCTTGTAGCAATTTGACACGAGGCATTATAAAGGGGACATCAGCTGCGTGGATAGCCAATAGACTAGGAAAGGGCTAATATCGGCCATAATTATCGTCCGGACCAATTATCGGTCGTTCTCTACTCAAAAGTACTTGAGCAACTGATATTGACAGTTACACACTCTAATATTTATACAGTACTCACCATCCTCCCCTCATGTACATAGCAACCCCAGCAACCCACTCATTGACCCCTCTTATTCAGGCAGTAGTGGAATATGAGCATATGTTCTCAGCCAACTTTCCTGGTAAAATAAGTGATAAATACATAAACAAATATATAAAACTATCTAAAAAGAGACCAACATTAGTCCTATATTGCTGTCTTTGACCCCCACTGCACCAAGCCAAGTCATTATGAGGTTTATTGTTATTTAAGTGCTTCAGCAGTGACACATTGGATTCTCTTTGTGTGGCCCAGCCCTTCAAACTGAGTCTCATTACACTCAGCTATACGCTGCATTCCCCCGCTACCATTCTTCTGCTCACACAGAAACTAATTTACTTAATGGATGACTGCCATTACTTACAACAACCACAACATGACGAAACATAACAAAGTGGGCCAGAGGTTCATTAAACTGATATTTTGTAGGGATTCACTGAATCATTGCGTGGCGTGAGATAATGAGTCAGAAAGACTGGCTTACCGAGAGATAATATAACTTCACCATGCCCGCTTTCCGAAAAATACATCGATAAACACATTTTTATTATAATGAAAAATAAGAACATAACAAGCCTCTATCGAGACTCAAGCTCAACATTGAATGGAGCAACTTGGTTATGGAATCGCACTAAGAAGAAGGAGCCCACTAAAGTAGGAGTGAGTTCATATGAAGCATTCTACTTCTCTGAAGCTGCTCTTAGATCATTTCCGACACCTGGGAAGCTGATGACCCTTTGGTCACTTTGGACGGGCCTTGGAGTCCTGGGGGAAAATAAGTGATTCCAGCTATGAGAGAGTGAGGCCCATGGAACTACTGTGTTCTGTACCTTTCCTACCCTTCAGCCATTGCCTCCACACTGACTATCTTAACTCTAAGTGAACTGTGACACTTCGTAGAAGTCGGAAGTGCTTCAAGTCTAAAGATGATAATTGCAGTAAAAGAGAGAAGACTGCTTTCACCTTGGTTCGGAGAAATCCAAAAGACATTTACAGTATCTCCAACCCATTTTCCCCAGAGTAATCAATTAATTGCGGGAAAGTTGTTGGCAATTACTGATCAAAGTAGGCACTGAATTGCAGACCTTAAGCTTGAGGAAGTTTAATAAGACACCTACAAGCCTAGGAGCATTGCCTGCTTATCAATTAATTTGGGTCTTAATGAGACACTAAGATTCTCACCTCCCCTCTTCGCTCCCTGGAGAAAGACAGAGTTTATGTGCAGAGCTCAAAAAGGACAGACAGATGGATGGGGTAAAAAGCACACCTTCGGTACAGTGGACCTCAACGGCTGCATAGCCACCACCCTACTGTATTTATCTCCATCATTACCTCTGCAGCTCCACGCCTCCCAAACCTTCTGCCATGGGAATGGTAATACCAGACACAGATTAGAAGATACAATTGCATGATGAGGCCTGGGAGGTCATGACAGAGGAGAGACAGAGGGAGAGAAACATCCTGGATGATCATGTCCCTTTCCCCTGGATTGAACTCTCCTTAACCCTTTAGCGTGACAGAGAACCTTATCCTGGTCTCAGAAACACAGTGGATAATTATTGATGTCACAAACAGAAGCTCAGATGGGAGAGGGCCATTAAATGCGACACAGTGCAAATTGCCAATGCTCCAGAAACCGTGGCAACATCAGTTGAATATGACATGTATTCAGACCAATTTGTTCAAGTCACATATGATTAATGTCGGAAGTGGAAAACGACAGCTTGCGCCTTATCATAACTGACAATGGCTAACTGAACAAGCTGACATGACTACATACATGTATTAAGACTAATTAGCAGTTAAACAAAATGGTGGCATATCTTGTGGATGTCATCTACAATGTGAGGTGAGTCATGTCTGTTGGACAGAGCTAAAGGGATGGGAAATGGCTGACAGCTGAACAACATATAGTTGTGACTGAGGTGAAAGAAATAATATCATAAACTATAACATGCGTGAAGAGTTAAAGCTAGTTCTGATCTGATATATGTCACCCGTTTCATGAAGCTATGCATATGTTGCACATCACTACTTCACAAGAGAGGCATTTGAAAGTGTTTTGTCAGAAATGCCTTCTGGAACATGTACCTTGATAACAAACTTGTATACCATCTGTAAATATGAATAGCATAGTTAAATTACAAGGCTAATTGGTTTAGCCAAGGAAAAATACAGGATACTTCCAGCTAGCTATGATTGGCTGAGATAATGGATGGGAGATGAGTTTGGATTGGTCTGCCATGTAGTACGCTTCTGTCTACAACATGAGCTGCTCAGTATGTGTAGATAATCCTTGCTACCGCAGCTTTTTTTTAAAGATATAACGTTAGCCATGGAGAACTGAAAAAGGGTTGCTACTGCTCTCAACAACATTGCGGCCCTGAATAGAGCAGGCTCTATCGGCAAAGATCAGTGGGGAAAAGATGTGATGGACTACTATCTGCACATGGTCAGTGTGAACTGGAGTGACTTGACAATTGTTCCTTACCATGCTAGAAAGGCTAATGATACTTCTGTATGTTGCATACCACGTTCAGCCAATCAAGCTGTATCTAGCTACAAACAAAATTGAAAAGACCCAGGACGTCTTAGTTAACTTGTTATGGCTGCAGGGGGCGTATTGAAAACTGGAAAATATGTGCCCATTTTCAAACGGCCTCTTACTCAATTTTTGCTCGTACAATATGCATATTATTATTACTATTGGATAGAAAACAGTCTCTAGTTTCTAAAACCGTTTGAATTATTTCTCTAAGTGGAACAGAAGTCTTTTTACAGCCCATTTCCTATCCGGAAGTGAGATTTCCAAAATCGATGTCTCTCTTCAAGAGCTTGTCTATAAAAGGGCATGTCACTTAAGACTGTAGAAACACGTCATACGCCTTCCCCTGGGTGTCATGCGGAAGTGAGAGCAGAAATGACTTGATTATCTCGTCCTGGGATTGAACACAACCTCTTGGAGTGAGAGCTGCGCACTTTATTTTTTTTTCTGGGCGCGAAGTAGGACCTGGACTCGGCTCCTGGAAAACCCTCGTTAAAGGTGAATATGATCTCCGGCTTCGATGTTATTTGATACATGTCACAATATCATCCTAAAGTATGTTTTTTCAATATAGTTTAATTATATTATTGAATTTTTTTCTGGACTTTAGACGTGATGCGACGCAAGAATTTTGTCAAGACGGAGAGGTTAGCTCCACACGGCCAGTGTACTTGCTAATTCAAGAGGGAAATCGTTCGTTCTGGATCCAAATAAAGACGGTTCTGAACAAAGGACCCCTTGGAGAACATTCTGATGGAAGATCAACAAAGATAAGGACCCAATTTGGGATGCTTTTTCATATATCTGTCGAACTGTGCTATTGCTACCGTTTGACTAGAATCGATGCTGCTGTGTGCTAGCTATTGTAGTAAGCTAATATAACGATATATTGTGTTTTCGCTGTAAAACACTTCAAAAATCGGAAATATTGGCTCTATTCACAAGATCTTTGTTTTTCATTAGCTATCCACCATATATTTTTCTGAAATGTTTTATGATGTGTAATTAGTAGTTGACGTTGGTGTCTGTATTTTCTCTGGCTACTCCCGTGCGATTTCTGACTGTAGCTATGATGGTAGCAGTAATGTAAAACTGATTTATAGCTAAAATATGCAATTTTTTTGAACAAAACATAGATTTATTGTGTAACATGTTATAGGACTGTCACCTGAGGTAGTTTTTTCTAGGTTATTTAGGTTGGTTCTAGGTTAGTTAGGTTGGCTTGTGCATGCTACTTGCATCCTACTTGTGCTGTGAAAAATGTCTGTCCTCTTTTTTATTTGGTGGTGAGCTAACATAAATATATGTGGTGTTTTCTCTGTAAAACATTTAAAAAATCGGACATGTTGGCTGGATTGACAAGATGTTTATCTTTCAAATGCTGTATTGGACTTGTTAATGTGTGAAAGTTAAATATTTAAAAAAAATAGATTTTGAATTTCGCGCCCTGCACTTGAGCTGGATGTTGTCATAGGTGTACCGGCGTCGGGCTGGAGCCATAACAGGTTAAAGTGGTTCCAGTCTGCCATGAAGCGTTCATCCAAGTATACGGGTAAGAGTCTAGCTACATTTTCAGACATTATACATTTCAAATTTTTTCAAACTCATTTTTATTGCAAGTTAAAGCGTCCTGTTAACTAGCTTGCAAACGTTAGGTTGCTGGCTCGCTAGCTAATTTCACGTGTATAATCTTTGTAGTAATATTATTAATATCTCAGAAATCCATTTGCATGTCTAGTTATAGCCTAATGTTAGCTAGCTAGCTAACATTGAACCTAGTTGGTTAGCTTTAGCTACCTGCAGATTCATACTACAGCATTTCATGCATGGTGGCTAGCTATGGTTATCCGATTGTACTTTAGCTATGGGTTGGGATTATGGTTCATTGTTTAGCTAGCTAGCTACATGTCTAAACAAAAGACTCCACTTCGCCAGATGATTACATGACCCATCAAGTTAGCCAGATGTGCCTGGTTACGACCATCTATTGTATTTCATGAACATGTGTACATGTCTAAGTGGATGGGTCACAATAGTGACCTATCAATTTGGACAAGTGTGTCTGGGTAAGCATCATATAATAATTATAAAATACTTTTATCTGGACACTTTCTATTTTTGATATTGCTACTATACAAGTAACCATTTATGTATCTTCTGTATATTTCTGTACCTTCTGTATCCTGTGCATGTGACAAATAAACTTAGATTTTATTTGATATAGTGTGTGTTTACCAGATACGTTAATGTGAAGAACTTTCAAAGCATTCCCATTGCTTTCCCATTGTTCCTCAACTGCGGTGTATGATATACCATTGTGTATCTTGGAGTCTCCACGTTTAACCAATGTAAAAAACACAATTTCAAATTTTGCTACATAAGACCAAATCAAGGTTGTCGGTCACATATTTCCTAACTACAGGATTTGTCAGATAATTATTGTAAAATGTTTTACACTGTGTGCAGACTTCTAATGTGTCTCCTCAGAACATCTTACCCATGCCAACTAACTCTCCCACCGGCCAAATCTGTCGCCCCCCACACTCACACTGAGTGGCCTCTGAGCAGGATAACTTCATCTCAGATCAGTCCCACTTTAAGACAAGATGTTAACCATACATCCCTTCCTTCTGCTGACTACCATCAGCTAAAAGCACAGGCATGCTTCAAATCAGGTCCTATATGTGTAGCATTTAGCTTATAAGTAGGACTATGGAAAAAGTCCCCAATTGTCAGACTTGAGTAAAATTAAAGATACCTTAATAGAAAATGACTCAAATAAAACTGAAAGACACCCAGTAAAACACTACTTGTGTAAAAGTCTAAAAGTATATATTTTTTAAATATTCTTAAGTATCAAAAGTAAGCGCCAAGCCTAGAACCAAAAGGCTTCTCAACAGCTTTTACCCCAAAGCCATAAGACTCCTGAACAGCTAATCAAATGGGTACCCGGACTATGCATTGTGTCCCGCCACCCCCCCCAACCCCGCCAACCCCTTTTTTTACGCTGCTACTCTCTGTTTATCATCTATGCATAGTCACTTTAACTAATCCTACATGTACATATTACCTCAAATAGCCCGACTAACTGGTACACCCGCACATTGACTCTGTACCGGTACCACCTGTATATAGCCTCGATACTGTTATTTTTTTACTGTTTTTTCTTTTTCTTTATTTATCTATTGTTTCCCTAATACCTATTTTTTTCTTAAAAACTGCACTGTTGGTTAAGGGCTTGTAAGTAACCATTTTACTGTAAGGTTGTATTTGGCGCACGTGACAAATAAACTTTGATTTGAAATGTAATTCCTAAAATATACTTAAGTATAAAAAGTAAAAGTATAAAATATTAAAAATTCCTTATATTAAGCCAACTAGACGGCACCATTTTCTTGTATGTTTTTTATTTACGGATAGCCAGGTACACACTCCAACATTCAGACATCATTAACAAACGAAGCATATGTGTTTAGTGAGTCCACCAGATCAGATTCAGTAGGGATGACCAGGGATGTTCTCTTGATAAGTGTGTGAATTTGACAATTTTCCTGTCCTGCGAAGCATTCCATTTTGTGATATCCAATTGGTAGTTGCAGTCTTGTCCCATCGCTGCAACTCCCATACAGACTCGGGAGAGGCAAAGGTCGAGAGCCGTTGGTTCGCAGCGATTCCTCCGAAACGCAACCCTGCTTCTTGACACAATGCTCACACCAATGTGTCATGACTGTCCTGTGAGGATCCAAATAGGTCAGATCAGCTTTGCAATTAATGACTTTCAACCAGACCCTCTCTCACCCATGGGGGGGGGGGGGGGGGGCGTTGACAGCTCACACCCTGTTGTAAATCAAGGACAAGAACCGCCCCCTTGAGTGAGGTCAGAGAGTGTGTCAGCCTCACAAACCGCCCCTTTTGAACAAACTGTATAAAACGATGGGTTAAGAATTAACGTATCAGACCAGAAAGACGTCGAGCTGCAGCGTCTAAAGTGGTTTAAACTTTGAATCTCAACACGAAGTAGAGACGAACAAGTCACCTCGGTACGGCTGATTAGCTATCCTAAGGAAAGTATCTATAAAATCTAATTTAAGTGGGTCCATTCTAATACTCATCTCAAATCACCGCAATACTCCACTCTCATCACCCAATGGGAACCATCGACACGGATGGCTAGCCTATCTTCAAAGAGGCAGCTTCAGGAGCGAATGGAAAGTAGAATAAACTCTGTAATTCTGTTCAGGACTACACGACAAGTCACCGGATACCGGACGACAGCAGAGAAGAACAACAGTAGAAGATTGGTGGGGACCCCTTTTGGACAATCAGAGCCTTACAAGCGTGCTGCGGAAAGGCCCAACCAACCCTCTTTCTAAGAAGGCCTGGTTCCGACAGAGATACACGGTGAACCAAGGCATTTACACGTAAATACATTTATGATTTCTTACTCCAAACGGGTGGTGGTTTGTGTGCAAAGTACATGACTACTGTAATGTGAGAGTAGATTCTAAAATGTACCAACGTTAAGTGTCCTTGTCTCTCTCTCTCGCCCTCTCCGTGTCTTTTGTAGCAAGCCGCCATACTGTGTAAGTCCGCTAGGGACCTGTTTCTAATGTATTAAGTGTGGTTGTTTATCCTGTGTTATCCTTTAGTTAGCTAGTAAATAAATAATTAAACCAATTTGTGTAGTACTGAATCATAAGTAAGGCTTGGTTTTTTGCAGATGCAAGGAAGCTGCGACTGTTCAGAATGATGATATGATACGAGGTTAAGATTAATAAGTTGACTGTTTATGGATGTAATAGGTTAAGACCTTTAGAGTTTAATTCTGGAGATGGTAACACTTTAAAGAACTGCTCTCGTGGTGCCCCAAATCCTAATGAGTTAATTGTTACATGATTAATTTAACCGGGTAACAATAAAACATTGTTATTTTATTAGATGAATAACAGTCATCGGGTTAATGAAAGTAGTCACAACAAATGTGCTAAAGAAACACCGTACAACTGGCGACATGAGTCAGCGTGCATGCGCCTGGACCGCCACAACAAGTCACTTCAACGTGATGGGACAAGGACATCCCGAGCCGACCAAACCCTCCCCTAACCCGGATGACCCTGGGCCAATTATGCACCGCCTCATGGGTCTCCCGGTCGCGGTTGGCTGCGACACAGCCTGGGGTCGAACCCGGGTCTGTAGTAACGCCTCTAGCACTGCGATGCAGTGCCTTAGACCGCAGCACCCCTCGGGAGGCCCTGTATTTTAAAGTATTTTTACTTAATTACTTTACACCTCTGTTCCTGCAGTAGTCCAGCTAGTTATGTGACTGTATTCTTCCGTGAAACCTCATGGAATAGATTGCTGTAATTGATAAGTGTGGGTATTTCTGCAGCGTTCTTTGGGCGTTGAGGAATAGTTAGCCATGTGTTTCTTTCCCTAATGGTGCAGGTTAACATCCGCACCAGTGAAACCTCATTAAAAAACTCCTGTCATCGCCCATCTGGTGAACATTCAGCCAACGCATCAGAGGAGAGAGAAGAACAAGCTGTCCACTAACTCACTCAGGATTTCCCTAAAAATCCTCTTCCTTCTCTCTCGTCTAGCTAAGCATTGTTTCAGCCTTTCGGCAGCTCATTCTGGGAGCAGGAGTAGGCACTGTTTGCCTTTTTCAGCCATAAAGACAGCAATAATGCACAGAGAGATCTGCATTATGATTGTGCCTTGTTTATGGCTGTGCTGAGAGCAATCCCAACGCCAGCCCTCCAGGAACACAATTCAGAGCAGGCTTTTTCCCAATAGACGCTTTAAAATTCAATTTCCTTTATCAGGTATGCCGTTGCATTATTGTTTTGCATTGCGCCCACTCACTTTCTCCCCCTGCAAGGCCCCTACCCCTTCCTCCCCCATCTACTCCTACTCCCCCTCTCCCACCACATCTCTCCATGATGGGCCATCAGCAACGTCGTTACCTGAGCACCATGGGGAAAAAAACTATCGCTCAGCCACATGTCGCCCCTACTGAATGCTAATTGCATTTCTCCCCCTGCCTTTCATCTCCCCTTTTCTCTTGCGCTATCATTTTTCCCTATCCCTCGGTTTTTCCCTCTCTCATCCCTTACTTTGCTCTGATTTCCCTCTCTCTCGCTCCCTTTTTCTTTCTCTCTACCTGTCCCTCACCACTTTCTTTTCCCACCTTTCTCCCACTCTCTCTCTCCCTCTCTCTCTTTTTTGCTCTCTCTCTGTGGTTGTGAATCATCACCAGGGAGACAGAGAGAGGAGATAAACTGGTTAAATCAAAGTTGTTTTGTACATCATTTCAATGAAATTACATTGAACCAACGTGGAATAGACATTGAATTGTGGTCTGTGCCCATTGGGTTACTTCTGTCAGCAGTCTTGACAGGGTGTAAATAGATGAGGGCAGTGGAGGGTCAAGGTGCTGGGTGAAAGCAGATCTCTAATCTGGCCCCCAGGGCCAACATCTGGGGGACCTGAGCAGTGTCAACCTCGGCTCCCGGGAGCCCCAAACATCCCCCGACGCCCCTCCAAACTTTTTAATGAGACAGTTAGGTCGCTGAGCGATTTGATGAGAGGGAATATTGATAAAGCTGTCAGTGTCTGTCCGACTAGCCGTGTGCTTAACAATCCCTGCCCTGAGAAGGCAGAGAGAGAGGAGCGGAGCAGAGATGTGACTAATGCACGTTACTCTTTCTGTTTGTTTCCCACAGACCCACGTAAACACAACTCACCCTGCTAATGAAGCTTGCTGTCAGCTTGCTTTTCCTGTGTGTGCTATGTTTGTTTGTGTGTGTGTATTTTCTGTGGGCTTGTCATTTCGAAAGCAAACAGAAAATGCAAGAGCAATGGACTGAGACCACCAATATCATGAAACTAATGAACATGCATAACAATCCCACAATCATTTAAATTCATGAGTTATTACCACTATCCATTTAACATACCAAATAACAACTAATGTATTTTGCAATCAATTTTGAGAATACAATTTAAATGGCCTATTTCTGTCCATGATGTGAGCTATGAATGCCAGCATGGTGTGAGGATTGACTATGCACACTACGGGTCAAAGGTTTTAGAACACCTACTCATTCAAGAGTTTTTCTTTATTTTTTTATTTTTTCCCCTTTTTCTCCCCAATTTTCGTGGTATCCAATCGCTAGTAATTACTATCTTGTCTCATCGCTACAACTCCCGTACGGGCTCGGGAGAGACGAAGGTCGAAAGCCACGCGTCCTCCGAAGCACAACCCAACCAAGCCGCACTGCTTCTTAACACAGCGTGCCTCCAACCTGGAAGCCAGCCGCACCAATGTGTCGGAGGAAACACCATGCACCTGGCCCCCTTGGTTAGCGCGCACTGCGCCCGGCCCGCCACAGGAGTCGCTGGAGCGCGATGAGACAAGGATATCCCTACCGGCCAAACCCTCCCTAACCCGGACGACGCTAGGCCAATTGTGCGTCGCCCCATGGACCTCCCGGTCGCGGCCGGCTGCGACAGAGCCTGGGCGCGAACCCAGAGACTCTGGTGGCGCAGCTAGCACTGCGGTGCAGTGCCCTAGACCACTGCGCCACCCGGGAGGCCAGTTTTTCTTTATTTTAACTATTTTCTACATTGCAGAATAACAGTGTAGACATCAAAACTTGAAAAAACACATATGGAATCATGTAGTAACCAAAAAAGTGTTAAACAAATCAAAATATATTTTATAATTGAGATTCTTCAAATAGCCACACTTTGCCTTGATGACAGCTTTGCAAACTCTTGGCATTCTCTCAACCAGCTTCACCTGGAATGCTTTTCCAACAGTCTTGAACGAGTTCCCACATATGCTAAAAACTTGTTAGCTGCTTTTCCTTCACTCTGTGGTCCAACTCATCCCAAACCATCTTAATTGGGTTGAGGTCAGGTGATTATGGAGGCCAGGTCATCTGATTCAGCACTCCATCATTCTCCTTCTTTGTCAAATAGCCCTTACACAGCCTGGAGGTGTGTTGGGTCATTGTCCTGTTGAAAAATAAATGATAATCCCACTAAGCACAAACCAGATGGGATGGTGTATCCCTGCAGAATGCTGTAGTAGCCATGCTGGTTAAGTGTGAATTCTAAATAAATCACAGACAGTGTCACCAGCAAAGCTACCCCACACCATCACACCTCCTCCTCCATGCTTCACGGTGGGAAATACACATGCAGAGAGCATCCGTTCACCCACACCGCGTCTCACAAAGACACGGCGGTTGGAAACAAACATCTCAAATTTGGACTACAGACCAAAGGACAGATTTCCACCGGTCTAATGTCCATTGCTCGTGTTTCTTGGCCCAAGCAAGTCTCTTCTTCTTATTGGTGACCTTTAGTTGTGGTTTCTTTGCAGCGATTCGACCATGAAGGGCTGATTCACACAGTCTCCGCTGAACAATTGATGTTGAGATGTGTCTGGTACTTGAACTCTGTGAAGCATTTATTTAGGCTGCGATTTCTGAGGCTGGTAACTCTAATGAACTTATCCTCTGCAGCAGAGGTAACTCTGGGTCTTCGTGTGGCAGTCCTCATAGCGCTTGATGTTTTTTGCGACTGCATTTGAAGAAACGTTCAAAGTTCTTGACATTTTCCAGATTGACTGACATTCATGTTTTAAAGTAATGATGGATTGTCGTTTCTCTGCTTATTTGAGCAGTTTTTGACATGAAATGGACTTGGTCTTTTACCAAATAGGGCTATCTTCTGTATACCACCCCTACCTTGTCACAACACAACTGATTGGCTCAAACACGTTAAGGAAAGAAATTCCACAAATTAACTTTTAAGAAGGCACACCTGTTAATTGAAATACATTCCAGGTGACTACCTCATGAAGCTGGTTGAGAGAATGCCAAGAGTGTGCAAAGCTGTCATCAAGGCAAAGCGTGGCTATGTGAATAATCTCAAATATAAAATATATTTTGATTTGTTTAACACTTTTTTGGTTACTACATGATTCCATATGTGTTATTTCATAGTTTTGACGCAAGGGTATCGTACTAAACCACAAATTACCTCTAAATCCCACAGCATAATCTCAAAACTTTTAGTTGAGAAACCACTGTAGTATTGATGTCTTCAATACTATTCTACAATGTAGAAAATAGTAAAAAATAAAGAAAACCCCTTGAATGACGACTAGGTGTTCTAAAACTTTTGACCGGTAGTGTAAGCCAGGTGTCTTTGTCTCCGTCTTTGTCAGAGCCTTCACCTCTCTCCAAATCACAACTCTGCTTCCCTCAGGAGAGAACTGGCATTTCACTGATCCTGGCTCCTCTCTCCTCTCATCTCTTCTGCCCATACAGGCTTTCTCCTGTCTAATTGTAATACATTAGCAGGGACTCCTCAACCATCTGGCCCAGCTCTCTCCAGCACAGATCTCTTACCTTCCACAGATTATTACTATAAATCTAGAGTTCACTCTGGGCCGCTACCTCCCGTATGTACACAGCACTATATATATTAGTTTCACACTGAACGTAACACAGCCCACAGACCAATGGGATCTTCTTTCATTAGGAAGCCCACAACCTTTGTGTTTAACAAACCCTGTTTCACTAATGGATGCAGTGGATAAGAGCTCTAATAGATCTGGATATGCTATCATACAGGAACAGGAAAACTATGCAGGGAGCATCTGAGTAGACGATAATCCAGTGTTTCTACCACAAGAGCATGTCACGTGACGATGTGTCTCCTTCAAATAACAACCTATGTAATTGGCTCTCGGAGTAAGCCCCTGTGCACAATCATGACACTTCAGACAACCCTGCTCCTGGTAGAAAGAGAGCATACTGTATTGTACCCCTGAAACTAATGTGACATCTCCCTGTGTTGTTGTCACATTAATCACTGTAATAATCATGATTAAGATAAGACTTTTTAGAATACATCAACATTATTAGTGGGATGATCAAGGCCCTGTGTGGATGTGAGGGACTTATTAATAATGTAGGCTCTCTCTGACTAGCTGGCCCATGGGGAGCTGTCAGATGACACACTTACCAGGTATTAAAAGATGCTATACAGCTACGTACCAAAAGTTTGGAGTTTGTCTATATGCTTCTCCTGCCTGAGCTCGGGGACTACAGGCATCTCAACATACATACAGGCTTTGAGAACAGGATTACAAATGAAGCAGGTGACATCACAGGCGCAGGTGGAAACAAGCACGTAGTTTGAATGATGGCTTGAGAATACCTGAAACTACTAAGGCATAATGAGATCCCATCACTTACAATGGCTTTCATAACATACCATGTGATTAGGAAGGGTCAAAATATTAATGACTACACAATGTTTTAAACATGAAAGCTCCTGAATTGAAAAATGTGGTTTTATACAGTTTCTGTATGAGAATGAGATATGATTTAATAATGTAAAAAAATATATATGTATATATGTGAGTGTAGTATCTAACAATGTTTATTTGTGTACATAATGAATTGAAATGAGAAGTCAGCATCTACAGTACTGTTCTTCACAAATTCTGGGGTGAAACTATTACTTCTAAACTGATGTTCCTGTAAGAAGATCAATCCGAGAGCGAGAGCGATGTCAGTCATATTTCTCCATTTCAAAAGTCATTTACAGTTACAGTATACAATGCATAATGTATGACTAATGTAATACATTTTAAACAAGGGATGACATACACTGAGTATATCAAACATTAGGAACACCTTCCTCATATTGAGTTGCACCCACACACCCTTTTGCCCTCAGAACATCCTCAATCCGTTGGGGCATGGACTCTACAAAGGCGTCGAAAGCACAAGGGATGCTGGCCCAGGTTGACTCCAATGGGCCAGTCTTGATACATATGGGAAACTGTTGAGTGTGAAAATCCCAGCAGTGTTGCAGTTCTTGACACAAACCGGTGCGCCTGGCACCTACTACCAAACCCCGTTCAAAGGAACTTAAATCTTTTGTGTTGCCCATTCACCCTCTGAATGGCAAACATACACAAGACATTTCTCAATTGTCTCAAGGCTTAAAAATCATTCTAACCTGTCTCATCCCCTTCATCTACACTGATTGAATTGGATTTAAGAGACATCAATAAGGGATCATATCTTTCACCTGGATTTCCCTGGTCAGTCTATGTCATGGAAAGAGCAGGTGTTCTTAATATTTTGTATACTCAGTGTACATTAGAGCTGGAGGAGCCTGCCCTCTATAGGTGAATCAGCCCTACTTTTCTCCTTCTCTTCATGGAAGCGGTATTCTCTCCTCCGCTCTCTCCCTCTATCCCTCTCGCTTTTATTCCCTACCCTTCTCTCTATCCTCACTCTTTCTCACTCCCTCCAGTCTCTCTCACTGCCATACATTTCTTTCTCACTCCCTCCAGTCTCTCTCACTGCCATACATTTTGTAGTCTTTTCCCTCATTCCAAACGCTTCCCTGGGAGTAGTCGAACCTGCACTACTAAAACTAGGAGCTATTACACTACGCAACCAAAGCAGCCATCAATCTTGATGTTCTCCTACAGCCACAAATTATTTGTATTGTCTCAGTCAATTACTCTTTCATTCATCTTACTGGGCTGCTGTGTGCTGGCCGGCCGGGCTCACGCTCTCTCCGTGCTCATTACCTAGGATCAATACCGGGAATGCAGCAGGGCTCAGCACAGGCTCTACCACACACCATACACACGTACCGTGTATCGTACCGCGCACCAAACCATTGAGGAGAGAGTGTGTGGAGCCCAGCCGGACTCCTTTAAATAAATGAATGCGGTGGACAGATTTACTCGGTGCCAGAGCTGGGGGAGACGGGGCAGGAGAAGGGGCTTTATTGTTTATGACTGAGCATCATCCCCAGGCGTGCTGAAGCCCCAAGAACAGAGACCATTGCAGGGGAATGGAGAGAAAATCAAATCAGGGGAAGAAAAACAGTCCTGCTGAAAATGTTATTGATCCATGGGCGGCCTGGGAGCTGCAATATGATCGGTTTGGAATGGATGTGAGTGGACTGGGAGAGGGAGTGGTTATTTATCATCCCTGCAATAAGACAAGGGCCATCATCTCACATCAGTGCAGCCATTATGTCTCACTGTAATATTGTGTAAATAATGTGTCCTCCTGCTAATGAACTATGGAATACAATGCTCCATCAACAATAATATTCTCTCTGTTTTCATCACCCCCCTTACCTCTCTCACACACACACACACACACACACACACACACACACACACACACACACACACACACACACACACACACACACACACACACACACACACACACACACACACACACACACACACACACACACACACACACACACACTAAAATATTAAAATAGAGCAGTTTGTATTATTTCTCACACTAAGGATGGTGGGAAAGGGAATCTGCAAGCCGTGCTTTGTCTGTGAAGTTCAAAGAGAAAAGGATAAATCATTCATACAGGAGCCCTGAGAACTCCCTTGTCTTTGGGTTAAAGCAACACAGAAAGCTTGGGACTTAGAAGAGTACAATGCTGTATTAATGTACTGTTTCAACACAAGTTCGAGGAGGTGGACTTACATTTAAGGCCACCGCTTGAAGGTACACTAAGATCATGTGAAATAACAAAATTGAAGCCTGAACCACCACTTGACACAAGCTAAAAAAAAAGCTATTACAAGCCAAATCCTCAGGCTCCTTTAGTATCCAGACATGGAAAATACTCTAGTTCAGCTTGAAGCAGTCTAGCTACAGTACAATTCTCACAGGTGTTCTGAGCACTTCAGTGCTTCTTTTGGCAGTTTGTAGTCTCAAACAATACTATTCAGGATTATTTTGTGCACTCACACACATCTGTGCATGTGTAGTCACGTGTATCGATACAAAGACACAGGGAATTGGGTTTTTCATACTGCAGACTAGGCATGCCCGTTGATTCAGATTCATTTCATACTCAGAAATACCCTTTAGCTAATATACTGAACAAAAATATGAACGCAACATGCAACAATTTCAAAGATTTTACTGAGATACAGTTCATACAGTGCATTCAGGAAGTATTCAGACCCCTTCCCTTTTCCACATTTTGTTACATTACAGCCTTATTCTAAAATTTTATAAATAGATAAAAATCTACACACATCAATCTACACACATTACCCCATAATGATGAAGGGATTTTTTTATTTATTTTTAGATTATTCTTCACCACAATGTCTGTGTGGGTGGACCATTTCAGATTGTCAGTGATGTGTACGCCGAGGAACTTGAAACTTTTCATCTCCACTGCGGTTCATTCGATGTGGATAGGGGCGTGCTCCCTCTGCTGTTTCCGGAAGTCCATGATCAGCTCCTTCATGATGTTGACATTGAGGGAAAGGTTATTTTCCTGGCACCACTCTGCCAGGGCCCTCACCTCCTCCTTGTAGACTGTCATCATTGTTGGTCATCAGGCCTACTACTGTTGTTTCGTCTGCAAACTTGATGATTGAGTTGGAGGCGTGCATGGCCACGCAGTCATGGGTGAACAGGGATTACAGGAGCGGGCTGCGCACACACTCTTGTGGGGCACCTGTGTTGAGGATCAGCGAAGTGAAGGTGTTGTTTCCTACCTTCACCACCTGGGACAGCCCGTCAGGATGTCCAGGACCCAGTTGCACAGGGCGGGGTTCAGACCCAGGGCACCGAGCTTAATGATGAGCTTGGAGGGTACTATTGTGTTGAAGGCTGAGCTATAGTCAATGAACAGCATTCTTACATGGGTATTTGTATTGTCCAGATGGGATAGGGCAATGTGCAGTGCGATGGCAATTGCATCGTCTGTGGATCTATTGGGGCGGTATGCAAATTCAAGTGGGTCTAGGGTGTCAGGTAAGGTAGAGGTGATATGATCCTAAACTAGCCTCTCAAAGCAGAAGTGAGTGCTACCGGGGCGATAGTCATTTAGTTCAGATACCATTGCTTTCTTGGGTACAGGAACAATGGTGGACATCTTGAAGCAAGTGGCAATAACAGACTGGGATAGGGACCGTATGTCCGTAAACACTCCAGCCAGCTGGTCTGCACATGCTCTGAAAACGCTAGGGATGCCGTCTGGGCCGGCAGACTTGCGAGGGCTAACACGCTTAAATGTCTTACTCATGTCAGCCACGGAGAACAACAGCCCACAGTCCATGGGAGCGGGCAGCGTCAGTAGCACTGTGTTATCCTCAAAGTGGGCAAAGAAGGTGTTTAGCTTGTTCGGGAGCAAGACGACGATGTCCGCGACGTGGCTGGTTTTCTGTAGAACCTGCCACAAACGCCTTGTGTCTGAGCTGTTGAATTACGACTCCACTTTGTATCTGTACTGACGTTTTGCCTGTTTGATTGCCTGTTTAACTACACTGTTTGTATTCAACCATATTCCCAGTCACCTTGCCATGGTTAAATGCGGTGGTTCACGCTTTCAGTTTGCGTGAATGCTGCCATCTATCCATGGTTTCTGGTTTGGGTAGGTGTTTATAGTCACAGTGGGAACAACATCCCCTACACACTTCCTGATGAACTCAGTCACCGTGTCCGTGAATACGTCAATGTTATTCTCAAAGGCTACCCGGAACATATCCCGGTCCGCGTGATCAAAACAATCTTGAAGCATGAATTCCGATAGGCGAGACCAGCATTGAATAGACCTTAGCACGGGTCCTTCATGTTTGAGTTTCTGCCTATAGGAAGGGAAGAGCAAAATGGAGTCGTGATCTGATCTGCCCAAAGGGATGGCGGGTGGGGCAGGGCCTTGTAGCCATCCTGGAATGGGGAGTAACAGCGGTCTGGCGTTTCAGCAGTGCGAGTCCTACAGTTAATGCGTTTGATAGAACTTCAGTAGCATTTTCCTCAAATTTGCTTTGTTAAAATCCCCAGCTACAATAAATACAGCCTCAGGATATGTGGTTTCCAGTTTGCATAAAGTCCAGTGTAGTTCCTTGAGGGCCGTTGTGGTATCGGCTTGAAGGGGAATATACACGGCTGTGACTATAACCTAAAATAATTATATTGGGAGGAAATACGGTTGGCATTTGATTGTGAGGTATTCTAGGTTGGGTGAACAAAAGGACATGAGTTTCTGTACATTATCACAATCACACCATGAGTAGTTAATTATGACAAATACACCACCACCTTTCTTCTTTCCGGAGAGATCTTTTATTCCTGTCTGCGTGATGTACTGGCTGTATGGACGGGGACAGTATATCCTGTGAGAGCCACGATTCCATGAAACAGAGTATGTTGCAGTCCCTGATGTCTCTCTTGAAGGAGACTTTATTGTCCTGAGACTGCACATTAGCAAGTACAGTTGAAGTCGGAAGTTTACATACACTTAGGTTGGAGTCATTAACTTGTTATGGCTGCAGGGGGCGTATTGAAAAACTGGAAATATGTGCCCATTTTCAAACGGCCTCTTACTCAATTTCTGCTCGTACAATATGCATATTATTATTACTATTGGATAGAAAACAGTCTCTAGTTTCTAAAACCGTTTGAATTATTTCTCTAAGTGGAACAGAACTCTTTTTACAGCCCATTTCCTATCCGGAAGTGAGATTTCCAAAATCGATGTCTCTCTTCAAGAGCTTGTCTATAAAAGGGCATGTCACTTAGGACTGTAGAAACACGTCATACGCCTTCCCCTGGGTGTCATGCGGAAGTGAGAGCAGAAATGACTTGATTATCTCGTCCTGGGATTGAACACAACCTCTTGGAGTGAGAGTTGCGCACTTTATTTTTTTTTCTGGGCGCGAAGTAGGACCTGGACTCGGCTCCTGGAAAACCCTCGTTAAAGGTGAATATGATCTCCGGCTTCGATTTTATTTGATACATGTCACAATATCATCCTAAAGTATGTTTTTTCAATATAGTTTAATTATATTATTGAAATATATTCTGGACTTTAGACGTGATGCGACGCAAGAATTTTGTCAAGACGGAGAGGTTAGCACCGCACGGCCAGTGTGCTTGCTAATTCAAGAGGGAAATCGTTCGTTCTGGATCCAAATAAAAACGGTTCTGAACAAAGGACCCCTTGGAGAACATTCTGATGGAAGATCAACAAAGATAAGGACCCAATTTGGGATGCTTTTTCATATATCTGTCGAACTGTGCTATCGCTACCGTTTGACTAGAATCAATGCTGCTGTGTGCTAGCTATTGTAGTAAGCTAATATAACGATATATTGTGTTTTCGCTGTAAAACACTTCAAAAATCGGAAATATTGGCTCTATTCACAAGATCTTTGTCTTTCATTAGCTATCCACCATATATTTTTCTGAAATGTTTTATGATGTGTAATTAGTAGTTGACGTTGGTGTCTGTATTTTCTCTGGCTACTCCCGTGCGATTTCTGACTGTAGCTATGATGGTAGCAGTAATGTAAAACTGATTTATAGCTAAAATATGCAAATTTTTTGAACAAAACATAGATTTATTGTGTAACATGTTATAGGACTGTCATCTGAGGTAGTTTTTTCTAGGTTATTTAGGTTGGTTCTAGGTTAGTTAGGTTGGCTTGTGCATGCTACTTGCATCCTACTTGTGCTGTGAAAAATGTCTGTCCTCTTTTTTATTTGGTGGTGAGCTAACATAAATATATGTGGTGTTTTCTCTGTAAAACATTTAAAAAATCGGACATGTTGGCTGGATTGACAAGATGTTTATCTTTCAAATGCTGTATTGGACTTGTTAATGTGTGAAAGTTAAATATTTTAAAAAAATAGATTTTGAATTTTGCGCCCTGCACTTGAGCTGGATGTTGTCATAGGTGTACCGGCGTCGGGCTGCAGCCATAACAGGTTAACCACTCCACAAATGTCTTGTTAACAAACTATAGTTTTGGCAAGTCGGTTAGGACATCTACTTTGTGCATGACACAAGTCATTTTTCCAATAATTGTTTACTGACAGATTATTTCACTTATAATTCACTGTATCACAATTTCAGTGGGTCAGAAGCTTACATACACTAAGTTGACTGTGCCTTTAACATTCCAGAAAATGATGTCATGGCTTTAGAAGCTTCTGTTAGGCTAATTGACATAATTTGAGTAAATTGGAGGTGTACTTGTGGGTGTATTTCAAGGCCTACCTTCAAACTCAGTGCCTCTTTGCTTGACATCATAGGAAAATCAAAAGAAATCAGCCAAGACCTCAGAAAAGAAATGTAGACCTCCAAAAGTCTGGTTCATCCTTGGGAGCAATTTGCAAACGCTTGAAGGTACCACGTTCATCTGTACACACAATAGTACGCAAGTATAAACACCATGGGATCACGCAGCCGTCATACCGCTCAGGAAGGAGACGCGTTCTGTCTCCTAGAGATGAATGTACTTTGGTTCGAAGAGTGCAAATTAATCCCAGAACAACAGCAAAGGACCTTGTGAAGATGCTGGAGGAAACAGGTACACAAGTATCTATATCCACAGTAAAACGAGTCCTATATCGATATAACCCGAAAGGCCGCTCAGCAAGGAAGAAGCCACTGCTCCAAAACCGCCATAAAAAAGCCAGACTATGGTTTGCAACTGCACATGGTGACAAATATCGTACTTTGTGGAGAAATGTCCTCTTGTCTGATGAAACAAAAATAGAACTGTTTGGCCATAATAACCATCATTATGTTTGGAGGAAAAAGGGGGATGCTTGCAAGCCGAAGAACACCATCCCAACCGTGAAGCACGGTGGTGGCAGCATCATGTTGTGGGGGTGTTTTGCTGCAGGAGGGACTGGTGCACTTCACAAAATAGATGGCATCATGAGATAGGAAATTTATGTGGATATATTGAAGCAACTATCTGATCTGAAGACATCAGTCAGGAAGTTAAAGCTTGGTTGCAAATGGGTCTTCCAAATGGACAATGACCCCAAGCATACTTCCAAAGTTGTGGCAAAATGGATTAAGGACACCAAAGTCAAAGTATTGGAGTGGCCATCACAAACCCTGACCTCAATCCTATAGAAAATGTGTGGGCAGAACTGAAAAAGCGTGTGCGAGCAAGGAGGCCTACAAACCTGACTCAGTTACACCAGCTCTGTCAGGAGGAATGGGCCAAAATTCACCCAACGTATTGTGGGAAGCTTGTGGAAGGCTTCCCGAAACGTTTGACCCAAGTTAAACAATATAAAGGCAATGCTACCAAATACTAATTGAGTGTATGTAAACTTCTGACCCACTGGGAATATGATGAAAAAAAAATAAATGAAATAAATCATTCTCTCTACTATTATTCTGACATTTCACATTCTTAAAAGAAAGTGGCGACACTAACTGACCTAAGACAGGGAATTTTTACTAGGATTAAATGTCAGGAATTGTGAAAAACTGAGTTAAATGTATTTGGCTAAGGTGTATGTAAACTTCCAACTTCAACTGTAATTCTTTTTTTTGCTTTTATTTCACCTTTATTTAACCAGGCAGGCCAGTTGAGAACAAGGTCTCATTTACAACTGTGACCTGGCCAAGATAAAGCAAAGCAGTGCAACAAAAACCACACAGAGTTACACATAAACAAACGTACAGTCAATAACACCATAGAAAAAAAAGAAAATCTATGTACAGTGTGTGCAAATGTAGAAGATGTAGAAGAGTAGGGAGGTAGGCAATAAATAGGCCATAGAGGCGAAATAATGACAGTTTATCATTAACACTGGAGTGATAGATGTGCAGATGATGATGTGCAAGTAGAGATACCGGGGTGCAAAAGAGCAAGAGGGTAAGTAATAATATGGGGATGAGGTATTTGGGTGTGCTATTTACAGATTGGCTGTGTACAGGTATAGTGATAGGTAAGCTGCTGTCATGACGTTGCCCTCTTTGGGTACAGCGAGCACCATCCCCCTCTCTGACCCCTACACTCAGGCTGCTGCGACATCAGGTCGTAAATTCCTGGAGGAGATTATCTCCTCATTGCCACAGTATAGAGAGAGAGTGAGTTTTCATAGAGAGAGCAAAGGAATTTCTTCCACCTCACAGAACTTGAGGTCCGAACAACATTGATGTTCTGGAGAAGGTATAAAAGATCGGTGAAGAATCCAGCTACGAACTGGTCCGTTTGGTACAATTTTGTGAAACTCATGGGAGACAATACGGCCACATTACCATAACGCTGTTTATATAATAGCCTCAGATATGAGGTTTACATCTAATTGTTGTATAAGATGAATGAGTGAGGATGATACTGTTTGTGAAATTGTGTAATGTGATTTTGGACTGTTTAATGAAGGAAACTCCAATTCCCTTCAGAGGACCGCCCATGTGCACAGTTAGGACCTGGCGTCATGAGACAGCCTTTTTCTGCTCTTCCGAATAAAACCCCCACCCGGGTTTTCTATCACCAGACCGAGCTTCCCTCAATTACGAGATGGCTAAAGGTTGGAGACCAGCTTTCCTCGATAACGAGGGGACAAAGGTTTGAGAGGAAACCATAAACCTAAGGTTTGAGTAGATGGCTGAATCTTTTAACCATACCACGTGGTTAAACTCTTAGACTATCAATACCGACAGAATAAGAACAAGTCTTTGATATTAATTACTAGTCTGCAGCTAGGAATTCGGTATCATTGAACGCGAAGACCGACAACCGCCGAAACATCTATTCTATAACGACATGAATGAATGTCACTCTGAACTATCCATTCTAACCACGAGAGAGAGAAAGAGGACGGACAGACTCTCCAACAGAAACAAACTTTTCAACAGAGATCCCGACGACACACTGAGCGTAAATATATATATTGATTGCAATTGTTCCCGAATTAGTGAGCGTTCATGTGCAAAGGATTAGCATTTCAATTGTTATAATTATCAACTGTGTGTTGTCTTATCTCAGTCAACCCCCACTTCCCTTTTGTACACCGGTTTATCCCACTAGGGAAACTCCGTTATCATTTCCTTGTAACTATCTACTGTTTGTTTATGTATTTCTGTGAATTACTTAGTTAGTAAATAAATTATTTAAGACAATTGATGTATGGATGACTCATAGTGAAGACTGGGTTCGTGCAGATAACCAAGAATTTACAACTTTCAGATGAGACTGAAATAAGGTGACGATTAATATTGACTGCTATTGATGTAAAATATTACTAGGTCTTTAAGAGTTTATCCTCTTGACGCTAGGGGTCAGATTTTTTTCTTTTTCTTTAAATAACGTTCCCAAGGTAAACAGACTATTTCTCAGGTCCAGATCGTAGAATATGCATATCATTTACAGATTAGGATAGAGAACACTCTAAAGTTTCCAAAACTGTCAAAACATTGTCTGTGAGTATAACAAAACAGATTTTGCAGTGATTTAATTTCCCGTCTTTCTTCCATTTAAAGGGGTATCAACCAGATTCCTTTTCCAATGGCTTCCTCAGGCTGTGACCAGGCTTTAGACATAGTTTCAGGCTTTTATTTTGAAAAATGAGCGAGATTTTTCAAAAGTAGTCAGGTGTCCTTTGATTAGTGCCTGCGCGCGAGAGGGGTAGCTCTCCATTTTCCTTTCTCTCTTTTATTGAATAGGTTACGGTCCGGTTGAAATATTATCGATTATGTATGTTAAAAACAACCTGAGGATTGATTATAAAAAACATTTGACATGTTTCTACGAACATTACGGGTACTTTTTGGAATTTTCGTCGAACGGAACGAGCCTGTAGTTTTCTGAACATAACGCGCAACCCAAATGCCGTTTTTTTGTTATAAAAGTAATATTTATCGAACAAAAATAACATTTATTGTGTAACTGGGAGTCTCGTGAGTGCAAACATCCGAAGATTATCAAAGGTAAGCGATTAATTTTATTGCTTTTCTGACTTTCGTGACCATGCTAATTTGGGGCTAGCTGTTCTAGCATTGATTGATACACTCACAAAAGCTTGGATTGCTTTCGCTATAAAGCATATTTTCAAAATCTGACACGATAGGTGTATTAACAACAAGCTAAGCTGTGTTTTGGTATATTTCACTTGAGATTGCATGATTATAAATATTTTTTTTAATATTTTTGAATCTGATACGTTTGGGAATTTTCTTCTGCCTTTCAGGACCGGAACGAGGCTGTGGTTTTCTGAACATAACGCGCAACCCAAATGGTGTTTTTTGTTTGTTATAAAAGTAATATTTATCAAACAAAAATAACATTTATTGTGTAACTGGGAGTCTCGTGAGTGCAAACATCCGAAGATTATCAAAGGTAAGCGATTAATTTTATTGCTTTTCTGACTTTCGTGACCATGCTAATTTGGGGCTAGCTGTTCTAGCATTGATTGATACACTCATAAAAGCTTTGATTGCTTTCGCTGTAAAGCATATTTTCAAAATCTGACACGATAGGTGGATTAACAACAAGCTAAGCTGTGTTTTGGTATATGTCACTTGTGATTGCATGATTATAAATATTTTTAGTAATATTTTGCGCCCTGCAATTCAGCGGTTGTTTAGGAAAATTATCCCGCTAAAGAGATCCTTAGCGCAGAGAAGTTAATCCAGCATAGCCAAAGACACGACACTGCTCTAACAGCTGATGCTTAAAGGTAAACATAATACTCCAGCTTCAGGTATTTTGCAATTCGTTCCAGTCTGTAAGGAGAGTTTACAGTCTAACCAGACTGACCACATAGGTATTTGTCCACATATTCTAAGTCAGAACCGTCCAGAGTAGTGATGCTGGACGGGCGGGCGGGTGCGGGCAGCGATCGGTTGAAGAGCATGCATTTAGTTTTACTTGCATTTAAGAGCAGTTGGAGGCCACGGAAAGAGAGTTGTATGGCATTGAAGCTCGTCTGGAGGTTTGTTAACACAGTGTCCAAAGAAGGGCCAGAAGTATACAGATGGATCAGAGAATCACCAGCAGCAAGAGCGACATCATTGATGTATACAGAGAAAAGAGTCGGCTCGAGAATTGAACCCTATGGCACCCCCATAGAGACTGCCAGAGGTCCGGACAACAGGCCCTACGATTTGACACACTGAATTCTGTCTGAGAAATAGTTGGTGAACCAGCCGAGGCAGTCATTTGAGAAACCAAGGCTGATGAGTCTGCCGTTAAGAATGCGGTGATTGACAGAGTCGAAAGCCTTGGCCAGGTCGATGAATACAGCTGCATAGTACTGTCTTTTAGCGATGGCGGTTATGATATCGTTTAGGACCTTGAGCGTGGCTGAGGTGCAACCATGACCAGCTCGGAAACCAGATTGCATAGCGGAGAATCTACGGTGAGATTCGAAATGGACGGTGATCTGTTTGTTAACTTGGGTTTCGAAGATTTTAGAAAGGCAGGGAAGGATGGATATAGGTCTATAACAGTTTGGGTCTAGAGTGTCTCCCCCTTTGAAGAGGGGGATGACCGCGGCAGCTTTCCAATCTTTGAGGATCTCAGACGATACGAAAGAGAGGTTGAATAGGCTAGTAATATGGGTTGCAAAAATTTCTGTGGATAATTTTAGAAAGAGAGGTTCCAGATTGTCTAGCCCAGCTGATTTGTAGGGATCCAGATTTTGCAGCTCTTTCAGAACATCAGCCGTCTGGATTTGGGTGAAGGAGAGGCGGGGGGGCATGGGCAAGTTGCTGCAGGGGGTGCTGAGATGTTGGCCGGGGTAGGGGTAGCCAGGTGGAAAGCATGGCAAGGCGTAGAAAAATGCTTATTGAAATGATCGATTATCGATTTATCGGTGGTGACAGTGTTTCCTATCCTCAGTGCAGTGGGCAGTGTGGTGGAAAATTGTCTTAAAAATATAACACTTACAAGAACTTGTGAATTCAACAAGGGCTTTTAATACAGAATATCAGAAGCCGTGCTGGTCCGCGGAACAACCGTTTTCCTTGAGCACTGGCTCTGCTTTTATACACATACAACATATGAGTTCATCCCACATGCAAATTAAGTTACTTCCCTCAGTCCTTCTGCCACCATTATCTTTTAGTTTAAGTTTCTTGTTTATTCACGCGCAATAACGCCCATATCTGCTTTTGGTTAGATTATAATGGTGGCGGGACCCTTTCATGTCCTAAAAATAATATATCTATCATGCTTATGTTCCATCTGTAGGTCAGTTGGCTGGCACCCTCCTTTGTGTGTCCTTCTGGCATTGATATGTCCAGCTGTCCTAAGTGCCAATGGCTTTGGCCTTTGTACTCATGTTCACCTTAATGTGATATTTGGTATGTTGCCCTTATCAGAAATAGCAGATGCACTAGGTGTCATCTTCTCCTCCTATTGTCTGTTTGAAAAAGCTAGCCTTAGCTTTCCTAACTGACTGGGTATATTGGTTCCTCACTTCACTGAAAAGTTGCATTTTGCCGGGGCTATTCGATGCTAATGCAGAACGTCACAGGATGTTTTTGTGCTGGTCAAGGGCAGTCAAGTCTGGGGTGAACCAAGGGCTATATCTGTTCTTAGTTCTACATTTTTTGAACGGGGCATGCTTATTTAAGATGGTGAGGAAAGCACTTCTGAAGAGCAACTAGGCATCCTCTACTGACGGGATGAGGTCAATATCTTTCCAGTATACCCGGGCCTGGTCGATTAGAAAGGCCTGCTCGTTTGACAGTGATGAGGGGTGGTCGTTTGACCGCGGACCCATTACGCACGCAGGCAATGAGGCAGTGATTGCAGAGATCCTGATTGAAGACAGCAAAGGTGTATTTAGAGGGCAAGTTGGTCAGGATGATATCTATGAGGGTGCCTATGGTTACGGATGTAGGGCTGTACCTGGTAGGTTCCTTGATAATTTGTGTGTGATTGACGGCCTCTAGCTTAGATTGTAGGATGGCCGGGGTGTTAAGCATGTCCCAGTTTAGATCACCTAGCAGTACGAACACCGAAGATAGATGGGGGGCGATCAATTCACATATGGTGTCCAGGGCACAGCTGGGGGCTGAAGGGGGTCTATAACAAGCAGCAACGGTGAGAGACTTGTTTGCGGAAAAGTGGGTTTTTAAAAGTAGAAGCTCGAATTGTTTGGGCACAGACCTGGATAGTATGACAGAACTCTGCAGGCTATCTCTGCAGTAGATTGCAACTCCGCCCACTTTGGCAGTTCTATCTTGTCGGAAAATGTTATAGTTAGGGATGGGATAATATACTCGGAAGCGGTGGATGGTGTGCACGCTTCCTGTGTCAGACTATAAGTCCACTCCAAGTACCTCCTCTCCGCCGGCAGTGTCTTGGAGTAGCCTCTAGGATAAGTTAAATTGCCCTGGGGGTACAAACAAAGGATCCAGTTCGGAAAAGTCGTATTCCTGGTCGAAATGCTGGTGAGTTACCGTCGCTCTGATAAAAGTTATTTCCGGCTGTATGTAATAACACAAAAATATTTCTGGGCTATCAATGCGGAAAATAACACACACAAAAAATACTTCAAAGTTGCTGAGGAGCTAGAAGCAGAGCTGCCACATCTGTTGCCACCATCTTGAAGAACCTGAGAGTGTGACACATCTCCTTCGCATAGAGTTAATCAGACTGTTGATTGTGGCCTGTGAAATGTTGTCCCACTCCTCTTCAATGGCTGTGCGAAGTTGGATATTGGCGGGAACTGGAACGCGCTGTCATACATGTCGATCCAGAGCATCCCAAATATGCTCAATGGGTGACATGTCTGTTGAGAAATGTTCCCTTCATTTTTGGGGGGCACTGAGCAAATTTCAGGTCTGCTGAGCGCAAACTTGAATGTTGTAAAAATTCTGTGCAACTTTCAGTCCGCGTTTACTATGAACACTGAGGCTGTACCCACTTTAAGTTACAGTTTTAACAGTGGCCATGTACGCATACTGTGGCTATTTGGTCATAATGTAGGCCTACCAGAGTGGCCTACCATCAAAAACAACGTATAACATGCATCCCATAACATTTTAACATGGAAATAGCTGTTCTATCATTCAGCCTACAGAGGCAGACAATGTGTGGTGTTCAATGTAGGCCTACATTTGACTTGAAAAAAACCATACAGGGCTTGACATTAACCTGTTTATCATTGTGTCCTTCAGACAAGGAGGTGACTGAAAATATTGTTGTGTTGTTTGATGCAAAAACCACTTTACAAAATAAAATGCATTATTATTCCCAAATAATTATTACAGATAATCAACCTCTGCCTATTGGCTACTTAGCTTATTCAAGCCTTTCTCAAAATACAACACTGACCCTTTAAGACAAAAAAAGCTCCTTGAATCATTGCTCTATTGCTGACTATAAATGATCTATAACTGGGCTAATAACTCACTAACTAGCAAAGGATATAAACAAAATGTGAACACGTGGCTACATGCAGCTCCCGGTTTGATCTCAAAACAAGCGCATCTACTCACGACCGCTCACGCTGTAAACACAGTCCAGTTCAAAGTAAACGGCACAGATCTACTGTATGTATGGCAATAGTCTATTTGTGTAGGCCATCATTGTAAATAAGAATTTGTTCTTAACTGTCTTGCCTAGTTAAATAAAGGTTACATTTAAAATAAAAAATACATAAAAAATTGCATATAGGCCTACAGTAGCTCTGATTGTTTAATGCCGCACCGGTCTGTATAGAGTACAGGTTGAGTAGTGCGTGTCAATGCAATAGAATCCTACTCTGATATAACAAAATCTCTTACATAGTTTGTTTTGTTTCGATATCTTGCATTGAAAGTGGCTTACAGTATATTGCGTTGATTTGATCGCAATTGCCACAGTAAAGAGACAAATTGATAGTGTTAACAGGGAAAACTGTAGAACAGTGGTCACCAACCTTTTCTGAGTCAAGATCACTTTGAGTCCAAATGCAAGCCGAGGTCTACCGCTCAGATTTTTTTTAACATGACAAATAAAACTTAATTTTATGCAACATTAACCAATTAAAAACAGTACTGTAGCAATGAGGTTTGTGCAGTAAGCTATAGGTCCAATACATTATCACTGCATATATCACTGCATATTGGCTTTGATTGATTTGCCTTGCCAATACATTGTTGTTCGGGACATTTAAAAAAAAAATATTTCAACATTTGAGGAAGGCTATATGATCACACTGGTAATAGATATGTTGAGTGAACATACATTTAAATTATTTGCTTTTTATTTTACTGGGCTGATGGTGCCTGCATGTGATGGTCAGTCTCAGCAGAGACAGAGAGCAGCAGACTGAGGGCCTGCCTCTCCACATCCCTCCGCTCTCGCTTTCCTCCACTGACACTGACCAAAAGGGGACACCTTCTTCCAGCTGATTGCGAATCTTGAGTCGCAGCGCATCATTTCTGCCTCATGCACAAATTCACCTTGTTACTCCTATGAACCGAGAAAGTGAAATATTGCTCGATATTAAAAAAGACCCAAGCCGCTAATAATAAGAAAAACGCAAGCCTATAGATACATTTTCCTACTCATTCATTACTGCTGCAGTGCTTGTTGTAGCGCTGAGTGGAAATAGGAAGAACGCATATTTTATGGCTTATAAAAGTAATACAAAGTGTTGACAGGGCTGAGTAAGAACTGAAACATGAACTCACTTATAAAAACAGCAGCTCTTTGCTGTATTCGTTGACAGTCTCTCTCTAGTCATGGTTTTAAACATTTTGAAATTTCACAGTATCAAGTTTGCTGTAGCTTTCATTTATGCCTTCTACGTTACTGCAGACACAGTCATCTGAGCCAACCGATTGGTCAGCGGTAGGCCTACAGTAAAGTGCACTTGATTTGCTCTCTGGCCCGCTGGGAAGGCATAGTTCGTACCTGCAGACACATGAAATGGTTCAATGTGGCAACAGTTCACCTACCCGGCGTGCAGGACAGCTGAATCGGGTGCACCTACCGCCAACAGCCTGAGACAATAAAAAAAAATAGGAACACAAGGCTTTATCAGAGTTTGTTTGGTGATCGGCTAGAAATGCCTTGGATATCATTGGTGACCACAGCTCTAGAAAGTTGAGTGTTCAATCTCGTGCTTCTCTCTGTGGGCTGAATGTGCTGCAGTCTAGGGCTACTGCGCGCAGCTTAAAATCAAATCCAATTTTATTGGTCACATACACATATTTAGCAGATGTTATTGTGGGTATAGCAAAATGCATAGAGGGCACATTGCTGGTGAGTATGCAGGCCATGGTAGAACTGGGACATTTTCAGCTTCCAGGAATTGTGTACAGATTCCTGCGACATGGAGCTGTGCATTATCATGCTGAAACATAATGTTGTGTCTTTGGCTATGCCGGATTAAGTGATATGACATGCTATTCTATAAAATCATTTCTCTGTAATTAATATTACCTGATTTAGCTAATCAGGTAAATAATTAACTAGAAAGTAAGGGCACCACGAAATAATGTTAATAGAGCTGTTATCTTCCGAATAAACTCTTAAAGACCTAGTAATCTTTTACCTCAATAGCAGTCAATATTTAATCGTCACTTTATTTAGTCTCATCTGAAAGTTGTAAATTCTTGGTTATCTTCACGAACCCTGGCTAACAAGTTGAATCAGCAATACAAAATTTGGTATAATAATTTATTTACTAAATACCTCAATCACACAGAATTACCTATACACAGAATGTATCATACATTGATTACAAATTATGTCATAAAGGAAAACGTCCCTGGTGGACGGAACAGATACGCGGCTGGTTACACAAAAAGAGGGGGTTGGGTTTGAGTGAAAGAGGGTGAAGACTGAGTAACAAAGGGAGAAGCTATGCTATCGTAAATACAGAATATTATGCATTCTAAATAACCGCCCATTTGAAAAAGAAGAATGCAATAAATATTTACTCTGAGCTGCGCTTCGGTAGATTGGTCGTCGATGGAAGGCCGGTTTGTCCTTTATGGATCTCTGAAGAATGTCTAGTGGTGAACTGGAGTGTGGTAGAATGGATACTCTGTCCGTCCTCTCCTAGCCCACGTTTAGCGGGCGGAGGGGGTAGCACTTCTTTAGTGAATAAGAGTTCAAAGTTCATACCAAGTTGCCATACTTATATAAATATATAACATACTTATATTCTGGCTGGTATAGTCGAAATTCATCCTTTCGGCGTGGAGGTCGTCACCTTCACATTGAAATTCAAAGCTAATTGCGTTAGGTTCTTGCTGATGTTGGCTTAGTTCTGTAGGTGGTCTTTGTCCTTTCAACGTGGGGACTGCCAGTCCGCACGTCCTTGGAACAGGTTATTATCTGAGCCCTTTAAACGTAGGACCGTCGCCCTAACGTCCTCGTAACAGAAAGTAACATTTTTGTCAAGGGGCTTATATAGGATTGGGAGAGAGGGCTGTGTTTCATAGTTTACAACCCATGTCTGTTCACTTGGGCCTCTGAGTGAGCAGAGTGGTGTTCTTCTGACAAACCGTTCTCTCATTAAGAAGCTAAAAATTACATTTAATCTTTTCACAAATAGTTTCATATTTAAACATTTAAATTGCACAACAATTCTATGTGAATCTGATAACTAGAATGTGTAGATTTTCCAAGATACAGTTTATGTCGTCCTATCATCAGTAATCATGTCTCAGACGCCAACTGAACTGACATCATATTCATTAAGTCCCAACGCATATTTTCAACTGGTTGGATTACCGGAATATGGTTCCGTTTCCCATCTTTTGATGTCACCAGACTCTCTCTCAATGTTAATAAAGGGATTTTCAATAGTCACATCGGTAGAGTAGAGAGAGGAAAAAGGGGAAAGGTATTTATGGGGTTCATAAACCTCCCCCCTCAGGCCAACGTCATGACAATGAGATGATGGCTGCTGATGAATGACATGACAATAGGCCTCTGGATCTCATCACGGTATCTCTGTGCATTCAAATTGCCATCGATAAAACGCAATTGTGTTCGTTGTCCATAGATTATGCATCTCATACCATAACCCTAATGCCACCATTGGGCACTTTGTTCACAACGTTGACATCAGCAAACCGCTCGCCCACACGACGCTGTCTGCCATCGGTAAAGTTGAAACCAGGATTCATCTGTGAAGATCACATTCTCCAGCATGCCAGTGGCCATCAGAGGTGAGCATTTGCCCCCTGAAGTCAGCTACGCGAAACTGCAGTCGCGTCAATACCCCAGTGAGGATGACAAGCACGCAGATGAGCTTCCCTGAGACGATTTCTAACAGTTTGTGCAGAATACAATACCCCATAATGGGTTATTCGGTTGTGCAAACCCACAGTTTCATCATCTATGTGGTTGGCTGTTTTCAGACGATCCCGCAGGTGAAGAAGCCGGATGTGGAGGTCTTGAGCTGGTGTTGTTACACGAGGTCTGCGGTTGTTGGACATACTGCCAAATTCTCTAAAACGACGTTGGAGGTGGCTTATGGTAGAGAAATTAACATTTTAGAGTAGCCTTTTATTGTCCCCAGCACAAAGTGAACCTGTGTAATGATCATACTGTTTAATCAGCTTCTTGATATGCCACACATGTTAGGTGGATGGATTATCTTGGCGAAGGAGAAATGCTCACCAACAGGGATGTAAAAAAATAAGCCTTTTGTGTGTATGTATTATTTCAGCTCATGAAACATGGAACCAACATGTTGCGTTCATATTTTTGTTCAGTGTAGTTACCGCAGTGCTCTTTCTGCTAGATCATAGACAAATGAAGAGGGAGTGATAGATATGCTGGACAGAGAGAGAGAAAGAAGCATGGACAACCAAACAAAGATATGAGAGAGCGAGAGAGAGAGAGAGCGAGAGCGAGAGCGAGAGCGAGAGCGAGAGCGAGAGAGAGAGAGAGAGAGAGAGAGAGAGAGAGGGGATTGTAAAGATGACCGTGGAAAGTCCTAACATCATGTCATCTGTATGTAGTTTTGAATTGATTTAAGAATCTGCTCTCTGAGTAACCAGTCGTTATGGATCCAACCCCCTTACTATTCTTTCATAGAGCTGGACAGAGATGCTGGATTCAGAGTCTAGATTCCACAGCCCTGCAGCTGATACACTCAGAGGCGTAGTGCTGGACAGGTGTGGTCCACTCCTGGCACTTTTTAGCCTCCTCTTCTCATAATGAGGGAATGTAGCAACACTTCATTATGGAGCTGTTGTCATTGTCTGTTCTCTCAATCATCCTGTCTCCAGTTAGCACAACTTGCCAATGTAATGTGCCAACCGTATATCATTTGGAGAGACAGTCCTTCTGTCCTTCCCCCATTTTGATTTCCCTTTCATCAGATGATCCCGGAGCAATTTATTTCTGAGAATTTAAATAGAGCTTCAGAGCCAGGATAATCAACAATGTCACTGTTGATAAAAAAAACAACCCAGCACAGCATGGACTGGACCATAAAGAGCCCCCATCCCCATCCCAGCAGACTCCCCATCCCCACCGGTTCCATGGCCCTCCATTAACAGTAATTAGCTAGTGCAAATTGTGTTTGTGTATCGCAGGGAGCCAATCTGTGGCTGGAGGGTCTGTCTTTTATGAGCAGACACAGCTGCAGGGCTTGTAGTGCTTCCCTCCTTGCCTGCCTCCCTGCCTCCCTCCCTCCCTGCCTCCCTCCGAGCCTCCGTGGCTGTTTCCCTGCCTACCAGCCTGAGTGGTCCAGCTTAATACTCTATCCTCCTGCTCCACCACTCCCCATTCCTCATCTCCAGCCCCAAATGCAGTTCCAGTCGCCTCTGTGCCTCCAGCTCCAGCCCCAAACACAACTCCAGTCCCAGCCTAATCCAGAGACAGGGGAGGGAGGGGGGCACCAGGCAGGCAGTCCATCATCTTCCCCTTGGCCCCTTCTGCCACACACTGAGGCTCAGGCTGAGGCTCCGGCTGTGTTTCCGGCGGCGGCGGAGGCCAGATAAGAGCCAGGGCTGTGGCGCAGGCACCTCCTGCATGTGCTCATCAATCACCAGCGCGTCCCCTCAGATAACGAGAGATCAATTGGACAGCCACCGCCGCCGCGCCTGCCGCCGTAATCAGACAGGGATGAAATGCTGTGGGGACACGGGAGCGGACATCCAGATGCACCCCCACTGCCATGTGGGGGAGGAGAGAGAGCACCTGGCCTGTCAACAATGCCAGACACCCAGGCAGTCTACCACACCAGACAAAACCATACCACACTCTCACACTACCCGATAGTGTGGCTCATATCAGGAGCTACTGAGGAAGCAGAGGCAGAGTGTGTGTGTGTGTGTGTGTGTGTGTGTGTGTGTGTGTGTGTGTGTGTGTGTGTGTGTGTGTGTGTGTGTGTGTGTGTGTGTGTGTGTGTGTGTGTGTGTGTGTGTGTTTGCGTGCGTGCGTGTAATCACATGTCTTCCTGAAAGGCTGTTTCTGTAGATTTACTGGCATCCATGTCTGACGTTTGTAGCCTGGAGCGATGTCCACCAGAAACAGACAGGGACAGGGGAGATGGTCTACAAGGACCAGACACAGCTGGGATACAGTACACTCCCCCCACCCATCTACCACTGTGGAACACTGAGAAAACATGGCATTCCAAGAGTGTTGTTCCAAGTGTTTCTCCCTGGTTTAACTACTAGATCAGTGTCCAGAAATCGGGAAAGTTGCTGCTCAATATGCAATATTTGACTAGAATGGCATTCCAAACAAAAGCCAACTTCCTGGGACAGAGATATGTCTTATATGGTCAGGAAGCTTAAATGGTGGTTAATCTAACTGCAGTGTCCAATTTACAGTAGCTATTACAGCGAAAAAATACCATGCTATTGTTTGAGGATAGTGCACAACAACAAAACACTTATCAAGGCAACTAATTTGATACATTCAACTCTGACGGTATATAATGTACTTACATTCAGTAATCTTGCACTGATTTGTCATCCTGAGGGTTCCAGAGATAAAATGTAGCATAGTTTTGTTTGATAAAATCTATTTTTATTTCCTTACACGATCCATGTTGTATACAGCGTTTCACATGAATTCCGACTCTGGCAACAAAACAATCTATGAACTCTAACCAGCTAAACCTCGTTTCACCCGGTCATGTTCGGTTTCTGTGAAATCCTCAGACACTCTAGAAGGCAAGCAAACTTTGTTTAATCATTCTACATTACGTATTGGCTACAAAACCCGTCAATTAGCCCATGAAGGACAGCCATCATTACGCACCAATGATACTTTTGTACCTGTTTCCTCCAGCATCTTCACAAGGTCCTTTGCTGTTCTGGGATTGATTTGCACTTTTCTCACCAAAGTACGCTCATCTCTAGGAGACAGAACGCATCTCCTTCCTGAGCGGTATGACGGCTGCGTGGTCCCATGGTGTTTATACTTGCGTACTATTATTTGTACAGATGAACATGGTACCTTCATGCGTTTGAAGTCTGGAGGTCTACCATTTTTGTTCTGAGGTCTTGGCTGATTTCTTTTGATTTTCCCATGATGTCAAGCAAAGAGGCATTGAGTTTGAAGGTAGGCTTCGAAATACATCCACAGGTACACCTCCAATTGACTCAAATTATGTCAATTAGCCTATCAGAATCTTCTAAAGCCATGACATAATTTTCTAGAATTTTCCAAGCTGTTTAAAGGCACAGTCAACTTAGTGTATGTACATTTCTGACCCACTGAAATTGTGATACAGTGAATTCTAAGTGAAATAATCTGTCTGTAAACAATTGTTGGAAAAATGACTTGTGTCATGCACAAATATGTCCTAACCGACTTGCCAAAACTATAATTTGTTAACAAGACATTTGTGGAGTGGTTGAAAAACGAGTTTTAATGACTCCAACCTAAGTGTATGTAAACGTCCGACTTCAACTGTATATATATATATATATATTTTATCTTTAACTCTGCATTGTTGGAAAAGGACTGTAAGCATTTGTGTTAAATAACATTTTATTTGATTTAGGCGCCACTAACAAAGAAGCATAATTTCAGCGGGAAACAATCCATAATAAGTTAATTAATCGCTGTGTTTGTGGGGAATTAATTAAATGAGCAGCCTTCTTAATGCTTCCCAGTGGGCATACATGTCAGGATCACTTCCTCCAGTTCGACAGACAGCACTGTTCTTCATCAAACCACATTGGCTCTGTCTAATAGACCCATTCTCATGGAGGAACAGCCCTGGAGGAGAACAGAGAATAGCAAGGGAACGAACAATGTGGTTGCTCTCGTTAATTTTGCAAAAACAATGGATGACTATTGATGAGAGACGTGGGTCTGTTTTTAAATCCCTTTGTCACAGAGGTGGCCGATGTCACGTTAAACCATTTAGAGAGAGGCTATTTGCCGTCTGTCTGTGACATCCCCAGATTTGTGCACTAAATTCCGGGCGTTTCCACAAGCAGGCCTGTCAGGAGACGCCACGCCACATTCCTCTCGTTACGTTCCATCTCGTTCTGTCGTGTTACACGAATTAGCGCACTGTCTCTCCAATAATGCCTGTCACACACACAAATGCACGCCCAACCCCTGAAAGCATCCGGGAGGAGGGCTGGCTCTGAAATGGGTCCATCTTCCATAATGCATGTTATACATTATCAGGCATGAACCCCTGGATGTGAGAGGTCACAATTAATAAACAGTGGCTCCTCAGAAGCGGCGCAGTCTCGCTTCATAGCCAACCAACCCATTAACCTCTACAGGCTGAGACAGAGCAGCATTCACATTTAACATTTACATTTAAGTCATTTAGCAGACGCTCTTATCCAGAGCGACTTACAAATTCACACACACCGCTTGTTAGACAGCAGCTGTTGTGGGTTGCACATTTTGCTTACCATGTTGGAGGAGAAAACACAGTCTCTCAGATACCAATTATCCTATCCTAGCCAGTCAGGGGAGAGACAGGGAGGTAAGAAAACAAAGCGAGTTTTGAATGAACACCTGTGAAAGATGATACAGAGAAAGAATACACACAGTCACACAGACACATGAGCAAGCGCATACACAACCTTCTTCAACATCTGACCCATTTAGTTGAACGAATATGCTAGAGAGAAGACCGAATGGTAGTCAAACTGCAAGTACAACCCTGTTTATGTTTTATTGATAAGCCAAATGGATGCTTTCATCACAGAGGTGGTTGATGTAAAACCGAAGTGTAACCTGTTGAGACATCATTTATAATGGGGTGTCTGTGTATCCTAACTTCTCATTCCTGTTAACACCACAGGATTATTCATTAACAGATTATACAAACACAGCCTGATCAACCAGGACACCAGTTCAAACATTTCTTTAAAAAAAATCTGCTAAATAAATAATAGCTATCCATAATACAAGTTAAAACATCTATCATGTATAAAAATGCTCAATTTCTTCCACTATAAGTGGATATATTGCAGTGCAACAGTGCTGCATGGATTCACACAATGCCCAGAGACAGTGAGGAAGGGAGGGTAAACAGGCTTCAACAGCCAGCCAGTCCCATGATGTATGACTACCTGTGGTGCTGCTGTCAGGAAGCAGCCTTTTTAAGATGTAAGCGATTATAGCTCTCTGACCTCCCTTCTAATGACAGTGCCTCATGACCTCTCACTGCTGCGCCACTTACCTCATCTACATGCACCGTGCAGCGGTGGGGTCAAGGGGACACGAGGACCAGACAGCATGCCAACATCCCACCAGCTGCTGACCATTGTAATGACCACCGCCAAGCACAATCTCAGCGCTCAACGCCCCCCCACCCTCCCTCCAGGGGATGCCCCTGAACCCCTCTGCCCCCCTCCCTGTCCCCCTCCGCCCAGCAGGCTGCCTGGCATGGAGTCATGTGGGCCTGACTCTGGGCGCCTCCACTGCACACCCATAAAACATCTCTAACAAGAGCTGTCAGGGCAATTAGCCTGTCAGACAGACTCAGTTAGAAATCTGGAGCTTTGTATAATATCAGCACTAGCAGTATGAGGTGGTCACCGTTGAGCTGGCTAACACTAGGGCGTGTCTCATTGTCAGCTGACAAGTGGCCTTTGTTTTGCATGTCAGGGTGCCAACCAAAATTGTCTATTTGTATTGATCAGTGATGCAATCTGTACTTTGTTTACACTAATCCTCACAATACACCCACCAAGTTTGCTAAGGATCTATTCAGCAGGTTAGATGCAGAGGACTGCAGTGATGCAATGTTGTATCCCACATAACGAAAACAAAAACGTGTAGGCTTTCATGTATGGAGGAGTGTCCTAAGTTTCTATACTGAACATTGTCAGAAACAAATGATTATCTGATTATTTTAACAGTCCTTTCACAATCTTCACAAAATCCCGCTGTGGTCGCTATCTATGATATATTTTTCTAAAATAAAAATACAAATTGTCTAAAAAGTCAGAAAATTATGGTGTCAGGACTAGAGGTCGACCGATTATGATTTTTCAACGCCGATACCGATTATTGGAGGACCCAAAAAAGCCGATACCGATTAATCGGCCGATTTAAAAAAATAATATTTGTAATAATTACAATTACAACAATACTGAATGAACCCTTATTTTAACTTAATATAATACATAAATAAAATCAATTTAGCCTCAAATAAATAATGAAACATGTTCAATTTGGTTTAAATAATGCAAAAACAAAGTGTTGGAGAAGAAAGTAAAAGTGCAATATGTGCCATGTAAAAAAGCTAACGTTTAAGTTCCTTGCGCAGAAAATGAGAACATATGAAAGCTGGTGGTTCCTTTTAATATGAGTCTTCAATATTTCCAGGTAAGAAGTTTTAGGTTGTAGTTATTATAGGAATTATAGGGCTATTTCTCTCTATACAATTTGTATTTCATATACCTTTGACTATTGGATGTTCTTATAGGCACTTTAGTATTGCCAGTGTAACAGTATAGCTTCCGTCCCTCTCCTCGCCCCTACCTGGGCTTGAACCAGGAACACATCGACAACAGCCACCCTCGAAGCAGCATTACCCATGCAGAGCAAGGGGAACAACTACTCCAAGTCTCAGAGTGAGTGACGTTTGAAACGCTATTAGCGCGCACCCCGCTAACTAGCTAGCCATTTCACATCGGTTACACCAGCCTAATCTCGAGAGTTCATAGGCTTGAAGTCATAAACTGCTGCTGGCAAATACACGAAAGTGCTGTTTGAATGAATGCTTACGAGCCTGCTGGTGCCTACCATCGCTCAGTCAGACTGCTCTATCAAATCATAGACTTAATTATAACATAATAACACACAGAAATACGAGCATTTGGTCATTAAAATGGTTGAATCCGAAAACTATCATTTAGAAAACAAAACGTTTATTCTTTCAGTGAACCACATTGGCTCTGTCTAATAGACCCATTCTCATGGAGGAACAGCCCTGGAGGAGAACAGAGAATAGCAAGGGAACGAACAATGTGGTTGCTCTCGTTAATTTTGCAAAAACAATGGATGACTATTGATGAGAGACGTGGGTCTGTTTTTAAATCCCTTTGTCACAGAGGTGGCCGATGTCACGTTAAACCATTTAGAGAGAGGCTATTTGCCGTCTGTCTGTGACATCCCCAGATTTGTGCACTAAATTCCGGGCGTTTCCTTTGTTAGGAATAAATGGACTTCACACAGTTCGCAATGAGCCAGGCGGCCTAAACTGCTGCCTATACCCTGACTGCTTGCACGGAACGCAAGAGAAATGACACAATTTCCCTAGTTATAAGAAATTCATGTTAGCAGGCAATATTAACTAAATATGCAGGTTTAAAAATATATACTTGTGTATTGATTTTAAAGAAAGGCATTGATGTTTATGGTTAGGTATATTGGTGCAACGACAGTGCTTTTTTCGCAAATGCGCTTGTTAAATCATCACCCGTTTGTCGAAGTAGGCTGTGATTCAATGAGAAATTAACAGGCACCGCATCGATTATATCCAATGCAGGACATGCTAGATAAACTAGTAATATCATCAACCATGTGTAGTTAACTAGTGATTATGTTAAGATTGATTGTTTTTTATAAGATAAGTTTAATGCTAGCTAGCAACTTACCTTGGCTTCTTGCTGCCCTCGCGTAACAAGTAGTCAGCCTGCCACGCAGGCTCCTCGTGGAGTGCAATGTAAGGCAGGTGGTTAGAGCGTTGGACTAGTAACCGGAAGGTTGCAAAAACAAATCCCCGAGCTGACAAGGTAAAAATCTGTCGTTCTGCCCCTGAACAAGGCAGTTAACCCACCATTCCTAGGCCGTCATTGAAAATAAGAATGTGTTCTTAACTGACTTGCCTAGTTAAATAAAGGTGTAAAAAAATATATATATATATTTTTTTTAAATCGGCAAATCGGTGTCCAAAAATACCGATTACCGATTGTTATGAAATCTTGAAATCAGCCCTAATTAATCGGCCATTCCGATTAATCGGTCAACCTCTAGTCAGGACTTCTTATGACAAGTTTGCTTGTTTTTGCCATCAACAGGGCTGACCAAAGGCCCTTATGTTGTATCTGAATGCAAACCAAAGGTATAAAAACCAGTCCATTTTTTGAATGAGATAATAATACAGCATTGCAGTAACTGGGTTAAGTGATTAACTCTGAGGAAGTAATGGATAGAAACATGCAAACATGCAGTAGGTACCAGTAGCTCCATTCGTGAAAACAGATTCACACAGCCTCAGGGAGCGAGTGAGACGTTATCGGCTTAGCCCTACATGTATAATTATATTACACTGCTCGTCTGTCTGCTGACAAAAAGATGATTTTGATTCTGGATCATTTGCGGTTTCTCTTCCTCCCGTATCTCTCCTCAATTCAGTAAATAAATCCGCTCCAAGCTCCAAATAAAACCAAGAATCATGTCATTCCCTGTCTTGTCAAATGCTACCTCCTGCTGATATACTTTAGAATGTTTTTTTCTTAAAATCTTCCACTCCCCATTATATCCTAAATAATAGTTGAATGAATAAATGCAGCTCCTTAATGTGGTATCATAAATCCCTCCATTTATGATCAGCTTATCACAGGCATACAGCTTGTGATAATAATTTTGCCCAATAGAGGCATTATGCTTCACCATGCCAAAGCAATCTACCCTGGCACCTTGCATCGGGCTGGTGGCTGAATGCTTTATGTTCGCCATCCAAACAAACCAGATAACACGCGCACAGACACAGACATGCACGCACACAGACAGACACGAACACACACAAAGACACACCCTGCGTGCACACACACGGGTGTCTGGTCAGTTCGGTTTGAAGAGTCCCCTAACTACAAAGTCTCCAGACACAACTCATGTCAACGTCGGTGGTACTTTGTTGACTTTCACAGACAGTGCTTATTAAGGAGTTTCAAAGGCAAATAATTCAAATGGTGTTTTGTATCTCTGCATCTCCCAGATGCTCATGTTTTTCTGGATGTATATCAAAGAACCCTCTTTTCTCAGCAGCTTGAAAGGAAAAGAGAAAAGCAAGAAGAAAGACAAATGAGAAAATCTATAATAAAGCACTTCATTATGGACTTCCATTCTGTTAAGTTGCACTGTATAGCACTTTGAAAAGCTAACTGATTAATTGGAGAGTGCTTGTTGCTGCACATAAAAATGAATTATACTGACATTAGAACAAAATAACATACATTAACAAGAACAGCAGACGGATAGAAATCCATACATGCGTTTTTCAAACCAGTGAAGAGCGAACTGCCAAAACTGCAATTCCTCCGGACTCATAATGAAGAGAGATTACCCTGCATTACACAACACAGTCACAAGCATTTGCATACGTACAATAAACAGCTCTTATGATATCCCATTCCATCTGTGTCATACTCTGTGAAAGGGGCCTTAGCAATATGAAATAAAAAATGACAGATGTAGAATCAGAGCATGGTTGAAAATGTTGCAAATGCACTACTGAAATTTGACAAATCATGCATCCCTGGAAAATGTTAAGGAAAAAGGAGTAAACAGCTAGAAATATTCAGTTATTCACACAGTGAGTTGAAATGCTTCTCTAAAGGAACTATGTTTGTCTGAGGAGAAATAAACCCAACCAGATTGATTTTAATATCCCAGACTGATTTTTATATCCCTGGCACACAGTGGAGCCAGCATGTCGCCCATGCGGTTCTGTGCCATGTGTCAGTTTAATTAATACACAGCCCAAAATACCATTGATTAATGCTACTGTTCCAATCGGCTCCTGCAAAATCTGCTCAGAGGCGAGGCCCATCTCTGGCCCAACACCTGTGTGTGACGGGAAGAGGTTTATTAACCATGTGTTCCCCCCTATAGGAGGCCAGTTTAAGGAGGAGAAGAGCACCTTTATGACAACTGAAAAGGTACGAGATAAGTCCAGCAGGAATACAGGTGGGAGGTTGTTAAACTTCAGAGAAGGCAGTAAAAAGTTTTGAGCACTCTGGTGTTCTAAGTTATGACCCACAACGCTGTCCATAAAAACCTAATTACACGCTGTCACAGTCATATTCATAAGTACTGTACATGGATTCTGTCAAGGGAGAGGGGAGCTTTCACCACTGAGCTTCCCTTTAAAGCTGAACTGGCATCGCAACCTGATCACTTTAAAGATTCTTCCCTGATTACTGGAGACAGGAAAGAGATAACATATAAGCATAGGAGTCACCTATTCATTCTTTCACTCTTTTGCTATAGGGCAATTCCACGGTAACATAATTATGCTGAGACTCAGATGTTTATCTTTAAAATGTATGTCAAACAAAAACCAAAGATTGCAAAGTCAAACAAACCATACAACTCTTTGCACAAGGATGACTTTTAACAATTTCCAGAATGACAGCACAAACCGTCATTCTGTTACCAAACTTTGCATCTGTTCAAGTAAATGTGTTTTTGTAACATTTTCATTGGGAATAGTTAAAACTAGTCCTTGTGCAATCGTTTTTGTTTGACAAACACTTTAAAGTGAAAAATCAGTCTCAGCATCATTCTGTTTCCGTGGACTTGCCCTATTCTCAAACCTTTAATGATAACAGAATGTTGGAAGCTTTTTGGGATTATTTGTACAGGCCAACAGTGTGCCTCATGTGAGACAGAGGGACTAACAGAGCTGGAAGAGTTTTGCCAACTGTGTCCTTTGAGCTTCTGTGTATCCTACTGGTTCTGCCTATTCATCTCAGTTTGGGGTTCATATGGAGCAAAATTATGAATAGGCTAACAGCTGTTCTTTTTAACTCTGATTTGTATGACTTTATTACTTTGCTTCATTATTGATGAATGCGATATCAGTGCTGGTACTGACTGACTCAAACTGACTGTGGCTGTATTAATAACAGGAATATCTGAGACCAGATGGACCTAGTGAAGGGAGTCTGAGTGTCTGAGTGGAATGGTGAAAACCCTGAATATTTAGAATTTCCTGATAAAGAACAGGGGGAAGTGATCCGGTCCTATTACACTAAGAAAATATGCCATTCAACAAAAATGTTGCTATCTAATAAAAAATCTGTATTTTTTATTTAATTTTTTATTTGTATCTAATCAAACATAATGCAATCAGCTAAAAAGCTGAGAGGTCAGATTCATAACTTCCCATCAATAACTGCTGTGACTGCCAAGACTGTCTGTGGCTATTAATATTCTAATCAAACATGGTAGAATCTGCTGGCCACAGGAAGAGCAGGGGGAGGTAGGGGTATGGCTCCACACAATATGAGTTTCACTACACCACACAGTTCTCACTGAAGATAGAAACCATATGCACATTTACTTTTCCACAAACACTAAAATTTGTCGTTGAGGACCGAAAATGTAATATTTACTGTCCATCAGTAAATATGCAGAGGAAGATATGTATTGTGCATTTGGAAAGTATTCAGACCCCTTGACTTATTTCACATTTTGTTACGTTACAGCCTTATTCTAAAATGGATGAAATTGTTTGTTTTTTCCTCATCATTCTACATCATTCTTCTATAATCCCCAGTTTACAATTGGCTCATTCATCCCCCTCCTCTCCCCTGTAACTATTCCCCAGGTCGTTGCTGCAAATGAGAACGTGTTCTCAGTCAACTTACCTGGTAAAATAACGGTAAAAAAAAAAGAAAAAAAAAAAAAAACACAATACCCCATAACGAAAAAGCAAAAACAGGTTTTCATAAATGTTTGCTAAATTATACAAAAATTAAAAGCAGAATATCACATCTACATAAGTATTCAGACACTTTACTCAGTGCTTTGTGAAGCACCTTTGGCAGCGATTACAACCTCAAGTCTTCTTGGGTATGACGCTACAAGCTTGGCACACCTACATTTGGGGAGTTTATTGCATTCTTCTCTGCAGATCCTCTCAAGCTCTGTCAGGTTGGATGGGGAGCGTCGCTGCACAGCTATTTTCAGGTCTGCCCAGAGATGTTTGATCGGGTTCAAGTCTGGGCTCTGGCTGGGCCACTCAAGGACATTCAGAGACTTGTCCCGAAGCCACTCCTGCGTCGTCTTGGCTGTGTGCTTAGGGTCGTTGTCCTGTTTGAAGGTGAACCTTCGCCCCAGTCTGAGGTTCTGAGTGCTCTGGACCAGGTTTTCATCAAGGATCTCTTTTTCTCCGTTCATCTTTCCCTCAATCCTGACTAGTCTCCCAGTCACTGTTGCTGAAAAACATCCCCACAGCATGATGCTGCCACCGCCATGCTTCACCGTAGGGATGGTGCCAGGTTTCCTCCTGACGTGACGCTTGGCATTCAGGCCGAAGAGTTCAATCTTGGTTTCATCAGACCAGAGAATCTTGTTTCTCATGGTCTGAGAGTCCTTTAGGTGCATTTTGTCAATCTCCAAGTGCCTTTTACTGTGGAGTGGCTTCCATCTGGCCACTATACTATAAAGGCCTGATTGCTGCAGAGATGGTTGTTCTTCTGGAAGGTCCTCCCATCTCCACAGAGGAACTCTGGAGCTCTGTCAGAGTGACCATCGGGTTCTTGGTCACCTCCCTGACCAAGGCCCTTCTCCCCTGATTGCTCAGTTTGGCCGGGCGGCCAGCTCAGGGAAGAGTGTTGGTGGTTCCAAACTTCTTCCATTTAAGAATGATGGAGGCCACTGTGTTCTTGTGGACCTTCAATGCTGCAGAAATGTTTGGGTACCCTTCCCAAGATCTGTGCCTCAACATAATCCTGTCTTGGAGCACTACAGACAATTCCTTCGACCTCATGGCTTGGTTGTTGCTCTGTAAACAAGGTATTTACTTAGATTTTTTTTTTATTAGCAAAAATGTATAAAAACCTGTTTTCACTTTGTCATTATGGGGTATTGTGTGTAGATTTTAGAATATGGCTGTAACGTGACAAAATATGGAAATAGGGGTAGGCCTTCATTGTAAATAAGAATTCATTCTTAACTGACTTGCCTAGTTAAATAAAGGTTAAATATATATATATATATCATTTTTTTTAAGTATCTATGCTAATTAGCATGAGGGAGTGTGTTGACAGTAAAGAGTGCCCAATCACCGGGTTGCATCTGCGAAGAGCTAAGAGATATGCTAGTAATAAAGCATACTGCTAGTCTCTCATTATGATCCCTTACCACCTCACGATTCTACTCTAAAGGTCACAGAACCAACACCAAAAGTAGAGCCGAGATGTTAACTTCTGCAAAAACGACAAATCAATGATACAATAAGGCTGTAGAGATTATTTTTCACAGACACATGTCTCAAACAAAATAGCTATACTGTGTACAGTACCTGTCAGGGTTGGGGTCAATTTCAAAGGCTCTAATAACACTCTTCTAATCTGTCAACATAGTTCCAAAGTAACTGTCACTTTTAGATGTCAGACAGTCTATTGTGACGAAGTCATTACTCATATTGACCCAACTCTGCTAAAATAAGACTGTAGCAGCCTGTAACAGAGGAGTTAGCTAGCATGATTAACGAACTACTGGCCCAGAAGGTCTGGGACTGAGAGATGGGTGAGGAGCCTATCCCAGTGAAAAGCTGAAGAGATATATTACAGGCCTTACATGCTCTGACACTATCAAAAAGACTCAATAACCTCAGGCCTCTCTGCTTAGTAGAATCTCCCTGCCGTTGACAGTTGACAAAGCAGACCAGTGGTCAGCTCACTCACTGTCTCATTGACGATAGCACCGGTAAATGGATGTCTGTTTGCACTGCACTGGAATACTGTATGTGAGGAGACATAATGGATCTGTACTACAAATGTTAATAAACTGTACATATCAATAGTAATTAAGTGTAAATCTATAAATGTTATGACATATGAATCGATGATTGATTCACATTTAATGAGTGTCTTGGTTGCGGGGTACAGTATATGGGTTGGATATACTGAGCCAAGTTGACCCCAACATAAAAATCAACACACTGGGTTTGATTCAAACAGCTGCTAAGAGAGACAAGGTGAACTTTCCCTGTGCTGTCCAGAGGGAGAGGAGTTTCAACAAGAGGGGAAGGTTGACATAGAGAAGTGGAGGTCACTGGGCCAGCGTGAGGTCCTCCTGAGGTCCAGCCATGACAGGCTGATGAAAGAGGAGCAATCAGCAGCGCTGCCCCCCACAGACAGAGCCCACTGCGGGAAGGGCATTAGACCATTGCCACACAAGAGCACGTGCAAGCACAACTTTCTCTCTCTCACATATACTAACACACAAACTCTCGCTGGACACACATAACCATTTCCTGCAGTTTCGAATAACACATTTTGATAATTGAAAAGACATGACACTATTAAAATTATTTCTTTCTTTCCTAGGGCTGTGTGCCATGTGCATCATTCTAATAACTATTCCAATGTTCCATTTACATTACAGAGAGAATATCCATAGGTCATTAGTAGAAATTGTCAGTCAAAGTCTTTATGCTGTGAATGTGATTGTTTAAGCCATTTAACAGTCTTGAACTGTAAGATAATTGCTCCGTCTGACCTGTTTATAGTTGTGCCCTGCTCATTAAAAAGCCTAATTACCAGCAGTATTGTATTTCAGACTTGCATTCACTGGCGAGATGTGCCTGCCTGGCAGAATGAATGCTGCAAGTAAGTCATTTAATTTGGATTACAAGAATAAAACATATAATTTGGGACTGTAGGGAGCCAACAGGAAATATATTTATTTAAGGTGCCATCTTAATAGAATTTGCATTATGGAACACATGAATAGAGTAATTTTCTAAAAAAAAATATCATATATTTTTAATTGTCAGTTTAATGAATATCTATATCTTTGGGGGCCTTTTGATTCTTTACAATATTTGTAAAAAATGAAATAACAACATCTATTGGAGCTTATTGTGTCACTCTCTCTTATTAAGAATAATACATGGGATACACCCACAATAACATCTGCTAAATATGTCTATGTGTACAATACATTTTATTTTTATATGGCAACATTCTACATGATAACCAAACGTTGTGGAAATATAATTTCTCAAGTTATTGTACTATAATGTGTTATATTTGGTGTCAAGACGGGAGGGAATAAAGACCCTAGGTATCATATTTACTGAATATATTTTTTTTTATCAAACTTGAGGCAGCATGGTTGGAATGGGGTGTATGACCTTGCTGTAAGTGAAAGGAACAATTAAATAAATATTCTTATACAACGGGTGGGTCTCATCCTGAACGCTGATTGGTTAAAACCGCATTCCAGCCAGTGTCTATTGACAAGTTATGACCGGCTAAATCTATGACATTAAAATGCCTATTTACTCTGTTCCATCTGACTGTGCAATCCACTCATCAGCCAAGCCAGGCAATTTATAGCCAAACCAGGCAACTTTGTTTCTACTATAAAAAGCATCTAGACATTATCTCACATTTCTTTTAGACCAACATTTAGTTTTCAACAGCAGAGATTTGTATAACCCTTGCTGTCTGTCCCTCTGACATTTGCAACATTGTTAATATTCAAATTCGATCTCCAGCTGTCCCATAGTAATGAAGATGTTGGGAGTCGGGAGGAGACAGACAGGCGTTTCTCAGTCAGTTGAACTCAAGAATCAGCTGGCATCGTTTTTATAAGAACGTTGCCAGTCAGTATGGCAATGGAACATTTAAAACGAACGAAAGAGTCGCGTCCATAGATACAGAACAAAAAGACAACGACTGGGACACGTCTCTGGCAACCGAACCGATAGAACGAATGACTAGCCGGCTTGGGTAGCAACCCTAGATTTGTGTCGGAACTAAATCTTGTGGAAGGATGAAATAACATTAATAAATTAATCAAAATAACATGATCATTAAAATATGTAAATCATTATTTGAATAGCTGGTAACCAGTTGTATAAAAGTGATCATGCTCTTGAAGCCGATGTTTGGAGGATCTACGTAAGGCACGGTTTTTCAGGCCCTCGACGAACATCCTCCAAACACCGGCTTCGATTGCATTATCACTCAATTATACCATGGCATTGTTGATACATGTTTCTGATCGGCTTGAAGGGCATTCTAAAGCGTGCATTATTTCCCTATAACGCACAGTATATTTGCATGGTAATTTTCAATGGCTATAGTTAATTCTAACATGTTCGAGCTCATTTTGAAAGCAAAAGTCGAATTGAAAACATCATTGGCATTGTTGAATTAGATGTTCATAATAACAAGCTAGGACTGATGGTTCGCTAAACTAGCAAGTCTGTTTGTTTGGTTACCAAGGCAACTACTGTCTCTATCTAGTAAACCTCCTAGCTACTTCAGTGGATGTTGAACACACTTTTAGAGACAAATTTGAAGTATAGCCATGGTATAAAAGGGATAATCAACTCGTGGCTCTATGCGTTCTCTGAAAAATAATGCAACTCTGTGGAAGATTAGTTTCACTCCGCTAGCACGTTGTGGAACACATCCACATCGTTCATTATTTTCCATTGAACGCATAGCCCCTCGTTGATTATCCCTTACTTACGTAGATGAGAATTCACCACAGCTTGTGCATATGGACCTTATTAGTCATACGCTTAAATCATTATCAGAATGTAGTAAAAATGACCATTGTGATCCTTTGTAATATTAATTTATTGATTACCAGTCATTAGGATGGTACTTTGATCCGAGAGATGGTATGAATACATATTTTCAATTAGCAATGCTTAATAAATGAAATCAACAGGAAAGGATAAAAAAAGCGAAAGAAAGTCATTCAATCAGCCTTAGAGTCAGTGTGGAGTGTGGATCTGTCACGGAGGAGCTTTGTGTTTAGACTGTCTTTAAACAACCAGCTTTATCATCTCCTGCTTTCCCTCGAGGACATCAAATGACACACAACCAGTCATGCAAAGGAAAGTGATCACTCTGGAAAATGTCATATTTTCCAGTAGAGAAAACCAGAAGATTCCATAAACCTGGCAGACAAAAGCAAAGTGTGGTGTGGGGGTGGGGTAGGAGAGTTAACATTTTGTTATTCACCACCACACCAAAGTAAACTTCCATAATTTCCATGAGAATAGAGTGTTTCATTTGCTTTCTGTCCAGGTATCTCCCACCCTTACATTATTTCTCAATTACTCTGCCAATGTGAAATTAAGAAATGAATAATGGAGTCACACAGGGCCTGTTTTCCTTTGTGCGAGCCAAGCACATAATGGGTCCTACACGGAGGAACAAAATCAGGAGGAAGAAGCATACTGTACTGCATGAGGAGAGACCAGACAGCTCTACGCCTCCAACTCTATAACAGATGACCCCACATTTCCTACATTAATATGAAACATTGGACTTTAGAGGACAGTGGAGTAGGGCTATTTTAATTTATAAAAGGCTGCACAAACACTTGGGTTCGATTGTAATGAACAGGCAGAACTTAACTCGCTCCTGCAGGATACCACTGGATTTCTTGATTGCAACGGACAATCCACAAAGATAAACCAGCAGATCAGTTGATCTCTCCAAAATGGTTCTACCTGGAACCACAAAGGGTTATCCCATGGGGCCAGCCGAAGAACCATTTTGGAACACTTTTTCTAAGAGTGTACAGAGGAAGTTGAATGAGGTAGAGCTGGCTCTCTGACACCATATCAAGAACATGCTAAACACAACGACCAGCTACAGTATACGATGCCACCAATGTATTCATTCTCACAGGGTGCATAATCTACATTTACATTACATTTAAGTCATTTAGCAGACGCTCTTATCCAGAGCGACTTACAAATTGGTGCATTCACCTTATGATATCCAGTGGAACAACCACTTTACAATAGTGCATCTAACTCTTTTAAGGGGGGGGGGGGGGTTAGAAGGATTACTTTATCCTATCCTAGGTATTCCTTAAAGAGGTGGGGTTTCAGGTGTCTCCGGAAGGTGGTGATTGACTCCGCTGACCTGGCGTCGTGAGGGAGTTTGTTCCACCATTGGGGTGCCAGAGCAGCGAACAGTTTTGACTGGGCTGAGCGGGAACTGTACTTCCTCAGAGGTAGGGAGGCGAGCAGGCCAGAGGTGGATGAACGCAGTGCCCTTGTTTGGGTGTAGGGCCTGATCAGAGCCTGAAACAGTCATACTGTAACAGTCATACTAATGAGTTTACATGTGATTAATTGAAGGCAAGGTAGGGCATACATCCACAGCAGAGTCTTGACCCTTAAAAAAAAAAAAAAGACAGTTATGGTGTTATGTCCATTGAAATGCATATTGTTTACTGTGTTTGCCATAACAGTTCATTTACTTTACATACTATTGATGGCACCCCTAAAGGCATGCTGTCCTATACAAATCTTTCAAAAGATCAGTAGAGGCCAATATTGTTCTCTGCTCCTACTCCCCTATTCTCTGGCAGTCATGTCCAAACATTAGTCTAATTCAGCCCTGACTGCCTATGGCTCCATAGAATAATAAAATAATCAGTGGTTTCTAATCCTGTATTCAGCCACTGATATGAATCAAAGTGAGTGAGGATGGCGGTACAGGCCAGTGCAGTATATCTTTCAGAAATGTGAATTTACAAGTAGCATAGTTAGTGCTCATAAATTCCTTATTGCTATTTCCACGGATAAGTTCCCAGCGAGACTCACTGAATCATCCGCCAACTACAACTGTCATCTGTCTCTGGGACTGTAATGTGAAGGAGAATAATAATAAAAAACAGCACTTTATCACACACACACACACACACACACAACACATGCAGCACAAACCCATACACACAAAGACCTGAATATATCACATACTGAACACACACAGAGATATGCTAACCACACACATGTGCGCAGGGTTGGGTCATTTCTAAATGTAATCCATTACTAGTTACCTGTACAAAAATTGTAATCAGTAACATAACTTTAAGATTACACAAACTCAGTAACATAATCGGATTACTTTCAGTTACTTTTTGATTACTTTTTCCTTAAGAGGCATTAGAAGAAGACAAAAAGGATCCATCAAACCCATTTGGTGTGTCATCATAGTGATCTCTGAATTGTGGTCAGACTTGCTCAGGTGGAACAAATTAAAAATTGCACCTTTTTCAATGCTGAATTGAATGTCATTGAGAAAACAGAAAGGTGTCATAATGCTTATTCCCCCCTGCAAACAGCTTTTCTGAATTTAACAGTAATCCAATAAATAATCATTTCATTTTTCAAAAGTATCTCTAATCTGATTACAATTTTTTTGTAATCAGATTACATGTAATCAGCTACTCCCCAACCATGCACATATGCACACGCACATATGCAATCACACACACATATGCAATCACACACACATGCAATCATACACACACACATACACACACAAACAATTGTCCCCCCCCCAAAAAAAAAAAGAACTTTGGAATAATAAAGATCGTAGGCACACTTTAAGTGCCTACTTGATGTAATACAAGTTAATTATGAATAATGATGCTTTTGACATGCTAATTGATTGGAACACTACAAGCACCAATCTGTTGCTTTTTAGAGTTCCTTTACAGTTACTGCACTATAGATACTAGACACACTCAAGTCAGATACCATGTTTATTTTAAGGTCCACATACATCTTGAGGGGGTTCAAAATAATTGAAATATGCCTTGGTACCAAGGCCTCTGTACAACATTTAAAGATGTCTAGCTGTCTCCAGCATCTCTCTCAGTGGCATAGAAGAGGCCAGCAAGTTCACTATCACATCTGGAGCAGGCCTATGGGAGAGTGCTTTTAATTATGAAACAAGTCTCTCAACTCAAAAAAGGAGGCCAAACCTCAATCTGCCTTGGCAATCAAAGTCTTTGGGATCCCCACTGTCCTGCACATCAACAAAACCACAGACACAGACACACAGTAGTACAGACAGAAAAAAAGACACACATACACACACACACACACTCATAATGGTCGGTCATGTTCATCTATATAAGAGTTACTCAGACATAATTATCCCCTGTTCTTTCCAGAGTCACTGGCAGTTGATTATTTGGATATTATTTTTTGCCCTTGACAAACTGATTATTTTTCACTTTTCTGTCCACCTTGTCTGAACAATAAAAGAGAGATCTTACAACATCTTGGAAACAAAACATGTGATGCTTTCTCGGATTCCAAGTCAATGCTATTTATGGAAGAAAAAAATTTACAGTTAAATTTGGCCATTTCACAGACTATGCCAAAATGGCACAAATAGATTTATGTTTCATAAACTGTTCCATAAGAGACATGCAAGATCTTCGGAGAAATGACAAAACACAACTGCATTTGTCCATGTCATTGCTGCCCAGCAAGAGAGAATCCAGTGGTAAACATGCTTCTCAAAATGCATCTGCTGAAAATAGGCTACAACTGTTTGATTATAGGCCTATAACCGACTGTTGGGAAAAGTAGCCCACACTGTCCTCTGCCCCACTGTCATCATCCACTCAGGTATTGTCCAATAAAATAATTGTTTCCAAAATGGGTTAAAAAGACTAATTACAGCTCTCAGAAGATAATTGTGCAGTTCCCAAAACAGGTTTTCATAATACACAGTGCCATTTAAGCATACGATGTCAATCAATTGTACTGTAGATATTTAGCAAAACATGTTGTGCAATGCTTGGCCTATGTTCCTGGAATATTGACATTGCAGTGTGGTCTACTTAAAGATGTTCACATGCACTATATTTGCAGCTGTTAGTTCTTATAAACAAATATTTTTACTTTAAGATGTTTACATGCAATACAGTGAACAAAAATATAAACGCAACATGTAAAGTGTTGGTCCCATGTGTCATGAGCTGAAATATAAAATCCCAGAAATGTTCCATATGCACAAAAAGCTTATTTCTTTCTAATTCTGTGCACACATTTGTGATAATCCATCCACCTGACAGGTGTTTTCTGTCTGTAATTAAGCCATTTTGTGGGGAAAAACTCATTATGATTGGCTGGGCCTGGCTCCCCAGTGGGTGGGCTAATTCCCTCCCAGGTCTACCCATGGCTGCACCCCTGCCCAGTCACGTGAAATCCATAGATTAATTCCTAATGTCTATTTATTCTAATAGACTGATTTCCTTACATGAAATATTCCTTGAAATTGTTATATGTTGCATCTATATTTTTGTTCATTATATTTTTTATCTTATAAAATCCTTATTATTCCCTAACATTCAACTAAAACCTGTTAGATTGAAAAGGGCATGTCAGAGGTCAGAACAAGCATGGGGGTGGTTCCATGTGAGATGAGAAAAGAGACAGAGCAAGTTACTACCTTTGAAGTAGTGTTCAGGTGACAAGAATGTACATATGCTGGTGAGACTAAATGCAATGACCACAAATGCATTTAGGCAATAACATCTTCATGTGGATAACAAACGGAAAAGTACAGCTGTTAGACAAACATGAAAGGAAATATTCAATCTAATGGGGCAACGGTTGGGTGGAAAACCAACAGAACAACCTACTTAACATTATGGCCAAACAACTCAGTGATCCTCCAGATGTCAAATGCTTGTTTTTCGAGGGAGAAGTCTTTAGGTGAGAACTTCATTTATTGATAACTAGGGCGGAGAAAGAGCAGAGGAGTATATATTGTGCATCGACCCTAAACAAGACTAAGGCCCCATAGAGAACCATGATGAGGAGCTAGACATGAAACCAGAGCTTTGTGTAAGATAGTACAAGGAATAATTTAGTAAGGCAAGTCATTTAGTAGTGATAATGTACATGAAATAAAACATCTTCAAAGAAAATTCAAAAGAAAAAGAACCTGTGCATACACATGTTTAATTGGAGATGTGTAGTGGCTTGCAATAATTCAGATTTAGTAAAAAACTAAAAAGTAGGCCATTTTTTGTTTGTCTAATATTATATTCAAGAGGCTGACTTTTCTAAAATGCAGGATCCAAAACAAGATTTTGTTTTATTTGTCCCTTCCAGAATCTTAACTGGGTCCCTTTGAAACTATATGTGAAACATTACCTTACTTTCCATGGACAAACATGCATGATGGGATAAATGTTTCATGACTTATGTGTGTTTCTTTGTGTGTGTGAGTATGTGTGTGTGAGTGTGTGTGTTGGATGAAAAGTGGACTGGGAAGACATCCAGACGAGCCGTATCACTGCAGGGTAAAACTCAAAAACCTCCATCTCCTGTCACACCCACCCCCATCCTGGCCTTGGCAGTGCCAGCCGTCGGGGTCCTCTGAGTGGGCTGTGGTGCAGGGGGTCCTGCTGGAGCCCCATTCCCACCAGGCTGTGGATCCCTGAACAGACATGGACGTAAACACGATAGAGATAAAAAGGTTGAGGCTTAGTGCCTCCTGCAGCTCAGAATACTCAATGACCTGATTTCTCTCGTATGGTTGCCGGCGTGGAAGCACAGTGATCCATGCAGCCAGCCGGCTGGACATGAGGGGCTACAGTCGCCAGGAGCATAGAATTTCGCTGCACTATCAGCAGAACATGGGCCTGGAGGAGGGAGGAAAGGAAAGGGGAGGAGAGGAGAGATGATCATAGAGTAGAGTATCAGTTAAGAGGGAGAGGGAGATGTTTTAAAGGAGGATTCTGACAGACAGTCGAGGAATGGGTTAGGAGAGTTGTCAAATGCCATCACAGTAAAGAAGCTACATACAACCCTTTCCAAGAGGAGGGTAGAACCAGATACAGCACAGTGCATCACATAAAACAGAGAAGATAAACCATGGAACCTGGTGACAAATGCATACAGTGATAGGAACTATAGCAGATCCACTATCCATAATGAATAATTTTATAGTCAACACTGTACATCTTCTCGACTGAGCTTACATTCAAATCAAAAGGCCAAATACGCTATGCGATAATGCAAAAGTCTACCTTGTCTTAAAAACAGAAGAGGAAAATGTAGGCCTAACACTCAATGAAGAAGTTGCTTCAACACTTTCACTTTTGTTCTAGGTAATGGAAAAGTTTGTAGAGGGTTAAAAACCCCAACAAGACTTTAATAAATCAATGTCTCTTGTTGCTGATGCATGTTTTATTTCTGGCTATGACGGAGAAGCTTAACTCGTCAGCAACACAAACTGGGGAAAGAAGGATGTCTTTTGAACCTAGTATCTATATTCCAGTATCAGAACATATTTTACGACCTGAAACAACACGTCTACAGATCCCAGATTCTGAACACATTTCTTAAAGCATCAGTGCTTCAATTCTATTCCTGATAACACAGTGAAATGTTCTCTGTCCTTACAAATCAAATTAAAAATCGAAATAGACTAGAATCAATCCTCCTTTTATTGGCTCAATAATGGAATTATACAGAGTATAAAGGCGAGCCAAAATGGTAGAAATATGGCAAATTGTCAAGTCAAAACTGCAAGCTAACAATATGATAGCATTGATTTTGGTCCCCAACGCCAAACCTATTTTATAATAATTATTTTAACCTCCAAACTATGTGAAGCTAACTCTCAGTTGGATAACATAATTGTTCAGAAAGGCAAATCACATCACAGTATTTTGTGAACAGAATAAGCGCTCATCCTGAAAAAATGTCCATTGGATTTTTTATGATGCTAGAAAACACAGGTAATGGGTTCCAGTTCCACAATGCCGGTGATCAATGAGTATACATATCATCCCTTATTGATGTTGTTAAATCCTCTTCAATCAGTGTAGATGAAGGGGAGGAGACAGCTTAAAGAAGGATTTTTAAGCCTTGAGACAATTGAGACATGGATTGTTTATGTGTGCCATTCAGAGGATGAACGGACAAGACAAAAGATTTAAGTGCCTTTGAAAGGGTTATGGTATTAAGTGCCACGTGCACCGGTTTGTGTCAATAACTGCAACGCTGCTGGGTTTTTCACACTCAACAGTTTCTTGTGTGTATCAACAATGGTCCACCACCCAAAGGACATCTAGCCAACTTGACACAACTATGAGACGCATTGGAGTCAACATGGGTCAGCATCCCTGTGGAATGCCTTCGACACCTTGTAGAGTCCATACCCCGATGTATTGAGGCTGTTCTGAGGGCAAAAGGCGGGGGGTGATGCTCAATATTAGTAAGGTGTTCATAATGTTTGGTATACTCAGTGTACATTACCCTGTAGGCCTACGCAACCTTTTGGATATATAGGCTAGCATGCCAAACGCTTGGGGGTGGCATTGGCTCAAAGCATTCTTCTATCGTTGTGACATTTAATGTGATCACATCAAAGACAGGGCTGTGTAGAAAGGCTGTCTGAAATTGGAAGAGATCATTTCAGACATTAAGAGCTCACTATTTGAGAAGGAGCTATATCAATGTACAGGGGCGTCATTGATTATTAGAGCGTGCATGATGTATGTGAGGATGGAGGAGGGGTGGTCAAGAGTGGGCCTGGGCACCTGGAAGTTGGAGAATTTCGAATTCTTTAGCTTTTTCCTGCAAGCTTTTTCCTGCGTAATCGTTATGCCTTATTCTATTCTACACATTCCAGAGGGGGTCATTCTGACTGTTGTAAATCACACATCTCAATATCCTACACTAAAATGCCGAGGATGTTATATCCATATTAAAACGCAGTACATTGGATCATAACACACATCATCAATACATCAATCAATCAACATATTATGGCACCATAATTAATACACACATACTGTAGGTATATAATGAGATCATCGTAAGGTGCCAGATTCTGTATCTTTCTGACAGGTGGTTAAATTGTTTAAGAAACTATGCTTCTCTGCATCTCTGCTAAAATCTAGGTAAAAGATGGAAAGGACTTTAAGTCTTATTCAGTACATCTAGTAATTGCTTGCTTTTCTAAACTCTAGCAACCTTGCCAGCAGGCATGCCAGCTAAGATAGTTAGACAAGCTACTCTAACTTTATTGATGGCCTGAAATGGCTTGTTAGCTAGTTATGACATTGGGAGATTGGGAACCTATCTAGCTGGTTAACTAAAGAAATTGCTAGGTGGCTAGTATTATAGAGAAACAAAACATAGATTTTTTTTTATTCATCAACAACGAATCAATAGGCTACATAGCTTGATCAAATTGATTTATAAACAGATATACCTCCAGCGAGTCCTGCCCATCACCGGCAGCTAAAATCAAAATGAAATGCTGTGTGTGTCACTCTACACTCTCTCCTCCTCCACTGACTATACTGCATTGGAGTATCTAGTGTATATTTTCTCTGTGCAACTTGTAAGGAACCACTTACTAGGGAGAATAGGGAGGAACTCTTTGCCTGGTCCAGTCAGTGTGTCCCCTTCCACAAAATACAGCTGACAAATTTTATTATAAATAATTATGAAAAAAAGTGGTCTTAAAAATGTTTAGAAATTAATTTACCATCTGAAAAAAAAGGATATATCTGAGGTGACATGTGCCCTTGTGCCCCCTATTGGCATCACTGTCAATGTACATGCTACGATCTGAGAAGATGGTGCTGATTGCAAAGACCTAAACTCAGCAAAAAAAGAAATGTCCCTTTTTCAGGACCCTGTCATTCAAAGATAATTTGTAAAAATAACTTCACATATCTTCATTGTAAAGGGTTTAAACACTGTCTCCCATGCCTGTTCAATGAACCATAAACAATTCATGAACATGCACCCGTGGAACGGTCGTTAAGACACTAACAGCTTACAGACGGTAGGCAATTAAGGACACAGTTATGAAAACTTAGGACACTAAAGAGGCCTTTCTACTGACTCTGAAAAACACTGAAAGAAAGATGCACAGGGTGCCTGCTCATCTGCGTGAACGTGCCTTAGGCATGCTGCAAGGAGGCATGAGGACTTCAGATGTGGCATGGGCAATAAATTGCAATGTCCGTACTGTGAAACGCCTCAGACAGCGCTACAGGGGGACAGGACGAACAGCTGATCATCCTCGCAGTGGCAGACCACGTGTAACAACACCTGCACAGGATCCGTACATCCGAACATCACACCTGCGGGACAGGTACAGGATGGCAACAACAACTGCCCGAGTTACACCAGGAACGCACAATCCCTCCATCAGTGCTCAGAATGTCCGCAATAGGCTGAGAGAGGCTGGAATGAGGGCTTGTAGGCCTGTTGTAAGGCAGGTCCTCACCAGACATCACCGGCAACAACGTCGCCTACGGGCACAAACCCACCGTCGCTGGACCAGACAGGACTGGCAAAAAATGCTCTTCACTGACGAGTCGCAGTTTTGTCTCACCAGGGGTGATGGTCGGATTTGCGTTTATCGTCGAAGGAATGGGCGTTACACCAAAGCCTGTACTCTGGAGCGGGATCGATTTGGAGGTGGAGGGTCCGTCATGGTCTGGGGCAGTGTGTCACAGCATCATTGGACTGAGCTTGTTGTCATTGCAGGCAATCTCAACGCTGTGTGTTACAGGGAAGACATCATCCTCCTCCCTCATGTGGTACCCTTCCTGCAGGCTCATCCTGACATGACGCTCCAGCATGACAATGCCACCAGCCATACTGCTCGTTCTGTGCATGATTTCCTGCAAGACAGGAATGTCAGTGTTCTGCCATAGCCAACAAAGAGCACGGATCTCAATCCCATTGAGCACGTCTGGGACCATTTGGATCGGAGGGTGAGGGCTAGAGCCATTTCCCACAGAAATGTCTGGGGAACTTGCAGGTGCCTTGGTGGAAGAGTGGGGTAACATCTCACAGCAAGAACTGGCAAATCTGGTGCAGTCCATGAGGAGGAGATGCACTGCAGTACTTAATGCAGCTGGTGGCCACACCAGATACTGACTGTTACATTTGATTTTGACCCCCCTTTGTTCAGGGACACATTATTCCATTTATGTTAGTCACATGTCTGTGGAACTTGTTCAGTTTATGTCTCAGTTGTTGAATCTTGTTATTTTCATACAAATATTTCCACATGTTAAGTTTGCTGAAAATAAACGCAGTTGAGAGTGAGAGGACGTTTCTTTTTTTGCTGAGTTTATAAACCTTTGTCTCTATAATATGCCTAGAAAACTGACACGGGAGAACATCACCATCCCTTCAGTCTTCCCTCTAAGTGAAGATTTACTGTAGACAGTATATGGTGTGTGGTCCATATGGTGTATGATTCTGTTGTCTTCAAGCGTGACTAGTGTATTCTCTCCACCACAGTGGTCTGTGACTGTCAAAGCAGAATCTCTGATCTGAGTGATTCTGGAGAGGCTGGCAAAAGAAAAGACAAAGCAATATTCAAGGGGATTCACATAAAAAGGTCTGAGAAATCATTGACCTTCTTGGTGCGACCTCCAATGTCTGTCACATTTGTTTGATCTCCTTGAGAATGCAATGTGAAGAACATATCTGTCATCCACTGACATTTACCTCAATGACAACACAGCTCTCAAACAGTTACCTAGGGGCTATTTCCAGAACTAAGCCATAATACAGTGGTAATCCCGGTCTGTGTGTCTGGTAATGTGTGTTGCTAGATTGAACGATAATGAGAGATCATTGTGCCGTGCTAATCACAGCTCTTTCTTTCCCTCCATTTTCTACCTCAGGAAGAGGGGGGGAAATGTTGCTAATTATGCATTTCAATAGGATTACTAGATCTATGTAATCAACTATTCTGAGTATCTCACTAATGACGAATTTATCCAAAAAGAAGATGTTTAATCAAAGGATGTGATTTGTCTTGTCAGGGAGATTTGCATGCCTGTGACGGGGGGATTTGAGCTGTAGCAGGGGCCCTAAAGGGCTTGGCAGTGGGCATGTTTAACGCTGATATGACAAGATATTATGCAGAATTTTAAGCTTGACCTTCAGCCATGTTCTGCCTGAGCAAAGTTACATGACACCAACGGACAACATGATTAGGCTGTCCTATCCGTGGCATACAGTAGAAGGCTGATACACAATTTGTCTTTGATGTTAATTTACACCAAGACTTACTGAGACTTATTCTTTGTAAGTTTGGTCCGGGTTCACTAGATCAAAAAGGTAGATCACTGGCACTGATTAAAAGGGTAATGATGTGTTAAAGGTAGTAACACTCCAATTAGAGTAATGTTGCTATAAACAGTAAACATCAAAAAGGATATCATGATAAATTGGGGGTCATATTGTACCAATTTGTAAACATCTCCGCTTTAAAAATTATTTAATTTACTGTACAGTGTAACTCAGGAAGTTTATATCATTAACGACTACTGTACTACTATGCTATATGCAGTGCAATGCAAAAGTGATTTACTATATGCCAAGCATACAATCTACAAACAGTATACTGTTATTCTAATAGAAAACATAATCTTCATGAGCGCAATTTCAATTTACATAGCTCTGCCTTGTTGAAACATGGTCATTAGAGGCACATTGATAATTTAACTTAGCACACATTACCCAGGCCTGGATGTCACATGCAACGCTAATAGGTAATTTTCCTCATGTTCTTGAGTAAACTTCTCATAGCTGGTCTTGGGTCTAGGAGCTCTGTTCTCCTTCACCTATGCCACTGTAGTTCAGTGTTGTTTACCAGAGCTAATTAAGCAAAATCAAATAATTTTATATTACCCAATACCTGGATCATGTTCCGTAAAAGGTAGTGCACTTTACGGAACATATAGTTCAGATTCAGACTCTTGGACAGCCTTGTTAATTTACCCAGAAAAACCATTGCCGGGAAGCTCTATCAATAACCACGACAGGTAGGGAAACACTGCAGGCCTGACGGCAACATAAAACACATTTTCTCCCTCAAATATCTCACAAAACTGTCCATCTCATCGACTGGAAGTGACACCTGCTTTCTCATTACCCAACATTATTGAAAAAGCAAAGATGTTCTTTCCAGAGTAACGGTGTGACCTGTATGTCAAGTCACATATGCAACGCAGCACGTCAGCTCTCATGGTGTTTGTGTGTGTTCGTGTCCATGTGTGTTTTTGAGAGTGTGTTGCCAGGGTTTCCATTAGGAAAATTTGGCGGCGGATAACGTGACCTGGAAGATTTTAATTTACAGGCCATTTGAGAAATTTCCAGGACCTACAGTACCAGTCAAAAGTTTGGACACACCTACTCATTCAAAAAAACAATTGTTGCTATTTCTACATTCTACATCAAAACTATGAAATAACACATGTGGAATCATGTAATAACCAAAGAAGTGTTAAATCAAAATATATTTTATATTTGAGATTCTTCAAAGTAGCTACCCTTTGCCTTGATGACAGCTTTGCAAACTCTTGGAATTCTCTCAACCAGATTCATGAGGAATTATTTTCCAACAGTCTTGAAGGAGTTCCCACAAATGCTGAGCACTTATTGTCTGCCTTTCCTTCACTCCGCGGTCCAACTCATCCCGAACCATCTCAATTGGGTTGAAGTCGGGTGATTGTGGAAGCCAGGTCATCTGATGCAGCAATCCATCACTCTCCTCCTTGGTCAAATAGCCCTTACACAGCCTGGAGGTGTGTTGTGCCATTGTCCTGTTGAAAGAAAATTATAATCCCACTAAGCGCAAACCAGATGGGATGGCGTATCGCTGCAGAATACTGTTGTAGCCATTCTGGTTAAGTGTGCAATGAATTTAAAAAAAATCACAGACAGTGTCACCAGCAAAGCAAACCCACGACATCACACCTCCTCCCCCATGCTTCACGGTGGGAACTACACATGAGGAGATAATCCGTTCACCTACTCTGAGTCTTACAAAGACGGTGGTTGGAACCAAACATCTCAAATTTGGACTCATCAGACCAAAGGACATATTTCCACCGGTCTAATGTCCATTGCTCGTGTTTCTTTGCCAAAGCAAGTCTCTTCTTATTATTGGTGTCCTTTAGTAGTGGTTTCTTTGAAGCAATTTGAACACGAAGGCCTCATTCACTCAGTCTCCTCTGAACAGTTGATGTTGAGATGTGTCTGTTACTTGAATTCTGTGAAGCATTTATTTAGGCTGCAATTTCAGAGGCTGGTAACTCTAATGGCCTTATCCTCTGCAGCAGAGGTAACTCTGGGTCTTCCTTTCCTGTGGCGGTCCTCATGAGAGGCAGTTCCATCATAGCGCATGATGGTTTTTGCGACTGCACTTGAAGAAACTTTCAAAGTTCCTGACATTTTCCCGGATTGACTGACATTCTTGTCTTGAAGTAATGATGGATTGTCATTTCTCTTTGCTTATTTGAGCTGTTCTTGACATAATATGGACTTACCAAATAAGGCTATCTTCAGTATACCACCCCTACCTTGTCACAACACAACTGATTGGCTGAAACGCATTAAGAAGAAAATAAATTCCACAAATTAACAAGGCATTCCTGTTAATTGAGATGCATTCCAGGTGACTACTGTACGTCATGAAGCTGGTTGGGTGAATGCCAAAAATGTGCAAAGCTGTCATCAAGGCAAAGGGTGGCTACTTTGAAGAATCTCAAATATAAAACTTTTTTGATTCCTACATGATTTCATACGTATTATTTCATAGTTTTGATGTCTTCAATATTATTCTACAATGTAGAAAATAGTACCAATAATGGAATCCCCAAAGATTGGAAAGCTTCCGCGGTCCTCCCCTTCTTCAAAGGGGGTTACACTCTAGACACAAACTGTTATAGACCTATATCCATCCTGCCCTGCCTTTCTAAAGTCTTTGAAAACCAAGTTAATAAACAGATCACTGACCATTTCGAATCCCACCGTACCTTCTCCGCTGTGCAATCCAGTTTTCGAGCTGGTCACGGGTGCACCTCAGCCACGCTCAAGGTACTAAACGATATATAACCGCCATCGATAAAAGACAGTACTGTGCAGCTGTATTCATCGACATGGCCAAGGCTTTCGACTCTGTCAATCACCGCATTCTTATCGGCAGACTCATCAGCCTTGGTTTCTCAAATGACTGCCTCGCCTGGTTCACCAACTATTTCTCAGACAGAGTTCAGTGTGTCAAATCGGAGGGCCTTTTGTTCGGACCTCGGGCAGTCTCTATGGGGGTACCTACCACAGGGTTCAATTCTCAGGCCGACTCTTCTCTCTGTATATATCAACGATGTCGCTCTTGCTGCGGGTGATTCTCTGATCCACCTCTACGCAGACGACACCATTCTGTATACATCTGGCCCTTCTTTGGCCACTGTGTTAACTAACCTCCAAACGAGCTTCAATGCCATACAACACTCCTTCCGTGGCCTCCAACTGCTCTTAAACTCTAGTAAAACCAAATGCATGCTTTTCAACCGATCGCTGGCGGCACCCGCCCGCCCGGATCTGACTTAGAATATGTGGACAACTACAAATACCTAGGTGTCTGGCTAGACTGTAAACTCTCCTTCCAGACTCATATTAAACATATCCAATCCAAAATTAAATCTAGAATCGGCTTCCTATTTCACAACAAAGCCTTCCCTCACGCCGCCAAACATACCCTCGTAAAACTGACTATCCTACCGATCCTCAACTTTGGCGATGACATTTACAAAATAGCTTCCAATACTCTACTCAGCAAACTGGATGCAGTCTATCACAGTGCCATCCGTTTTGTCACCAAAGCCCCTTATACCACCCACCACTGCGAAATGTATGCTCTAGTCGGCTGGCCCTCGCTACATATCCGTCGCCAGACCCACTGGCTCCAGGTCATCTATAAGTCTATGCTAGGTAAAGCTCCACCTTATCTCAGCTCACTGGTCACGATAACAACACCCACCCGTAGCACGCGCTCCAGCAGGTATATCTCACTGGTCATCCCCAAAGCCAACACCTCCTTTGGCCACCTTTCCTTCCAGTTCTCTGCTGCCAATGACTGGAACGAATTGCAAAAATTGCTGAAGCTGGAGACTTATATTTCCCTCACTAACTTAAACGTCAGCTATCTGAGCAGCTAACCGATCGCTGCAGCTGTACATAGCCCATCTGTAAATAGCCCACCCAATCTACCTACCTCATCCCCATATTGTTTTTATTTACTTTTCTGCTCTTTTGCACACCAGTATTTCTACTTGCACATCACCATCTGCTCATCTATCACTCCAGTGTTAATTTGCTAAATTGTAATTACTTCGCTACTATGGCCTATTTATTGCCTTACCACCTCACGTCATTTGCACACACTATATAGAGGCTTTCTTTTTTTTCTATTGTGTTATTGACTGTACGCTTGTTTATTCCATGTGTAACTCTGTGTTGTTGTTTGTGTCGCACTGCTTTGCTTTATCTTGGCCAGGTCACAGTTGTAAATGAGAACTTGTTCTCAACTAGCTTACCTGGTTAAATAAAGGTTAAATTAAAAAATTAAAAAATTAAATGGTGCTCAGAATGACAGAAATCAAATTTAGATGATTGCAATTCATCTTAACAGAACATGCAACTCCTGCAATGAAGCAGCCAATAAAACGTTGTTTTCAAACATTTGCCAAAATGCGATTTGCGGAAAACACACTTCTATACAGCGCACCTGATGCGTGTGGTTCATATGTGACAGAGATGAAAATCTCTGTTAGAAATGTAAAAAGATGGGGACACTAAAGATGCAACAACTAGGATGGTTTGCTAATATGACTAGGATCGTGCCGTTGGTGTCATGCCTGCTCCCGCTCTTCCCCCTTGGCGCTCGAGGGCACCAGGCTGCCCTGCATTACACACTCCTGCCACCATCATTACGCACACCTGCCTTCCCTCGTCACGCGCATCAGCGAATTATTGGACTCACCTGGACTCAATCACCTGTTTATTATTTCCCCTATATTTGTCAGTTCCCCAGCTCTGTTCCCTGCTGCTGCATTGACTGTCTTACGTCTGTGTATTACCCGGTTTTGACACTGTTCTTGTCCTGTTCCATGTCTGTTCCAATTAAATGTTGACTCCCCGTACCTGCTTCTCTACTCCAGCGTCAGTCCTTACAGAATGCAGCAGCAATGAAATGAAGCATCGGGGAATGCTGGCGCCCGTACCTCAGCCGGCCTGTCAGGCTGCCCTGCGTTACACACTCCTGCCACCATCATTACGCACACCAGCCTCCCCTCGTCATGCGCATTAGCAAATTATTGGACTCACCTGGACTCAATCACCTGTTTATTACCTCTCCTATATTTGTCATTTCCCCAGCTCTGTTCCCCGCTGCTGCAATGATTGTCTCTTGTCTGTGTATTACCGGTGTTCTTGTCCTTGTCCTGTTCCATGTCTGTTGTTGAACAATGACTGTACTTATATAAAAGCATGTTTCACTCCAGCAGCAACGAGCTGAGGTGATATTCTGCTCAAAATAGGCTCTGTACTGTATGCTATCCAATCCTTTACTTTAGATTTGTACGCATTGTGTGCACTGTTGTGAAATTGTTAGATATTACTTGTTAGATATTACTACACTGTTGGTGCTAGAAACACAAGCATTTCGCTACACCCACAATAACATCTGCTAAACACGTGTATGTGACCAATAACATTTGATTTGATTTAGTTCCACTAAGTAATGCAAATTAACTTATAGACCGATAAGCATGACGGTCAAGTGTGTTTAGATCGACTGGCATTTCCATCGCTGAATAAAAAGCATTATTTTGCAATGGGATTGTTTTTTCTCCCGGTCAATTTGGCCTGCAACAACTTTATTTATCAGCTTTTCGCTTTTTCATGTTTTTTTCCAACGTTAGCCAATTACCGGCTAACGGAAACCCTGGTGAATGCATGTGAGCATGTACCAGTGGCAGTCGGTGCCATTTAAGATGAGGGAGGACAAAAAACATTTTTGGGGGGGAATGGCCTTATTTCTATTACAGAATATTGGATGACTGTCATTCATATTCCATTCACCCAACTCACGGTAACATCGATAGGTTTAGACTATTACATGATACTAACATTTTCCCTGTACCCATCATCAGGTTGTTACAACCTAGCCTACGAAAGAAAGTTTACAACGAAGGTGCACAGGTTGAAAGATACTTGCCCGGTCAAGGTGACAGACAGTGACACATTCAATACCATCTTGCACACTCTTGCCTGCATCTAGCCTCTAGCTGATCTAGGTTGTAAACATCCAACAGTTGCAAACGAGAGTTTCAATTGAACAAATTCAGGTATGTTTATCCCTGTTTTGTTCCATTTGCTTCCGTTTAAGAAACGTTTTTCAATATTTCTTTATTTCACCTTTACTTAAACAGGTAGGCCAGTTGAGAACAAGTTCTCATTTACAACTGCGACCTGGCCTAGATAAAGCAAAGCAGTGCGACACAAACAACACAGAGTTACACATGGGATAAACAAACGTACAGTCAATAACACAATAGAAACATATATATACAGTGTGTGCAAATGTAGTAAGATTAGGGAGGTAAGGCAATAAATAGGCCATAGTGGTGAAATAATTACAATTTAGCAATGAAACACTAGAGTGATAGCCTGGAGTGATAGATGTGCAGAAGATGGATGTGCAAGTAGAGATACTGGGGTGCAAAGGAGCAAACAAATAATAATAATAATATGGGGATGAGGTAGTTGGGTGGGCTATTTACAGATGGGCTGTGTACAGGTGCAATGGTCGGTAAGCTGCTCTGACAGCTGATGCTTAAAGTTAGTGAGGGAGATATAAGACTCCAATAGAATCGGCAGAATGAATGCACCCCTGATCACATGCAAACACAGAACTAGCAGCCACATAAACAGCATGATCACTTTGCTCGTTGTATATATAATTCCTTCTCGCATCTACGCACTCTCCTCCTCTCACCTTTTCCCTTCGCTTGTGGACTTCAGTTCACAATACAACAGCTATCTATGATGAAAAAACCTTTCCAAGCCAAACCTTCAAACCATAACTGCTAACCGCTACACACAGCCTACATCGTTGTCACCATATTAACATCATAGTCAACATACACTATATATACAAAAGCATGTGGACACTAGGGATGCAACGGTACACAGTATGTTGTCGAACCGTTCGGTACGCCCCCTACGGATCAATACGCACATGTGAACCGCGAAATTACGATATGCCTGTCATTTTCCTATAATTTCCAAAACTTGCTTATTGCGCTGCAGACTACACGCACCTTGTACAATCAGATCCACAGAACCAGATACACAGTTTGTGAACAGGCTTGGCAGGCAACTGCTTGGGGCACAAGGCCGTTAGGGGTCTCCTGAGAGCTGACAAACTTTACTCCACAGCAATGTCTCAAAATGTGGCAACCGCAGTGACCACAACCCCCTCCCCCTTAAACATCCAATGGACAATTTGCAATGACATCTCAGTAGGAAACTTCCCTAAAGGGGACCCATGAAGAGATGGGAAACTAAAAACAAATATTCTCCCAGCTCCAACGTGACAATAGCGAGCACTAGCGAGACAGAGAGAAGCAAATTTTAAGAGGCATCGCCGTTTTTCAAATCCGCTGTGTGGGAACATTTTGGATTCAGCGTTCAATACGATGACGAGGGTAAGAAGACCGTAAACAAACAAAGTACAGTCTGAAAGCATTGCTTTGCCACTGTCGGCTACTCGAGTGGAAACACTTCTAACATGATGTGCCATTTACGTCGCCATCACCCGGCTGTATCCCATGCAGGTGGAGCTGGAGCAAGGAGAGTCCACTCGTTAGTGAAAACACAACAATCTCCCGCTGCTGCCTTCCAACAACAATTTGCGACAAATTCAGAAAAACATAAAGAAATAACGAAAGCAGTGGGAGTATTCATAGCTAAAGATTTGCAGCCCTATTCGGTGGATACTGACTCAGGATTTTGTCACCTGATGAAAAAAATTGAACAGTGTTAAATGTCCCCTCCCGCACACATTTCAGCAGCAAAGTAATTCCCAAACTCTATGAAACATCACGGAGAGAAATTGAAAACTAATTGACACAGACACCCTATCTAGCTCTCTCCACTGATAGTTGGACCTCCAGAGCAACTCAAAGCTACCTCACTGTGACAGTTCACTATGTACTGGAAGCTACCTCACTGTGACAGTTCACTATGTACTGGAAGCTACCTCACTGTGACAGTTCACTATGTACTGGAAGCTACCTCACTGTGACAGTTCACTATGTACTGGAAGCTACCTCACTGTGACAGTTCACTATGTACTGGAAGCTACCTCACTGTGACAGTTCACTATGTATTGGAAGCTACCTCACTGTGACAGTTCACTATGTACTAGAAGCTACCTCACTGTGACAGTTCACTATGTATTGGAAGCTACCTCACTGTGACAGTTCACTATGTACTGGAAGCTACCTCACTGTGACAGTTCACTATGTACTGGAAGCTACCTCACTGTGACAGTTCACTATGTACTGGAAGCTACCTCACTGTGACAGTTCACTATGTACTGGAAGCTACCTCACTGTGACAGTTCACTATGTACTGGAAGCTACCTCACTGTGACAGTTCACTATGTACTGGAAGCTACCTCACTGTGACAGTTCACTATGTACTGGAAGCTACCTCACTGTGACAGTTCACTATGTACTGGAAGCTACCTCACTGTGACAGTTCACTATGTACTGTATTGGGAGATGAAGAGCTACGTGTTGCACACTCTTCCCCTGTATGAGAGTCATACAAAGGCACACTTTTCTTAAATATAAAGATAGTGAAACTGTACCGTGGCCCACAAACCGTGATACATACCGAACCGTGGGCTCACTGTATCGTTGCATCCCTAGTGGACACCCCTTCAGATTAGTGGATTCAGCTATTTCAGCCACACCCGTTGTTGAAAGGTGTATACAATTGAGCACACAGCCATGCAATCTCCATTGAAACACAATGGCAGAAGAATGGCCTTACTGAAGAGCTCAGTGACTTTCAACATGGCACCGTCATAGGATGCCACCTTTCCAACAAGTCAGTTCGTCAAATTTCTACCCTGCTAGAACTTGCCCGGTCAACTACTGTTATTGTGAAGTTGAAATATCTAGGAGCAACAACGGTTCAGCCACAAAGTGGTAGGTCAAAAAAGCTCACAGAACGGGACCGTCGAGTTCTGAAGCGCGAAGCGTGTAAAAATCTTTGGTCCTCGGTTGCAACCCTCACTACCGAGTTCTAAACAGCCTGGGAGCTTCATAAAATGGGAGCTTCATAAAATGGGTTTCCATGGCCAAGCATCCGCATACAAGCCTAAGATCATCATGTGCAATGCCAAGCGTCGACTGGAGTGGTGTAAAGCTCGCCGCCATTGGACTCTGGACCAGTGCCAACTGTAAAGTTTGGTGGAGGAGGAATAATGGTCTGAGGCTGTTTTTCATGGTTCGGTCTAGGCCCCTTTGTTCCAGTGAAGGGAAATCTTAACGCTACAGCATACAATTACATTCTAGATAATTCTGTGCTTCCAACTTTGCAGCAACAGTTTGGGGAAGGCCCTTTCTTGTTTCAGCATGACAATTACTCCGTGCACAAAGCGAGGTCCATACAGAAATGGTTTGTCGAGATCTGTCTGGAAGAACTTGACTGGCCAGCAATGAGCCCTGACCTCAACCCCATCGAACACCTTTGGGATGAATTGGAACGCTGACTGCAAGCCAGGCCTAATAGCCCAACATCAGTGTCCAACGTCACTAATGCTCTTGTGGCTGAATGGAAGCAAGTCCCTGCAGCAATGTTCCATCATCTAGTGTAAAGCCTTCCCAGAGGAGTGGAGGCTGTTATAGCAGCAAAGGGGGAATGAGATGTTCGACGAGCAGGTGTCCACATACTTTTTGTCATGTAGTGTAGCTACTAGAACTAATGCATTAGCAAACCCGCTACAATCATGAAGAACAGTGTACAGCAAGCAGTTTAGCAGTTACACCGGCAGGCCCCAGTGGCAATAAATTAATAAAACCAAAAGTTTACCTTGACTTGGAAGAGTTCAAGTGTTGGATAGCCATAGCCAGCTAGCTAACATAGCATCCCTCTCTGTTTGTATCGGGTGTTTGAGTAGGCTAATCTAGCTAGCTGCATTTGCTAGCTAAGTAAGTGAAAGTGAGCATTTCGTGCAATTCTAAACAGTTTTCAATGACTTATGCCATGTCAATATGATATCTGAGTGAGAGTAACTAACAAAATCTTTGGTGGGCCACTGGAGAGACAGAGAGGAGAGAAAAAGGAAAGAGAGATTTTAGTTTATGTATGTCCGTTGGGTTTTCCCACAGACTTTAATGCATACCGTGTAAACACACAGGGATTGTCCTTTTGCACAAGAGACCCTACATCCCAGCATTCCCTGGAAAGATATCACATAATATCCCTGGGAAGTCCAAGTGCAGACCGACAACAATTTAATGTTTCAGATTTCAGCCAAGTGCTCTAAGTCCTATTTACCTCTCCACACCACAACATGTACAGATATGAATGCAAAGAATAGCGCTTTGATCTAAGCCCTCACACAGCCAACAAAACACATCTAACAGTAGAGCTATGTGCCAATGCATATACAACAACACGGACCCACTGTGGCTGTAGATTCACCTATAGTCACACAGACAGCGACTCAAATACACATGCGTAAAGACAGTAGTATGGCACCAAACACTCACTTGCACGCACACATACAAACACTTTAGGAAACAAAAAGTGCCCTTTAACACTGGAGTGATAATCAGTGTCTACTCAGTGAATTTGCTTTCTGGCATTATTATAATGTTCCCTGTAGGACAAAAAAGTGTATTATTAAATAATGCTAATGTATTCCTCATGGCCTGAGAACCTGAGAACATTTTTCCTTTTCTTTAGACTTAAGGATTATACAGCAATGCCCTATAATGCGGTGAAAAATCTCCCCAAGTCCAAAGTTAATCTAAACACAGAGAAGTTATGCAATGCAGAACAGCACTTGAGGAACTCAAGCACAAAGCCAAGGACTGATTATTATACCAAAAAGAGAATAAGCACATTATTCAAGTAAATCAGCGATGGAAATCATGCAAATTAATGCAAGGTTTGCATTTGCTGGTTGAAACGATGATTAATAGACAAAAATATTGCATTTTTCACCCAAAGAGAGAGGAGAGTGGATGCAAGGCAAGAGCTGACAAAGATTCATGAACCCTCTGATCCCGCTCTGCCTATATCCATTATGAGGTAAACATATGTTTAAAAGTTATGTCGTGACACACACAACTAAACTTTATACCATCTAAAAAATCCATTTGTCCACATATTGCGGGACACTGTTTTCTTTTTTATTCCTTCTGTTTTTGTGGAAAACAGCTGTTTACTTGGCCTATTGTTGAGGTCACACCCACCTTACTAAAGAGACAAACTGTTGAACTGCTAAATTGAGCACAGAATGTTCTTGTGAGGTGAGACAGCGAGAGAGAGAGAGAGAGAGAGAGAGAGAGAGAGAGAGAGAGAGAGAGAGAGAGAGAGAGAGAGAGAGAGAGAGAGAGAGAGAGAGAGAGAGCTGTGACCTACCTGTGTCCAGACTAAGGTTCAGGATGGTTCAGTCGTTTCCTCTCCTTCAGCCCCAGCTAACAAGCAGTGTCCCTGTTAGGGCCTGTTAAAGGGATAATTGAAGGATACGTCCAGGCACCACAGGCTTCCTGTTGACCAGGGCGAAGGACAACTCAGTTTGTAGAAACACTGCTGAGGCCTTGATGACGTGCTGTCCAAAACGGAATGTAGACATGGTGATGACTGCAGACCTGAAAGAGGGAAGAAGTGTTCAAATAAGGTGAACTGAGGCAAGACCGCTGCAGGGCTGTCTGTTAGGGTTCACTGGGTGTTCAGCAAATCACACTGCAGAAAGTATCTAAGGACAATACAAAGTACCACTTTCCAAAAAATCTACCGTTCATGAAACAGCTTTCAAGGTACAGAAGTCTGACAAACAAGCATGAAATGAGTGTCATCATCTAAAAATTTCAAAACGGTCTCTTCGTATCGAAAAGTCTCAATCGTAACAGAAATGAAAGAATACCCTAGTGTGAGAAACACAGTAATGAGCAATACTGAGATACTAAACCATGCGCTTCACTGGAGCCAATTGCTCATTTTGAAGCTAGTTAAAACAAAAAGGATTGTCACTATTTGCAGCAGTTCGCTTGGTGAAATTGCGTTTGTGAAATGATGAGTCCTCTCATCAGAGTGTGTCACAGATATCAAGAGCACTGCCAAGATGACGTCACATCTGACCAAGCCCTCTCTATCGGCTGTCACAGATATCCCTGCTGGAAAAATCTATTACTGCAAACATAAAATATTTGAAAGTTATCTGTCTATGTTTCTGTAAGTGTCTCGTTCTCTTTTCACTTACTTTTTCTTACCACACTAGAATAATTGTTCTTCTTCTACACAGGAATCCAGGTTTCAATTAGCATTGGCCAGTATTCAATTAGACATGGGGGGAAAAACACAAAATAATATATACTTTACCATGAACACTTGCACTTCCCAACAATGCAGAGTTAAAAAATGAATACAAATACAAATAGTAACAGAATAGGAATAAAATATACAATAATGAAGCTATATGCAGGGAGTACCAGGACCAGATCAATGTGCAGGGGTACGAGGTACTTGAGCTAGATATGAAGAGTTTCACAGACATGTACAATCTAATCACTTGATGATTTACTTTCAGAGAGACAAATAATCATGTTATTTGCAAAATGCAATGTATCCACCACACAGAGAAAAAATGTATACTTTTTTATTTTTGTTATTTAACCTTCATTTAACTAGGCAAGTCGGTTAAGAACAAATTCTTATTTACAATGACGGACTACCCCGGCCAAACCCTAACCCGGACGACGCTGGGCCAATTGTGCGCCGCCCTATGGGACTCCCAATCACGGCCAGTTGTGATACACTCTGGAATCGAACAGCCCTTACATAGCCTGGAGGTGTGTTGGGTCATTGTCCTGTTTAAAAACAAATGATAGAGGGACAAAGCACAAACCAGATGGGATGGTGTATCGCTGCAGAATGCTGTGGTAGCCATGCTGGTCAAGTGTGCCTTGAATTCTAAATAAATCACTGACAGTGTCACCAGCAAAGCACCCCCACACCATCACACATCCTCCTCCATGCTTCACGGTGGGAACAACACATGAGCAGATCATCCGTTCACCTACTCTGCGTCTCACAAAGACACGGCGGTTGGAACCAAAAATCTCAAATTTGGACTCATCAGACCAAAGGACAGATTTCCACCGGTCTAATGTCCATTGCTCATGTTTCTTTGCCCAAGCAAGTCTCTTCTTATTATTGGTGTCCTTGAGTAGTGGTTACTTTGAAGCAATTTAAACATGAAGGCCTGATTCACGCAGTTTCCTCTGAACAGATGAGGTTGAGATGTGTCTGTTACATGAACTCTGTGAAGCATTTATTTGGGCTGCAATTTCTGAGGCTGGTAACTCTAATGAACTTATCCTCTGCAACAGAGGTAACTCTGGGTCTTCCATTCCTGTGGTGGTCCTCATGAGTTTCATCATAGCGCTTGGTGGTTTTTGCGACTGAACTTGAAGAAACTTTCAAAGTTCTTGAAATTTTTCGGATTGACTGACATTCATGTATTTAAGTAATGATGGACTGTGTCACGACTTCCGCAGAAGTTGGTCCCTCTCCTTGTTCGGGCGGCGTTCGAAGTCGCCGACCTTCTAGCCATCGCTGATCCCCTTTCATTTTCCTTTGGTTTTGTCTTGTCTTGTCTTGGTTCCACCTGGTTCCAATCCCATTCATTATATGTTGTGTATTTAACCCTCTGTTCCCCCTCATTGTCCTTGTCGGTGATTGTTTGTTTGTAAGCTATGTGGAAGATATGTTCTGGTGTGCGACGGGTTTTGTACCCACTTGTATTATTTTGTATATTTTGGTTTTCTGAGTTTTTGAGCACTTATTAAACTGCTCCGTTTTATACCAAGTTCGATCTCCTGTGCCTGACTTCCCTGCCACCAGCACGCACCCTTACAGACTGTCGCTTCTCTTTGCTTATTTGAGCTGTTCTTGCCATAATATAGACTTGGTCTTTTACCAAATAGGGCTATATTCTGTATACCACCCCTACCATGTCACAACACAACTGATTGGTTCAAACACATTAAGAAGGAAAGAAATTCCACAAATTAACAAGGCACACCTGTTAACTGAAATGCAAACCTCATGAAGCTGGTTGAGAGAATGCCAAGAGTGTGGAAAGCTGTCATCAAGGCAAAGGGTGGCTACTTTGAAGAATCTCAAATATAAAATATATTTTGATTTGTTTAACACTTTTTGGGTTATTACATGATTCTATACGTGTTATTTCATAGTTTTGATGTCTTCATTATGTAGAAAATAGCAAAAATAAAGAAAAACCCTGGAATGAGTAGGTGTCCAAACTTTTGACTCATACTGTATATACTGTATATTATTTTTTATATTGATGTCACAAATGTATCATTTGTACAGTTCTTAATTAAGCATGTAGTTCGTTGTTTGTTACATTTGACTGTGTAAAACCTATCAGTACTACTTATATCTCCGAGAGTGTGGTGGATACATTGCAGACTGCAAAATAACATGATTATTATATATTATTCAATACAATATTATGAGATCTGTATGTAAAACATTTAAAGTTTTTGTCATTTAGCACATGCTCCTCTCCAGAGCAACTTGCATTCATCTTAAGATAGCTAGGTGAGACAACCACATATCACAGTCAAATATACAGGATATAAACCTTCCATTCCAGCTAAACAACGGATATATAGGATTTTATTTAAAAAAAATCTAAAACCTATTAACTACAAATATGAGAACAGTTATATTATACACGCTCATGAAAGTAGCCATAAGCAATCATTTCTGATGAAAAACAAACATAAAAAAATTGGTGTATATAGCATTTTGGAAATAAACTCTTCAAATGTACATAAAGGAAGGGTAAAGTGACTAGGCATGAGGATTGTAATAGCCTTGGTTATAGTTAAATATAAGATCCTTATATTTGTAGGTTCTTTTCAATGTGTGACCACATTTAGTAACATAAATGCCAAGTAACAAACGACATGCAACTGAATGCTAAGTAGCCATGTTCCCAACTTCCCTTATGCTCTTGCGCAGGTATTCCCAAACTGGGGTACGTCGGGGGTACGCCAAATAAAAATGTGATTCACATTTTTTTTTAATTAAACATAAAATCCAACGGGACTATACATGTGGGTGAGGTTTTTGTCTCACCTGAGTAGCCCCGTTTCACTGCCAAAAATAAAATTAAACCATCTAGTGTTCAGCGAAATAAGAACACGTCAAATACAGGTAGCCTAGTCAAATAATGAACCGTTACTCTCTCGTGGGAATTCCACTAACGGTCCGTATGTAGCCAAACGTAGCTGCAGCTCATTCCGTTTGCTCAAAATTGTATTAATTGTTTAAAAAAGGCCCCCGTCCATAGAGACACATACCAGCTCTACTGGTAGTACTGCTACAACCAGCAGTACTACACCTGCATCTGTCGACAACACAAGTTGTTCTGTTTCCACAAGCACATCCAATGCTAGCATCAGTAATTCTACATTTGTTGTTAGCCCACCAAGCATGAACACTTGACAGTTGTGAATCTGATGCAGCCGAAGAGCTACTGTCCCCTTACCCGGGAAAGCACCGAACAACAGACAGGGATGTTGAACTATCGAAGAGGCGCAAATATGATGAGAACTACAGTCGTGGCCAAAAGTTTTGAGAATGACACAAATATTAATTTCCACAAAGTTTGCTGCTTCAGTGTCTTTAGATACTGAAGATTTTAGATTTTAGATTTTTTTAGATTTTCAGATGTTACTATGGAATTCTGAAGTATAATTACAAGCATTTCATAAGTGTCAAAGGCTATTATTGACAATTACATGAAGTTGAAGCAAGAGTCAATATTTGCAGTGTTGACCCTTCTTTTTCAAGACCTCTGCAATCAGCCCTGGCATGCTGTCAATTAACTTCTGGGCCACATCCTGACTGATGGCAGCCCATTCTTGCATAATCAATGCTTGGAGTTTGTCAGAATTTGTGGGTTTTGTTTGTCCACCCGCCCCTTGAGGATTGACCACAAGTTCTCAATGGGATTAAGGTCTGGGGAGTTTCCTGGCCATGGACCCAAAATATTGATGCTTTGTTCCCCGAGCCACTTAGTTATCACTTTTGCCTTATGGCAAGATGCTCCATCATGCTGGAAAAGGCATTGTTCGTCACCAAACTGTTCCTGGATGGTTGGGAGAAGTTGCTCTCTGAGAATTTGTTGGTACCATTCTTTATTCGTGGCTGTGTTCTTAGGCAAACTTGTGAGTGAGCCCACTCCCTTGGCTGAGAAGCAACCCCACACATGAATGGTCTCAGGATACTTTACTGTTGACATGACACAGGACTGATGGTAGCGCTCACCTTGTCTTCTCCGGACAAGCTTTTTTCCGGATGCCCCAAACAACCGGAAAGGGGATTCATCAGAGAAAATGACTTTACCTCAGTCCTCAGCAGTCCAATCCCTGTACCTGTTGCAGAATATCAGTCTGTCCCTGATGTTTTTCCTGGAGAGAAGTGGCTTCTTTGCTCCCTCAATCAGCATGACAGAGTGATCTCCAGCCTTGTCCTCATCAACACTAACACCTGTGTTAACGAGAGAATCACTGACATGATGTCAGCTGGTCCTTTTGTGGCAGGGTTGAAATGCAGTGGAAATGTTTTTGGGGGATTCAGTTCATTTGCATGGCAAAGAGGGACTTTGCAATTAATTGCAATTCATCTGATCACTCTTCATACCATTCTGGAGTATATGCAAATTGAAATCATACAAACTGAGGCAGCAGACTTTGTGAAAATTCATATTTGTGTCAGTCTCAAAACCTTTGGCCACGACTATACATTGATTTGGGGTTCACTTATATTGGGAGTAGTGCCTTTCCTCAGCCACAGTGTGGTATATGTGCAAAAGTACTATCTATCTCTCAACTCGATGAAACCTTCACTCTTGCACAGAAATTTAGAAACAAAACATGCCAATTTGAAAAATAAGGCCCAGGAGTTTTTGGAGTGAGAATTAAGACGACTTTTGAGTAGTAAGACATGTATAAAAGCAACAGATACCATTAATACGAAGGGACTCAAAGCAAGTTATATGGTGAGCTACCAAGTGGCTAGGACAGGCAAGCCCCATACTATTGTGAAAGACTTAATTATTCCTGCTGTCGCGGATATGGCTGGGACCATGCTGGGGGAAAAGGCCCAAAAAATCTATACAGACAATGTCTTCATCAAACAACATCATTTCACAACGCATCAGTGACATGGCAGGAGATGTTTTGAAACAATTACTCCTTCGCATACAAGCCAGTGAATTATATGCGTTACAGCTGGATGAGTCAACAGACGTGGCGGGTCTGGCACAGCTCCTGGTATACATCCTCTTCTGCAAACCACTGGAAACCAGGACAACAGGAGAGGATATTTTTAAAGTACTGGACAGCTTTGTGACATCAAATTGACTTTGGTGGTCAAGATGTGTTGGTACCTGTACTGATGGTGCAAAAGCCATGACAGGGAGACATAGTGGAGTGGTAACGCGATTGCAAGCAGTTGCTCCCAATGCTGCTTGGGTACACTGCAGCATCCACCGAGAGGCTCTTGCTTAGAGTTTTCTTTACTGACCATAATTTTCAATTGTCTGACCGCTTGCATGATGACGAGGTTCTCACACGACTGGACTATCTGAGTGATGTTTTTTCTCGCCTGAATGATCTGAATCTAGGATTACAGGGACTCTCCGCAACTATATTCAATGTGCGGGACAAAATTGAGGCTATGATTAAGAAGTTGGAGCTCTTCTGAGTCTGCATTAACAAGGACAACACACAGGTCTTTCCATCATTGTATGCTTTTTTGCGTGCAAATAAACTCAAGCTTACGGACAATGTCAAATGTGACATAGCGAAGCACCTGAGTGAGTTGGGTGCGCAATTACGCAGATACTTTCCCAAAACTGATGACACAAACAACTGGATTTGTTATCCCCTTCATGCCCTGCCTCCAGTCCACTTACCGATATCTGAACAAAAGAGACTCATCGAATTTGCAACAAGCGTTTCTATGAAAATTGAATTTAATCAGAAGCTACTGCCAGATTTCTGGATTGGGCTGCGCTCAGAGTATCCTGCCTTGGCAAATTGCGCTGTTAAGATACTTACCTTAGAGATCCTTGTTATTCTCTATGTTTGGTTAGGTCAAGGTGTGATTTGGGTGGGCATTCTATGTTCTCTATTTCTTTGTGTTTGGACGAGTGTGGTTCCCAATCAGAGGCAGCTGTCTTTCATTGTCTCTGATTGGGGATCATACTTAGGCAGCCCTTTTTCCCTCCTTCGGTGTGGGATCTTGTCTTTGTTTGAGTGCATGTAGTTTGCACGACAAAGCGTTTCGTTTGTTGTATTGTTTATTGTTTTTCTTGCTGGAACATTTAAATAAAAGAATGTACGCCTACCACCCTGCACCTTGGTCTCCTTCCGACGACAAACGTTACAGTGGTGATCCTAACTGACCTAAGACAGGGAATTTTTACTAGGATTAAATGTCAGAAATTGTGAAAAACTGAGTTTAAATGTATTTGGCTAAGGTGTATGTGAACTTCCGACTTCAACTGTATGTGCATCCTTTCAAGCACACCCTTCTCATTAACCTGTGGTGAATTATTCACAATTTTCGATTAACAAATAAGGTTTTATATGTAAGATGGCTAAATAAAGAGCAAAATTATTGATCATTATTATGTGTGCCCTGGTCATATAAGAGCTCTTTGTTACTTCCCACGAGCCGGGTTGTGACAAAAACTCACACTCATTCTTATGTTTAATAAATGTATCGTATAGTGCGTGTGTTTGGCAGGATTACAATGAAGTCAAAAAAACAATATTTGAGAGTTCACTGACCCTGGTGTTAGAGCAGATACGCAGCTGGAGGTTGAATGTTTGAAGGATTAACCCATTCATCACCCATCTTTAATAAAATATTGCCCAATCGTTTATCAACGGTATGTTTACATTCAAACTCTGTATACTGTTATTACATAATGTATCTATCAAGGGGACAGTTTACAATCACAACTGAACCTTTACTGTGAGCATGACCCATAAAGTAACTTCTTATCTTCTCAAAACTATACCTGTAACTATGTTAAACACCACAGTTAAATTTAACTGTTCTGTCTTTGGCTAGCCAACAAGCACGCTCATAAACAGAATAAACAACATTCAATGTATCTTTTAACCATGTTCTTTTTTTCCCTTCTTTTTTTATTTTAGAGAAGTGATCATTCTTTCAAAGTTTTACAGGTCCAGTCTCCCTACTGGCTTTCTCAATCGTCCTGAACATGTGACGTTAGTCCCTATTCCTGTTTTTGGAAGAGTCACATCCCTGTGAGGAGAAACAGTTTGTGTCTCCCCTGACTCACCAGACACCTCAGAGGTCAGGGGCACATTCTTTGTGATCTGGTCTGGTGTCCTTGTGCTTGGCACTAACTGTAGATGGTGCCCTTTCCTTCTGAACTGCCCCCCTTGGGCAGTTTCCACCCGGTATGACTGTGGGGTGGAGCTGGGGCCTTGAACAACAGCTGGTGTCATCCAGTGTTTTTGTACATCAAGTTTCATGAGCACTGTGTCCCCAGGGCTGTGATGGAAGGTTTCTGACTCCATTCATGCGGTCGTAGTAAAACGCCGGCTTCCGTTTTGCAGCAGCGTCTGCCTGTCTGACCTCCTGGTCAGGCCAGTTTGGTTTCAGATTCTCTTCAAATGAAGGGAGGGTTGTCCTGATGCTTCTCCCCATCAGTAGTTCAGCCGGGCTGAACCCTGTCGATGTTGAGGGAGTGGCTTTGTACGTCAGCAGCGCGAGCAGAGGGTCTGTCTGCTTGAGCATCCACTTGGCTGTCTGTACAGCTGTCTCCACATGTCCATTACTCTGTGGGAAGTGGGGCCGCTTGTCAAATGTATGAAGTAATACTCCTTACTGAGTTATTTTAGCTCTGTACTTGCCAACTAGGGGCCATTATCGCTAACCATGCTGTTGAACTGGGGGCCATTATCGCTAACTATGCTGTTGAACTGGGGGCCATTATCGCGACTGGTTTCCAGTCCTCACCATGCTGTTGAAGGACGCCTCTACTCCGCAGCTGCTGGCATCAGTTAACATTGCTGTGGGCTTCCTGGAATCATATTAAGTTAACACAGGAGCAGTGGTTAGTGAGTGTTTAAGTCTCTGAAATGCTGCCTCCTGTGTGTGTCCCCAGGCCCACTCTACATTTGTTTTGAGGAGCTCGTAGAGCGGCTGTCCCACAGTAGATAGCACCGGAATGTATTTCCCCACATACTGTACCATCCTGAGGAAACGCTTCAGCTAGCATATGGTCTGGGGCTGGGGGAAGTTGCTTATCCCCATGACCTTTTCCAGGTCTGGCCTGATTCTGTTATGTCAATGATGTGCCCCAGGAAGAAAAGCTGGCTTTGTTTGAACTTACACTTGTCGTTGTTGAGCCCCGTCGCGGACCAGGATGTCTTGCTCCCAGACAGACTAAATAACTTCTTTGCTCGCTTTGAGGACAATACAGTGCCACTGACACGGCCCGCTACCAAAACCTGCGGACTCTCCTTCACTGCAGCCGACGTGAGTAAAACATTTAAACGTGTTAACCCTCGCAAGGCTGCAGGCCCAGACGGCATCCCCAGCCGCGTCATCAGAGCATGCGCAGACCAGCTGGCTGGTGTGTTTACGGACATATTCAATCAATCCTTATCCCAGTCTGCTATTCCCACATGCTTCAAGAGGGCCACCATTGTTCCTGTTCCCAAGAAAGCTAAGGTAACTGAGCTAAACGACTACCACCCTGTAGCACTCACTTCCGTCATCATGAAGTGCTTTGAGAGACTAGTCAAGGACCATATCACCTCCACCCTACCTAACACCCTAGACCCACTCCAAATTGCTTACCGCCCCAATAGGTCCACAGACGACGCAATCGCAACCACACTGCACACTGCCCTAACCCATCTGGACAAGAGGAATACCTATGTGAGAATGCTGTTCATCGACTACAGCTCAGCATTTAACACCATAGTACCCTCCAAACTCGTCATCAAGCTCGAGACCCTGGGTCTCGACCCCGCCCTGTGCAACTGGGTCCTGGACTTCCTGACGGGCCGCCCCCAGGTGGTGAAGGTAGGTAACAACATCTCCACCCCGCTGATCCTCAACACTGGGTCCCCACAAGGGTGCGTTCTGAGCCCTCTCCTGTACTCCCTGTTCACCCACGACTGCGTGGCCATGCACGCTTCCAACTCAATCATCAAGTTTGCGGACGACACTACAGTGGTAGGCTTGATTACCAACAACGACGAGACGGCCTACAGGGAGGAGGTGAGAGCCCTCGGAGTGTGGTGTCAGGAAAATAACCTCACACTCAACATCAACAAAACAAAGGAGATGATTGTGGACTTCTGGAAACAGCAGAGGGAGCACCCCCCTATCCACATCGACGGGACAGTAGTGGAGAGGGTAGTAAGTTTTAAGTTCCTCGACGTACACATCACGGACAAACTGAATTGGTCCACCCACACAGACAGCGTTGTGAAGAAGGCGCAGCAGCGCCTCTTCAACCTCAGGAGGCAGAAGAAATTTGGCTTGTCACCAAAAGCACTCACAAACTTCTACAGATGCACAATCGAGAGCATCCTGTCGGGCTGTATCACCGCCTGGTACGGCAACTGCTCCGCCCACAAACGTAAGGCTCTCCAGAGGGTAGTGAGGTCTGCACAACGCATCACTGGGGGCAAACTACCTCCCCTCCAGGATACCTACACCACCCGATGTCACAGGAAGGCCATAAAGATCATCAAGGACAACAACCACCCGAGCCACTGCCTGTTCACCCCGATATCATCCAGAAGACAAGGTCAGTACAGGTGCATCAAAGCAGGGACCGAGAGACTGAAAAACAGCTTCTATCTCAAGGCCATCAGACTGTTAAACAGCCACCACTAACCTTGAGTGGCTGCTGCCAACATACTGACTCAACTCCAGCTCACTTTAATAATGGAAATTGATGGAAATTGATCAAAAATGTATCACTAGCCACTTTAAACAATGCCACTTAATATAATGTATATTTATATATTGTACTCTATATCATCTACTGCATCTTGCCATCTTTATGTAATACATGTATCACTAGCCACTTTAAACTATGCCACTTTTATGCTTACATACCCTACATTACTCATCTCATATGTATATACTGTACTCGATACCATCTACTGCATCTTGCCTATGCCGTTCTGTACCATCACTCATTCATATATCTTTATGTACATATTATTTATCCCTTTACACTTGTGTGTATAAGGTAGTAGTTGTGGAATTGTTAGGTTAGATTACTCGTTGGTTATTACTGCATTGTCGGAACTAGAAGCACAAGCATTTAGCTACACTCGCATTAACATCTGCTAACCATGTGTATGTGACAAATAAAAATTGATTTGATTTGATTTGAGCTTGAGGCCTGTTGCAACAACGACTGAGCACGTTTCCCAGGCACTTGTCATGTTTCTGCTCAGAGTTGGCATAGATCAGTACATCGTCCATGTACAGTGGGGCAAAAAAGTATTTAGTCAGCCACCAATTGTGCAAGTTCTCCCACTTAAAAAGATGAAAGAGGCCTGTAATACACTTCAACTATGACAGACAAAATGAGAAAAAAAAATCCAGAAAATCACATTGTAGGATTTTTAATGAATTTATTTGCAAATTATGGTGGAAAATAAGTATTTGGTCACCTACAAACAAGCAAGATTTCTGGCTCTCACAAACCTGTAACTTCTTCTTTAGGAGGCTCCTCTGTCCTCCACTCGTTACCTGTATTAATGGCACCTGTTTGAACTTGTTATCAGCATAAAAGACACCTGTCCACAACCTCAAACAGTCACACTCCAAACTCCACTATGGCCAAGACCAAAGAGCTGTCAAAGGACACCCGAAACAAAATTGTAGACCTGCACCAGGCTGGGAAGACTGAATCTGCAATAGGTAAGCAGCTTGGTTTGAAGAAATGAACTGTGGGAGCAATTATTAGGAAATGGAAGACATACAAGACCACTGATAATATCCCTCGATCTGGGGCTCCACGCAAGATCTCACCCCGTGGGGTCAAAATGATCACAAGAACGGTGAGCAAAAATCCCAGAACCACACGGGGAGAGCTGGGACCAAAGTAACAAAGCCTACCATCAGTAACACACTACGCCGCCAGGGACTCAAATCCTGCAGTGCCAGACGTGTCCCCCTGCTTAAGCCAGTACATGTCCAGGCCCGTCTGAAGTTTGCTAGAGAGCATTTGGATGATCCAGAAGAAGATTGGGAGAATGTCATATGGTCAGATGAAAACAAAATATAACTTTTTGGTAAAAACTCAACTCGTCGTGTTTGGAGGACAAAGAATGCTGAGTTGCATCCAAAGAACACCATACCTACTGTGAAGCATGGGGGTGGAAACATCGTGCTTTGGGGCTGTTTTTCTGCAAAGGGACCAGGACGACTGATCCGTGTAAAGGACAGAATGAATGGGGCCATGTATCGTGAGATTTTGAGTGAAAACCTCCTTCCATCAGCAAGGGCATTGAAGATGAAACGTGGCTGGGTCTTTCAGCATGACAATGATCCCAAACACACCGCCCGGGCAACGAAGGAGTGGCTTCGTAAGAAGCATTTCAAGGTCCTGGAGTGGCCTAGCCAGTCTCCAGATCTCAACCCCATAGAAAATCTTTGGAGGGAGTTGAAAGTCCGTGTTGCCCGGCAACAGCCCCAAAACATCACTGCTCTAGAGGAGATCTGCATGGAGGAATGGGCCAAAATACCAGCAACAGTGTGTGAAAACCTTGTGAAGACTTACAGAAAACGTTTGACCTCTGTCATTGCCAACAAAGGGTATATAACAAAGTATTGAGATAAACTTTTGTTATTGACCAAATACTTATTTTCCACCATAATTTGCAAATAAATTCATAAAAAATCGAACAATGTGATTTTCTGGATTTTTTTTCTCATTTTGTCTGTCATAGTTGAAGTGTACCTATGATGAAAATTACAGGCCTCTCTCATCTTTTTAAGTGGGAGAACTTGCACAATTGGTGGCTGACTAAATACTTTTTTGCCCCACTGTATATAGCCACACCCTCGAGCCATGAAGAGTTTCCGTCATTTTCCTTTGAAAAATCATGGGGGCACTGGATATCCCAAATGGGAGAAGTTTGAAACAGTATCTCCCAAAAGGGGTGAGTAGTCAGTCAGAAAGTAGTCAGCTTGCTACTCTCCTCATGAAGAAGGATTTGGTAGAACCCACTAGTTGCATCTAACGAGGTGGACACTTCGGCTCCTGACAGTTTTGACACGATTTCCTTCTTTTCACTACTATGTTCAGTGGTTTTAGATCGACACAGATTGGTATGTTGTCATTTGGCTTTAGCACTGGCAACATAGCAGCACACCATTCTGTCGACTCTATTACTTTTACCGCTATGTCCTCATTTTCCATGCAATTTAGCTCCCTTTTCACTTTAACCATTAGCGGCACTCGCCTGTCTGCATGTACTGCGTATAGCTGGGCATACTCTTTTAAGACTATTTTCACTGGTTCAGTTTTTAGCTTCCCGCAGGACCCAAAAACATCACTGACCTCATTTATGCGTTTAACCAGGCCCATATCTACAGCAGTTACACGGCTAAGCAGATTCTTGACACCCCCTCCTGGTATCACATACACAAGGAAACTGTACTGTTGTCCCTTGTAACTAGTGTTAGCCTGAAACTGACCTAGACACTTTAACTCGGCCACTGGGCTGCAATTTTCTCCTCAGTGAGAGTTGGTTAAAAGTCTCTTCACTAATAATGCTTGCGTCTGCGTCTGTGTCTATTTTAATGCTTGTAGGGGTGCCCCCTATGTTGAGCAGTGCAGTCCAGTTTTTCTCACTAGCCTCCTTGCTAACTGAGCCCAGAACATGGACTTGATCTCTCTCTTCTGTGATGTCACAGATTGTGGTTTGCTTTTACACACACATTCCCAATGTCCTTTCTTATTTTAGTTGTTGCAAGTGCTTTTGAACGCTGAGCATTTTCCCAGTTAGCATGTCTGCTTTTATCACATCTTTCACAGTTCCTTGCATTGTGGCTTGTTTTAGTGCCACCAAATCCTTGACTCAAGACCCTTTTCTCCCCATAGCCTGCTCTCGTTCTATCGGAGATGCTACTAGCTACATACTGTATTAGCCCGTGCTGCGGTTCCCCCATCTGCAAGCTAATCTGCTCAGCAACATCCCCCGACTGCCGCACTTTTTGAATAGCCTGTGCTAACGTCAATGTCGGCATCAACTGTAACTTTTGAGAGAATTCTTTGTCTGTGCCCACTACTAAACGGTCTCAGATATGTTCTTCCCTTTTAGCACCGAAATCACAGTTCTCAGATAGCTCATAAGGAGCTCTGATGTACAGTACATTCTGCCTTTTCTCTCTCTCTTTGGCTGCGTTGGTAAAAACATGCACACTCGTTAATGAGATTCCGTTGTGGAATGAAGTAGTTGTCATACTTTCCCAACACTATTTCAAAGTTTGTTTCATCCTCCTCCTGAGCGAATTCAAATGAGCTGAGTATTTTCTCTGCCTCACTGCCCATTTCGTAGATTAGCGAACTGACCTGGACGACCCCATCATCTTTGTCCAGTTTTGTCGCTGTCCTGAAACGACAGAATCTCTGTCTCCACTCCAGCCATTCTGCGGGGCTTTCGAACTTGAATTGCTTTGGCGGGTTTAACTTTTTTGTCGCCCTCGTCGTTAGATTTGATGGTCGGCTACACAAAGTCTACTTCAGACACCATGTGATGGCCTTGGTTATAGTTAAATATAATATACTTTTATTTGTAGGTTATTTTCAATGTGTTAAGTAGTCATGTTCTCAACTGCACTCATGCTCTAGCGCAGTGGTTCCCAACCTTTTTCGGTTACTGTACCACTAACTGAATTTTGCTCTGCGGCTATGGAACCCTGACCTGTTCACTGTGATTACTTTTATTTTGATGCTGGTCATTTATGAACATTTGAACATCTTGGCCATGTTCTGCTATAATCTCCACCCGGCACAGCCAGAAGAGGACTGGCCACCCCTCATAGCCTGGTTCCTCTCTAGGTTTCTTCCTAGGTTTTGGCCTTTCTAGGGAGTTTTTCCTAGCCACCGTGCTTCTACACCTGCATTGCTTGCTGTTTGAGGTTTTAGGCTGGGTTTCTGTACAGCACTTTGATATATCAGCTGATGTAAGAAGGGCTACATAAATACATTTGATTTGATTTGATTTAAAAGTTTTACTCACATCGGTCATGGAGAGCGAGATCACACAGTCATTCCGAACAACAGGGGCTTTCATGCAAGACTCTGCATTGTTTTCCTCAAAGTGAACATAAAAAGCATTCGTATAGTCACTGTGGGGAAGATGTCATCTATGCACTTATTGATGAAGCCCGTGACTGATGTGGTAAACTACTCAATATTATCGGATGAGTCCCAGGACATTTACCAGTCTGTACTAGCAAAACAGTCTTGTAGCCTCGTGTTTGCTTTATCAGACCATCAGACCACTTCTGTATTGAGCGCGTCACTGGTACTTCTTGTTTGGGCTTTTGTTTGTAAACAGGAAGCAGGAGGATAGAGTCATGGTATGATTTGCCGAAAAAGAGGTTGAGGGCCTAGTATGTTGTTCTGTGGGTAGAATAATAGTGGTCTAGAGTTTTAGCGTCCCTAGTGGCGCAGGAGACGTGTAGGTAGAAGTGAGGTAGAAACGCAGAAACGCTGCCTCTGGGTGCGTGGTTTCCTGTTTGTTTATGGCCCAATACAGTTTGTTGAGTGACAAAGTGGTGTTGGCTTGTGGAGGGATGTAGACAGCTGTGATAATAATTACAGATAAGGACTCTCTTTGTAGGTAAAAAAAAGTCTGCAGCTTACCATGAGGTATTCCATATCAGGGAGCAAAAGCTCGAGATTTCCTTCACACTGGAAGCAGTGCACCAGTTGTTGTTTATGAAGAGGCACACCTCTCCAACTTTGGAATTGCCTGAGGCTGCGGTCAACTGATCATGCCGCTGCATGGAGAAACCACTGAGTACTATGTTCATAGATTGAGCCAGCCAAGTTTCTGCAAGGCATATAATATTGCAGTTTTTGAAGTCTCTCTAATAGCAGACTCTCGAACGAAGCTCATCCATCTTATTCTCGAGTAACTGGAGGGGATTGCAACTCTCTCTAAACTATAACTAGGGCCCAGTTATAGTTTCCTGTTTAGACCAGTATGTCAAAATCCTTGGTACACACAGCTGGCTACATACTGTGCTGTGGTATATTCTGCACCAATGGCCTACCTACACAAGTGCATGACTTTGAGGCTGAAAATGAAATTCAAAAGCACAGAGTGTGTAAAATTACCAGAGTAAAAAATAAACAAAAAATCCTCTAGGATGCATCCCTCTCTAAAAACGTTCTAACGTGACCGCTCAATTTAATTACACCTAATGACTGTGAGAAGATCCACTTTTGAAATGTGTGAATTACTTATTGTAATGAGGTTAAATGAGGCCTAAGCGATTACACGGGCCTGTCTCCGAGGGCTCTGTGGCCCAACAGAGGCTGCATGGGAGAGGAGACTAAGGAGACGGGCTGAGGCCTGGAGATAATCACGCCGTGTTTCTCTCTCTCAGCGTCTCCGTCACACTCTCTCCGTTTCCGCACTCTCTGAACTGCAACATGGTGCCTTTGGTACAGTAAGCACACATAGAGAGGAGAGAAGCAAAAGAGAGATGGAACTTGAGAAAGAGAAAGAGAGAAGCTGAGCCCTGGGTGGATTTGGAACTGGTCCCAGCAGATACATTCACACACAAGCTCACCAGCTGTCTCCTGCATTAATATTCCAAATGGACTCCAACAATTCCACAACTAAAAATTTGAATGAAGAATTGAGTTTATTGCACACAGCGATGACCCAATTAACATTAGCTTTCGACCATTTTCATCAAAGTTATTTGAAAATGCTATAGCCCTTTAAGTTTGGCAATATTGAAACCACTGTGTGTGTGTGTGTGTGTGTGTGTGTGTGTGTGTGTGTGTGTGTGTGTGTGTGTGTGTGTGTGTGTGTGTGTGTGTGTGTGTGTGTGTGTGTGTGTGTGTGTGTGTGTGTGTGTGTGTGTGTGTCAGTGGAGGCTCCTCAGAGGAGGAAGGAAATTCACTGAGTGAATTTCTGAAAAAGTTTAATAGTGTAACATTAAAATAGTTGTCAGTTTTATATAAAACTACACTAAATATATTCACGTCACCAAATAATGGATTCATACTCACTGCTTTGCACTGAAGGTCTATAGGTAGCCTCAAATAGTGTAGCCGGGGGACAGCTATTTTTCACCCTCTGGGTACATTGACTTATATACAAAACCTACAGTAGGAGGAGGCTCATGGTTCCCACCCCCTTCCATAGACTTACACAGTAATTATGACAACTTCCGGAGGATGTCCTCTAACCTACAGTATTAGAGCTTGTGCAGCATGAACTGACATCTTGTCCATCCAATCAAATGATCAGAAATTGAATAAGCTACGGCTAGCAAGCACTGCAGCGCATAAAGGGCCGGGTCAGTAGGCAGGTTGGTAGTCATTTAAGAACATTAAGGTAACCTGCCTAAATGACTACTGACCCGTAGCACTCACGTTTGTAGCCATGAAGTACCTTGAAAAGCTGGTCATGGCTCACATCAACACCATCATCCCAGAAACCTTAGAACCACTCCAATTTGCATACCGCCCAAACAGATCCACAGATGATGCCTTCTCTATTGCACTCCACACTGCCCTTTCCCACCTGGAAAGAAGGAACACCTACAGTGGGGAGAACAAGTATTTGATACACTGCCGATTTTGCAGGTTTTCCTACTTACAAAGCATGTAGAGGTCTGTAATTTTTATCACAGGTACACTTCAACTGTGAGAGACAGAATCTAAAACAAAAATCCAGAAAATCACATTGTATGATTTTTAAGTAATTAATTTGCATTTTATTGCATGACATAAGTATTTGATACATCAGAAAAGCAGAACTTAATATTTGGGACAGAAACCTTTGTTTGCAATTACAGAGATCATATGTTTCTTGTAGTTCTTGACCAGGTTTGCACACACTGCAGCAGGGATTTTGGCCCACTCCTCCATACAGACCTTCTCCAGATCCTTCAGGTTTCGGGGCTGTCGCTGGGCAATACGGACTTTCAGCTCCCTCCAAAGATTTTCTATTGGGTTCAGGTCTGGAGACTGGCTAGGCCACTCCAGGACCTTGAGATGCTTCTTACGGAGCCACTCCTTAGTTGCCCTGGCTGTGTGTTTCGGGTCGTTGTCATGCTGGAAGACCCAGCCACGACCTATCTTCAATGCTCTTACTGAGGGAAGGAGGTTGTTGGCCAAGATCTCGCGATGCATGGCCCCATCCATCCTCCCCTCAATACGGTGCAGTCATCCTGTCCCCTTTGCAGAAAAGCATCCCCAAAGAATGATGTTTCCACCTCCAAGCTTCACGGTTAGGATGGTGTTCTTGGGGTTGTACTAATCCTTCTTCTTCCTCCAAACACGGCGAGCGGAGTTTAGACCAAAAAGCTCTATTTTTGTCTCATCAGACCACATGACCTTCTCCAATTCCTCCTCTGGATCATCCAGATGGTCATTGGCAAACTTCAGACGGGCCTGGACATGCGCTGGCTTGAATAGGGGGACCTTGCGTGCGCTGCAGGATTTTAATCCATGACGGCGTAGTGTGTTACTAATGGTTTTCTTTGAGACTGTGGTCCCAGCTCTCTTCAGGTCATTAACCAGGTCCTGCCGTGTAGTTCTGGGCTGATCCCTCACCTTCCTCATGATCATTGATGCCCCACGAGGTGAGATCTTGCATGGAGCCCCAGACCGAGGGTGATTGACCGTCATCTTGAACTTCTTCCATTTTCTAATAATTGCGCCAACAGTTGTTGCCTTCTCACCAAGCTGCTTACCTATTGTCCTGTAGCCCATCCCAGCCTTGTGCAGGTCTACAATTTTATCCCTGATGTCCTTACACAGCTCTCTGGTCTTGGCCATTGTGGAGAGGTTGGAGTCTGTTTGATTGAGTGGGTGGACAGGTGTCTTTTATACAGGTAACGAGTTCAAACAGGTGCAGTTAATACAGGTAATGAGTGGAGAACAGGAGGGCTTCTTAAAGAAAAACTAACAGGTCTGTGAGAGCCGGAATTCTTACTGGTTGGTAGGTGATCAAATACTTATGTCATGCAATAAAATGCGAATTAATTACTTAAAAATCATACAATGTGATTTTCTGGATTTTTGTTTTAGATTCCGTCTCTCACAGTTGAAGTGTACCTATGATAAAAATGACAGACCTCTACATGCTTTGTAAGTAGGAAAACCTGCAAAATCGGCAGTGTATCAAATACTTGTTCTCCCCACTGTATGTGAGAATGCTATTCATTGACTACAGCTCAGCGTTCAACACCATAGTGCCCTCAAAGCTAATCAATAATCTAAGGACCCTGGGACTAAACACCTCCCTCTGCAACTGGTTCCTGGACGTCCTGACAGGCCGCCCCCCAGGTGGTAAGGGTAGGTAACAACACATCCGCCACGCTGATCCTCAACACAAGGGCCCCTCAGGGGTGCGTGCACAGTCCCTCCTGTACTCCCTGTTCACTCATGACTGCACGGCCAGGCACAACTCCAAAACCATCATTACATTTGCAGATGACACAACAGTGGTAGGCCTGATCACCGACAACGATGAAACAGCCTATAAGGAGGACGGTGTGGTGCCAGGACAACAACCTCTCCCTCAACGTGATCAAGACAAAGGAGATGATTGTGGACTACAGGAAAAAGAGGACCAAGCATACCCCCATTCTCATCGACAGGGCTGTAGTGGTGCAGATTGAGAGCTTCAAGTTCTTTGGTGTCCAAATCACTAACAAACTTACATGGTCCAAGCACACCAAGACAGTCGTGAAGAGGGCACGTCAAAACCTATTCCCCCTCAGGAGACTGAAAAGATTTGGCATGGGTCCTCAGGTCCTCAAAAGGATCTACAGCTGCACCATCGAGAGCATCCTGACGGGTTGCATCACTGCCTGGTATGGCAACTGCTCGGCCTCCGACCGCAAGGCACTACAGAGGGTAGTGCGAATGGCCCAGTACATCACTGGGGCCAAGCTTCCTGCCATCCAGGACCTCTATACCAGAGGAAGGCCCTACAAATTGTCAAAGACTCCAGCCACCCTAGCCATAGACTGTTCTCTCTGCTACCGCACGGCAAGCGGTACCGGAGCGCCAAGTCTAGGTCCAAGAGACTTCTAAACAGCTTCTACCCCCAAGCCATGAGACTCCTGAACATCTAATCAAATGGCTACCCAGACTATTCACATTGACCCCCCCTCCCTTTTACACCACTGCTACTCTCTGTTATTACCTATGCATAGTCACTTTAATAGTAACTCTACCTACAGTACATGTACATATTACCTCAATTACCTCGACACCGGTGCCCACGCATATTAACTCTGTACCGGTACCCCCTGTATATAGCCCAGCTACCGTTATTTTACTGCTGCTCTTTAATTATTTGTTATTTTTATCTCTTACTTTTTTAAAATGTATTTTCTTAAAATTGCATTGTTGGTTAAGGGCTTGTAAGTAAGAATTTCACTGTAAGGTCTACACCGGTTGTATTTGGCGCATGTGACAAATACAATTTGATTTGATCTCACCTGTTAGCTGGCGGTGAACTATGTGGCCATTGAGGACAGCAGTGTCAATCAGATGGAAAAATATATTCTTATACCACTTGGTAGTTTTCCAAGCACATTCCACAAATCTGTTTATATCGTCCCACCTTAACTAGTGGTTAAAGCATTGGGCCAGTAACTGGAAGGTTGCTGGATCGAATCCCCAAGATGACAAGGTACAAATCTGTCGTTCTGCCCCTGAGCAAAACAGTTAACCCACTGTTCCCCAGGCGCCAAAGACGTGGATGTCGATTAAGGCAGCCCCGCACCTCTCCGATTAAAAGGGGTTTGGGTTAAATGTGGAAGAATCATTTCAGTTGAATACATTCAGTTGGACAACTGACTAGGTATCCCTCTTTCCCTTTCCCACTGCCCCTATTTTGGGGTTATAGTCAAGTACACAGTCTGGTTAGATTTTTCTCTTTCACGTCAGGTGGTCCACCTTCCCTGTGGCCGACATGGTTACTGTATGGACAATGGAGAGGACATGGACGTCTTGTTTGTCATGCCACTTTACTACCAGCTGTTGATCGTTCTTCTTGAACTCCACCTCCCACTCTGCATCTTCCAGCTTCCGAATGCCGGCATCCCCTTACAGTTCGACCAGACTGTGCCAAAGGCCACTGTGCAGTTGGAGAGCAGAGTCTGGAAGAGTGTGGGGTGGCTGTACCAATTGTCCACATACAAAGTGTGGCCCTTCCCGAGATGAGGAGCCAGCATGATCATCACCATAGACCCAGACATCCCAAACCCCTCATAATGTTGGATGTCAGTGGTGGACCTTGTGTAGACTAGAATGTCCACGACAAATCCTTTCTTCACGTCGCACATAACAAAGAACTTGACCCCAAACCTGTGCCTTTTGGAGGGAATATATTGACAGAATGCCAGCCTACCCTACTTGTCAATGCTTAGGTCCTTGTATGGCACAATGACCCAACCAAATGCTGATGTCAGGCTGGTAAGAACATTTCTTATTTTGTGTAAGGAGTCATTTAGGTTAGCAGTAGTATTGTTGATTAAATGCAGGCATCACAGCAGAACTAGGAAGCGGTCTTGGGGAAAAAAGAGTGGCAAGGAAGGGAGTTGCAAACATAGTATTTCCGTAGGGAGTTCTTCTTCACTATTCACATGAGAAAGACTGTCACCAGGAAGGTACAGTGGGGAGAACAAGTATTTGATACACTGCCGATTTTGCAGGTTTTCCTACTTACAAAGCATGTAGAGGTCTGTAATTTTTTATAATAGGTAAACTTCAACTGTGAGAGACAGTTGTGAGAGACAAAAATGGCTGTGAGAGACAAAAATCCAGAAAATCACATTGTATGATTTTTAAGTAATTCATTTGCATTTTATTGCATGACATACATTTACATTACATTTTAGTCATTTAGCAGACGCTCTTATCCAGAACGACTTACAGTAGAGTGCATACATTACATAAGTATTTGATACATCAGAAAAGCAGAACTTAATATTTGGTACAGAAACCTTTGTTTGCAATTACAGAGATCATACGTTTCCTGTAGTTCTTGACCAGGTTTGCACACACTGCAGCAGGGATTTTGGCCCACTCCTCCATAAAGACCTTCTCCAGATCCTTCAGGTTTCGGGGCTGTCGCTGGGCAATACGGACTTTCAGCTCCCTCCAAAGATGTTCTATTGGGTTCAGGTCTGGAGACTGGCTAGGCCACTCCAGGACCTTGAGATGCTTCTTACGGAGCCACTCCTTAGTTGCCCTGGCTGTGTGTTTCGGGTCGTTGTCATGCTGGAAGACCCAGCCACGACCAATCTTCAATGCTCTTACTGAGGGAAGGAGGTTGTTGGCCAAGATCTCGCGATACATGGCCCCATCCATCCTCCCCTCAATACGGTGCAGTCGTCCTGTCCCCTTTGCAGAAAAGCATCCCCAAAGAATGATGTTTCCACCTCCATGCTTCACGGTTGGGATGGTGTTCTTGGGGTTGTACTCATCCTTCTTCTTCCTCCAAACACAGCGAGTGGAGTTTAGACCAAAAAGCTCTATTTTTGTCTCATCAGATCACATGACCTTCTCCCATTCCTCCTCTGGATCATCCAGATGGTCATTGGCAAACTTCAAACGGGCCTGGACATGCGCTGGCTTGAGCAGGGGGACCTTGCGTGCGCTGCAGGATTTAAATCTATGACGGCGTAGTGTGTTACTAATGGTTTTCTTTGAGACTGTGGTCCCAGCTCTCTTCAGGTCATTGACCAGGTCCTGCCGTGTAGTTCTGGGCTGATCCCTCACCTTCCTCATGATCATTGATGCCCCACGAGGTGAGATCTTGCATGGAGCCCCAGACCGAGGGTGATTGACCGTCATCTTGAACTTCTTTCATTTTCTAATAATTGCGCCAACAGTTGTTGCCTTCTCACCAAGCTGCTTGCCTATTGTCCTGTAGCCCATCCCAGCCTTGTGCAGGTCTACAATTTCATCCCTGATGTCCTTACACAGCTCTCTGGTCTTGGCCATTGTGGAGAGGTTGGAGTCTGTTTGATTGAGTGTGTGGACAGGTGTCTTTTATACAGGTAACGAGTTCAAACAGGTGCAGTTAATACAGGTAATGAGTGGAGAACAGGAGGGCTTCTTAAAGAAAAACTAACAGGTCTGTGAGAGCAGGAATTCTTACTGGTTGGTAGGTGATCAAATACTTATGTCATGCAATAAAATGCAAATTAATTACTTAAAAATCATACAATGTGATTTTCTGGATTTTTGTTTTAGATTCCGTCTCTCACAGTTGAAGTGTACCTATGATAAAAATGACAGACTTCTACATGCTTTGTAAGTAGGAAAACCTGCAAAATCGGCAGTGTATCAAATATTTCTTCTCCCCACTGTATATATTTCACTAATTGTGATTGTCACCCATTTAGTGAGTTTCTCCATCACTCCTGGCTCTCTTCTCTCCTGTAGCTCCAAGGCATAGTGATTGATCTCCTCCACTATCTCCCACCAACTCCTCTGTCAGAAACAGCTTGAATCATTCTGCCTCAGAGGGAGATGACAAGGGGCTTTGCACTCCAGACTAGGACTCATCAAAGCCAACAGCAGGTCCAGGAGGGGTGAAATGGCTGGCGGCCTTCCAGCTACTGCAGACCTCCCGTACTTCGCCTACTGTTGTCCTGCATCCATCGTCAGCATCTTCAGAGGGAGCTGGAACTTTGTCGGTGGGCAAGGAGTCCTCAGATTCAGGTCTCTCAATGGCCACAAAGTTGGGGGGCAGCTCATCACTGTCACTGTCAGAATCTGATTCCTGACTTTCATACTTAGACTTTACTTCTTAGGGCTAAGCCCCTTTTTTCTCCACTTCCTGTCTGAATGACGTGCCCAAAGTAAACTGCCTGTTGCTCAGGCCCTGAAGCCAGGATATGCATATAATTGGTACCATTGGAAAGAAAACACTTTGAAGTTTCTAGAAATGTTAAAATAATGTAGGATAATATAACACAATAGATATGGTAGGAGAAAATCCAAGAAAAAACAACCAGATGTTTTGTTGTTGAGGTTGACGTTACTACCCTGCATGAATCTGCATATAGCTAACCAACCAGGTTCAACCAGGTTTATAGGCTAATGTTAGCTAGCTAACATTAGCCTATAACTAGGAAAGCAAATGGCTCTAAGATACGAATAATATTACTACACAGATCAGCCAGCTCACGTTAGCTAGCTAGCTAACAGTACACTAAAATGAAATTAAAACTACTTTCTGACAAAATCAGAAACGTGTAATATATGAAAATGTAGCTAGCTAGACTATCTTACCCATATACACGGATGGCTACTTCTCACGCTCTGTCACGGATGCTATGGTTGCCCTTAGTTTGAAGATGTAGTCCGGAGACAGGTGTTTTCTACATCTCCTTAGCTATCATATTCTAATTCCACTGATTTAAAAACTTGGTCCTCCAGAAAGTGGAGAGCAACACTTATGCAGTTCTATTACGCAACATAATTTTTTAAAGCCTCATTAGACAGGATAACCTACACATACTGACCAGCTCAAATAAACAGAAGCGTGCAACATGGCAGACCAATCCAAACTCATCTCTCGGGATGTCCAGCCCACTCATTATCTCAGCCAACCATGGATAGCAGGAAGGTTGCTCCCTTTTTCTGTGGCTAAACCAACTAGGCTCGTAATTTAAAAAATGTATTCATATTTACAGATGACATACAAGTTTGTTATTATGGCAAATGAAAGTTCACATGTTCCAGAAGACATGTTCCAGAAATAAATAAAAAGTTTACGTCCTGTGAAGTAGTGATGCATGACATACGCCTAGTTTCCTGAAATTAGTCACATATGTGCTAATGCGTATCTATAGGTACATTGCAACCATATTTGAATCAGCAATATTTTTTTCTCAAAACCATTAAAGTTGTGGAAGGACATTTCCAGAGCACATCATCATTATTATTATCAAAGACAATTTTGCTTTCGACTCGCCAATCAACAACACAATTTCATTCAGAATCAAAAATATCCTTTAAGACATTCACAGAATACTTAATCAACACATCAGCATATCAACAATACTTTTATTGACACACTTCTTAATTTGCCTTTTTTCCCTCCAATCAGCTCCTATCTGCAAGAGTGTAGCTTTAGATCCCACGAGTATGATCTGACCTCTTAAGTCAGGGGGTCGACTCAATCACTGCAACACACAGTTTTACACACTGGCCGGGAAATGGCTATTGATTATCACACTGGAATTGGCTAGATTGGACCCTGGTGCTCATAACAGCAATGCCAAACAATTCAAGCCCTGTAGCGCAATGAAAAGAATGAAACAGACTTATTTCCACGTCTTCAAAAGATACACTGGGATTCAATGTATCCAAGGTAAAGGCAGTTTCAGTAAAGCATGAAATGTAAAACAAGCCTACCAGTGTCATCACAAAGGTATGAAGTAAAGACCAAAGTATTGACTGGTCTGTGTTAAGTCATTCTGGTTCAGTCATTGATATTTCTGAGGGAAATCCAACCTCAAGCATTGACCTGAATGAAATTGGCACAATCTTGAGTGTTACTATGCCCAATAGTAATCCATCAACAAAATAAAAACACCTCAATCTGTATTCTACTTGATGCTTACTAGGTCTTGGGTCCCATATGGGTGTATTAACAGAGGTAAGAGAATGGCGATGGGTTGTGCGTGTTAGTAATGGCGATTGGTGATTCAGAGGCTTTGGTAAAGAATGTATTTGAGACACAGGTGCTTTGACTTCCCTTACAGTAAATCCAGGGCCAGCCTCAATTAAACCCTGGCTAGTTTAAATGGTAGCCACAGCACTATAATCTCAAATTGCTTTTCACAACACATATGCCTCAGTATGAACTTAACACACACGCACACACAGACGCACACATAAAAACGACAATTGTCACAAATTGCTACTCTCTGTTATTATCTATGCATAGTCTAATAACTCTACCTACATGTACATATTACCTCAATTACCTCGACACCGGTGCCCCCACACATTAACTCTGTACCGGTACCCCCTGTATATAGCTCCGCTATTGTTATTTACTGCTGCTCTTTAATCATTTGTTGTTCTTATCTCTTACTTTTTGTAGGTATTTTCTTAAAACGGCATTGTTGGTTAAGGGCTTGTAAGTAAGCATTTCACTGTAAGGTCTACTACACCTGTTGTATTCGGCACATGTGAGAAATACAATTTGATTTGAAGGGGACTGGGAGTGAGAATGACAGCTCAGTTCTGTATCTCGTCTCTGCGGTGCTGTATGTTGCTCTGCGATTCCAGGCTACTGATAGGCTCTGGTTGTTTAAGCACAAGATCCCCACGCTGAAACCAAGGATGTACCTGTATCCATTCCAACGCTTGGCTAGTGATACTCAGCTCAACGCTGCCACAAAGCCTTGTTCCATTACAACAAAGATGATTATATCCAGATAGTTTATGGATTGCAATGAGCTTACAATCACAAGCATACACCATTATTTTTGTGGTTTCAGTTATATGCTGTGCCCTGATACCAGTCCTGATTTATTTTCCTCTCATTGCTTCTTACACCTGCTTTAAATCCACACAGGAAACTTGTTTGCTTTAACAGAATACAGATCAGGCCCTTCATTGTTTTATTTCCCTGTTTAACTTTGTTGCAGACAAACATGTGCAATTCAAGAAACTAAAGTTAAAAGACCAATGTAATCATTGGTTAATGCATGATTTGTCTGAGAAATTACAGAAAAGAAATGTAGCTTGGGCTAAAGCTAGACGGACTGCAGACCTTCGGACATTTGAGAAATACAGTGCATTCGGAAAGTATTCAGACCGCTTGACATATTCCACATTTTGTTATGTTACAGCCTTATTCAAAAATGCATTAAAACATTTTTTCCCTCATCAATCTATACACAATACCCCAAAATGACAAAGCAAAACAGGTTTTTAGCTACTTTTGTAAATGTATAAAAAAATTAAAAAAATAACATCAAATCAAATGAAGGAACTCTGGAGCTCTGTCAGAGTGACTATCAGGTTCTTGGTCAAATCAAATCAAATCAAATCAAATTTTATTAGTCACATACACATGGTTAGCAGATGTTAATGCGAGTGTAGCGAAATGCTTGTGCTTCTAGTTCCGACAATGCAGTAATAACAACAAGTAATCTAACCTAACAATTCCACAACTACTACCTTATACACACAAGTGTAAAGGGATAAAGAATATGTACATAAAGATATATGAATGAGTGATGGTACAGAACGGCATAGGCAAGATGCAGTAGATGGTATAGAGTACAGTATATACATCTGAGATGAGTAATGTAGGGTATGTAAACATAAAGTGGCATAGTTTAAAGTGGCTAGTGGTACATGTATTACATAAAGATGGCAAGATGCAGTAGATGATATAGAGTACAGTATATACATATACATATGAGATGGGTAATGTAGGGTATGTAAACATTATATTAAGTGGCATTGTTTAAAGTGGCTAGTGGTACATTTTTACATAATTTCCATCAATTCCCATTTTTAAAGTGGCTGGAGTTGAGTCAGTATGTTGGCAGCGGCCGCTAAATGTTAGTGGTGGCTGTTTAACAGTCTGATGGCCTTGAGATAGAAGCTGTTTTTCAGTCTCTCGGTCCCTGCTTTGATGCACCTGTACTGACCTCGCCTTCTGGATGATAGCGGGGTGAACAGGCAGTGGCTTGGGTGGTTGTTGTCCTTGATGATCTTTATGGCCTTCCTGTGACATCGGGTGGTGTAGGTGTCCTGGAGGGCAGGTAGTTTGCCCCCGGTGATGCGTTCTGCAGACCTCACTACCCTCTGGAGAGCCTTACGGTTGTGGGCGGAGCAGTTGCCGTACCAGGCGGTGATACAGCCCGACAGGATGCTCTCGATTGTGCATCTGTAGAAGTTTGTGAGTGCTTTTGGTGACAAGCCGAATTTCTTCAGCCTCCTGAGGTTGAAGAGGCGCTGCTGCGCCTTCTTCACAACGCTGTCTGTGTGGGTGGACCAATTCAGTTTGTCCGTGATGTGTACACCGAGGAACTTAAAACTTTCCACCTTCTCCACTACTGACCCGTCGATGTGGATAGGGGGGTGCTCCCTCTGCTGTTTCCTGAAGTCCACAATCATCTCCTTTGTTTTGTTGACGTTGAGTGTGAGGTTATTTTCCTGACACCACACTCCGAGGGCCCTCACCTCCTCCCTGTAGGCCGTCTCGTCGTTGTTGGTAATCAAGCCTACCACTGTAGTGTCATCCGCAAACTTGATGATTGAGTTGGAGGCGTGCATGGCCATGCAGTCGTGGGTGAACAGGGAGTACAGGAGAGGGCTCAGAACACACCCTTGTGGGGCCCCAGTGTTGAGGATCAGCGGGGTGGAGATGTTGTTACCTACCCTCACCACCTGGGGGCGGCCCGTCAGGAAGTCCAGGACCCAGTTGCACAGGGCGGGGTCGAGACCCAGGGTCTCGAGCTTGATGACGAGTTTGGAGGGTACTATGGTGTTAAATGCTGAGCTGTAATCGATGAACAGCATTCTCACATAGGTATTCCTCTTGTCCAGATGGGTTAGGGCAGTGTGCAGTGTGGTTGCGATTGCGTCGTCTGTGGACCTATTGGGTCGGTAAGCAAATTGGAGTGGGTCTAGGGTGTCCGGTAGGGTGGAGGTGATATGGTCCTTGACTAGTCTCTCAAAGCACTTCATGATGACGGAAGTGAGTGCTACGGGGCGGTAGTCGTTTAGCTCAGTTACCTTAGCTTTCTTGGGAACAGGAACAATGGTGGCCCTCTTGAAGCATGTGGGAACAGCAGACTGGGATAAGGATTGATTGAATATGTCCGTAAACACACCAGCCAGCTGGTCTGCGCATGCTCTGAGAACGCGGCTGGGAATGCCGTCTGGGCCTGCATCCTTGCGAGGGTTAACACGTTTAAAGGTTTTACTCACCTCGGCTGCAGTGAAGGAGAGCCCGCAGGTTTTGGTAGCGGGCCGTGTCAGTGGCACTGTATTGTCCTCAAAGCGGGCAAAAAAGTTATTTAGCCTGTCTGGGAGCAAGACATCCTGGTCCGCGACGGGGCTGGTTTTCTTTTTGTAATCCGTGATAGACTGTAGACCCTGCCACATACCTCTTGTGTCTGAGCTGTTGAATTGCGACTCTATTTTGTCTCTGTACTGGGACTTAGCCTGTTTGATTGCCTTGCGGAGAGAATAGCTACACTGTTTGTATTCGGTCATGTTTCCGGTCACCTTGCCCTGGTTAAAAGCAGTGGTTCGCGCTTTCAGTTTCACGCGAATGCTGCCGTCAATCCACAGTTTCTGGTTTGGGAATGTTTTAATCGTTGCTGTGGGTACGACATCGTCAATGCACTTCCTAATGAACTCGCTCACCGAATCAGCATATTCGTCAATATTGTTGTTGGACGCAATGCGGAACATATTCCAATCCGCGTGATCGAAGCAGTCTTGAAGCGTGGAATCAGATTGGTCGGACCAGCGTTGAACAGACCTGAGCGCGGGAGCTTGTTGTTTTAGTTTCTGTTTGTAGGCTGGAATCAACAAAATGGAGTCGTGGTCAGCTTTTCCGAAAGGAGGGCGGGGGAGGGCCTTATATGCGTCGCGGAAGTTAGTATAACAATGATCCAGGGTTTTACCAGCCCTGGTAGCACAATCGATATGCTGATAGAATTTAGGGAGTTTTGTTTTTAGATTAGCCTTGTTAAAATCCCCAGCTACGATGAATGCAGCCTCAGGGTGTGTGGTTTCCAGTTTACAAAGAGTCAGATAAAGTTCGTTCAGGGCCATCGATGTGTCTGCTTGGGGGGGAATATATACGGCTGTGATTATGATCGAAGAGAATTCCCTTGGTAGATAATGCGGTCGACATTTGATTGTGAGGAGTTCTAGATCAGGTGAACAGAATGACTTGAGTTCCTGTGTGTTGTTATGATGATCACACCACGTCTCGTTAATCATAAGGCATACCCCCCCGCCCCTCTTCTTACCAGAAAGATGTATGTTTCTGTCGGCGCGATGCGTGAAGAAACCAGCTGGCTGCACCGACTCCGTTAGCGTCTCTTGAGTTAGCCATGTTTCCGTGAAGCAGAGCACGTTGCAATCCCTGATGTCTCTCTGGAATGCTACCCGTGCTCGGATTTCATCAACCTTATTGTCAAGAGACTGGACATTGGCGAGTAGTATGCTAGGGAGTGGAGCGCGATGTGCCCGTCTCCGAAGCCTGACCAGGAGACCGCTACGTTTGCCCCTTTTACGGCGTCGCATAGGGTCGCCGGCTGGGATCAGATCCATTGTATTGGGTGGAAGGCAAAACACTGGATCTGTTTCGGGAAAGTCATATTCCTGGTAGGAACGATGGTGAGTTGACGTTAATCGTATATTCAGTAGTTCCTCCCGACTGTATGTAATGAAACCTAAGATTACCTGGGGTACCGATGTAAGAAATAACACATAAAAAAACAAAATACTGCATATTTTCCAAGGAACGCGAAGCGAGGCGGCCATCTCGGTCGGCGCCGGAAGTAGTATCACCTCCCTGACTAAGGCTCTTCTCCCGTTTGCTCAGTTTGGCCGGGCGGCCAGCTCTAGGAAGAGTCTTGGTGGTTCCAAACTTCTTCCATTTAAGAATGATGGAGGCCACTGTGTTCTTGGGGACCTTCAATGCTGCAGTAATGTTTTGGTACCCTTCCCCAGATCTGTGCCTCGACACAATCCTGTCTCGAAGCTCTACAGACAATTCCTTCAACCTCATGGCCTGGTTTTTGCTCTGACATGCACTGTCAACTGTGGAACCTTATATAGACAAGTGTGTGCCTTTCCAAATCATTTCCAATCAATTGAATTTACCACAAGTGGACACCAATCAAGTTTTAGAAACAACTCAAGGATGATCGATGGAAACAGGATGCACCTGAGCTCAATTTCAAGTCTCATAGCAAAGGGTCTGAATACTTAAGTAAATAAGGTATCTGTTTTAAATGTTTTATAAATTTGCAAATATTTCAAAAAACCTGTTTTCACTTTTGCCATTATTGGGTATTGTGTGCAGACTGATGAGAGAAAAAAGTTTTTAAACAATTTTAGAATAAGGCTGTAACGTAACAAAAGTCAAGGGGTCTGAATACTTTCCGAATACACTGTAGATGTCTATCCCTGGTTAAAAAAGCAAAATCAACATATTTCTTCAATTGTGTATCAGAGAGTGGTGTTAATCCAGCCAACTTCTGGAAAGTGGTCAAATAGTGGTCAAAGTGGTCAAATCTTTTCAAAACTCCACCCCCTCGTTGCCACAGCAGGTTTTGACAGCCTCGGGTCCATTCTAGACAAAATATACATTTGTGATGCCTATTATAAACATGTTGCTTCAGCTGGCCACCTGCTTGAAAGGATCATCTCTGAAAATTCATCTCATCCCACTAGAAGGACTCCTTTAGTCACCTCAGAACAGATTGTCGAAAAGGATGTACTAACAGACTGACATACTTTATTTTCCTTTCAACCTTTTGATGTCTATGATATACTAAGTGCTTTGCTAAAGATTGATTTAAAAAAAAAAATCATAGGGACTGATTCACTTGATCCCTTCTTTACTGCAGCTCTCTGTCCCACTTATTGCAGTGACCTATATTTTTTACTTGAAAATTGTTTCTGGTGTTATCCCTTCTGACTTAGATAACTACCGTCCTATTACCAAATGATCTTGCCTTTCCAAAGTTTTAGAATCCCTGACTAACTTTCAACTAAGAACTTTAACTTCTCACTCTATTCTTAACGCGCAACCATCCAGTTTTAGACCTTGACATAGCAGTTTCAGCTACTACGCTTGGATCATAAAAATCACTGTGCTACCTTATTTATAGACCTTTCCAAGGCCTTTGATACCATTGACCATCACATTCTTATTCAAAGGTTGACTGAAATAGGCCTGGAGCAGGCTTCTTCCAAGTGGTTTGAAAAGTATCTATCAGACAGGACTCAATGTGTGATCTCTGATGGTGTTAAGTCTAGTTTCCTGAATATTACAAAAGGTGTACCGCAGGGGTCGGTACTGGAACCTGTTCTCTTTGCTATTTATATAAGTATTGGTCTATCTGTTAAAATTTGTAATATTCATCTGTATGCAGACGACACTGCTATGTATGCCATTGCCCCCACTGTTGACTAGGCTATGTTAGAGCTGCAATCTGAGCTTGTTACCTTACAGAAACCCTGGTTGGTTTAAAACTTAATTTACTTAATGTGAGCAAGACTAAATACAACTTGTTCTTTAGTTTCAGATGGACTACATATTTATTCATTGGATGGTTCACCCATTGATCGGGTTCCTGCCTACGAATATCTGGGCATTTTGGATTTACAAACACTTCATGTTAAAGAAACATACTGATGAGCTAGTTAAAAAGCTAAGATTTAAAGTGACTTATTTTGTATTAATAGATCTTGCCTCTCCCTAAATAGCAGGAAGCAGATTGTACATTTAACTTTCCTGCCAGTTCTTGATTATTATGGTGAGACCATTTACCAGATTGCAGCAGCCACTACTCTAAAACCTTTGGATGCCGTCTACCATAGCGCCATTCGTTTTATCTCTGGTGACAGTTTTAATGAATCCTGTAGCAAAAGGTTGTCTGGTCCTCATTAAAGTCCTGTAGATCAGTAATCCCTTTTTGTTTACAAAGCCCTACTACACAAGTTTAGAACTTACCTAACTTTGTTGGCAAAATACATTGAAATTGGACATTCTGATGCCTCTTGGGCAATTTAAAATATTGACTGGGCGAACTATTCACTGAGGAATGTGGCTGTTTTTCTAGATATGTTTGTTGTGCTGTAATTTAGTTGTTTTTTGTACTATCTTATTTTGATTGGTTTGTATCATTTGATTTACACAATATGCCTACCAGTTCGAAAATGCAAAATATGTTTTATTGTGAAACAAACAAGAAATAAGACATAAAAACTTGTGCATAACTGTCACGTTCTGACTCTAGTTCTTGTGTTATTTCTTTGTTTTAGTTGGTCAGGACGTGAGTTGGGTGGGTTATCTATGTTTTTTGTTTCTATGTTGGGTTTCTCATTTGGCCTGATATGGTTCTCAATCAGAGGCAGGTGTTAGTCATTGTCTCTGATTGGGAACCATATTTAGGTAGCCTGTTTTCTGTTGTGTTTTGTGGGTGGTTACTTCCTGTTTAGTGTTTTTGTGTTTCACCTTTCGGGACTGTTCGTTTGTCCGTTTATTGTTTTGTTTCAGTGTTCAGTTGTATTATTAAAACATTATGGACACATACCAAGCTGCATCTTGGTCCTCTTCTTCTCCTCCAGACGACGAACGTTACAATAACTATTCACCCCCCCAAAGTCAATATTTTGTAGAGCCACCTTTTGCAGCAATTATAGCTGCAAGTCTCTTGGGTTATGTCTCTATAAGCTTGGCATATCTAGCCACTGGGATTTTTGCCCATTCTTCAAGGCAAAACTGCTCCAGCTCCTTCAAGTTGGATGGGTTCTGCTGGTGTATAGCAATCATTAAGTCATACCATAGATTCTCAATTGGATTGAGTTCTGGGCTTTGACTAGGCCATTCCAAGACATTTAAATGTTTCCCCTTAAACCATTCAAGTGTTGCTTTAGCAGCATGTGACTTGTTAAGCACATTTCTACGCCTGAAATTATTTTGCCTTGCCATAACAAAGAGGTTGAATACTAATTGACTTAAGACATTTCATCTTTTTATTTTGAAACATTTAAAAAATATATAATCCCACTTTGACATTATGGGGTGTTGTGTGTATGCTAGTGACAAAATCTCAATTTATACAAAAATGTGGAAAAAGTCAAGGGGTGTGAATACTTTCTGAAGGCACTGTACATGGAGAACTTCCGTATGGAGATGGAGGACATCTACTTCCCAGACACAGTCGAGGAGTGAATGAAGGAGAATATCAACGCTAATATGGATCTACTGAGAGAGAACGCCAGGAATGCCGAGCGAATCCTAAAACTGAACGAACAGCCCAAGTATCTGACTGCGTTAAAGGGACTGGTTTTGTACAATCTCCAGATCCGATGCTGTTGGGTTGGAATTTTGCGCAAAGTAGTTGCTGGTATGTCTGAAGGAGTTTTTTCTGACCATGTGACTTGACCAAGAAATAATCTGGGCCATAGTTATACTGGTGCTAGTTGTTGCCTGTAACTAGGTTCCACAATTTGGCTTCACAAGCCATTCACTGTTTGATTGCACTGAATAGTGACGTATCGGTATCCCCCTTTCCCTATCACATGGCTCGTATTTACAGTACATTGCAAATCATGCTCTTTATTACAGTATGGTAAAAGAATATGCACTGAAGTTGTTTGTTTGTAGGTTTGTTTGCCTGTTGCTTTGTGGTGGGGCGCTCTGTTTCGAACAACTTTCTGTTATAACACTGTCTGTATTGTATCATCTTCAATAAGTTTACTGTATATGTTTTTTTATTTCCTCCCTGTTGCCAGGTAATGATGCAACTAAGGCTTGAGCTAATAACCATGGCCTAATATGTTTTATCCTTCATGGAATGTTAGCATGAGTGCACCTGATGGCCTATTAGAGATATTAATTACCAATTATCCTTACTCATTGTATATTTATTTGTAATTGTTTTATTATGTGTTATTACTTTTCTATTATTTCTCTATCTCTGCATTTTGTTGGGATAGGGCCCATAAACATTTCACTGTTAGCCTACACCTGTTGTTAACGACGCATGTGACGAATACAATAGAATAAAGACGTTGGTTATGTAATTAGCCTTTTATCCAAGCATGTGCCTTATTCCAGAGGAAGATTTGCATGGGATTAATTTTTCCAAACTGCCCCCTGGAATTCTTAAATGTTTTCATTTATATTGAACAAAATTATAAACACAACATGTTAAGTGTTGGGCGTGTTAAGTGTTCTTTTTGTACACAAATTTGTTTACATCCCTATGAGTGAGCATTTCTCCTTTGCCAAGATAACCCATCCACCTGACAGGTGTGGCATATCAAGAAACTGATTAAACAGCATGATCATTACACAGGTGCACTGTGTATTTTTGCACAAACTGTCAGAAACCGTCTCAGGGAAGCTCGTCTGCGTGCTCATTGTCCTCACCAGGGTCTTGACCTGACTGCAGTTCGGCGTCATAACCAACTTCAGTGTGCAAATGCTCTCCTTCGATGGCTACTGGCACGCTGGAGAAGTGTGCTCTTGACAGATGAATCACTGTTTCAACTGTACCGGGCAGATGGCCTGCGTGTGGGCGAGCGGTTTGCTGATGTCAACGTTGTGAACAGAGTGCTCCATGGTGGCGGTGGAGTTATGGTATGGGCAGGCATATGCTACGGACAACGAACACAATTGCATTTCATGAATGGCAATTTGAATGCAGAGATACCGTGATTAGATCTTGAGGCCCATTGTCGTGCCATTCATCCGCCGCAATCACCTCATGGTTCAGCATGATAATTCATGGCCCCAAGGATCTGTACACAATTCCTTGAAGCTGAAAATGTCCCAATTTCATCCATGGCCTGCATACACACCAGACAAGTTACCCATTGAGCATGGTTTGGATGCTCTTGATCGACGTGTACAACAGTATGTTCCAGTTCCCGCCAATATCCAGCAACTTCCTTTTGGACCAAGTCCTAAAGCAATGGGACTCCATAAATCTTTCTCAGATTATTACCAATCCCACAAGGTATGACTCCAAACACCCAGAAAATGCTCCCCTCCTGATAGGTATCAGTCTGGTGTTTTCTGTAATGACCTTAGTGATCACTGTTTTACAGTCTGTGTTTATAATGGCTGCTTAGTAAAAAACTTTAATGAGCAAGCCTTCATGACCTGGTATAAAATCAACATGATCCCCTCTGTCGAAGACACTTGGACCTTCTTTTTTGATATGTGGTATTGTTAACAAACACGCCCCCATATAGAAAATGATCATTAAAAACAGGTTCGCCCTTGGTTCGACCATGATCTGGCAGAGTTACTCCACCTCAAGAATTCCATTTGGCGAAAGGCTAAGCACACACATAATCAGACTGACTGGCTCTCATTCAGGCAAATGAGAAATAAGTGCACTCAGGCTATGCAGAAGGCCAAAATTAGTTACTTTAAGAAGCAGTTCTCTCTCTGTGGGTCTAACCCCAAGAAGTTCTGGAAAACGGTTAAAGACCTGGAGAATAAACCCTCCTCTTCACAACTGTCTATGTCCTTTAATGTTGATGATGTGGCTGTTACTGACAAGGAGCACATGGCTGAGCTTAATCACCACTTCATTAAGTCAGGATTCCTATTTGACTCAGCCATGCCTCCTTGCCCGACCAACATTTCCTCATCTCCCACCCCTTCTAATGCGACTAGCCCCGATCCTCCTCCCTCTTTTTCCCCTGGCCCGCTACAAAGTTTCTCCCTGCAGGCGGTCACTGAGTCAAAGGTGCTAAAGGAGCTCCTTAAACTTGACACCAAAAATCCATCTTGGCCAGGTGGATTAGACCCTTTCTTCTTTAAGGTTGCTGCCCCTGTCATTGCCAAGCCTATCTTTGACCTTTTTAACCTGTCTCTCCTCTCTGGGGAGGTTCCCATTGCTTGGAAGGCAGCCACGATGCGTCCTTTATTTAAAGGGGGAGCTCAAGCTGATCCTAACTGTTATCGGCCAATTTCTATTTTTCCCTTTTTATCAAAAGTGTCGGAAAAACTTGTCAATAATCAACTGACCGGCTTTCTTGATGTCTAGAGTATTCTCTCTGGTATGCAATCTGGTTTCCGCTCAGGTTATGGATGTGTCACTGCAACCTTAAAGGTCCTAAATGATGTCACCAGTGCCCTTGATTCTTAGCAATGTTGTGCTGCTATTTTTATTGACCTGGCCAAAGCTTTTGATACGGTACACCAATCCATTCTTGTGGGCCGGCAAAGGAGTATTAGTGTCTCTAAGGGGTCTTTGGCCTGGTTTGCTAACTACAGTGGGGAGAACAAGTATTTGATACACTGCCGATTTTGCAGGTTTTCCTACTTACAAAGCATGTAGAGGTCTGTCATTTTTATCATAGGTACACTTCAACTGTGAGAGACGGAATCTAAAACAAAAATCCAGAAAATCACATTGTATGATTTTTAAGTAATTAATTTGCATTTTATTGCATGACATAAGTATTTGATCACCTACCAACCAGTAAGAATTCCGGCTCTCACAGACCTGTTAGTTTTTCTTTAAGAAGCCCTCCTGTTCTCCACTCATTACCTGTATTAACTGCACCTGTTTGAACTCGTTACCTGTATAAAAGACACCTGTCCACACACTCAATCAAACAGACTCCAACCTCTCCACAATGGCCAAGACCAGAGAGCTGTGTAAGGACATCAGGGATAAATTGTAGACCTGTACAAGGCTGGGATGGGCTACAGGACAATAGGCAAGCAGCTTGGTGAGAAGGCAACAACTGTTGGCACAATTATTAGAAAATGGAAGAAGTTCAAGATGACGGTCAATCACCCTCGGTCTGGGGCTCCATGCAAGATCTCACCTCGTGGGGCATCAATGATCATGAGGAATGTGAGGGATCAGCCCAGAACTACACGGCAGGACCTGGTCAATGACCTGAAGAGAGCTGGGACCACAGTCTCAAAGAAAACCATTAGTAACACACTACGCCGTCATGGATTAAAATCCTGCAGCGCACGCAAGGTCCCCCTGCTCAAGCCAGCGCATGTCCAGGCCCGTCTGAAGTTTGCCAATGACCATCTGGATGATCCAGAGGAGGAATGGGAGAAGGTCATGTGGTCTGATGAGACAAAAATAGAGCTTTTTGGTCTAAACTCCACTCGCCGTGTTTGGAGGAAGAAGAAGGATGAGTACAACCCCAATAACACCATCCCAACCGTGAAGCATGGAGGTGGAAACATCATTCTTTGGGGATGCTTTTCTGCAAAGGGGACAGGACAACTGCACCGTATTGAGGAGAGGATGGATGGGGCCATGTATCGCGAGATCTTGACCAACAACCTCCTTCCCTCAGTAAGAGCATTGAAGATGGGTCGTGGCTGGGTCTTCCAGCATGACAACGACCCGAAACACACAGCCAGGGCAACTAAGGAGTGGCTCCGTAAGAAGCATCTCAAGGTCCTGGAGTGGCCTAGCCAGTCTCCAGACCTGAACCCAATAGAAAATCTTTGGAGGGAGCCGAAAGTCCGTATTGCCCAGCGACAGCCCCGAAACCTGAAGGATCTGGAGAAGGTCTGTATGGAGGAGTGGGCCAAAATCCCTGCTGCAGTGTGTGCAAACCTGGTCAAGAACTACAGGAAACGTATGATCTCTGTAATTGCAAACTAAGGTTTCTGTACCAAATATTAAGTTCTGCTTTTCTGATGTATCAAATACTTATGTCATGCAATAAAATGCCAATTAATTACTTAAAAATCATACAATGTGATTTTCTGGATTTTTGTTTTAGATTCCTTCTCTCACAGTTGAAGTGTACCTATGATAAAAATTACAGACCTCTACATGTTTTGTAAGTAGGAAAACCTGCAAAATCGTCAGTGTATCAAATACTTGTTCTCCCCACTGTACCTCTCTCAAAAGAGTGCAGTGTATAAAATCAGAACATCTGCTGTCTCAGCCACTGCCTGTCACCAAGGGAGTACCCCAAGGCTCGATCCTAGGCCCCACGCTCTTCTCAATTTACATCAACAACCTAGCTCAGGCAGTAAGAAGCTCTCTTATCCATTTATATGCAGATGATACAGTCTTATACTCAGCTGGCCACTCCCTGGATTTTCTGTTAAATGCTCTACAACAAAGCTTTTTTAGTGTCCAACAAGCTTTCTCTGCCCTTAACCTTGTTCTGAACACCTCCAAAACAAAGGTCATGTGGTTTGGTAAGAGGAATGCCCCTCTCCCCACCGGTGTGATTGCTACCACAGAGGGTTAAGAGCTTGATGTAGTCACCTCATACAAGTTCTTGGGAGTATGCCTTGACGGTTCACTGTCCTTCTCTCAGTACATATCAAAGCTGCAGGCTAAGGTTAAATCTAGACTTGGTTTCCTCTATCGTAAGCGCTCCTCTTTCACCCCAGCTGCCAAACTAACCCTGATTCAGATGACCTGCCGATCTATAAAGTAATTTATAGATCGGCAGCTAAGGGTGCTCTCGAGCGGCTAGATGTTCTTTACCATTCGGCCATAAAATTTGCCACCAATGCTTCTTTATAGGACACATCACTACACTCTGTACTCCTCTGTAAACTGTTCATCTCTGTATACTCGTCTCAAGACCCACTGGTTGATGCGTATTTATAAAACTCTCTTAGGCCTCACTCCCCCCTATCTGAGATACCTACTGCAGCCCTCATCCTCCACATACAACACTCGTTCTGCCAGTCACATTCTGTTAAAGGTACCCAAAGCACACACATCCCTGGGTCGCTTCTCTTTTCAGTTCGCTGCAACAGCGACTGGAACGAGCTGCAAAAAACACTCAAACTGGACAGTTTTATCTGTTTCAAGCAGACCACCATAGTCCCTGTGCCCAATAACACCAAGGTAACCTTCCTAAATGACTACCAATCCATAGCTCTCACGTCTGTAGCCATGAAGTGCTTTGAAAGGCTGGTCATGGCTCTCATCAACACCATTATCCCAGAAACCCTAGACCCACTCCAATTTGCATATCGCCCCAACAGATCCACAGATGACGCAATCTCTATTGCACTCCACACTGCCCTTTCCCACCTGGACAAAAGGAACACCTACGTGAGGATGCTGTTCATTGACTACAACTCAGCGTTCCACACCACAGTTCACTCAAAGCTCATCACTAAGCTAAAGACCCTGGGATTGAACAACTCCCTCTGCAACTGAATCCTGTAATTCCTGACGGGCCGTCCCCAGATGGTAAGGGTAGGTAACATCACATCTGCCACGCTGATCCTCAACACGGGTTCCCCTCAGGGGTGCGTGCTTAGACCCCTCCTATACTCCCTGTTCTCCCATGACTGCACGGCCAAGCACGATTCCAACACCATTACTACGTTTGCAGACGATACAACAGTGGTAGGCCTGATCAACGACAACAATGAGACAGCCTATAGGGAGGTCAGAGATCTAGCAGTGTGGTGCCAGGACAACAACCTCTCCCTCAAGGTGATCAAAACAAAGGAGATGATTGTGGACTACAGGAAAAGGAGGGCTGAGCACGCCTCCATTCTCATCGACGGGGCTGTAGTGGAGCAGGTTGAGAGCTTCAAGTTCCTTGGTGTCCACATCACCAACAAACTATCATGGTCTAAACACACCAAGACAGTTGTGAAGAGGGCACGACAACGCCTATTCTCCTTCAAGAGACATGGGTCGTCAGAATATCAAAAAGTTCTACAGCTGCACCATCGAGAGCATCCTGACTGGTTACATCACCACATGGTATGGCAACTGCTCGGCCTCAGACCGCAAGGCACTACAGAGGGTAGTGCGTACGGCCCAGTACATCACTGGGGCCAAGCTTCCTGCCATCCAGGACGACTATACCAGGCGGTGTCAGAGGAAGGCATTAAAAATTAGCAACCTAGTCATAGACTTTTCTCTGTGTTACCGCACGGCAAGCGGTACCGGAGCACCAAGTCTAGGTTCAAAAGGCTTCTTAACAGCTTCTACCGCCAAGCCATGAGACATAAGACAGCTAATCAAATGGTTACCCGGACTATTTGCATTGACCGCACCCCCCCACCCCATTTTTACACTGCTGCAACTCTCTGTTAATCTATGCATAGTCACTTTCCCTACATGTACATATTACCTTAATTACCTCAACTAGCCTGTGCCCCCGCACATTGACTCTGTACCGGTACCCCCTGTATAAAGCCTCGTTACTGTTATTTTATTGTTGCTCTATAATGATTTGTTATTTTCTTCTTATTTATTTTTCTACTTCAGGTTATTTTAGTAAATACTTTAACACTTATTTTTCTTAAAACTCCATTGTTGGTTAATTAAGGGCTTGTAAGTAAGCATGTCATTGTAGGGTCTATATCTGTTTTATTCGGCGCATGTGACAAATACAATTTGATTTGTACTTCGCACAGCCATTGAAGAGAAGTGGGACAACATTCCACAATTAACAGCCTGATAAACTCTATGCAAATCAAATCAAGTTTTATTTGTCACACATGCGAAGGAGATGTGTAGCGCTGCATGAGGCAAATTGTGGTCACACCAGATACTGACTGGTTTTCTGATCCACGCCGATACCTTTTTTTCAAGGTATCTGTTACCAAAAGATGCATATCTGTATTCCCAGTCATGTGGAATCCATAGATTAGGGCCTAATTTATTTATTTTGATTGACTGATTTCCTTATATGAACTGTAACTCAGCAAAATCTTTTAAATTGTTGCATTTATATTTTAGTTCAGTGTAATACAGTCTATGATGGAAGCCTGGTGGTTTTTATTATAGCTGTGAAGATATTTCAACATAATGTCTCGATGATAAAATGCTACAATGATCACTCATGCTTGGCTGACAAAATAGGTTTCCCCATAGGTTTAATTTTTTAATTGAGGAAAAGTCATCGTGATCACTGTTTTAGCGATCCACGTTAGACCCCCATCCTGCTTATATGAGCTGCTGGACAGCGCACTTGTACTTGATATTCGTTAATGGATGAGAAAGTGAACTTGCCATTTCCAAAAAGGAGCTCAGTGGGGAATGGGGATTCTCTTTGTGATCTGTTTCTTACTTCAAAAGCCAGGTTTTTATTAAATAGGTTTTTATTTAAACATTTAATTCAACTGACATATTGGTGATGTTCAACATCAATTCACTGGCACAAAACGTGTCAGAAAACAAAAAAATAGTTGTCTCTGGCTTGCATAACACAGGTGGTGGTCACATATATTCATTGTAGTAGCATACTGTAGGCCTAATATATGGTATAGGATAGCATACAAATAGTGGATAAATTCCCAGTTTATGAAATAACTTCTAATTTATACATCTTTATCTTCACAACATTTCTCTTCTTGTGCAAATCATGCATCAATTTATGCATCTCTGATGGGATTTCCACTGGCCTCTCTCTCTTCCATCCTCTGCATTCCTCTTATAGCTCTTGAACCAGTAGCCTAGTCCAATGCATGTCCTCTGCTCTCCATGTACCCAATGTTTATGTTTACAATGAAATGTATTATGTCAGAATGAACAATGTTAGAATGTTTCCAACTAAATGTATGAATTAAGTTAGAACGTTTTCCTATCAGTCGTATTTACATAAACATTGTGATTGGATGTTGGGTTATCGAATTAGGATCAAATTCTCTGATCTCCTCAAGCTCATTAATGATAGAATGTTCAAATTTGAAGATTGCGAATGGATTAAATGAATGTTTCCCTTATCAATCTGCACACAATACCACATAATTTATTACAATAAAAAACAAAAATACCTTATTTATATAAGCATTCAGACCCTTTGCTATTAGACTCAAATCAAATCAAATTGTATTTGTCACATACACATGGTTAGCAGATGTTAATGCGAGTATAGCGAAATGCTTGTGCTTCTAGTTCTCGAAATTGAGCTCAGGTGCATCCTGTTTCCTTTGATCACAATTGAGATGTTTCTACAACTTGATTGGAGTCCACCTGTGTTAAATTCAATTTACTGGACACGATTTGGAAAGGCACACACCTGTCTACAGTTGTGGCTTTGACAATTACATTGAAGTTGATGCAAAGAGTCAATATTTGCAGTGTTGACCCTTCTTTTTCAAGACCTCTACAATCCGCCCTGGCATGCTGTCAATTAACTTCTGGGCCACATCCTGACTGATGGCAGCCCATTCTTGCATAATCAATGCTTGGAGTTTGTCAGAATTTGTGGGGTTTTGTTTGTCCACTCACCTCTTGAGGATTGACCACAAGTTCTCAATGGGATTAAGGTCTCGGGAGTTTCCTGGCCATGGACCCAAAAAATCTATGTTTTGTTCCCCGAGCCACTTAGTTATCACTTTTGCCTTATGGCAAGGTGCTCCATCATGCTGGAAAAGGCATTGTTCATCACCAAACTGTTCCTGGATGGTTGGGTGAAGTTGCTCTCGGAGAATGTGTTGGTACCATTCTTTATTCATGGCTGTGTTCTTTGGCAAAATTGTGAGTGAGCCCACTCCCTTGGCTGAGAAGCAACCCCACACATGAATGGTCTCAGGATGCTTTACTGTTGGCATGACACAGGACTGATGGTAGCGGTCACCTTGTCTTCTCGGGACAAGCTTTTTTCCGGATGCCCCAAACAATCGAAAGGGGATTCATCAGAGAAAATGACTTTACCCCAGTCCTCAGCAGTCCAATCCCTGTTCTTTTTGCAGAATATCAGTCTCTCCCTGATGTTCTTCCTGGAGAGAAGTGGCTTCTTTGCTGCTCTTCTTGACACCAGGCCATCCTCCAAAAGTTTTCGCCTCACTGTGCGTGCAGATGCACTCACACCTGCCTGCTGCCATTCCTGAGCAAGCTCTGTACTGGTTGTGCCCCGATCCCGCAGCTGAATCAACTTTAGGAAACGGTTCTGGCGCTTGCTGGACTTTCTTGGGCACCCTGAAGCCTTCTTTACAACAATTGAACCGCTCTCCTTGATGTTCTTGATGATCCGATAAATGGTGGATTTAGGTGAAATCTAACTAGCAGCAATATCCTTGCCTGTGAAGCACTTTTCGTGCAAAGCAATGATGACAGCAAGTGTTTCCTTGCAGGTAACCATGGTTGACAGAGGAAGAACAATGATTCCAAGCACCACCCTCCTTTTGAAGCTTCCAGTCTGTTATTCGAACTCAATCAGCATGACAGAGTGATCTCCAGCCTTTTCCTCGTCAACACACACCTGTGTTAATGAGAGAATCACTGACATGATGTCAGCTGGTCCTTTTGTGGCAGGGCTAAAATGCAGTGTCAGAATTTACAGAATTTGCATAATCATAATCATAATCTTTGCATGGCAAAGAGGGACTTTGCAATTAATTGCAATTCATCTGATCACTCTTCATAACATTCTGGAGTATATGCAAATTGCCATCATACAAACCATACAAATGGTGGAGGCAGCATCATGCTGTGAGAATGTTTTTCAGCGGCAGGTACTGGGAGACTCGTCAGGATTGAGGGAAAGATGAACAGAGCAAAGGAAAAAGAGATCCTTGATGAAAACCTGCTCCAGAGCGCTCAGGACTTCAGACTGGGTCGAAGGGTCACCATCCAACAGGACAGCGACCCTCAGCACACAGCCTAGACAACGCAGTGGCTTCGGGACAAGTTTCTGAATGTCCTTGAGTGGCTCAGCCAGAACCCGGACTTGAACCCGACCTAACAACTTTGGAGATACCTCAAAATTGCTGTGCAGCAACGCTCCCCATCCAACCTGACAGAGCTTGAGAGGATCTGCAGAGAACAATGGGAGAAACTCCCCAAATACAGGTGTGCTAAGCTTGTAACTTCATACCCAAGAAGACTCGAGGCTGTAATAACTTACAAAGGTGCTTCAAAAAAGTACTGAGTAAAGGGTCTGAATACTTATGTAAATGTGATATACACACAGTACCCCATAATGACAAAGCAAGTGTCATGACTCTCCTGTGAGGATCCAAAGATCAACTTCTACCAGACCACTCTCTCCCGCAGAGGGGAGGAGGGAACGGTGGAGGTTTTGACACCTCCGTACACCGGTCATACATTTTATGCAGCAGAGGACTCTCTGGCTCCTTTGTATCAACCAAAGGAATGTCTTTATCTCCAGAAGACTTTCGCCAGCCCAAAACTTTAACGTCCAAAAAGTGGATAATGGAACAATAATTCTATCATAAAGAATGTGGGAAATGGTCAGTGGGGAGATGTAGAAAACGAATGTCATATTGCTTTTCATTTAGTGATGTTATTAAAAACTGTACGAACCAAATACTGTAACTTAGGAAGGATACCCCATTTATCTGTCAAGTTTCCATCCAATACATTGTCATTGTCATTGTCTATGATATGAAAATAGATGAAAGTATTTTTGTTAAGACAGGAATGTGATTTTAATTCTCAACACGAGGTGAAGAAAATGAACTTACCAGACCAGGACACCGCCAGTCTGCAGCTGTGTGTGTAAAGTGATTTGGAATTCAGACTATCTACCCGAGGAAGAGGAGAAGAAAACTCCCCTCTAAGACAATCACTGGTATGGCTAAGTAGCTGTTTATAAGAAACAGCCCATTGGACACAGGACAACTAAGAAGAAGGACATTGTGACCTCTGGTGGACAATCAGAGCATGCACAAGTGGCCCACAGGAAAGGCTCACCAAAACAACTTTCCGAGGGCTTGGTTCTGACCGAGATAAACAAGGAACGAACGGCTTTCAACACGTAAATACATGATTTTCTTATTTCAAACGGGCGGCTGTTCGTGTGCAAGGTATATGATTAATGTGAGGACAGTCCTAGAATGTATCCACGATAAATGTCCCTTTTTTCTATCTCTCTATTTCCCCCACCCCCTTCTCCATCTCTGTGTAATAAGCCGTCATATCTTGTCAGTCCACTAGGGATTTTTGTCTCATGTAAGTGTATGTATATTCCGTGTTATTATTTAGTTAGCTAGTAAATAAATAATTAAACCAATTTGTGTAGTACTGGAAAATGCTCAAGGTTGGGGTTCTTGCAGATCCAAGAAAGTTATGACTGTTCAGAATGAGAATTGATATGAGGTAATGATTAATAAATGACTGTTGTCGATATAAAACATACATCTTCTAGAGTTTAATCCGGGAGATGGTAACTAGTTAAACAACTTATTCCGTGGTGCCCCAAATCCTAATGAGTTATTTGTTACATGATTAATTTAAATCGGGTAACAATTAAACATAGTTAGTGTATTACATAAATAACAGTCATCAGATTAATGAAAGTCACGTCACAAGGTATTTCTGTTTTTATATTTGTAATACATTTGCAAACATTTCTAAAAACCTGTTTTCACTTTGTCATTGTGCGTGATTGTGTGTAGATTGATGAGGGGAAAACAAACGAATCAATTTTAGAAAAGGGCAGTAACGTAAAAAGTGAAGGGGTCTGAATACTTCCCGAATGCACTGTTCAGTATATACAAGGAGTACCGAGTACCAGTACCAAGTCGATGTTCAGGGGTACGAGGTAATTGATGTAGTTATGTAATGTAAATATAGGTAGGGGTAAAGTGACTAGGCAACAGGATAGATTGTGTGTTTGAGTGAGTGTGTGGCGTCAGCATGCATTGGTGTACATGTTATGCGTATGTGGGCATATGTAGTGTGTGTGTGTGTTGGGGTATCATGTAAGTATGGTTGAGTGGGTAGAGTCCAGTGTGTGTGCATAAAGTCAGTGCAAGAGAGTTAGTGCAAAATATAGTCAATGCAGGTGGTCCGGGAAGCCATTTTATTAGCTATTTAGCAGTCTTGTTTAGCAGTCTTATGGCTTGGGGGTAGAAGCTGTTCAGGGTCCAGTTGGTTCCAGACTTGGTGCACTCGTACCACTTGCCATCACTCTTCTCTGTAGATGCTACCATATTGTTGCTAATGTCATTGGCATCATAAAACAAGATGTTTTCTATAAATCTTACAAGTATTATGAGTGATATGGTTGTTCAGTGGACAGAAATGTCACCCAGACAACATGTTTCAGGAAATGGCTGTTTGTCTGTTCAGAGGAAACTCCACTTCCCTGTAAATCAACAGGCTTCTGAGAGGGATGAAGTGCTTTGTCAATCTGATGATGATACAGCACAGTCTGTCTAGACAAACCCTGTCAGACTCAGACCTATGAGCCCAAGCTGTCAATCAAAAATCTAAATAAAATATGGGCTCAACCACTTCACAGAAGACCAACAGGAATAATAAGTGGCTTGCATACACCCATCCAAACGTGTAATTAGTGAATGAGAAGTTGTTGGGAACTGTCGAGTGGTCAGGATAATGGTCCTGTAGAGCTGAAAAGGCCAAGAGCACTTCTGCTCTCAACAACATAATAACTTGTCAAGAGTAATTTCATGTGGTGCTGACTATGTTAAAGGCCCTGGTTTGGCTTGCAAAGGGAGTGTATATTTTAAATGGAAACTTTCATATATTTTACGAGTAAACTACCAGCATTTTGGTAACTTTCAAATAAAAAACCAACAACATTATCCTAGATAGAGTATAAACCATCTTTGGCGTTTAATATAAGGGTTTCGGCAATAAATATCATTTATATTTTTTCCCACACACTTTTATGTCAATATTATGTCTTTGTTTTAAATGTTTTGGCACCAAACTGGTGGCAGTTGTGAAAAAAGTCAATAGTTGGAGGAGTTGCTGTTAATTGAAAATAATGACATTGTTGATCAGATGCTTTTTTCATTAATTAGGCAATTTTCTCTTGAACCATATTGTCTATCCACTAGAAAGTTATGAACAATATGGACAAAGTTATACACAATTAATACTATATATGAATAAAAAAAATATTTGAGTATAAATTACCAAAGTCACCATAGATTACCGGTTATTTAGCAAAATTATTTAAGATTCCAGGTAACTTTGGTAATTTACCGGTAGCTTTGCAACCCTGTTACAAGGTCCCTTTCTAACATTGCATGGTCTTTGCTTCTCTCTGTATTAGTCTTGAGGATGTTATCAGAGAACTAAAAGGAGTTCTGGACTTCATCTGTGTAAACTTTAAGTTCTGCATATTTGGGCATGCAGTGACTGGCATTATGTGAAGTAATTGCATTGTTTGGGTCTCACTCAACTCAGCTGTATCCACGCTGTGTGTCCAGTCAATGTACCTCACACCCTCATCTATATGACCCGAACACACCAAACTATTGACTGGTACTGGATTTCTCTCTCTCGGGAGAAAAAAACATAGCTTTATACTACAAAAAGCACATCATTTTTAAAAATGATTTATTTGTGGTGTTACAATTATTGGTTTACTGTATGACGTTTGGGTGGAGTTAACGTCTTATTTGATGAAGACCAAAAGTATACCTACAGTGTTTTTACATGGCACGTGACAACTTACAGTTTCTGAAAGAGTACAACACTGCATCTATTGGCACTGGTGCATTGTATATTTAAGCTATAAGGCACGGGGGGGGGGGGGTGGTATATGGCTAATATACCACGGCTAAGGGCTGTTCTTAGGCACAGCCCTTAGTTGTGGTATATTGGCCATATACCACAAACCCCCGAGTTGCCTTATTGATATTGTAAACTGGTTACCAACGTAATTAGAGCAGTAAAAATACATGTTTTGTCATACCTGTGGTATACAGTCTGACATACCACGGCTGTAAGCCAATCAGCATTCAGGGCTCAACCCACCTAGTTTATAATAAAAAGTAACACGGTTCCATACACATCTACAGAACCTCATCACTAGTCGTTACACATGCTGATTTAAAACCATTACTGTCAGCAGAGTTTCAACCAATTTTATCAAAAACTCCTCCCTAAGTCAGAAGTGTTTGAGAGATCCAATTCGGTTGTGTACATGAATCATTATCATGATGTGCCTTGTCAGCACACCATCTCCCGGAACAGGCATTAGCAGCGGAAATGAGATTAGGTGGGCACAGCATCTGAGGATAAAGGGCAACTAAACAAGCAGGGAGAAGAGTAAGACCAGGGCCAGAGCAGTCATTTCAGGGCTCCCAGCCTCCTCCCAGCAGCACTGTTGATTATGTGCCACTCTGACCTTTGCCATGATAGAGACTTGCTCTAAATAGTATTTTCATATTCAATTAAATATACTGTGCTTACATTAGACCAGAGAGCCATCTGTCATGGAGCAACAGATCCAGAACAGCAGCAACACTGAGACTCATCCATCAAACAAATGGATTTACATGGAACTGGGGTTTTTGTGTGTGTTCACTCTGATGGTGAGACTTGAGATGTAGTAGCATATGTCCACAACACATGGTATAATCGATTGTAAGTGAAATGTGATTCTTCACGAGGGAACAAATGAAAGAGTATTTCATCCCTTTAGTGCTACTGTTATTACTGGTAGGCCGCCATTGTAAATAAGAATTTGTTCTTAACAGACTTGCCTAGTTAAATAAAGGTTAAATAAAACAATACTAAAAGGCCTTGAAAACACAACTATTGTACAATTTCAGAGGCCAAGGCGAAAACAAGTAAATAAGAACTGGTATAACATTTCTTGGAAATGAAAAACAATAACAAATGTTGACAGCAAGCAGCAACATTTAGCCTATCATTGCTAAACATTCAAAATAACCCAAAGCTATTTTTATCCGGCCATAGTAGGCCTGTGTCATGTAGGGCTTCCCCAACTGGAGGTCAGCGTGCCGAATTTAGCTCACATTTGATTTGATTTGGCCCCCCAAGTTTTCAGAGCAAGAAAGTATATATTTTTTCAGTGTTGGACATAAAATACTGAAAAATCAACAGCAAATCAGCTCCAAGTGATTTGAATTAATTTGGGAAATCTGTTCCAAAGTATTCCCACGCATATTAGTGAGATATATTGTATGTGATCGTATACAAATGTAAGCAAAATTTAAAATTATGATGTTTTAGGCAAATATATCTGTTTGGGCTTCTTGCAGTACATTTTTAGTCTACAAATGATTTGTAATTATGTTCCGGCCCCCTGACTATCAGCTCAAGAAACAAATCGGCCCGCGACTGAATCTAGTCGATGATCCCTGATGTAGGGGATGATATACCTACATTCCCCAACCTCACTTTAAACTATTTTCATAGAAAACAATACTGAGTGAAATGATTACCAACCCTTGACAAAATAATTTCAAGCACCTCTCATGTCCATCCATCCCTCTGAGCGTCATTCCTAGTTCAATGCCAAGGAGGGGAAAATAATGGTAAAATATAGTAGATACAGTGCAATACTGTAATGGCCCAAGTTGTAAACGAGAAATGTGCACTGGATCAGTAATCTAATGGCTTGGTATGGCTGTGTATGTATCTGTCCACTCCCTCTCAACCTTTCCTATCACAATCCTATTAATTAATGAATGTGCTTCAGACCAGGCTCTCATTTAGTGCTGCTGTGTATCAATGTGCTGTGGTCCTCTTCATGCCTATACTATGAGAGGCCACTAATAGGTCTTTGAGTCTTTGAATAAACATCAACCTATGAAATATGTTTAATATACATAAGCAATTACCAAAGAGAAGAGCTCTTATGACACTGGGAGCAGTCACTACAGCAAGCTTAATGTGGGTCATAAATCCTAATGCAATGTACAGATCAGCAAATGTAATTTAATTACCATGTCCTCCAAGACATCCGGATGTACAGTCAGGTCCAAAATTATTGGCCTTGATAGAGATGAGCAAAAAATACTTTATAAAAGAAATAATACAATACTGAGTTATATTGTATGCTCCAAAAAATTGGGAAATTAAATCATTTTATACTAATACAATTGCTCAGGGAAATATTTTGTTCAACAGCACCCCTGTTTATCTTACCTTGCAATGATAACAGCACTGAACATTTAAAAAAAGAATTGTATGAGATTGGACAACACATTGGGAAGAATGGACCATTCCTCCATGTAGAACCTTTCCAGATCCTTGATATCCTTCATCTGTGCTAATGGACTGCCCTCGTCAATTCAAATCACCGGTTTTCAATGGGTTTTAAGAACAGAGACTGAGATGGCCATTGCAAAATGTTGATTTTGTGGTCAATTTATCATTTGCTCGTGGATTTTGATGTGTGCTTGGGGGTATTGTCCTGCTGGAGGATCCACTTGTGGCCAAGTTTCAACCTCGTGGCAGAGGCAACCAGATTTTTGGCTAAAATGTCCTGGCATTGGGTAAAGTTCATGATGCCGTTGACCTTAACAAGGGCCCCAGGACCAGTGGAAGGAAAATAGCCCCATAACATCAAAGATCCACCACCCTATTTTACAGTAGGTATGGGGTTATTTTCTGCTTATGCATCCTTATTTCGATGCCAAACTCACCACTGGTGTGCGTGGCCAAAGAGCTCTATTTTCGTGTCATCCAACAAATGTAAATGCTGGGAGTTTGCTAAATGGCATTGACACTTGGATTGGAAATGGTGCTATGATCAGGTGACATGAAAATAGAGCTCTTTGGCCACGCACACCAGTGGTGAGTTTGGCATCAAAACAAGGATGCATAAGCATTAAAAAAAACATACCTACAATAAAATATGGTGGGGAATCTTTGTTGTAATGGAGCTATTTTGCTTCTACTGATACTGGGGCCCTGTTAAGGTGAACAACATCATGAACTTTACCGAGTACCAGGACATTTTAGCTGAAAAACCTGGTTGCCTTTGCCAGGAGGCTGAAAGTGGATCTTCAAGCAAGACAATAACCCCAAACATACATCAAAATCCACAAAGAAATTGTTAACTGGCTACAAAATCAACATTTTGCAATGGCCATCTCTGTCTCCATTTTAAACCTGTGGTTTGAATTGAAAAGTGCAGTCCATATGAGCAGACAAAGTAAAGATTCTGTATGGAGGAATAGTGAAAGATCCCTCCCAATGTTTTCTCAAATCTCATAAAATATTTTAGAAAAAGGCTCTGTGCTGTTATCCTTGCAGGGTGTGGTATTCAAATGTATTGAAAACAGGGGTGGCAATAATCTTTACCTCTATATTTTTTAGAAAACATTTAATATTAGTTCAACAAAATCTCTTTCTCTAAGTAATTCTATTAGTATAAAATAATATACTTTTCCTTAAAGGAGTGTGAGATAAAGTAGGAGACGGGGAGCTTGTTCCAGTAACACAGCTGAACATAGCGCAGCAGCCAATTAAAAAAAGGACACACCTTAAAGACCGCTGAATCTTTCCCGGCAAGGGAGAGGAAGAGGGTACACTGTGAACTCAAGGTGAAATTGACTAAGCAATTATGATGGAAACAAGAATCGGAGCTGAACTTGGGAGGCACCCTGAGGCGCCGGGGTCGCTAACTGTTCCACTAATGAGAGGAGCAGTTCGGCACCCAGGGAGGAGGCTACTACACAGGGAGACAGGGAGAGCAGAGTCAAGGATGGCTCCACCACCGTACAACACCAGTCTAAACTGCTGCTGAATGCATGGTGTCGTCTCAAAGGAGCCTGACCCACAGCACCTATAAATTACATTGAATCAGCACTCAAAATATGAATCTCTATCTATCTATGCCTTTCTATATATATATATATATATTATATATATATATATATATATATATATATATATCTGTATAGCTCACTACCTACTGCATCTTTCTACATAATCGCAATAGTAATAAATGAAATATTACACCAAATCCAACGATGTGCCCTTAAGAAGGGAATTGAATTAGTCATTTATTTAAATTAATTCCAAGCTGAATACCAGCCTCAACCTTAAGGTGTGCAATCTAAATGAGTAAAAGCAATGTGTTGCCAAGGTGAGAATAACAAAGCGTGGTGGTATTAATGGGAGGTCTACTGCACAGCTATAGGAGATGCTCACTACTCCAGGTCCCATTTACTCTATTGGTAAAACCTAAATTATTATAAGAAGAAAGACATTCAAGTATTCCTTAAAACACAAGTCCTAACTCTAATGTAAGCCTATGTAAATATCTTAATGAACACCAAACTGGGACTGTGAACATCATTGATTACAATTCTAAATAAATACAACCTAATATATAATGACATTTTAATTTGCCATTCACAGCAAATGCCAAATGAAAATCAAAACTTGATGTTAACTGACAAGATCATAGACTTCTTGATTGCTGCAGTTTTTTTGTGAATAAGTTTCCCACAATTCATGATGTTTTACCATAATAGTATATGAGACAATTAGGCCTCACCAAATTACTGTGTGGTGATCATTACAACAGCTCAGTTGGTAGAGCATGGCGCTTGTAATGCCGGGGTAGTGGATTTGATTCCCGGGACCACCCATACGTAAAATGTATACATGCATGACTGTAAGTCACTTTAGATAAAAGCGTATGCTAAATGGCATATAGTATTACTATTATTAGAATGAGGAGTACACAACAACAGTATTATTCACTAAATACCTTTTTATTCTCAGTAAATCAAATTAAATGTCACAAAGGAATTTATACAGAGCGTGATTGTTGGCTCCCCTGTTATACAGTACATCTCATTCACACCTTTTTTGCACACAGAGTAAAAATAATAAAATGCTGGCATGAAACAGACAGACAGTTGTTTTAGTAGTTGATGTCACCCCAACCTTTGGAGACAACATTAACTTGTATTCATATAAAATTCTGATGAGATATTTTGACATGAGCACATTTATTCCAGACAGAGTTTGTCTGAGTACTGCTGGGACTGGGTTTGACTATTTTCTGTCTGCTTAAGTAAACAACACAGGTATCTTTAAACATTGTTTTTCAGTTGATAAAAAATGTATTACTCATCTCTGTGCATGACTACAAAGTGAATACTAAAAGCTAGAGAACTGTTTAGGACATCACACCTACATGATAGGGATATACATTATACACGATCATTTACAATTACATCGACCTCAATCACTAGAAGACAATGATGGGTCCCCTAAAATGATATTTATTATAACATTTGCATTATTCTTATTCATTAAGTCTTTGGTATGAGTCATAATTCATAATGTTGATGATGGTTTGCTCATCTTCTATTTGAATAAAACATTATTTAGGGATATAGAGAAAGAAAAAATACAACTCGAAATATTTGATTGTTCTAAAACATGAGGCAGGTACTGTATATCTCAAGATCAGTTGCATTGCATAAACTGAGGAGAACAAAGACTTATTTACACAAAGTGGGTGGATGTCAAGCCATCACATGCTAATACACAGTGTGGGTGTTTAGTTAAATCAATGACTCTATAAAAATAATAAGGACAAAACACATTGGTTTATGTTTCAATTAATTTTCTGAAGAGTGAAAATAAACAACATGAGTCATTCATTTCGAAAGCAATGACAAATCAATGCTGGTCATGGCCTTGGCAAGACTTCCAACAGGAGTCTCAAGTTTCACTGGTGGGGGAGAGCATCTGCTTAACTTGTTGAATATTAAATGGAGATATGGAGCGTGTCTCGGAGGGAAGCTGATGTAACTCCAGTAGTTTGCCAAGATGGAGAAAAGAGGGCCGAGTAACAGTGAAATGTGCTTGGCCAACAGTTTCCCATAGCTCAGCCGTCTGTGGCCTCCCTGTTGGAAGGAGTGTGTGAGCTCGGGGGGATGAGGGGATAGTGATGGACATGTGGGTAGAGTATGGATCCAGCTGCACTCTCTGTCAGCTAAAGCCTCAGTCCAAAGTCAATCCCTGCATCCACAGGCTTCGGACAAGCCTCTAAGGGATCCTCAGCTCTAACCTACAACCAGGGGAATCGGACTAGAAATCAATCCAGCCAACTGGTGCTCCGGACGAATACTGATGATTTGCATTAGAGAGACCAAATGTTTGCCAAGGTCACTTAAATCTAAATTCTACTAGCAACACAGTGTTACACAGTGTATATTGAACATGTACTGAAAGTTCTCTTCAGATACCAATATTAAACATTGAAGAGTTTGCGATTGCTATGGATAACAGCCAATGGAATGGACAAGGTGCACAGACATTCTTCGAAACATAACAAAGTTTGAGAAACTGCTTCCTGTGAATTTTGAATGGGGAATTTGATAGGCTGAAGGTGGTTGAACAAACCATTCTTCTGGGAGCGCTCAAAAAACTGGAGATCTGGACGTCAAGGACTCATCACGAAACATGAGATTAGAAGATGGATGTGTTGGGCAGAGGCTGGTCTTAAAAACCAAGCATAGTAAACTAGCGCCATAACCTTGGGCAGCTTGTTACTTCTGCCTGTTTGTTTTTGATGTTCACCTTAAATGTTTTTTCCATTGTTTATGGCTCCCGGGACGTCAACATAAACCTGGTGATTGCTAACAGCCTCCGTAAATAGTTTATTGCGCAACATCAGCATAAATTAGTCTTGTTATCACCTTGCACACCACTTTGTTCTCTAATATTTACAATCCCTCAGCCCTGACATGAATAATAGGGCCTTTTTAAAACCCAACAAACTTGAGTCTTGGATTTATGGCGCAAATAAAAGCCCAAAGTATTGAAGACCCAAGGAGAGACCCCTTTTTGAATATGGTTTGCTGCCACATGATATTAAATGTGCACCCACTTGCCTCGTAAATATCCATATCCTTGATGTCAGCATTCAAGGGCATGTACAACCAAGAGGGTAACTCCTGATCACTGGCTAGGATCATTCTCACTAAGGCAGGATGCTAAAAGGCATGTGTCAGTGCAGCTATTACAGATGTAGGATCTTAATTCGATCACCCTGTTGCAGAATAACTTTCCTGCAGGAAATGTGAACTGTGCAGTGTATTTGAGGTTTAAAAAAGCTTCTGAGGATTGTATTTTCACTTTGAAATGTCAGACTTTATTTTCCCTTACGAAAAAAATATCAACCTCTACAAAAATGCTCATTAATTATAATCCACATAATAATTAACATATCTTGTTGCTGCAGGATTATTTCCCTGCTGTAGCATGCTGGCTCAAATTAAGATCCTACACATGTACATCTCACACTCTCTTGGTTAGACTGCGATAGCCATGAAACTTGTCAAATTGCAATTATCAAGGTGATTGGTTGACTTTCGTTGATTTTCTCCCTGACTCTACTCTAGCATGAAATTACAGGCTTAAGTATTATTAATTGTGGGCAGTACATTAACAAAACACATGTCCAATAATCCACACACTGATGTAAACAACAACTAAAACTGTTGGTGCATTCCTTACTTTGTAGATATATTATTTATCAGTATACTTGAAAAGGCTAGAATGTCACCATAACACTTCAGTCCACATTTATATATTTTTTAATTGGCTTACACAGCATGCCTTTTGAGCCAGAGGCAAGATGAACAACACAATTAATGTGATTATAGGTCAACAAACCCACCAGGTCAAGGCCGTGGTCAGATTGCCATTGGTTTGTTCACATTGCACAGACCTATAGCAGCATGTTTATTCCAATGCTAAAATTTGTCCGCTTCCGAGTCTGTCCTTCACCAGCATTTGGACTCTGCGCTGCTTTACATAGAATTAGGCCCCATCCCTGTACACACCAAAGAAATGGATAACACGCTTCTTTTCAGTGTGGAGTGTACAAAGTGAAACTATTAAAAACCCTGGGCCCTTGAAAAAAAATTCTGCGTGTCCCTTTCAACAGAGCCCTGTATTTTGGAGCTGTCTCCTTTTCAGGCCTTTAGACAATGGCCATGTGAGCCTCCCATTGGATAGCTGCCACAGCACATTGAATGTGAGACAGAAATAATCTCCTCCTGGTGATAACCAAGCAATCTCTCAGCCCGGGGGAGCCAGAGATGCTCTATTCAGAATGCTGCAGAACAAAATGGGATTGCATGTAATGGGCGGCAGCCCAGGAAGAGAGGGTTACACAAATACACTCTCTCACTGAATACGAAGTATAACTGTGAGTAGATAAATGATCATCAAAATACCTTTTAAAAATAAAATAAAAATGTAATTGGTCACATACACATGGTTAGCAGATGTTAATGCGAATGTAACGAAATGCTTGTGCTTCTAGTTCCAACTATGCAGTAAAATCTAACAAGTAATCTAACAAATTCACAACAACTACCTTATACACACAAATGTAAAGGGATGAATAAGAATATCTACATATAAATATATGTATGAGCGTTGGCGTGCGGCATAGGCGAGGTGCAGTAGATGGTGAAGAATACAGTATATACATATCAGATGAGTAATGTAGGATATTTAAACATTATTAAAGTGGCCTTATTTAAAGTGACTAGTGATACCTCTATTAAGCCTGTTTATTTAAGTGGCCAAAGATTTGAGTCTCAATGTAGGCAGCAGCCTCTCTATGTTAGTGATGGCTGTTTAAAAGTCTGATGGCCTTCAGGTAGAAGCTGTTTTTCAGCCTCTCGGTCCCAAATTTGATGCACCTGTACTGACCTTGTCTTCTGGATGATATCGGGGTGAACAGGCAGTGGCTCGGGTGGTTGTTGTCCTTGATGATCTTTTTGGCCTTCCTGTGACATCAGGTGCTGTAGGTGTTCTGGAGGGCAGGTAGTTTGCACCCGGTGATGCGTTGTGCAGACCGCACTACCCTCTGGAGAGCCTTGCGGTTGAGGGCGGTGCAATTGCCGTACCAGGCGGTTATACAGCCAGACAGGATGCTCTCGATTGCGCATCTGTAAAAGTTTGTGAGTGTTTCAGCTGACAAGCCAAATTTCTTCAGCCTCCTGAGGTTGAAGAGGCGCTGTTGCGCCTTCTTCACCATGCTGTCTGTGTGGGTGGACCATTTCAGTTTGTCCGTGATGTATACGCCGAGGAACTTAAAACGTTCCACCTTCTCCACTACTGTCCCGTCGATGTGGATGGGGGGATGCTCCCTCTGCTGTTTCCTGAAGTCAACGATCATCTCCTTTGTTTTGTTGACGTTGAGTGAGAGGTTATTTTCCTGACACCACACGCCAAGGGCCCTCACCTCCTCCCTGTAGGCTGTCTCGTCATTGTTGGTAACCAGGAGGGTTACAGTGTCGTCTGCAAACTTGATGATTGAGTTGGAAGTGTGCACGGCCACGCAGTCATGGGTGAACAGGGAGCACAGTACAGGAGATGGCTGAGAACGCACCCTTGTGGGGCCCCAGTGTTGAGGATCAGCGGAGTGGACATGTTGTTTCCTACCTTCACCACCTGGGGCGGCCCGTCAGAAAGTCCAGGACCCAGTTGCACAGGGCAGGGTCGAAATCCAGGGTCTCGAGCTTGATGACGAGTTTGGAGGGTACTATGGTGTTAAATGCTGAGCTGTAGTCAATGAACAGCATTCTTACATAGGTATTCCTCTTGTCCAGATGGGATAGGGCAGTGTGCAGAATGATGGCGATTGCATCGTCAGTGGACCTATTGGGGTGGTAAGCAAATTGGAGTGGGTCTAGGGTATCAGGTAGGGTGGAGGTGATATGGTCCTTGACTAGTCTCTCAAAGCACTTCATGATGACAGAAGTGAGTGCAATGGGGCGATAGTCATTTAGTTCAGTTACCTTAGCTTTCTTGGGAATAGGAACAATGGTGGCCATCTTGAAGCATGTAGGGACAACAGACTGGGATAGGGATTTGTTGAATATGTCCGTAAACACACCAGCCAGCTGGTCTGCGCATGCTCTGAGGACGCGGCTAGGGATGCCGTCTGGGCCAGCAGCCTTGCGAGGGTTAACACGTTTAAATGTTTTTCTCACGTTGGCCACGGAGAAGGAGAGCCCACAGGCATTGGTTATGGGCCGTGTCAGTGGCACTGTATTGAACTCAAAGCAAGCAAAGAAGTTGTTTAATTTGTCTGGGAGCAAGACGCCGGTGTCCGCGATGGGGCTGGTTTTCTTTTTGTAATATGTGATTGACTGTAGACCCTGCCACATGCGTCTCGTGTTTGAGCCATTGAATTACGACTCTACTTTGTCTCTATACTGACGCTTGTTTGATAGCCTTGCGGAGGGAATAGCTGCACTGTTTGTATTCGGTCGTGTTTCCGGTCGCCTTGCCATGATTAAAAGCGGTGGTGTGCGCTTTCAGTTTCGCGCAAATGCTGCCATCAATCCACGGTTTCTGGTTAGGGAAGGTTTTAATGGTCACAGAGGGTACGACATCTCCGATGCACTTGCTAATAAACTTGCTCACCGAGTCAGCGTATAAATCAATGTTATTGTTTGAGATTATCCGGAACATATCCCAGTCCACGTGATCGAAGCAATCTTGAAGTGTGGAATCTGATTGGTCAGACCAGCGTTGTATTGACCTGAGCACGGGCGTTTCCTGTTTAAGTTTCTGTCTATAGGCTGGGAGCAACAACATGGAGTCATGGGCTTTGTATGCGTCGCGGAAGTTTGAGTAGCAATGATCCAGAAAGCTACCAGCTCTTGTCGGGCATTCGATATGCTGATAGAATTTAGGAAGTATGGTTCTTAGGTTAGCTTTGTTAAAATCCCCAGCTACAATAAATAAATGCAGCCTCAGGATGTAAGGTTTCCAGTTTACATAGAGTCCAGTGAAGTTCATTCAGGGCCGACGAGGGATCTGCTTGAGGGGGGGATATACACGGCTGTGACTATAATAGAAGAGAATTCTCTTGGAAGATAACGCGGTAGGCATTTGATTGTAAGGAATTCTAGGTCGGTTGAACAAAAGGACTTGAGTTCCTGTATGTTGTTGTGATTACACCATGACTCGTTAATCATAAGGCTTACACCCCCGCCCTTCTTCTTACCAGAGTGATGTTTGTTTCTGTCGGCGCGATGCGTGAAGAAACCGGGTGGCTGTACCGACTCTGACAACATATCCCGAGTGAGCCATGTTTCCGTGAAACAGAGAATGTTACAATCTCTGATGTCTCTCTGGAAGGCAACTCGTGCCCTATTTTTGTCCATCTTGTTATCTAGAGATTGGACATTGGCGAGTAATATGCTCGGAAGCGGTGGATGGTGTGCTCGCCTTCTGAGTCTGACCAGTAGGCCGCTCCGTCCGCCTCTCCTGCGGCGACCACGTTGTTTTGGGTCGGACTCTGGGATAAGATCGCATGTCCAGGGTGGAGGTCTGAACAAAGGATCCGCTTCGGGAAGACGTATTCCTGGTCAAAATGATGGTAAATTGACATCGCTTTTATATCCAATAGTTATTCCCGGCTGTACGTAATAACACTTGAGATTTTCTGGGCTAACAATGTAAGAAATAATACATAAAAAAACAAATAATTGTATAGTTTTCTAAGGACCTGAAGCGAGGCGACCATCTCTGTCGGCGCCATCTTTCTTGGGTTAGTGCTAAGATATTTTAGATAAATATTAAAAAAAAATTGTTTTACTATTTTTTCATAAACTATTTATCAGCAATAATTGAAAGCTATATTTGTATTATTTAATACTTTAAGTAACAGGAAAATTGTGCATAACGGTACTTATACCTTGCCAGATAGCAACAGTAGCGTTAAAATTGGCATTCAAGGACATTGCTAAACCATGTTACGTGAAATAATAAGGGAATCTTCAATGTGTCACTGTCTATGCGGGCATACTATTATTTTTGTTGGTAAGCTAAATCTAGTTGTACTTTACTATTAACAGACAATGTGTATGCAACATAGAGGCACAAATGTAGTACATTCTATAAGATGGGGCAATGCAAGTCCTGAGTAGGGACTAGGGAGAGTATCATTGCTCTGTGGCTGGACTACACAACCCATAATCCAGAGGCAACACCAACACCACTCACCAGGGCCAGGCTAAAACCCAGGATATCATGGGAAGGCATAATGAGTCAGAACCCAGTACATTAGCGCATACCAACTGGGTCAGTAGTGCCTGCTGGGCTATGGTCTAAGAATCTATACGGTTTAATCTGCAGTAACTCAAATTTGGCATGGTCTTGAGACAAGATCTAGACCGTTTAGACAACAAGCAACATTTTAGGTTAGTAAACATTCCAAATAGTTCAAATTATTTACAAAGGTCAAAAAGGGAGGACAACAGATAGATCAAGTAACGTTCATACTATACTGTATTTAATTTGTCAGCTCTGAGTGAGATCATGTTTTAGTGCTGCCAATCATGCATAATAGTATGCATAAACATAAACCCACAAAGACATTAATATGCACTGTTAGCACTGCTCCAACACACAGCATCAATAGCAGATAGATACTGGGAACTTGCTAAGCCTTCCTTTATCAGATCTCTATGTATGCATGCATAAAGTATAGCCAGCGTGGCCAATGCTATGAGTTGGTATAACATTTCTATATTGTGTAGCATGAGGCCCAGGGATTAGGGTGGAGAAAAATGTTTATGTGAAATGTCTGAATGTTAATTGCCTTATTCAATTCTATGCTGTGCGTGAAGTGTGAGAGAAATGGAGATTTATAGAGTAGGGCAATTACTCTAAGCCATACGCTATACCTCCTATTTTTGGATGGATGCTAAGCTTGTCTTGCTTGGAGGAGCACTAATTACTGAAGCTTATATGAGGGCTTACACTAATCTTGATGGAATTGATGAGTGTGATGTGAGATCCTAGCATCAAACTTTTTCCCATTGATACAGTATAAAAAACTGGGATATACAGTTGAAGTTGGAAGTTTACATACACCTTAGCCAAATACAGTGGGGAGAACAAGTATTTGATACACTGCCGATTTTGCAGGTTTTCCTACTTACAAAGCATGTAGAGGTCTGTAATTTTTATCATAGGTACACTTCAACTGTGAGAGGCGGAATCTAAAACAAAAATCCAGAAAATCACATTGTATGATTTTTAAGTAATTAATTTGCATTTTATTGCATGACATAAGTATTTGATCACCTACCAACCAGTAAGAATTCCGGCTCTCACAGACCTGTTAGTTTTTCTTTAAGAAGCCCTCCTGTTCTCCACTCATTACCTGTATTAACTGCACCTGTTTGAACTCGTTACCTGTATAAAAGACACCTGTCCACACACTCAATCAAACAGACTCCAACCTCTCCACAATGGCCAAGACCAGAGAGCTGTGTAAGGACATCAGGGATAAATTGTAGACCTGTACAAGGCTGGGATGGGCTACAGGACAATAGGCAAGCAGCTTGGTGAGAAGGCAACAACTGTTGGCACAATTATTAGAAAATGGAAGAAGTTCAAGATGACGGTCAATCACCCTCGGTCTGGGGCTCCATGCAAGATCTCACTTCGTGGGGCATCAATGATCATGAGGAAGGTGAGGGATCAGCCCAGAACTACACGGCAGGACCTGGTCAATGACCTGAAGAGAGCTGGGACCACAGTCTCAAAGAAAACCATTAGTAACACATTACGCCGTCATGGATTAAAATACTGCAGCGCACGCAAGGTCCCCCTGCTCAAGCCAGCGCATGTCCAGGCCCGTCTGAAGTTTGCCAATGACCATCTGGATGATCCAGAGGAGGAATGGGTGAAGGTCATGTGGTCTGATGAGACAAAAATAGAGCTTTTTGGTCTAAACTCCACTCGCCGTGTTTGGAGGAAGAAGAAGGATGAGTACAGCCCCAAGAACACCATCCCAATCGTGAAGCATGGAGGTGGAAACATCATTCTTTGGGGATGCTTTTCTGCAAAGGGGACAGGACGACTGCACCGTATTGAGGGGAGGATGGATGGGGCCATGTATCGTGAGATCTTGGCCAACAACCTCCTTCCCTCAGTAAGAGCATTGAAGATGGGTCGTGGCTGGGTCTTCCAGCATGACAACGACCCGCAACACACAGCCAGGGCAACTAAGGAGTGGCTCCGTAAGAAGCATCTCAAGGTCCCGGAGTGGCCTAGCCAGTCTCCAGACCTGAACCCAATAGAAAATCTTTGGAGGGAGCTGAAAGTCCGTATTGCCCAGCGACAGCCCCGAAACCTGAAGGATCTGGAGAAGGTCTGTATGGAGGAGTGGGCCAAAATCCCTGCTGCAGTGTGTGCAAACCTGGTCAAGAACTACAGGAAACGTATGATCTCTGTAATTGCAAACAAAGGTTTCTGTACTAAATATTAAGTTCTGCTTTTCTGATGTATCAAATACTTATGTCATGCAATAAAATGCTAATTAATTACTTAAAAATCATACAATGTGATTTTCTGGATTTTTGTTTTAGATTCCGTCTCTCACAGTTGAAGTGTACCTATGATAAAAATGACAGACCTCTACATGCTTTGTAAGTAGGAAAACCTGCAAAATCGGCAGTGTATCAAATACTTGTTCTCCCCACTGTACATTTAAACTCAGTTTTCACAATTCCTGACATTTAATCAGAGTAAAAATTCCCTGTCTTAGTCACTTAGGATCACCACTTTATTTTAAGAATGTGAAATGTCAGAATAATATTAGACAGAATGATTTATTTCAGCTTTTATTTATTTCTTCTGACCCACTGGGAATGTGATGTTTACATACACTCAATTAGTATTTGGTAGCATTGCCTTTAAATTGTTTAACTTGAGTCAAACGTTTTGGGTAGCCTTCCACAAAATTCCCACAATAAGTTGGGTGAATTTTGGCCCATTCCTCCTGACAGAGCTGGTGTAACTGAGTCAGGTTTGTAGGCCTCCCACAAATGTTCTATAGGCTTGAGGTCAAAGCTTTGTGATGACCACTCCAATACCTTGACTTTGTTGACCTTAAGCCATTTTGCCACAACTTTGGAAGTATGCATGGGGTCATTGTCCATTTGAAGAACCATTTGCGACCAAGCTTTAACTTCCTGACTGATGTCTTCAGATGTTGCTTCAATAAATCCACCAAATTTTCCTTTCTCATGATGCCATCTATTTTGTGAAGTGCACCAGTCCCTCCTGCAGCAAAGCACCCCCACAACATGATGCTGCCACCCCTGTGCTTCACGGTTGGGATGGTGTTCTTCGGTTTGCAAGCGTCCCCCTTTTTCCTCCAAACATAACGATGGTCATTATGGCCAAACAGTTTTACTGTTGTTTCATCAGACCAGAGGACATTTCTCCAAAAAGTACGATCTTTGTCCCCATGTGCAGTTGCAAACCGTAGTCTGGCTTTTTTATGGCGGTTTTTGAGCAGTGTCTTCTTCCTTGCTGAGCGAACTTTCAGGTTATGTCGATATAGAACTCGTTTAACTGTGGCTATAGATACTTTTGTACCTGTTTCCTCCAGCATCTTCACAAGGTCCTTTGCTGTTGTTCTGGGATTGATTTGCACTTTTCGCACCAAAGTACGTTCATCTCTAGGAGACAGAACGTGTCTCCTTCCTGAACGTTATGATGGCTGCGTGGTCCCATGGTGTTTATACTTGCATACTATTGTTTGTACAGATGAACGTGGTACCTTCATGCCTTTGGAAATTACTCCCACGGATGAACCAGACTTGTGTAGGTCTACAATATTTTTTCTGAGGTCTTGGCTGATTTCTTTTGATGTCAAGCAAAGAGGCACTGAGTTTGAAGGTAGGCCTTGAAATACATCCACAGGTACACCTCCAATTGACTCAAATTATGTCAATTAGCCTATTAGAAGCTTCTAAAGCCATGACATCATTTTCTGGAATTTTCCAAGCTGTTTAAAGGCACAGTCAACTTAGTGTATGTAAACTTCTGACCCACTGGAATTGTGATACAGTGAATTGTAAGTGAAATAATCTGTCTGTAAACAATTGTTGGAAAAATTACTTGTGTCATGCACAAAGTAGATGTTTGTTAACAAGACATTTATGGAGTGGTTGAAAAACAAGTTTTAATGACTCCAACCTAAGTGTATGTAAACTTCTGACTTCAACTGTATATCTGCACTCTGCATTCAGTTATATCTACTGTGTATGCAGAAAAAGTTCAGTATTTACATTTTCTGTTTTAATTCTAATCAATAGTAAGATTTTAGGTTTAACTCTTCCTTCCTTTCTTGAAAACCAAAAATGCATGGCCATTTGGGTTCAATTTATTTATACTGATTTTGCCTGAGATGTGGAAGTGAGTTATGATGCATGTTCCTGGTTGGTAGAGTATAGTCTGTGCTTGTGTCAGCAGTAAACCCATTCAAATTAGCAGCCATGTCACCATTGGCTCTGCAACTCTGCAATACAGTATCTGACTCTAATCTGAATAATAGGGATCTAGTGCATGCTAATGTATTGGTGGTATCCCAATGAATTGAATGACACTGGAGGATTATAAGAATGCAGTTTATCCAAAAAGCACAGTATCACAAATAAAACTAAAATTTGTATATAAACACACAGATCCTCTTCTTTACACCGTTGCCATGGTTATACAGTACATCAGTGTTTCCACTGAAAACCAAAACACTTGCCTTTCAAATGGTTATAGACGCAACAATAGTCTCCCTACAGTCATATCTAAACCAATATGAGACCAATCTCAATGAAAATTCGCAAATCAACTTGATTGGAGCTACGCAACACACTCCCCGCCTCTAGTCATGAGCCGTCCGTCCGTTACCGTGAACCACATACCATATATTTTAATAGGGTCGTTAGCAATTAAGTTTTATGAGTATTTCTTGCGGCTACCAAGCTCAAATTCTAGACGTCGGATTAAAAAGAGACTTTAGCATCAATAAAGTGACTACTGGACTTAAAAAATTGAGGAATGACTAAGTTTGTAGGTGCAACAGTTTTTAATAAATTGATAATTTATCACTTTCACGTGCACATTTCCATCCGTTAAGAAACAACAATGTGCTACCTTTTTTGTAGCATTTCTGACAATGCTAACATTTTTTTTTCAGCCCAGTTCTATCATACCGGGCCAGCAACTCGGTCGCTCAGCAACTAGACAACACAAACAGCTCGCTGCCTGCACCAGCCAGGCAGCAGCCAGCCATGATAAGAAGTGGTTAAGGACTCCATACAGTAAAATTGGTTTGCTTGCTAATGTTACGTGTGCAACCAGATTTCAGCCCATAACATACCAGCTGCTAGCTAGCTAACCTCGACCAAGATCAGCCATGCCTTTTACAGCACAAACTTGCAAAGAAAAACATTTGCTAGCTAGCACACTAGACAGACACTTTGCTTTTCGACCATACAAAGCAATTTAACGTTAACTAACGTTACAGACCTTAGATTATGCATTAATTCAGTACACTCACTCCTTTCTCAATGCAATAGTCTTCTTGTCATTATAATCAACATTTTCTCTGACTGATCAATGCAGTGTTAAGTTACTTTTCAGTGTCTTTCCAAAAATCTGAATTTGCCATCCACATATGTAGCACTTTGTTCGAGTGCCGATGTGCACCCAGTTAAAACAACATCACCATTGCTTGCTAGCGCAACCGAATCTGTGCACAGTCAAAAGAAAACACCATGCTTGCTAACTTGGTTAGAGCTAACTCTATAAACGACCTAACTGTATGAGACTGTTTAACTTTTTAGACAATTTATTTTTAACCAAGCAAGAGAAAAACACCCAATCAGTACTGAGTGAATGAACAATAAAAACATTGTGCAACGAAAGCTTTGTGTAATCACCACACTGTCCAGTTAAATAGTGTTTGAAGTTGACATGTTTATAACAATGTTCGTAGCATGACGGTAAAAAGCGCTGCATGGTCAGTCCGACGTCTGCATTGGCCGTGCAGCATTTACAGTGCAGATGTCAGGGCATTCATACTTCTTGCGCTCCTTGGAGCAGCGCAGAGCTGTTGTGAATTAAGTTGTAAAGGAAGTGAGTTTGTGTTTGCACAGGACCTCCCGCCCCCACCTACCGTCAACCAAGCATGTCAATGCGGGGTTATACGGAGCCCTCCGCATTGTTACAAAATTTGGGAGGCGCACGGCAATGCGGTACGGAGCCCAATTTGGCCTCTGCATGTCTCTGGATACTCCGCAATTCCATCACACCCTCCATACGGAGCCTCCGACCACATATTCAGATCAAGCATACATTTGAGTGTCTCCGCCTTTGGAACTAAAGGTTCTGGGTTTGAATCTCGGGGGATACATTTTGACCATTCTCTTTAGTGTATAGTTTTGACACATTGCTTATTTGCATTAAAATATATTTTAGGTTCATTGAGCATCATTCAGTGGCAATAGACAGGGAGTGTTGTGTGTGTACTACTGTGCACGTCTTGCTACTACTACGGGGGAGAGAAAGGTGGAGAAACCAACTCTCAAGGAATACATCGTTGCCCTCATCCGTCAGCTGCACTCCATCACTACGGTACACCCAGGGAAACACTGCTTAATGGCAGAGGGGCCAATTGTGTGCATGTCCCTGTCACCGAGAAATGCTTACACCAGCTGATTGACGGCACGCCGGGCCCTCTCTATGCACTTGTTTAACTTCTGGTCCCACTAGAACATCCGCTGCGCGATATCTGAGAAGACCACCTTTGTACCGGGGAACATTCGGATGATTACCTCTAAATCCTTGTGCATCTGCCGCACCAGTGCCATCCCCTTGATGTATCCCAAGCTGTTTCCACCTAGGTGGATGACTACGATGTCAGGGGGAGAAGTACCACAGGCCTTCTGCTGACGCAGAACACTGAGCAATTCATGCCACTTCATGCCTCGCTCTCCGAGCCGGCTAATGTGACAGTCAATAACCGACCCATAGTAGCATTTCAAATCGGTGACGTCACTTGTTTTGAGACCTTGAATTAGTTGTTTCCCTTGCTAATTTTGTGAAGCGATAGGTAACGATGCTTCGAGGGTGACTTGTCGATGTGTGCAGATGGTCCCTGGTTCAAGCCAGGTTGGGGTGAGGAAAAGGACGGAAGCAGCAATACTGTTACACTACCACACCTAATTCTACTACTCAGCTGTTCAATAAGACCTCAGCTGCACATTGAGACCATTAATAGTAGAATCAGATGTAGTAGAACTGGGCTTGAACAAAAAAGCCTGCATACACCTGTAGCTTGTCAAGAGCAATTGTGGCCACCCCGGAATTGTATTTAGCAAAGTTGACTATATCTGATGAATGTACATTTGGTTGCAAATCTTATATTTAGGGATAACTCACTTTGTTTACAGGTAATGTAGTACTAGGTCTTTCTTTAGTAAACTTGAAGGTACATTTCATGTAAATAGTTAATGGGTACATTATTTGTGTATTTTCCAGGAGATTGTTCGATTGTCTTAAGAGAGATCAGGGGGAAAATGTCCAGTTTACTCCATATTGGCTTAAATGGGTTTCTGGATTGTCGCTTTCCTCTGGAAAATCAGCTGTTAATATAGTTAAATACTAACAACTACATTACTTCTCTTGCCATTTGTCTTTATTGTTTACTTTTACTTAACTTTTATTGCTGTGTTATAATGCATTATAATGTTGTATAATAATGTTGCATAATCATTTTATGGTGTAAAAACCATGGAAATTAAAAACAAAAAATATGTTTTCAGTGAGAATCGTCATTGGTCTGGAGCCGGGAAAAAAAAGTTAATTTACATAAGCATCACAATGACTATTCTATTCTCCTTTGACCTACTACAGTAGCTATGTTGGTATTGTACTTCAAACTATGTGTATGCAGGTTGCTTAGGATTCAAACATTCTCAAAAGCCTAATTCATACTCTTCAGAGGGTATAATGGACTTTACAATATCCTGCTATTAAAATGATGTATACCGGTATATACATTACCAGTCAAAAGTTTGGACACCTACTCATTCAAGAGTTTTTCTTTATTTTTACTATTTCCTACATTGTAGAATAATAGTGAATACATCAATACTATGAAATAACACATATGGAATCATGTAGTAACCAAAAAACTATTAAACAAATGAAACAAATCAAAATATATTTTATATTTGAGATTCTTCAAAGTAGCCACCCTTTTCCTTGATGACAGCTTAGCACACTTCTGTTTTTTATTTTTAAAACATTTTCAAATAATTCTAAAAAATGGTTTTCACTTTGTAATTATGGGGTATTGTATGTATGTAAAATGTATTGCAACCATTTTAGAATAAGGCTGTAACGTAACAAAATGTGAAAAAAAGTGAAGGGGTCTGAATACTTTCCGAATGCACTGTAGGGATATTGCAAATGTATATTACTGTTGCATTGCAATCTTTATTGTAAAAAGAAATACAAGTACGAACATAACTTTAAGCTACACATTATTTTGACAGAAGTAATGAACTGTCCATTGATCAGCACAACAATTGATAAAACAGGACCATGTTTGAAACACAAGTGCTTCTGAGCTTAATTCAGTATTATGTAAGCTAACAGTTACATAAATCAGGAATGCAGACAGGCTCTAACTATCTGAGCTACTGTGTCCAACACACCTGTTGATATGTTGGGCACCTACTGACCAAAAAATGATGTTATTATGATACATTTTTGTCAATGATATGCATTGCTAAAATAAAGGTTTAAGGAAATACAGGCATGCATCACATTACTACAAGACAAACAGCTTAATCAAGCCTGATGGTCTTGATTAAGCACATCTTGCTTTCATTTAATACAAAAAAAATCTTGAAAATGTAGCATAATGGGATAATGTCTTACTGTGGTGTGTGAATAATTTAATGCTTTACCTTATATGCAGTACAAATTACATGATTGTGGAAGCACCTCCTCTAAGAGTATGAATTAGTCTGTTTGAGAAGACTTGAATCACAAGCAACCTGCCTACACATAGTTTGAAGTACAATACCAACATAGCTACTGTAGTAGGTCAGAGCTGTGTGCTGGAAAACCTTGGTAGAACATGGGTGAAAAATGCATTGTGGTGCTCATGTGAATTTAATTTATTTTCTGTCTCCAGACCAATGCTTATTCTCACTTAAAACATATTTTTGTGGTTTTTAATATCCATAGTTTAAATGTTTTCGGCTTCAGACTAATGCCTATTGTTACTTAAAACTTACTTCTTAGTTAATTAAAAACAAAAACTATGAAAGAGGATTGTTGATGATGCTACACTGACTGAATCCAACAGATCATACTAAACAAATCCTAAGTGTATGTTGATGCACATAAGGTTTTGGAAGGTGAACATGTGCTACTGTACCAGTGTAATACAGTAGACATGATCGACATGATCGTGCAGTGTTACCCTCAGGTCTTCTTTAACAGTCGCATGTTTGATGGCCAGACAGTGAACCAGTGGCCTTGACTTGTGGTGAATGCTAATATTCTCAAGGTACAGTTAGCATTTCCCACAGACGTCTCCTCCCTCTGGACCTTCGCACTGCTCAGAGAGAAACTCACAAACCCCAATCCCAACCTAAACAAGCATTCACCAAAATATGTGCCCACTACTGAATGCCTCCAACACAGTAACTTGCTTACTCATAAAGCATATAAACGCAGGCTTAAAAGTCATTCTAAAGACAATTCAGTTCAACCCATGAAGAAATCAACAAGCTTTGCAACTACAGTACAATACCACACCCTTTCAAAGGGTTAACTAGCAGTGAAATATATTAATATCCCTAATGTTCTACTATTTTACTATGTAAGCTTGATGCTTGCATCTATATTTGGATGGTATTCAATAGCCCCATCCACATAGGATTAATAATTAGTTCAGTTCACTGAAGGTCAGATGGAACACAATTATTTTTACATATTCCAACACAATTGTAATGGAAAGCACACAGGACAGAGCCCAAGGTTTGTTCAGCTATTAACTACATGGAAAAGGCTTTAACACAATATAGGCCTATGCTACGCAGTCTCAACCATATCCGCTTGAATAATTTAGATACTGAGAACCAAGATAGTTCACGCCTGCCACTTGAGAAATTCAACACAGACTTGAAAGGATGGCTAGAACTTAATTTGACAGTATTTTACCAGGTAAATAGCTGGCTGTACAAAAAAAGCAAAGTGATATGTTCTTATGCACTAGCGGCTGTGAGTGGGTGTTGAATTCTTTCACAAAGTAGGTGAGACAAATCCCTCCCACAAGGTCTGGAAGGAAAACTAATATTGAGACAAACATTCAGAGAACAGTGACATTGGCACTAAAGAGCAACAGCTCTCTCAGCAACAAATAGAACACTCACTCCCTGGTAAACCTGCTCTGCTTTGACACAGGAAACTTTCAATAGTCCCAGTTACCGTGAAAACCAAATCTGAATTCAGATCGGCTGATTCAATTATATGAAACGTTTAAGATATTAATGTCAAAAGAATAGCATGGGGCAAAGCTGTTAATTTCAAATAATAACATTTGTGGACCATTAGGAATTGGGGAGCGATTTAAAAAGAGACCTCTGGGTCGCTTGTTGCTGTTCCAAGTCACCCTGAAAAAATGGTTGAACCGAGTTGGGAGACATAACAATCGCTTGCTGAAAAGAGAGAAAGGATTCAAACAGGCCTTGATGATGCTGCAGAAAGCAGCATAATGACTCTGACCTCTTTGGGGGTAGAAGCTAGTGAGGGGGGGGGGGGGGGGTGTCAGTGAGAGCTGGCAGGATGTATCCAATGAGGATCTGACAAGGGATGAAGAGGCAGAGGGGATACAGACAAACTGCCCAGCACTCGAACAGACAGGTTTATGTGAACCCATCATCCCTATTGCGTCTCCTCTTTCATGGGTAAGGGCTTGATATTGAGTCACCCTGCCTGTTACTGAAGTCCAAACTAAATAAACACGGTGACCCCCTAGAAAATGTTTTAATAAAATAAGCACGCAACAGCCAGGGACAGGGTACTTTCCACGGCCTGAGAAACAAGTAGGCCTTAGAGAGAATACACACTTGTGTCTCAGCGTCTGTCCACATCTGCAAACAAAATTGCCAATTGATTTTGATTATTTTTTTATTTTTTTGATGGTGCAGTGGGTAAAGTAAACTTATTAAACTACAATGCATCTAATGAATAAGTAAAAGGCTTTAATTTCACATGCCTAGGGGCTTCCTAAAAGCATGTCACTGATGCAATTAAATAAATAATGTGTGTGTGTATGTGTGTGTGTACATGCGTGCGTGTTGTCCGTGATTGTATGTGCGTGGATGCCTGTGTGTGCGCGTGTAAATGAAATGCTGTCAGCTCTGAAAGCTGCTCTCTCAGGAGTTTGACTGTGTAAAATGAAATCTAGAGTACACCCACAGGACAACATAACTGAGCAAATACAACAATTCAATTTACTCTTAAATTATGTTCGCATTCAGGCTCTACTCCTCCTTTAATTAAACTGTTTTACACGTTGGTGCAAAGCAACCGCAAATATAATCAAATAAAAACCATCACAAGGGCCAATATGCTGTCTGACAAACTGAATGAAAAGTATGATATTGAAAGCTGTGCTTTAAGTAAAGCAAATCACAAATTGTTAGTGTAAAATGATGTTCAGCGCAACAAACTGAAATTAATTAACACATTGCAAAGAGTTTTTGATGAAAAGAAAGAACATGACATGCATACAAAGTTTTGAAATGTATCATACAGACATTGATTTTTCAACTGTATACACAAGAAGTGTATAACTCTTAGACAAACTCCTGAATTCATATTTTATTATCAAGACTCATAGATTTTCAATTGATTTAGGGTTATGAATGACACACATAGCATACACATATGCAGCCAACACTAGATTCAAAAACAAATAAACACCTGTCAGTGTCTAATTCAATAGAGCAACCAAGTTCAAGATAGGTTGTGAACTTTAGCAGCGCTTGTTCACATGTAAATACTTTAAAGGCTGAATGACATATGTCCGGATTCGGGTGAATTAGCACCATAGAATTAGATTTACATTATTCCCTTTCAAAGCAATGCACCATGGTCAATTGATCGGGGGGGGGGGGGGGGGTTCACTGATCGTGATGTGAAAATATCAGCTGATTTCGGTAAAACAGGATGTCAAGACGACTGCTTGAGCAGCGGAGTGTGTGTGTGGTCCAGTGAATGAAATATAATCCCCGAGCTAAAAGGGGTGAGAAAACGCCTGCACTCTGCAGGTCTGGGTCTGAACTCTTCTCTGCGAGCTTGAGGTGGTCATGGGGATATTGACAGTTTTGCAGTAAAGGTCACAGCAGAATACAAAAGGACGAATGTCACATGACGACGTATGTAATCTGTTTGTCATTGAGTTTGTTGAGGTGAAGCCAAAGACACTTTTCCATTTTACCCATACTGGTAAGTAAAGCTTTACTTGAACTTGTAATGTTATTTGAATCACAGCTAATGAGGGTTTTACCTTACTTAATGATCGTTATTTGACAGAGATAAGAACGCAATACAGCATACGCACAGGCAACCTCTACTGAACATCATATACTGCTGCTAAGTAGACAGATGAAGCACAACAGCATTTTGTCAGGGTGGAGGGAGTAGGTATAACCAAATAAATAAACCTCATCATTGCTATGCAAAACAGCCTTTTACCAAAATCTACCAACAAAAGAGGGGTGACACCTGGCATGAATATGCATGAGTTTATGGCAATTAAAAACTTGTCAGGGGGGAGTTGGAGGAGGAGGAGACAATAATAGCGGAGGTATAGGAGAGCTGCAGTCCATTCATTGGGATGGAGATGTAATTCCAGTCCTCCAGAGTACTTCACACGGCTACTTTATTGGTTTTGTAATTTAGCTTTTTTTTCTCTCTCTCCTCTCCTCCAAGCCCTGCACCTCATACAGAATTGGAGGAGAGTGTGGTGGTGCTTTTGCATAGAGCAGAACGGGTGATGGAGAGCCACACGTCTCAGTTAACTTGGGCTCATCTAATGGTATTCATTGATACACTGGAGTGTGGCACAGCTTGTGGAGCAGAAAATAATTAGTTACACTTTTGCAGAGCTAATCTCCTAGCAGTGTGCTTGTTGTTTCCTCCAAATTTTATGGGCAGCTTAGAAACCGAAAAGCATGCATTCATTTTATCATTGCCAAACCAAAAAGAGCATCTCCTCTTCTCATATTCTTTCCTTCATCCTCTATTCCCCAACCTCCATCTTTTTTTTCTTCTTCTAGCAAGCAGGATGTCAAATGATTAGCATGTAAAACGGGTCATCAAGGTCTGATAAAGTCATGGCTGTATCTGCATCCTAAAGCGCTATAAAACAAAGGCCAGCTAATGTCCAAGCACAGGCTCCGACGCCCACAACAGAGGCTGTTTACTGCCCTCTCATCCACTTAGACAGCTACCAGGACAAAGACATACTCTATTGTTCCCTGTAAAACTGAGGAATCAAAAGAAGGGATGCTATATGATATTATTTTTCCTAACTGGAGGTACAGTGAATTATTTTCCATATTGAAAAAGTGTGTACAATACATTATTCTTTGCTCATGTCTGTGACATACAGTGACCTCCAAAATTATTTGGACAATGACACAGTTTTAGTTGTTTTGGCTCTGTAGTCTACCACGATTATGGATAATCCTGAATGAATCATGAATAATGATGAGTGAGAAAGTTAGACGCATACCCCCAAGACATGCTAACCTCTCACCATTACAATCATAGAGGTTAGCATTTTTGGGGGGGTATGATATTTGTCTGTAATTTACTCACTCCTCATTATTCAAGATTCATCCAGGATTATCCGTAATCATGGTAGCATCCACATTCATGTAGAAGTGTTTAGAAACATATTCGAAATCGTATTTACAATAAAAGTGACTCTAAAATGACATTCATTTATATTGGCACAAAATAATCTGAAAGAAAACCAAAGCCAAAAGCAAATGCATCCAACAAATTTGTAGAGTCACAACCTTGATATAGTCATTGATCGCTATGAATATGGGACCAAATACTTCACTTTTTACTAATGTAATACACATAAGTGAATTTGTCCCAATAGTTTTGGTCCCCTAAAATGGGGACACTATGTACAAAAAGTGCTGTAGTTTCTAAAACGGTTCACCCGATATGGATGAAAATACCATCAAATCAAAGTTGACAGTATGCACTTTAGTCTCATAGTCATTCCATTTAAATCCAAAGTGCTGGACTACAGAGCCAAAACAACAAAAGAACTTGGCACTGTCCCAATACTTTTGGAGCTCACTGTACATCATTAAAATATACACTGTGCTGAACAATCAATTTGCAGATGGATACACTGCTGCCATGAAGGGATGCACCTGATTAGCAATGATGTTCATATATCCTGTGCCATTCAAACGTTGCTTCACTTTTATCAAGGAGCCCAATGTGTGCCATGAAAACACACCCCACACCACCAGCCTAAAATGTTAATACGCAGCATGATGGATGCATGCACTCATATGGTTTTCTCCATACCCTAGTCCTCACATCAGTGTGAAACAACAGGAACCGGAATTCATCAGTCCAGGCAATGTTTTTCCAATTTTACAGTGTCCAGTGTTTCATTCCTTAGCCCATGGGTTGCGAAACTTTTTTTGTTGTTGCAGTTTTAAAGCAAATTGTCTTGCAATTTTATACATTTCGCCATGTCTAATGTGTATTCATGTGATATTTGAGTGACTAAAAAATTATATCTATGGGCTAAAAAACCTAAATAAAAAAATGTTAGCTGACATGGGCTAGTTGATCTGGACATTTCTGACAAGTTACAAATAGATCTCTAAGGTGAGCAATGACTAACCTGACAACTGATGATGTACTACCCAATTTTGAAATTGTGCATTACAACTTCAAGAGTAAGTAAAGCTGGACTGAGTTCCTTTAAAAAAAAAAATTATATATATATATATATATGAAAAGTGGTGCGTACTGGCGGCAGAGAAGTCAGACGCAGGAGAGAAAACTGTGTTTCCAACGGCGCAGTTTATTAAACAAACAAAAAAACACCGGGAAACATAACAACATAATAATAACATAGGTACATAACCCTACGCCAAGACAAACGTGCACCAACACTTACAAAGAACAATCACCGACAAGGACATGAGGGGAAACACAGGGTTAAATACACAACATGTAATGAATGGGATTGGAACCAGGTGTGATACAAGACAAAACCAATGGAAAATGAAAAGAGGATCAGTGATGGCTAGAAGGTCGGTGACTTCGACCGCCGAACGCCGCCCGAACAAGGAGGGACCAACTTTGGAGGAAGTCGTGACAGTAACCCCCACCCTGACGCACGGCTCCAGCAGCGCGTCGACACCGGCCATCGGGGATGACCCGGAGGGCGAGGCGCAGGGCGATCCGGACGAAGATGGTGAAACTGCTACAGCATAGATGGGTCCAACACGTCCTCGACCGGAACCCAGCACCTCTTTTCCGGGCCGTACCCCTCCCACTCCATGAGATACTGAAGGCCCCTCACCCGGCGCCTCGAATCCAGTATGGAGCGAACGGAGTAGGCCGGGGCCCCCCCGATGTCCAGAAGGGGTGGAGGAACCTTCGGCACCTCAGACTCTTGGAGCGGGCCAGCCACCACCGGCCTGAGGAGAGACACATGGAATGAGGGGTGAATATGGTAATCGGGTGGAAGATGTAACCTATAACAAACCTCGTTCACTCTCCTCAGGACTTTAAATGGCCTCACAAACCACGGACTCAGCATCCGGCAGGTCAGGCGGAGGGGAAAGTTTCGGGTCGAGAGCCAGACCCAGTCCCCCAGTGCGAACACCGGGCTCTTACTGAGGTAGCGATCTGCATTAACCTTCTGGTGCGTCACAGCCTGCTGAAGGTGGACACGGACAGCTTCCCAGAACTCCTTCGCACGCCTGAACCAGTTGTCCACAGCAGGAACCTCGGTCTGACCCTGATGCCAAGGCGCCAGAACCGGCTGGTACCCCTGTACGCACTGGAAGGGAGAGATGTTAGTGGAGGAGTGGCGGAGCGAGTTCTGTGCCATCTCGGCCCAGGGCACGAACTCCTCCCACTCCCCCGGACGGTCCTGGCAATAGGACCGCAGAAACCTGCCCACATCCTGGTTCACTCTCTCCACCTGCCCATTACTCTCGGGGTGAAACCCCAAAGTAAGGCTGATCGAGACCCCCAGATGTTCCATGAACGCCTTCCAGACCCTAGACGTGAACTGGGGACCCCGATCAGACACTATATCCTCAGGCACCCCGTAGTGCCGGAAGACGTGTGTAAACAAAGCCTCCGCAGTCTATAGGGCCGTAGGGAGACCGGGCAGAGGGAGGAGACGACAGGACTTAGAGAAACGATCCATAACGACCAGGATCGCGGTGTTACCCTGTGAGAGTGGACGATCAGTAAGAAAATCCACTGACAGGTGCGACCAAGGCCGCTGTGGAACGGGTAAGGGGTGTAGCTTACCTCTGGGCAGGTGCCTAGGAGCCTTACACTGGGCGCACACCGAGCAGGAGGAACATAAACCCTCACATCCTTAGCCAAGGTAGGCCACCAGTACCTTCCGCTCAAACAGCGCACTGTCCGACCGACCCCAGGATGACCAGAGGAGGGTGATGTGTGGCCCAAATAGCTCAACCATTCACGAATAGCAGACGGGACGTACAGACGCCCAGCGGGACACTGGACGGGAGCGGACTCTGCATGTAACGTCTGCTCAATATCCGTGTCCAGCTCCCACACTACCGGCGCCACCAGGCAGGGAGTATGGGAGTGGGATCCATGGGCCGCTCCTCTGTGTCATACAGCCGGGAAAATGCGTCTGTCATCGCGTTCTGGGAGCCTGGTCTGTAAGAAAGGGTAAACACAAAACTACCTTGCCTGGTGAGGGTTCAACCTCCTCGCTGCCCGGATGTACTCCAGATTACGGTGGTCAGTCCAGATGAGAAAAGGGTGTCTAGCACCCTCAAGCCAATGTCTCCACACCTTCAAGGCCTTGAAGGTGTGGAGACACCTTGGTCCCCCACGCCATAGTTTCGCTCCGCCGGGCTGAGCTTCTTCGAGAAGAAGGCACAGGGGCGGAGCTTCGGTGGCGTACCCGAGCGCTGAGAGAGCACAGCTCCTATCCCAGCCTCAGACGCGTCCACCTCCACTATGAACGCCAAAGAGGGATCCGGATGGGCCAGCACGGGAGCCGAGGTAAACAGAGCCCTCAGGTGACTAAAAGCCCTGTCCGCCTCAGCTGTCCACTGCAAGCGCACCGGGCCCCCCATCAGCAGTGAGGTAATGGGAGCCGCTACCTGACCAAAACCCCAGGTAAACCTCCGGTAGTAATTGGCAAATCCTAAGAACCGCTGCACCTCCTTTACCGTGGTGGGAGTCGGCCAATTACGCACGGCTGCAATGCGGTCACTCTTCATCTCCACCGCTGAGGTGGAAATGCGATACCCTAGGAAGGAGACGGACTGTTGGAAGAACAGGCATTTTTCAGCCTTGACGTACAGGTCATGCTCCAACAGGCAACCAAGCACTCTGCGCACCAGGGACACAAGCTCGGCGCGTGTAGCGCAGTATATCAAAATGTCATCAATATACCCTGCCCATGCAGGTCCCTGAAAAGCTCGTCTACAAAGGCTTGGAAGACTGATGGCGCATTCATCAACCCGTATGGCATGACGAGGTACTCATAGTGCTCAGAGGTGGTACTGAAAGCCGTCTTCCACTCGTCTCCCTCTCGGATACGCACCAGGTTATAAGCGCTCCTGAGATCTAGTTTGGTGAAGAAGCGTGCCCCGTGCATTGACTCACTCGCTGTGGCTATGAGCGGTAGCGGGTAACTATACCTCACAGTGATCTGATTCAGACCTAGATAGTCAATACACGGGCGCAGACCTCCCTCCTTCACAAAAAATAAACTCGAGGAGGCGGGTGAAGTGGAGGACCGAATGTACCCCTGACGCAGGGATTCGGAGACATATGTTTCCATAGCCTCCGTCTACGCCTGCGAGAGGGGATACACGTGACTCCTGGGAAGTGCAGCGTCTACCAGGAGATCTATCGCACAATCGCCCCGTCGATGAGGTGGTAATTGAGTCGCCTTCAGAGCCAAATCGGCATATTCAGGGGGAATGCGCACGGTGGAGACCTGGTCTGGACTCTCCACCGTAGTAGCACCAACAGAAACCCCTAAACACCTACCTGAGCACTCTCGTGACAACCCGTGAGAGCCATCTGTGGCCAAGAAACAGTGGGGTTATGGCAAGCTAACCAGGGTAGACCCAGCACTACGGGAAACGCAGGAGCGTCAATAAGGAAGAGACTAATTATCTCCGTATGACCTCCCTGCGTCACCATGCCCAAAGGAGCGGTGACCTCCCTAATCCTAATGGTCGACTATCTAAGGCATGAATGGGGAAGGGCACATCCACGGGAACGTTGGGGATCCCTAAACTATGGGCTAAAGCTCTATCAATAAAATTCCCAGCCGCGCCTGAATCGGCGAGCGCCTTATGCTGGGAAAACTCATGGAAAGTGATAAACACAAAACATATGTGCAACAGAGGGCTCTGGCTGAGAATGGTGCCGGCTCACCTGGGTAACGCCAGAGCGCCCTGCCTACAGCCTCGATCCCCAGAGGAACCAACCCGGCACCGACCTGCAGTCTAACCTCTGCGGCCACGGATGGTGCACGAGCACGATCGGGTAGCCAGCAGGTTGTCCAGCCAGATGGACAAGTCCACCAGCTGATGGAACGTGAGGGTGTTGTCGCTGCAGGCCAAATCCCGACGGACGTCCTCGCACAGACTGCAGCGGTAATGGTCTATCAGGGCCCTGTCGCTCCATCCCGTGCCGGCAGCCAGGGTCGAGGCGCTAGGAGGAACTGCAGCCAGGGTGGAGGCGCTGGAAGAACTCTCTGTCTCTCCCAGCGGTCCATAGTCCGGACAACGCGGTCCATGGCGGTGCCAAGATGGTGAAGCATAGCTACGTGCTCCCGGACGCGCTCCTCCACCCCTATAACCGGGGTACCTGCTCCTGCTGACTCCATAGTTTTGTCGGTGATTCTGTAAAGGGGTGCGTACCGGTGGTAGGGAAGTCAGAAGCAGGAGAGAAAACTGTTTCCAACGGCGCAGTTTATTAAACCAAAAAAAAAGCCGGGAAACATAACAATAGTAACATGGGTACATAACCCTACGCACGCCAGGACAAACGTGCACCATCACCGACAAGGACATGAGGGGAAACAGAGGGTTAAATACACAACATGTAATTGATGGGATTGGAACCAGGTGTGATACAAGACAAAACCAATGGAAAATGAAAAGAGAATCAGTGATGGCTAGAAGGTCGGTGACTGCAACCGCCAAACGCCGCCCGAACAAGGAGAGGGACCAACTTCGGCGGAAGTCGTGACAATATACACTGCTCAAAAAAATAAAGGGAACACTTAAACAACACAATGTAACTCCAAGTCAATCACACTTCTGTGAAATCAAACTGTCCACTTAGGAAGCAACACTGATTGACAATAAATTTCACATGCTGTTGTGCAAATGGAATAGACAAAAGGTGGAAATTATAGGCAATTAGCAAGACACCCCCAATAAAGGAGTGGTTCTGCGGGTGGTGACCACAGACCGCTTCTCAGTTCCTATGCTTCCTGGCTGATGTTTTTGTCACTTTTGAATGCTGGCGGTGCTCTCACTCTAGTGGTAGCATGAGACGGAGTCTACAACCCACACAAGTGGCTCAGGTAGTGCAGCTCATCCAGGATGGCACATCAATGCGAGCTGTGGCAAGAAGGTTTGCTGTGTCTGTCAGCGTAGTGTCCAGAGCATGGAGGCGCTACCAGGAGACAGGCCAGTACATCAGGAGACGTGGAGGAGGCCGTAGGAGGGCAACAACCCAGCAGCAGGACCGCTACCTCCGCCTTTGTGCAAGGAGGAGCACTGCCAGAGCCCTGCAAAAGGCCACAAATGTGCATGTGTCAGCATATGGTCTCACAAGGGCTCTGAGGATCTCATCTCGGTACCTAATGGCAGTCAGGCTACCTCTGGCGAGCACATGGAGGGCTGTGCGGCCCCACAAAGAACCTTTGCCACTTGTGTGGGTTGTAGACTCCGTCTCACGTCTCAGTTTGATTTCACAGAAGTGTGATTGACTTGGAGTTACATTGTGTTGTTTAAGTGTTCCCTTTATTTTTTTGAGCAGTGTATATATACACACAGACACACATATACACACACACAGTCAAAACTTGACACACCTTTTGTGATTTATTTAGAATTCAAGGCACACTAAACAAGCATGGCTACCCCAGTATTCTGCAGCGATACACCATCCCATTTGTTTTTCAACAGGACAATGACACAAAACACACCTCCAGGCTGTGTAAGGGCTATTTGACCAAGAAGGAGAGTGATGGAGTGCTAAACTGGTCCAAGGTGGCTTAGCAGTTCAGACGTCTTTTTCTGTTCCGTATTGTCGTGTCCTGTATATATATATATTTACACCTTTCTTCGCATATCTTTTATTTATTTTATTATCCAAGAACTCAACTACAAAAGCTTTCCTGCAAAAGCTTTCCTGCAACCCGCTTCACCAATTACAAAAAGTATTATTTACCTCAATCTGAAAATCCATCGTGGAAACTAGCCAGGGGCTAATTCAGAAGCTAGCCTGAAAGCTAACCAGAAGCTACTCCGATAGCTAGCCAGAAGCTAATCTGTAGCTGCCCCGAAATTAGCCGGTTTGCTGGCTAGCGTTGGTGTTTCAGCTGCCCACGTTTAGTGGTCATCAGCTATTCCTTTAGCTCGATAATCTACCGGCACTTTTGTGCAACGCGACTCGGACCGGAGCATTCCGTGACTTTTTTTCTCTCAGTTTCCCCGGATTCCAGCCGCAGGCTCTGGACACTTGCACCTTGATTTCGCAGCTAGCTAGCTGCTAACCGTGTGACTATTGGCTTACGTCGACCCCGGAGCAAACTCAAATCATTCTGGAGCTAGCCAGCTGAGGAGTTCCATCACCATCCGGACCCGTCTCTTTTGTTGCTGCTGCAGATACGGAACCCCACCGGGCCTTCACGACTGACTGCCGCGACTGACTGCCGACGTTATCTGCCCGAGGGATTTATCCAACTGGCACCTCCGTCCCGACGTTACCTGAACGCTCATCTGAGGCCCGCTAATCGTTAGCTGTCTTATCGGCTGCTATCTGAACAAGTATATCAGACAACTATTATTATTATTATTATTTATGTATTTTATTTTTTTTTCCTTGGGTCACTATATCTATTTTGCCAATTTGGATTGATCCCCTCTACCACACGGAACCCCACTACACGGAACCCCACTAACCTACCGACGGAAACGCACGAGGTATCTACAAACAGACCTCCATCCTATGCTGCTACCGATAGCCATATACCCGGCCAGCTGTCTGGATCGCCACGACCCCAACCAACCTCTACTCACTGGACCCTTATTGATCACTCGATTAGCATGCCTCTCCTTAATGTAAATATGCCTTGTCCATTGCTGTTCTGGTTAGTGTTTATTGGCTTATTTCACTGTAGAGATTCTAGCCCTGCTCTCTATACCATATCCAACCTCTCAGTTCCACCACCCACATATGCGATGACATCACCTGGTTTCAATGATGTTTCTAGAGACAATATCTCTCTCATCATCACTCAATACCTAGGTTTACCTCCACTGTATTCACATCCTACCATACCTTTGTCTGTACATTATTCCTTTAAACTATTTTATCGCCCCCAGAAACTTCCTTTTACTCTCTGCTCTAGTAGCTCTAGGCGACCAATTCTCATAGCTTTTAGCCGTACCCTTATCCTACTCCTCCTCTGTTCCTCTGGTGATGTAGAGGTGAATCCAGGCCCTGCAGTACCTGGCTCCACTCCTATTCCCCAGGCGCTCTCTTTTGATGACTTCTGTAACCGTAATAGCCTTGGCTTCATGCATGTTAACATTAGAAGCCTCCTCCCTAAGTTTGTTTTGTTCACTGCTTTAGCACACTCTGCCAACCCGGATGTTTTAGCCGTGTCTGAATCCTGGCTTAGAAAGACCACCAAAAATTCAGACATTTTCATCCCCAATTACAAGATTTTCAGACAAGATAGAACGGCCAAAGGGGGCGGTGTTGCAATCTACTGCAAAGACTGCCTGCAGAGTTCTGTTATACTATCCAGGTCTGTTCCCAAACAATTTGAACTTCTACTTTTAAAAATCCACCTCTCTAAAAACAAGTCTCTCACCGTTGCCGCCTGCTATAGACCACCCTCTGCCCCCAGCTGTGCTCTGGACACTATATGTGAACTGATTGCCCCCCATCTATCTTCAGAGCTCGTGCTGCTAGGCGACCTAAATTTGAACATGCTCAACACCCCAGCCACCCTACAATCTAAGCTTGATGCCCTCAATCTCACACAAATTATCAATGAACCTACCAGGTACCACCCCAATTCCGTAAACACGGGTACCCTCATAGATATCATCCTAACAAACTTGCCCTCCAAATACACCTCTGCTGTTTTCAACCAAGATCTCAGCGATCACTGCCTCATTGCCTGCATCCGTAATGGGTCAGCGGTCAAACGACCTCCACTCATCACTGTCAAACGCTCCCTGAAACACTTCAGCGAGCAGGCCTTTCTAATCGACCTGGCCGGGGTATCCTGGAAGGATATTGATCTCATCCCGTCAGTAGAGGATGCCTGGTCATTTTTTTTAAATGCCTTCCTCACCATCTTGAATAAGCATGCCCCATTCAAGAAATTTAGAACCAGGAACAGATATAGCCCTTGGTTCTCTCCTGACCTGACTGCCCTTAACCAACAGAAAAACATCCTATGGCGTTCTGCATTAGCATCGAACAGCCCCCGTGATATGCAACTTTTCAGGGAAGCCAGAAACCAATATACACAGGCAGTTAGAACAGCCAAGGCTAGCTTTTTCAAGCAGAAATTTGCTTCCTGCAACACAAATTCAAAAAAGTTCTGGGACACCGTAAAGTCCATGGAGAATAAGAACACCTCCTCCCAGCTTCCAACCGCTCTGAAGATAGGAAACACTGTCACCACCGACAAATCCACTATAATTGAGAATTTCAATAAGCATTTTTCTACGGCTGGCCATGCTTTTCACCTGGCTACCCCTACCCCGGACAACAGCACTGCCCTCCCCTCTGCTACTCGCCCAAGCCTTCCCCATTTCTCTTTCTCCCAAATACAGTCAGCTGATGTTCTAAATGAGCTGCAAAATCTGGACCCTTACAAATCAGCCGGGCTAGATAATCTGGACCCTTTCTTTCTAAAACTATCTGCTGAAATTGTTGCCACCCCTATTACTAGCCTCTTCAACCTCTCTTTCGTGTCGTCTGAGATCCCCAAAGATTGGAAAGCAGCTGCGGTTATCCCCCTCTTCAAAGGGGGGGACACCCTTGACCCTAACTGCTACAGACCTATATCTATCCTACCCTGCCTTTCTAAGGTCTTCGAAAGCCAAGTCAACAAACAGATTACCGACCATTTCGAATCCCACCACACCTTCTCCGCTATGCAATCTGGTTTCAGAGCTGGTCATGGGTGCACCTCAGCCACGCTCAAGGTCATAAACGATATCGTAACCGCCATCGATAGGAAACAATACTGTGCAGCCGTATTCATTGACCTGGCCAAGGCTTTTGACTCTGTCAATCACCACATCCTCATTGGCAGACTCGACAGCCTTGGTTTCTCTAATGATTGCCTCGCCTGGTTCACCAACTACTTCTCTGATCGAGTTCAGTGTGTCAAATCGGAGGGTCTGTTGTCCGGGCCTCTGGCAGTCTCTATGGGGGTGCCACAGGGTTCAATTCTTGGACCGACTCTCTTCTCTGTTTACATCAATGATGTCGCTCTTGCTGCTGGTGATTCTCTGATCCACCTCTACGCAGACGACACTATTCTGTATACTTCTGGCCCTTCTTTTGACACTGTGTTAACAACCCTCCAGGCGAGCTTCAATGCCATACAACTCTCCTTCCGTGGCCTCCAACTGCTCTTAAATACAAGTAAAACCAAATGCATGCTCTTCAACCGATCGCTGCCTGCTCCTGCCCGCCTGTCCAACATCACTACTTTGGACGGCTCTGACTTAGAATATGTGGACAACTACAAATACCTAGGTGTCTGGTTAGACTGTAAACTCTCCTTCCAGACTCACATCAAACATCTCCAATCCAAAGTCAAATCTAGAATTGGCTTCCTATTCCGCAACAAAGCATCCTTTACTCATGCTGCCAAACATACCCTTGTAAAACTGACCATCCTACCAATCCTCGACTTCGGTGATGTCATTTACAAAATAGCCTCCAAAACCCTACTCAATAAATTGGATGCAGTCTATCACAGTGCCATCCGTTTTGTCACCAAAGCCCCATATACTACCCACCACTGCGACCTGTACACTCTCGTTGGCTGGCCCTCGCTTCATACTCGTCGCCAAACCCACTGGTTCCAGGTCATCTACAAGACCCTGCTAGGTAAAGTCCCCCCTTATCTCAGCTCGCTGGTCACCATAGCAGCACCTACCTGTAGCACGCGCTCCAGCAGGTATATCTCTCTAGTCACCCCCAAAACCAATTCTTCCTTTGGACGCCTCTCCTTCCAGTTCTCTGCTGCCAATGACTGGAACGAACTACAAAAATCTCTGAAACTGGAAACACCTATCTCCCTCACTAGCTTTAAGCACCAGCTGTCAGAGCAGCTCATAGATTACTGCACCTGTACATAACCCATCTACAATTTAGCCCAAACAACTACCTCTTTACCTACTGTATTTATTTATTAATTTATTTTGCTCCTTTGCACCCCATTATTTCTGTCTCTACTTTGCACTTTCTTCCACTGCAAACCAACCATTCCAGTGTTTTTTTAGTTTTTATTTTACTTGCTGTGTTGTACTCACTTCGCCTCCATGGCCTTTTATATTTTTATTTATTTATACATATATTTGTCTGCCTTCACCTCCCTTATCTCACCTCACTTGCTCACATTGTATATAGACTTATTTTTTTTCACTGTATTATTGACTATATGTTTGTTTTACTCCATGTGTAACTATGTGTTGTTGTATGTGTCGAACTGCTTTGCTTTATCTTGGCCAGGTCGCAATTGTAAATGAGAACGTGTTCTCAATTTGCCTACCTGGTTAAATAAAGGTTAAATAAATAAAAAAATAAAAAAATAAAATCAGATGACCTGGCCTCCACAATCACCCAACCTCAATCCAATTGTGATGGTTTGTGTCACGCCCTGACCTGAGATATCTCTGTTTTCTTTATATTTTGGTTAGGTCAGGGTGTGACTAGGGTGGGTACGTTAGTTTTTGTATTGTCTAGGGTTTTTTGTAAGTCTAGAGTTTTTGTAGGTCTAGGGATTTGTATGTCTATGATGGCCTGATAAGGTTCCCAATCAGAGGCAGCTGTTTATCATTGTCTCTGATTGGGGATCATATTTAGGTAGACATTTTCCTTTTGGTGTTCGTGGGTTCTTGTTCTATGTTTAGTTTCCTGTCTGCATTACTCATATTAGCTTCACGGTTTTGTTTTTGTTAGTTTGTTCAGTGTGCGTTCTTATAATAAAGAGGAATGTACGCTTACCACGCTGCGCCTTGGTCTCCTCCTTTGGGATGAGTTGGACCGGAGAGTGAAGGAAAAGCAGCGAACAAGTGATCAGCATAGGTGGGAACTTCTTCAAGACTGTTGGAAAAGCATTCCAGGTGACTACCTTATGAAGCTGGTTGAGAGAATGCAAAGAGTGTGCAAAGCTGTCATCAAGGCAAAGGGTGGCTAATTTGAAGAATCTCCAATATAAAATATATTTTGATTTGATTAACACTTTTTTGGTTACTACATGATTCCATGTGTTATTTCATAGTTTTGATGTCTTCACTATTATTTTACAATGTAGAAAATACAAAAAATAAAGAAACACCCTGGAATGAGTAGGTGTGTCCAAAACTATGTTTCCATTGAGCATCGAAAATCCGGTGCAAAAGTTTCAAATAGTAATAACAAAACTAACATTCTAATGATCCAGAGATGTATAGTTCCCCTGGATAATAGGGCTTTGAAAGTGAAGGAAAGTCCAAGGACACAGACAGGAATGTGCCAGTATGAATGTTACAAGATGACTATAACATTTTACTCATAGTCCAAGAGCCTGTTCAGACACACAGAATGTGTGGTGACTCAAAAGGTATGCATGTATACCAACGGAAGTGTGTTTGTATAAGCGTGACTCACTCACACATGAGCTATGGCTGAAAGTAACCTGGGCTGAGTGACAGTGTGGAATGACTGTGTGTGAGAGAAGCTGCAGTGACAGGGAGATGAGAGACACGTCAATCAACCCTGAGCTGAGCTCTTCCCTCTGCTGGCCCAGTCCGGTATGGACCCCAGACACACAGAACAGAGCTCTCTATGGACTTGTTCTAATAATTTACCATGCATCACGCTTCTTTCCCTGAAGTAATCATAGGTCTGAGAGATGTTGAAACTGTTAAATAAATACATTCTCTTTTGAAAATGTCAACACCTTCATCAGGTTTTCTTCATGTTCATCCATTTATTTTAATCCGTTTATATTTATATACTTTTCATTTTTCCTGCAAACCTTGATAATGCACACAATGGGGAATGTAAAACAGTGGCATGTATTCAGCTGGATTCAGATACATCTAGTTGGTGTGTATGAGGCAGGGTGACTAAATAGGTGAGTTGTACAGTGCATTACAGGTCATTATCCAGGTAGCCAGAGAGCCACTCCACATCCATTTGGCTGATTAGGGCTATGAATAGCCTAAATACTGATGGGCAGGGAAACTCGCAAAGCAAAGGAGGGCCTGCTTAGTCCAACACGAAAGAGTGAATAAAAAAAGTGTTGGTATCTACCTGTGTTTATAATCAGGGGTGTAACTTTCACTGGGGACGGGGACGGGGGACATGTTCCTCCCCACATTCTGAAATTTAATTTTTGCCCTCCCTAGTGTTATCATTGGAATGTGATACCAAACATTAAAAAAACTTTGTCCCCCCACTTCTAAAACCAATCAAAGTTGCACCCCTGTTTATAATGCATGCAAAGTGTATTTGATCCAAGGTTTATTGTGTAACTTGCTCTAGGCTAAACATTCAAGAGTCATAGTGACTTGAATGCTATACATGCAAACGCAATACAAACAGATTTGCTGTTCATAGAACATGGTGCTGCTGTCGCTAACACATACCTTCTTACTACTAAAAGTATCGAAATTGACCTGGTTAAAATAGATGAAATGTCATTGCTAGTCAGACAGTAAACAAGAGGCTAGACAGACATGGTTTATGAAGCCTGAGCATTAGACAATTAAACAGGTCACTAACCAACCTATGCATGTTGTTTGCTGCAGATTGCATCTCTGAAACAACCTTTTTATGGACGCAGTGACCTTGGTGAACATGCCCACATTCAATCTATGATACTTGTCCTGTTCTCTGATATACTAGGCAAGAGCGCATTATGTTGCACAATAAAAGCCTATTCATACCTTTAGAAAACTAACCACATAATTTTGTTGTGGCATGACCCATAGGGCTACTTTCAGTCCAACTATATGCCGGATCTGACGTATATGAAATACCATATTGACACCCTAAAGGGAACAGATACAATACACATGTTCCTGTATTGGTTTTGTCATGACACTCAGTAGTGGATTGATGAGCTTGTATGTTTGAGAGCATAAAAAGTGAATCAAATAAAAAGCATATTCCAGTAACCCTTCTATGAGCCTCTTGTTTATAACGCACAAACACGCTTGCGGCGCCTATCCTAGGACTACTGCCTATCACCTCACGGTGAACTATAAAACATGCTATAAGCATTTATAGTATATAATGGTTCCTTATACAATCACCACCTTCCGGAGACACCTTCAGGAGACACCTGAAACCCCACCTCTTTAAGGAATACCTAGGATAGGATAAAGTAATCCTTCTAACCCCCCCCCCCTTAAAAGAGTTAGATGCACTATTGTAAAGTGGTTGTTCCACTGGATATCATAAGGTGAATGCACCAATTTGTAAGTCGGTCTGGATAAGAGCGTCTGCTAAATGACTTAAATGTAAATGCAGTGAATTCGGAAATGATTCAGACCCCTTGACTTTTTCCACATTTTGTTACGTTGTAAAATGGATTAAACTGTTTCCCCCCACATCAATCTACACACAATAACCCATAACGACAAATCAAAAACAGGTTTAGACATTTTTCCAAATTAATAAAAATAAAACAATACTGATATATCACTTTGCTGAAGCACCTTTGGCAACGATTACAGCCTCAAGCCTTCTTTGGTATGACGCAACAAGTTTGGCACACCTGTATTTGGGGAGATTCTCCCATTCTTATCTGCAGAACCTCTCAAGCTTTGTCAGGTTGAATGGGGAGAACCGATGCACATCTATTTTCAGCTCTCTCCAGAGATCTTCGATCGGGTTCAAGTCCTAGCTCTGGTTAGGACATTCAGAGACTTGTCCCAAAGCCACTCCTACGTTGTCTTGGCTGTGTGCTTAGGGTCGTTGTCCTGTTGGAATGGGAGGTCCTGAGTGCTCTCTAGCAGGTTTTCATCAAGGATCTCTGTACTTCTCCGTTCATCTTTCCCTCGATCCTGATTAGTCTCCCAGTCCCTGCCACTGAAAAACATCCCACAGCATGATGCTGCCACCACCATGCTTCACCGTAGGAATGATGCCAGGTTTCCTCCAGATGTGGCACTTGGCATTCAGGCCGAAGACCTCAATCTTGGTTTCAACAGACCAGAGAAACTTGTTTCTCATGGTCTGCGAGTCCTTTAGGTGCCTTTTGGCAAACTCCAAGGGGGCTTTCATGTGCCTTTTACTGAGGAGTGGCTTCCGTCTGGCCACTGTACCATAAAGGCCTATTGGTGGAGTGCTGCAGAGATGGTTGTCCTTCTGGAAGATTCTCCTATCTCCACAGAGGAACTCTGGAGCTCTGTCAGAGTGACCCAGGCCCTTCTACCCCAAATGCTCAGGTTTTTCCAGGCGGCCAGCTCTAGGAAGAGTCTTGGTTGTTCCAAACTTCTTCCATTTAAGAATGATGGCGGCCACTATGTTCTTGGGGACCTTCAATGCTGCACACATTTTTTGGTACCCTTTACCTGCCTCAACATAATCCTGCCTCGGAGCTCTACGGAAAAATGGGTGTTGCTCTGACATGCACTGTCAACTGTGGGACCTATAGAGTTGAAGTTCGGAGGTTTACATACAACACCTTAGCCAAATATATTTAAAATAAGTTTTTCACAATTCGACATTTAATCCTAGTAAACATTCCCTGTCTTAGGTCAGTTAGGATCACCATTTTATTTTAAGAATGTGAAATGTCAGAATAATAGTAGAGAGAATGATTTCTTTCAGCTTTTATTTCTTTCATCACATTCCCAAAGAGACAGAGGTTTACATACACTAAATTAGTATTTGGTAGTATTGCCTTTAAATTCTTTAACTTGGGTCAAACGTATTGGGTAGCCTTCCACATGCTTTGCACAATAAGTTGGGTGAATTTTGGCCCATTCCTCCTGACAGAGCTGATTTAACTGAGTCAGGTTTGTAGGCCTCCTTGCTCGCACACGCTTTTTCAGTACTGCCCACAAATTTTCTATGGGATTGAGGTCAGGGCTTTGTGATGGCCACTTCAATACCTTGACTTTGTTGTCCTTAAGTCATTTTGCCACAACTTTGGAAGTATGCTTGGGGTCATCATGATTCCTTCCTCATGATGCCATCTATTTTGTGAAGTGCACCAGTCCCTCCTGCAGCAAAGCACCCCCACAACATGATGCTGCCACCCCCGTGCTTCACGGTTGGGATGGTGTTCTTTGGCTTGCAAGCCTTCCCCTTTTTCCTCCAAACATAATGATGGTCATTATGGCCAACAGTTCTCTTTTTGTTTCATCAGACCAGAGGACATTTCTCCAAAAAGTACGATCTTTGTCCCCATGTGCAGTTGCAAACCGTAGTCTGGTTTTTATGGTGGTTTTGGAGCAGTGGCTTCTTCCTTGCTGAGCGGCCTTTCAGGTTATGTCGATATAGGACTCATTTAACTGTGGATATAGATATTTTTGTACCTGTTTCCTCCAGCATCTTCCCAAGGTCCTTTGCTGTTGTTCTGGGATTGATTTGCACTTTTCGCACCAAAGTACGTTCATCTCTAGGCGACAGAATGCATCTCCTTCCTGAGCGGTATGATGGCTGCGTGGTCCCATGGTGTTTATACTTGCATACTATTGTTTGTCCAGATGAACGTGGTACCTTCAGGCGTTTGGAAATTGCTCCCACGGATGAACCAGACTTGTGGAGTTCTACCATTTTTCTTCTGAGGTCTTGGCTGATTTCTTTTGATTTTCCCATGATGTCAAGCAAAGAGGCACTGAGTTTGGAGGTAGGCCTTGAAATAGATCCACAGGTACACCTCCAATTGACTCAAATTATGTCATTTAGCCTATTAGAAGCTTCTAAAGCCATGACATCATTTTCTGGAATTTTCCAAGCTGTTTAAAGGCACAGTCAACTTAGTGTATTTAAACTTCTGACCCACTGGAATTGTGATACAGTGAATTCTAAGCGAAATAATCTGTCTGTAAACAATTGTTGGAAAAATGACTTGTGTCGTGCACAAAGTAGATATTCTAACCGACTTGCCAAAACTATATAGTTTGCTAACAAGACATTTGTGGAGTGGTTGAAAAATGAGGTTTAATGACTCCAACCTAAGTGTATGTAAACTTCCGACTTCAACTGTATATACAGGTGCGTGCCTATCCAAATCATGTCCAATCAATTTAATTTACTACAGGTAAACTCCAATCACGTTGTAGAAACATCTCAAGGATGATCAATGGAAACAGGATGCACCTGAGCTCAATTTCGAGTCTCATAACAGAGGGTCTGAATACTTATGTAAATAAGGTATTTCTGTTTAAAACCTGTTTTCGCTTTGTCATTATGGGGTATTGTGTGTTGATGGATGAGGAATATTTTTTATTTAATCAATTTCAGAATAAGGTTGTAACATAACAAAATGTGGGGGATTTTTTTTTTTATACTTTCGAATGCACTGTTTACTACACAAACAACTACTCTATACTAATATACCTAGTTACAATGCTTTATAAACTTTCTGTGGCTCACAGAAAGTGTTAAGCTAACCATGTTTCTTCAGTGTTTGCTTTTTCTACACTGAAATAAAATATAAACCCAACATGTAAAGTCTTGGTCAAATGTTTCATGAGTTGAAATAAAATATCACAGAAATGTTCCATACACAAAACGCTTATTTCTCTCAGATTTTGGGCACAAATTTGTTTACATCCCTGTTAGTGACCATTTCTCCTTTGCCAAGATAATCCATCCACCTGACAGGTGTGGCATATTAATAAGCGGATTAAACATGATCACAACACAGGTGCACCTTGTGCTGGGGACAATAAAAGGCCACTCTAAAATGTGCAGTTTTGTCACAACACAATGCCACAGATGTCTCAAGTTGAGGGAGAGTGCAATTGGCATGCTGACTGAAGGAATGTCCACCAGAGCGCTTGCCAGAGAATTGAATGTTCATTTCTCTACCATAAGCCACCTCCTACGTCGTTATAGAGAATTTGGCAGTACGTCCAACCGGCATCACAACCGCAGACCACGTGTATGGCATCGTGTGGGCGAGCGTTTTGCCGATGTCAACGTTGTGAACAGAGTGCCCCATGGGGTTATGGTGGGGGCAAGCATAAGCTACGGACAACGAACACAATTGCATTTTATCAATGGCAATTTAAATGCACAGAGATAACTTAACGGGATCTTGATGCCGATTGGTGTGCCATTCATCCGCCACCATCACCTCAAGGTTCAGCATGATAATGCACAGCCCCATGTCGCAAGGATCTGTATACCTGAAAATGTCCCAGTTCTTCAATGGCCTGTATACTCACCAGACATGTCACCCATTGACCATGTTTGGGATGCTCTGGATCGACGTGCACGACTATGTGTTCCAGTTCCCTCCAATATCCAGCAACTTCGCACAGCCATTGAAGAGGAGTCGGACAACATTCCACAGGCCGCAATCAACAGCCTGATAAACTCTTTGCGAAGGAGATGTGTCATGCTGCATGAGGCAAATGGTGGTCTCACCAGATACGGACTAGTTTTCTGATCCACGCCCTTACCTTTTTTTCAAGGTATCTGTTACCAAGAGATGCATATCTGTATTCCCAATCATGTGAAATCCATTGATTAGGGCCGAATGAATTTATTTGAATTGACCGATTTCCTTATATGAACTGTAACTCAGTAAAATCTTTGAAATTGTTGCATGTTGCGTTTATATTTTTGTTCAGTATAGCTCCCTCCCTGACTTTGCAGAGGCAGACAGCCCAGCTGTCGAGGACAGACTCAGACAAAAGGCTTTCACCCAGAAACCTCCAAGTCCAACACACAGACCCAGCTTTGTAATGAGATGCTGTGTGTGTGTGTGTGTGTGTGTGTGTGTGTGTGTGTGTGTGTGTGTGTGTGTGTCTGTGTGTGTGTGTGTGTGTCTGTGTGTGTGTGTGTGTGTGTGTGTGTGTCTGTGTGTGTGTGTGTGTGCGCGTGTGTATAGGGGCTTTTAAAATGTCACTGACAGCTTATAGTACATCAGCCCTCCCTGTGGATGGCCCACTGGCACCTATTTAACCAGGATACACCCTCAGGCACATTCACCTGCCTTTACACTGTCACCTCCTGTACAAGGGTCTGCTATCACAAAGGCTGACAAAACCTTGATGCAATACTAGAACAAAATGACATTTACACCACAACAGCCTCAGACAACACAGAACCTTTCATGGATAACATTGATGCCCAGGACCCTGGTTTGACAAACACTGAAAGTATCAATGATTTCATAGAGAGCTTCTATTCTAGGCTCAACAATTATTATTGTTTGTAGACAATATCACAGAATGAATTTATCGAGAATGAAAAGCATGAAAATGTGAACAAAGTATTCACTGTCACAAAATCAGAAGGATGACAGTTCAGTGGTGGTTAGAACTGTAGGGCAACTAAAGACATAAACAACATCAGTTCAATAAGACCTGTCTGTATGCTGCTAAAAGGCCTGAGGGTGCTTGATAGGGGGCATGGAAACCTTCACCCTCTGCCATAACATACGGTTGTTTACGTTATACACAATAGTAATTTGATCACAGTACTTTTTTCTCTATGAAGAATGAAACCATTGTCTTACAAATATAGAAAGCAAAACGTAACCATAAAGGTGATGCATTTTGAGATCCATTTCCTTTGTGTGTGTGAAGAGACGGTATGAAATGTGTGCAGCCTGGTCTGTACAGACCGTGAAATAAACAGTGTAGTGTGGTGATACAGTGATGCCGTAGGGAACTGGGCCTCAACTACACCTTATTAGCGACCTGTCTGCAGTAAATGTTGAACTTGATCTCCACAGGTTTGTTGTGGAGATCAAGTCAACTGGTCAATCACACCTTTCCCCCTTTAGGACTAGACAACTAAGTGTTTTAGAATCCTATTTGAAATGCTTAGTCTAATGTAAACAGTGCACTGAAATCAATCCAAGGCAAAAGGGAAGCTTAATGTTTGAATGTTCATTTCTGTGATTATCTCTTTCCCTCTGAGTTTCTATTCTCAGAATTCTCACAGAGAATCATGTCAGTCTCCATCTGAGGAAAACCACCGTGGGTCTAAGGGTGGGTGTTACACATTGTTGGTGAGGCCACTTTTCCCCTCACAATATACTATAAAGCGCTTTGAGACCATGTGAAAAGAGCTATATAAATGCAATCCATTATATAGATGCAACCTATTACAAGTGAGAGGCCTAGCGCCTTGACTGTGTGCCTGTGATACCCACTACTCTGTGGGAGGAGACCCTGGGGAACATTCCCGCCTGCCCTCTGTGTCCTTTCCCGTTGAGAAGAGGACAAGGTGGTGCTAAACTATCACCGCTGCTCTTTCTCTCTCAAGTTACTAAGTCTGGAATGTTGCTTTTTTTCTAATACAAATAACATTGCTTACATTGTTGTCCAGACATTACTGTAGTGTAAATTGTAGGGAAAAGCGCATTCCGAATATAACAAGATTCTGTCTGACTGCAGTCCATAGGCTGATACACATTGAGTGGTAATCAATCCATTGGCTGAGTCATGTTACTAAAGGCACACATTACATCAGACAAAGCATATTGATTTGACCTGAGCTGCATCTGTGGAGCAGACCACTCTCTTTACACTTTATATAATTACACATTCACGCTAATTGGAGGAGCAGTTTGGATATTAGACTGAAAGGATCCATATTTGACCATTAATGCAGAGTTTTAAAGCAAATTTGTTTAGCAAATAAAAAAGTGAATGGGAGTCACACAGTGCAAGAGAGACTAGCAGACACTGTCTGAAATGTAAAGATGTGCACTCCATTATTTCACATAGTTCAATAAACATAGTTTATTTCACATAGTTCATCACTGTTTAATTCAAACATGTGTAATGTAACACAGAAGTACCAAGTGCACCAAGAGTCCAACCAAACATAACTACAGTACATTTGAGCATAGTGAGGGATTGTCTCAACCCATCAATCCTCAACAACGAACACTAGAACTGGGTCTGTATGTCTTTAGTCCATCCAGTTAATGCCTAAACATTGTTTAAGTGCAACTTATAACAATACTTGTATTCCTTAAAGGAAAAGTGACATCTTCTGTAGAGTGGAATTCACAACAATGGTAAAAGGCCCTGCTCAAATGTGTTGCATTGAAACAACAGCCACGTCCTCGTCTGTTCTGTAACGAGGAGCTCTAGTGCTGAGGAAGGAACACATTGTATAGTTATCTGCTGAAAGCTGTTGTTTAATATTCATAAAGCCAGTCCTATTTTAACCGCAGCCAGTCTGACAGCTACAACTGCGCTCCTCTGCCAACTGTGCTTCTCATCTTCATACCTCAAGGCCCTGACTAGCAAAAGAGGAAGGACAACAGTGACAGCCTTGACATTTGATGCTAGCACTCAATGTAGAATTTAATCCATGGCATTGTTGAATACTCATTTATAATTGCCTTGAAGGGCATTCTAGAGCGTACATTATTTCCCTATATCACACGGCATATCAGCACGGTAGAATTCAATGGCTATAATTAATTCTTAGGGACAGATCAACATTTACTGGGGGGAGAGGCTGGTCCAACTCAAGCTGTCATAAAAACAAAATGCACCCTCCTCTCCAAAGTTACAAATATTTTCACATGAACCTCACCTTATACTGTAAAATGTATTTAACACCCTCCCCCCTCATATAAACTCAAAATAATGTTTACCATAAAAATAAAAAGTAGCGTCCCTGTGTTTATAAACGTGGATATAGACTTTGCCACTTCAGCATGCTTGTGGCCCAGTCGATGCCACGCAGGGCTACGGGCCAGAAGGTTGAGGGTTCACCGACCACCACAGACGAGCCGGCTGCAGACAATGATCAGCTAGGGGGAATCTAATTTCAACAATTTGATGCCATATTTATATAACTACATAAAATATATGCAACACAATTTCCACCAACAAGTTTCTGTGCCAATGTACCGCACAGCCAATAAACAAAGCATACTGACTTCGGGCACTTCAATATCATGGTTTGTGTTTTCAACACCAAAATAAATAGACTATGTCAATCTCGACAAACAGAAAATATATCCCTCCCTACCTTGTGGGCTTACCCAGTATCGAAGGCTTGGCAATCTCCGAATGTCATTCAATTGACAATCTCCGAATGTCATTCAACTTTTTGGTGTTTTGTAACAGATGTATTTTTTAGATTCTTCAAAGTAGCCACCCTTTGCCTTGATGGCAGCTTTGCAGACTCTTGGCATTCTCTTCACCTGCTTCAACCAGCTTCACCTGGAATGCTTTTCCAACAGTCTTGAATGCTGCAGAATTTTTTTGGTACCCTTCCTCTGAACTGTACCTACACACAATCGTGTCTCAGAGCTCTACGGACAATTACTTCGACCTCATGGCCTGGTTTTTGCTCTGACATACACTGTCAACTGTAGGACCTTACATAGACAGGTGTGTGCCTTTTACCCGCTGCCATCATGTCCAATCAATTGAATTTACCACAAGTGGACTCCAATGAAGTTGTAGAAACATCTCAAGGATGATCAATGGAAACAGGATGCACTTGAGCTCAATTTCGAGTCACATAGCAAAGGGTCTGAATACTTATGTAAATAAGGTATCTGTTTTTGATTTTTAATACGTTTGCAAACGTTTCTAAAAACCTGTTTTCGCTTTGTCATTATTGGGTATTGTGTGTCGATTGACGTTTTATTTAATCCATTTTAGAATAAGACTAACTAAACAAAATATGGAAAAGGTAAAGGGGTCTGAATACACTGTATACAGTGGGGAGAACAAGTATTTGATACACTGCCGATTTTGCAGGTTTTCCTACTTACAAAGCATGTAGAGGTCTGTAATTTTTATCATAGGTACACTTCAACTGTGAGAGACGGAATCTAAAACAAAAATCCAGAAAATCACATTGTATGATTTTTAAGTAATTAATTTGCATTTTATTGCATGACATAAGTATTTGATCACCTACCAACCAGTAAGAATTCCGGCTCTCACAGACCTGTTAGTTTTTCTTTAAGAAGCCCTCCTGTTCTCCACTCATTACCTGTATTAACTGCACCTGTTTGAACTCGTTACCTGTATAAAAGACACCTGTCCACACACTCAATCAAACAGACTCCAACCTCTCCACAATGGCCAAGACCAGAGAGCTGTGTAAGGACATCAGGGATAAAATTGTAGACCTGCACAAGGCTGGGATGGGCTACAGGACAATAGGCAAGCAGCTTGGTGAGAAGACAACAACTGTTGGCGCAATTATTAGAAAATAGAAGAAAATAGAAGAAGTTCAAGATGATGGTCAATCACCCTCGGTCTGGGGCTCCATGCAAGATCTCACCTCGTGGGGCATCAATGATCATGAGGAAGGTGAGGGATCAGCCCAGAACTACACGGCAGGACCTGGTCAATGACCTGAAGAGAGCTGGGACCACAGTCTCAAAGAAAACCATTAGTAACACACTACGCCGTCATGGATTAAAATCCTGCAGCGCACACAAGGTCCCCCTGCTCAAGCAGGCGCATGTCCAGGCCCGTCTGAAGTTTGCCAATGACCATCTGGATGATCCAGAGGAGGAATGGGAGAAGGTCATGTGGTCTGATGATTCAAAAATAGAGCTTTTTGGTCTAAACTCCACTCGCCGTGTTTGGAGGAAGAAGAAGGATGAGTACAACCCCAAGAACACCATCCCAACCGTGAAGCATGGAGGTGGAAACATCATTCTTTGGGGATGCTTTTCTGCAAAGGGGACAGGACGACTGCACCGTATTGAGGGGAGGATGGATGGGGCCATGTATTGCGAGATTTTAGCCAACAACCTCCTTCCCTCAGTAAGAGCATTGATGATGGGTCGTGGCTGGGTCTTCCAGTATGACAACGACCCGAAACACACAGCCAGGGCAACTAAGGAGTGGCTCCGTAAGAAGTATCTCAAGGTCCTGGAGTGGCCTAGCCAGTCTCCAGACCTGAACCCAATAGAAAATCTTTGGAGGGAGCTGAAAGTCCGTATTGCCCAGCGACAGCCCCGAAACCTGAAGGATCTGGACAAGGTCTGTATGGAGGAGTGGGCCAAAATCCCTGCTGCAGTGTGTGCAAACCTGGTCAAGAACTACAGGAAACGTATGATCTCTGTAATTGCAAACAAACGATTCTGTACCAAATATTAAGTTCTGCTTTTCTGATGTATCAAATACTTATGTCATGCAATAAAATGCTAATTAATTACTTAAAAATCATACAATGTGATTTTCGGGATTTTTGTTTTAGATTCCGTCTCTCACAGTTGAAGTGTACCTATGATAAAAATTACAGACCTCTACATGCTTTTTAAGTAGGAAAATCTGCAAAATCGGCAGTGTATCAAATACTTGTTCTCCCCACTGTATATAGCCTATATATGGGAAGAGAAGCTGAGGCCTAACCCCAGAGATAGAGATATGCCGGTGGCATGCTGCAACACTGACATGCATTTCTTTATGTCAGATGGATACTGCGTCTGCTATACAGATAAAAACGTACAGAAGGAGGGTAATTCGTTCATTTTTTTATAAAGATAAGCATTATATTGTTAAATTATAGGACTAAAAACAAGACCTGAAACAGTCTTCCTCACCTCAAACTCAACTGTTGGAGTCAGTCTGAGCGCCGGGACACATTGCCTTCGTATCATAGGGTACATATTAGGGTAATAACAAAAGTAAATAGAGCCATTGTTTACAGAGCTGCCAACTCTCACGCATTGGCTGTGAGACACACGCATTTGACCCTCTTCTCCCGCTCTCACGGCACGCCGCATTGAAAATTACTGCTTTTATTTTTCAAACTCATCCAACTTTTCAACTGTGCTCCAAATCGTTTTGGAATCGGAGCATTTGCGCTTGCAATTTAACATCACGAGCAAAACCTTTATCATTGTCCTGCACTGTGAACTGCGGCACACTGAAGCATATGATTGGTCTAGTTATGTAAGGGATCAATGGGATTGAATGCATGTTTTAAAGAAACACCACTCAAGATAAGAGCCGAGCTGAATGGAGAGCGAGAACGTTCGCTGTGGAGTTTATAGAACTGTAAAAAGAGTCGCATGGTAGGGCTGTTTTATTTACAATGTTGTCAACAAAATGTGGTTGCTTTTACTCCCGTCGCTATTGCAGAATGCAGCCTATTGACAGAATGTGCTAAAGTCAATTTAATCCACACTTACATTAGTCTACTCGTTTGGTGATTGGCATTAAGGTTGTGACAAAGAAACGGAAGCAGAAAGACCTACAGTATGTTTTATCAAGTTTGGTAAAGTGAGCTGATTTATAACTATGAAAATGATTTACTCAAATAGATTGTGAACCCAAAAATGTAAGTTTGATTCCATACAAAGTTTGATTCCATACAATAAATATAGTATGTCATCTTGTCTTCTGGAGATGTTATCTATTTACTTTATTTAGTCTGATCAGTGGAACAATTCTCATTCTTAATGGGGCTAAAATATATGGTAATTACTGTGCTTGTCAGCAAGAACACGAATGTTATTCCCCACACTTATTATTCCACTTCTTCCCAATGTTGCCAGTGTAATCACATATTTGAAATCTCATATGCCTACTTGTGTCTTTGAAAATTAATTATATGAGACTATGTATTTTTGCAGGCCTTCGTGGACAGTTTTGAATATATCATACACATAAGCATTGGATATTAAATTCTCCAGGAATCAAACAATTTTGGACATTTTAGTATTGTGCACATGCTATATATATATTTTGTCTTTGTAGAAGAAGACGATGTCAAGGATCTTTAACTAGTAGGCATAAACCACCGGAATATTGATCCATTAGATTTTTCTTCAAGGTTTGGTGACTTTGAGAAATTAATTGGTTATAACAAGAACATTTTCAAACACCCAGCACTTGGTAAACATAGACCAGGGGTGGCCAACCCTCCTGGAGAGCAAGCAGGAATTTCTTCCAGACCTATTTTAAAGAGATAGTTCACCCAAATTAATAAATACAAAATGTTGTGTCCTTACCTTGAAATCAGTCTATGGACAAGGAGATTGAAATCTATGATTTGGTGACCCTCTGCCATCAACTATTAATATTTCCTGTGCAAAGCACTTTCCACAACTTTCCACCTGAGAACAGGGATTAATCCCTGCTTCCAACCCTCCCACTGTTTCTAGCATTTGCCGGTATCTCCATCTCATTTCATTACTGTCTGAATAAAGTGTTAAACCACCTTAAAAAAAAATATAAGATTTTTGCATACTTTAAATTTCATTCCCCAAAATCGCAAAGCAACAAAGTTGTTCAATTTTGACTGTTCATTTAATGTTCAAAGCATCCTGAATACACCTGACCTGTGATTTTTTCTTTAAAAAATTTCCATCCTGGTCATAGGCCTAAGCCATGTAAAGATATGTAGAACGCATAGCCTCTCGTTGATTATCCTTTGCATAGTCCTCTCCTACAAATAACAACAGTGGGACAATAAAACACACCCAGGACTGTCACGCTCATTATAAGGAGTGGACCAAGATGCAGCGTGGTATGTTTCCATCCTTTATTTTGGAAGAGAAACTAAATAACAAAAACAATAAAGCGAACAAACGAAACGTGAAGCTCAGAGTAGTGCTCACAGGCAACTATACCTAGACAAGATCCCACAGAGCACAATGGGGAAATGGCTACCTAAATATGATTCCCAATCAGAGACAACGATAAACAACTGCCTCTGATTGGGAACCATACCAGGCCAACATAGAAATATAATTCACCTAGATAACCCACCCTTAATCACACCCCGACCTAACCAACATAGAATAAAAAGCTCTCTATGGTCAGGGCGTGACAAGGACAACACTTTTTTAACTGAGTTACAGTTTTCACAATTCTACACATCTAAAATCATCTATGCCACTGAGAAAGAAAAAGTGACTGAATATCAACTCACATCATATGCATGTCCAAAATTGTGGCGTATAAGACTGTATGGTTTCATACCATCTTCTAATGAGCTGACATGGAATGATGCACAATGCTGTCTTTGTTTAACTGCAATTCATGTGCAGACTACTTCTCACAGTGAGTGATCCATCCATATGTTTATAGGCCTACATTCCCTCCGAATACAGAACACAGTAGCTCAGTGGCCGACAGTGGGGAAGATGGAATGAGATGGATTTTGGCCGACATTCTGCAAATGTTCTCCTCAATGAAACATTTGATCTCAAAGTTCTGTTCACAAAACTAGAATCTGTTATGAACAGAGTGAACTAGTTTTGCAGACTTTACCCTTTGCCAAAGTTTTTTTTTAAATGCATTGTTTGTAAGGAGTGCAAAGGCGAATTGAGTTATTGCCCACGCGCACTTCAGAGTAGGCGTTCCCTAACGGAAATATGCAAATGTTTGCTAGAATGTGCCAATAGAATCTCCCTAGCTCGTGACTGGCTCTGCCCACCTACTTGCTTGTTCTGCGCACTATGACTAATATGTTCCAATTTGAAACAACAGGCTGTGGTTTATCTTGGTTTACTTACAAAAATATTTGGTAGTAGTGTGAATAGCACCTGAGGCTCAGTGGAGTCCGCCTGGCTCAGCTCCTTGAGGGAGATGGTACTGACAATGCCTCGCAGCAGAGGGGTGTCCTCACCGATAACACGCAGATGGCGAGAGGACGAACGCCCACTCCTGGCTCTTGCCATTTATCTGGACAGCTCTACAGGTGGGGCTGCGCTTGCATCCTCCACAAAGAGCACCCGCATCAAAGGCAAAGCAGAAAACAATGTGGCCGCTCATGAAAGGGAAGACAGTGATTTCACTTAAGCCGTGGTCAAGAGAGGATACTTCCCTCTGTTTATGAGCCAACGCACCAGAGTCCAGCAACAAAAGGAGACGGGGGGGGGGGGGGGGGGGGAACCACCTTTATGAGGCACAGCCTTGTTTAAAAATGAACCATGCATGCATTGCATGTGGGATGCACTTAGCAAGGACATTTTTATGATCATAAAAAGCTAAACGGAAACCTCAAGTGTCTTATGTATTTCCGTTTGTTTCACACAGATGAACACATTGTACACTAGTGCATGGTTCCCCAAATTTGGCCTGTGGGTGGTTTCAATTTCCCCCCATGTTCTTTGAGCAATTTATATATATATATACAGTACCATTCAAAAGTTTGGACACACCTACTCATTCAAGGGTTTTTCTTTATTTTTACTATTTTCTACATTATAGAACAATAATGAATCAAATCAAATGTATTTATAAAGCCCTTCTTACATCAGCTGATATCTCAAAGTGCTGTACAGAAACCCAGACTAAAACCCCAAACAGCAAGCAATGCAGGTGTAGAAGCACGGTGGCTAGGAAAAACTCCCTAGAAAGGCCAGAACCTAGGAAGAAACCTAGAGAGGAACCAGGCTATGAGGGGTGGCCAGTCCTCTTCTGGCTGTGCCGGGTAGAGATTATAACAGAACATGGCCAAGATGTTCAAATATTCATAGAGGACCAGCAGGGTCAAATAATAATAATCACAGTGGTTGTCGAGGGTGCAACAGGTCAGCACCTCAGGAGTAAATAGTGAAGACATCAAAACTATGAAATAACACATGGAATCATGTAGTAACCAAAAAAGTGTTAAACACATCAAAATATATTTGAGATTCTTCAAAGTAGCCACCCTTTGCCTTGATGACAGCTTTGCACACCCTTGGCATTCTCTCAACCAGCTTCATGGAGGTAGTCACCTGGAATGCATTTCAATTAACAGGTGTGCCTTGTTAAAAGTTAATTTGTGAAATGTATATTCTTCTTAATGCGTTTGAGCCAATCAGTTGTGTTGTGACAAGGTAGCGGTGATACACAGAGGATAGCCCTATTTGATAAAAGACCAAGTCCATATTATGGCAAGAACAGCTCAAATAAGCAGAGAGAAACGACAGTCCATCATTACTTTAAGACATGCAGGTGAGTCAATTCGGAAAGATTTCCAGAACTTTGAAAGTTTCTTCAAGTGCAGTCGCAAAAACCATCAAGCGCTATGATGAAACTGGCTCTCATGAGGACCACCACAGGAAAGGAAGACCCAGAGTTACCTCTGCTGCAGAGGATAAATTCATTAGAGTTAACTGCACCTCAGATTGCAGACAAATAAATGCTTCACAGAGTTCAAGTCACACATCAACATCAACTGTTCAGAGGAGACTGCGTGAATCAGGCCTTCATGGTCGAATTACTGCAAAGAAACCACTACTAAAGGACACCAATAATAAGAAGAGACTTGCTTGGGCCAGAAACACAAGTAATGGACATTAGACTGGTGGAAATCTGTTCTTTGTTCTGATGAGTCCAAATTTGAGATTTCTGGTTCCAACCGCTGTGGCTTTGTGAGACGCAGAGTAGGTGAACGGATGATCTCTGCATGTGTGGTTCCACACCTTGAAGCATGGAGGAGGTGGTGTGATGGTGCTTTGCTGGTGACACTGTTGGTGATTTATTTAGAATTCAAGGCACACTTAACCAGCATGGCTACCACAGCATTCTGCATTGATACGCCATCCCATCTGATTTGCGCTTAGTGGGACTATCATTTGTTTTTCAACAGGAAAATGACCCAAAACACACCTCCAGGCTGTGTAAGGGCTAATTGACCAAGAAGGAGAGTGACGGGGTGCTGCATCAGATGACCTGGCCTCCACAATCACCCAACCTCAACCCAATTGAGATGGTTTGGGTTGAGGTAGACCGCAGAGTGAAGGGAAAAGCTGCCAACAAGTGCATTCCTCATGAAGCTGGTTGAGAGAATGCCAGGAGTGTGCAAAGCTGTCATCAAGGCAAAGGAAAGCTACTTTAAAGAATCTCAAATATATTTTGATTTGTTTAATACTTTTTTGGATACTACATGATTCCATATGTGTTATTTAATAGTTTTGATGTCTTCACTACTCATTATACAGGTATGTTGTGAATAATGTGTAACCAAGCAAGACTTCAGTGACATCCGCAAAAATATGCATGCAAGGCATATGAAATGGCATGTTAAAGTTCGCCTCAGATCAAATGCCTTAAAAAATACAATGCAGAAACGGCGTGAGCTTTTTCTATGTAATGATACTCAGACTCCATTCAGCTCTCCAGAATGCCCCATATGAAGCTGAGGTAGAAACGCACCAGGGAAGCTAGTGACAGTCAACTAATTTCCTTGAACAGGAAGAGCCATCCATTCTAATGTCATCACACTCTGAAAACTCCTCCCCTCCTTGCGTGACAAGTGTTTTCCAAATGCGAGGCACTCTTAAAACCAGCCACCATCCTTTCACAGCAGACACAATTATCTCTAAAACCAATCTGTCTATGTACAGTGCTTTTCCCAGACCCCTTCTGCTCACAGTAATAGTGCTTAGGGGAACTGACTGAAAATAATTGATATTTCCCAGATCTGGCCAACAAAGGTTGGTTATTGTGTTTATACAGTGTCACTTGGCTTTCATGTTGCATGTCAGACATTCCTCTTCCTGGAGTCCTGGTGAGTCACTCCAGATGACTTGTGTATATGTGAGAAGGCTGTGTCAAGGCCATATTATCCTGTAATGTCCCGTCCCCTCCCTCTGCATCTCGCTGTTCTTCCCTGACTCGGCCTGACACTGTTGTATTATTGACATAGAGTTAATAGGATAAAGGCCACAGTTTGGACATTCTCAATACAATTATTCCCAAAACAAATAATTGTATTTTGGGCAGAGAACAGGGGCATTACTGTAACTGCACTCGCAGTGGGAAGGCAGAGAAATCTGATGGTGTCCTCGGTTACAGTACATGACAGAAAGAGACTACTTGTAGGCTTGTTTTTGAACAGATGGGTGTTCCCTGAAAGTAAAGGCTGCCTCCCTGAACTTCAAATGAAAACTGAAAGTATCCACGTGTAAAAGCCTACTAGTTACACATGGTTTAGTTTAAAACAAAATTGCTGAGTACATGCAGTATTATCCGTTCACTCATCTGCAAATACTGAAACCTCTTTGGTAAAATCCTCTACCTAAACTAAATCCCCCAGCTCTAATTTCATGGAAGAGTGTTAAAAATGTTGTTTTCACTAGGCGATGGACAGTTCTATAGAAAATCTGAATTTCTGCTGGAGTTGGAGAAAGCTTTTAGTCGTGATTTAAGTGCTGCAGCCGTTAATGCATAAACCACCTATTTGACACCAGAACCAAGTTTAATCTCCTTTTACTTAAAAGTGGTGATTTTAATAACTACACTTTAAGACATACTCCCGTTTTACATAATGACTTGGATGTGCTTTCAATGTATTATAAGGGAGGTTTAATGGAGAGAAAAAAAATAGATAAAAGTGAAGCCTTCAGAGATCCATTTGAAATAAGTGTGGAATTACCTGCCATAAAGCTGTCAAGCATTCTAATCTTAAGATTCCAAACTAACTTTGAAATAATAACATCTGAGTGAAGTAAAACGAGCCATTGACTGTCCCCAAGGATATTCTTTATCTCTTTCCTAAATGTATCATGACACAGAATAATGTCTATATATGATCTATCACCACTCCAAAAAGCTATAGTGATAAATAACACAACGGAAAGTGATTTTGAATCTGATCATATTCTCAAATGCCTGTGACGGCCATTGTACTACAGTACCTCTAAACACACTTTCTGCCACATCAAAAACACCCAACATGGTGCATTCATGGAATGCTGCCATTTCTCAGTGGTGTTGAATGTCTAGTGCTCTCATAACAGATTGTACTTGGGGCCTGAGTAGATCTATAGATGAGCCTTTTTCCATGCAGCATTACGTTAGAACAATTCGTCCTTACCTAACAAATAGAATTTAGATTTTGGAACATCTACTACTATTACTGACATGACATGCTCTTAAACACATACTTGAAGTACAATCCAGGAATAAAGAAATGGCAGGTTGTGTCAACATGACCTGTTGGAGCGATCAAACAGAACTGTGGTGCACTGAGGCTGCCGTCTAAGAGGTTATTCAAGTGGGTAAAAGTCCCCCTCGATTCCCAGATGTGGGTGTTGCATTAGTCCGGCCCATCACCCAGGCATGAGCAATTACCCAGACATAGTAGAGGGAAAATGATTATCCCCATCATCTCAATAATAAAGGTCAGAGCAGTCCATTCCAGTCAACACACACAGTGAAACAGATGCAAAACACACACAACCAATAATCAGTTAACATTCTGACGCTAACAGAGGTATAATAACAAATCCTTAGCCTTCGCCTTAGTCTCTGATATATATTGCATGGGTAAATAATAGCCTTGGACAATGTCATCTTTCTCAATGCAAGTTTACGTCAATAGACAGAGCGCAGCTCTCCAAAGGGGGATGTACTATAGACTAATCAAAATTAGTCAGGCAGCATTGGTGGTTCCTGGGTAAAGAAAATGTCAGTATGAGGTAGGACACCTTAGGATTATTTGAGCACCTAAACGTGAGAAAGGCAAGAGATTTCTACAGACATTCCAACACATACAGTATAGGCAAACATGTCTTAATCAAAATCTCTATGTCAACCCAAGCTGCACATTATGCTAATAATAATCATATTAATAAACTGCAGCCTATATGAATCAAGCAGTGATGGTTTTCAATCTGGGCAAGAGGAATTCATGGCTATAAAAACCCTAAATATTACAGTGATAGTTAAATGTTTCCCAGAAAGGCATTCCTGCATGAAAATGATTATGCCAATTATGATTTCAAAATGCACTAAATGAGTGATAATTACCCCAGTTAGGGCCCTTGCAGTAAACATTTCGAGAGCCCTCCAAATGTACCACAGCAATCAGTGATTAGTAACACAGGCTATTATTGCCCATTTTTAATCAGTTCTGCTGTGCAAAACACAACCTACAAGACCTAATCTTGTGCACATAACTCTGACTACATTAATGACAATGGTCGATTTGCTTAAAGTTTCTGATGGACTAAGTAGTACATTTTAATCTGTAGTTTAGTCCTGAGGGTAACAGCCTTACAGCCAGATGTGTTCATTTGCAGGTCTAGGCAAATAAAACATTGAGGGAGGTTAAGATACACTGCTGCAAGGGGCAGCAAATCAAACATCTGTTAACTGGGCCTACCCCAGCGCCACAGCTAGGCTTGGATCCACCAGAGCTAGTTTAAGAAATGGCTCCCTCTGGACAGGCATGGGATTGAAGACCAGCTGTGCAGTAGTTAGCACAGGCCACAGAGAGTGGCATATAGCACCACCAACAGACACCATTCAGATGGTGATTTAACATGCTATAGCACCCACCCTATGACACTATTCATTAATAACTTCCCATCCCCAACATCAGATATGCATCCACATTTCTCCCCTTTTTCCTGTGAGGGGAGAGAGAGCACGTTCTATTAGAGCCTGCTATTAAGATACAGGGCTTTGCAAAGCAGCACTGTCACCAGCATGCACATCAGCAAATAAAAGTAATTCAAAGCAAACTGAAACTGGTTTAGTTAAAAACATGTGATTCAATAAAGAAAAATAAAGCATTATTCTCCCTCCTGTGTAAGTGCTGTGTAACTCTACGTAGGAGGCAGCTGAGGCAGAGGATGACCAGAGACACATTGAGCAGAGCAAAAATCCTCTTGGCTGAACTTATCTAGCCCAGTGTTCTCTACATACAGTCAGCAACAAGAAAACAAGACAAGAGGCAACACAAATGTTGCTGTTGGCTTTATCTGTAATCAACATGCTTACATCCCCTGAAAAAACGGCAGGGGAGGAAAATCAATGATCCAGGCCAACTTTATTGTCAGAGAGAAGCAATAAATACACTTACCTTCAACCTCGCTTGCTTCTCACGGTCCCAGGGTCTGGTAATTAGAGAAGGGAGGGATGGAAGGAAGGATAGAAGGACAGATGGAGGCTGGAACACAAGGAGAAGATTACAAGATGATGAGTTTCATTACAGACAGCCTAGGTCTAATGATACTCCTCTGTCACTCAAAACAGTAACTCAAAGATGCCTGTAAGTAAACACATTGGCTGTGAATTGGGATACTGCAGATCTGAATATAGATACTGTATGTGAGAAAAAACACAGAGGTTGTTGGTCTGTATGGTTTGTTATAATAATGCTTATTCTCAATAAGGTATATAGGACTTGGGTTCATGGATGTATGCTTTACTGTCAATGTATCTTAAGGTGTCTGACATTAATTGCAATACCTCTAAATAAAGATGTTTCAAAGTAAATTGAAACGTTGCCATTATGACAATTTTAAACAAAAAACTGTAACGTATAGCTATTTTTTGACATATCATGTCGCAATGTTCAAGTGGTATGCCGAATGAACGCCATAAACAATTAACATTGGATTTGGTTCAGCAGTGGGGCAGATTAAATATTTAGTTTCAGCTACCTTAAGTGTTTCTATAATTCAAATTGCATCAAGATGAATGCATTGTGTTGAGGTTCTATGACAGATCAAACCATAAGGGCATTGGACTAAAGCTAAGCATGTTGGAAAGGACATGTGTAGGAATGCAAAGATAACCTTGGAATATCACTGTTTGTTTAACATGTTAATGACTAGGCAGGGGGTAGTTAAAGACGTAATAAGAGACAAGAACAATAGCTCATATCTACCTGGAACAGTGATGAGAGGGGATGGAAAGAAACAAAGATTATAAAAAGACCTGTGAGTAAAAGACATGTAATTGATGCACAAAATAAATTGTAAACTAGTTAGATGGTGTAACCTTTCCCTGGATGCCTGGACCCTATTTCTCTTTCTGTCTCTCAACTCGGCATACATTTTTAATGAAAGAGACGGCTCAAGCTTGAACTTTGTTTTTCCTTGTAAAAGATTAATTCTATTGGGGAAGTGTTGATTGAACAGAAGCCCAAATACCCTCAGTCTCTCCTCTACTTAAGGGGGCACAGTTGAGCTGAAGCGAACATCAATTTATCACGACATCTCTGGAGCTGCCCGGCGGGCAGGGAGAGATGGAAGCAGGCAATACAGCTGGCGGACCTGCAAAGGCCTGCTATTACCCAAGCACAGGCCTCTGACTCCCTTAGGAGTTTCCCCCTGCTTTGCCTTCGCAGGCAGAATGTCCCAGAGGTGACAATGAGGCGCAGGGCGACTGATAGTGACGGTAATTAAAAGAGTTGATTAAAGTGACGGAAGGCGGACATCCAGGGAGAAAACAAGGTTCGGGAGAGAGAGGGAGTGAGAGCGGTAGAACAGGAATCATGTTAGATCACTTCTAGGAGAGCCAGATAAATACCCTTTTCCGCAAGTCACTTCAATTGGGGCAAAATCTCTAGAGGGCTGCCATCACAGAAAAGCTAGAAAACGGTAATTCTGCAGGAATGATGGTTGCCCATTCGATTCAATGCCCACGAGGTAAAGCTGGAAGTAACTATCTAAATCTGAATATTTGAAGGTGAAGTTTGTCTATTGCATTGGACTCACAAACAGTCACTACCAGCAGTCTAATAACTCAATTCAAGTTCAAATGTATAGATGAAAATGCAAAAGCAACAAAGAGCACAACTGGATCCAGGGACAATTAGGCTATCGGTAAAGAGATTTCAAAGTCCTGGTGTTCGCTGCCCAGATATCTTGTTTATTACCACTGGCCAAGACTTCCCAAAGAGACATCAGAACCAGATGATAGCTTTACAGCCAAACCTGCAGGGGAAACTAAATGAACTCCTGGAGGTTTTTCAACTTAAACCCCTGGCCTCACACATGCACACTGACCTGAGGGAGCCTCACTCTACAAAATCCAGCACTTTTATACATTAGTCTAGCCGTCTAGTACCACTCGTCTAATTTGGGTTTGCCCAGAAGGGGTAACAACTCAAAGACCTGAACTTCAATTGCAATAGCATCCGAAAACTGAAGCCAAAAACAAACATCACTTTTAATGAGGGAGACACTCTGGACAGATCTTAGAGTTAAGTTAATTTGACATTGTGTTCTTTACGTCCAAATACAAACTGACATTCATTAAATTCATACAGAGCAGCTAATGTGATAACTCAAAATGTTAATATTTTGTTGATTCTACTGCTTGTAGTAAATACATTAGATAAAAGGAACTGCCAGTTGCTGTACCCTTGTATAATTCTACAATGACAGTAAGTGCTTTGTGAGATTCCTCTTGGCACACAAAGCATTATGATGCATTTCCATTTTTATCTCTCTGTACATATGCCCTAGCATACACAATGGTAGCTCGACAGAAAGACAACAGCATTTAACCATTTGTACATGATAAGGTTTAGACAGATGGAAGGAGAAGTAACAGCAGGATAACTTTTTGATTTGAACCAACAGAACTCAACCCAAGGCAGCATGAGTCATGTTGGATAGTGGGTCACGTTGATCAAACTTCCAGTCACATGAATGATGGGATGATGAAGGTTGTTTCGTAAACATTTCAGTTGATTGAAACCTTGTTCCTCTACAAGCTGTGAATGGGAATCCACACATTCCCACCCAAGAATCAGAGCACAAGACTGAGGACAGACAGTCCAATGTGTTGTGTCCTTTACTTCAAAACTACTGTAGAAAAGCTGTAGATTCAGAAAGTAGCCTCCCAGAATCAAATTCTTCATGATCTACTTGCATTATAATCCAATTAATAATGGTGTTCTCGCTTTTTTCCTTGTGACCAAATATAAGTAATGTGCACATGTGTACATGCTAGACAGGCTCCATTGTATTTATAGCTTCTGGTTAGGTGTTCCTGACGTGATATAAAGACGTGGCATTTACTGGGGCTAATATTTTTCTATCATTGCTCACGGCACCATGCATATCCACCAGCTGCTGGAGATAATGCACAAATATGATAACAGATCAATTCCCCGCCATAAATTCCCAAGGGACGGACGGCCTGAGCTAGGAAGTTGCAATGGACTGAGACACCAACACACATTACATAATTGAGGTAGGAGAGGCAGAGTGAGAACAATGCGAAGAGCATTAAAAAGCCTAATAGTTTTTGGCCATCATAAATGTCATTATTTATTTCCTAATGAATGACAATTGGTATTCTGCTCTCACTGTCTGTGAACCAACACTGACATTTGAGCTATAGGGCTAGTAAGCCTCCTTGGAAACCTGGGATAGTGGGCTACATATTGAAAATGCAGACTATTGTCAATTTAAGTCACTTAATGTCAAAGCGGGTGAGAAGCATCCAGCTGCAGATGGTGTGTTTTGAGGGCACCTAGTCTGCTAATGTCAAAGCTCACGCGCTCTAACACGCTGAGCCAGAACTATAATATGTCACTAGCTCTGGTCCAGGGCATACCCACTGAATTAGGAATTTAAAAGGATCTCTATGCTACTAGCTAGCTAGCTCTGGTCCAGGGCAAAGCTAGTAGCTCTGATCAGCAGTAGCTTTGGTCCTGGGCGTAGCCAAAGATTTGTATAACTAAGATAGAGCACAGCCTGTCATGTCCAATGGGAATGTTGTGGAAATTCTTACACAGGGACACTCGAAGTCAATCTTAATAGGAATCATTGTTTATTGTCAGTGCGCTGGAGAGGTTCCAACCAACTCCAGGCACCATAGTACCCATGTCAAATCAAATCAAATTGTAATAGTCACATGCACCAAATACAACATGTGTAATAGACCTTACAGTGAAATGCTTACTCACAAGCCCCTAACCAACAATGCAGTTTGTTGGGGGTACCGGTACAGAGTCAATGTGCGGGGGCACCGGGTTAGTTGAGGTAATATGTACATGTGGGTAGAGTTATTAAAGTGACTATGCATAAATGATAACAACAGAGTAGCAGCAGTGTTAAAAAAAAAGGGGGGGGGGGGGCAATGTAAAAAGTATGGGTAGCCATTTGATTAGGTGTTCAGGAGTCTTATGGCTTGGGGGTAGAAGCTGTTTAGAAGCCTCTTGGACCTAGACTTGGCGCTCCGGTACCGCTTGCCGTGCGTCTATGACTAGGGTGGCTGGAGTCTGACAATTTTTAGGGCCTTCCTCTGACACTGCCTAGTATAGAGGTCCTGGATGGCAGGGAGCTTGGCCCCAGTGATGTACTGGGCTGTTCGCACTACCCTCTGTAGTGCCTTGCGGTCGGAGGCCGAGCAGTTGCCATACCAGGCAGTGATGCAACCAGTCAGGATGCTCTCGATGATGCAGAGTTTTTTCCTCTGGTTGCACATTTAACATGCTGATAGAAATTTGGTAAAACGGATTTAAGTTTCCCTGCATTAAAGTCCCCAGCTACTAGGAGTGCCGCCTCTGGTTGAGCGTTTTCTTGTTTGCTTATGGCGGAATACAGCTCATTCAAAGTTGTCTTAGTGCCAGCCTCTGACTGTGGTGATATGTAAACAGCTACGAAAAATGCAGATGAAAACTCTAGATAGATAGTGCGGTCCACAGCTTATCATGAGATACTCTACCTCAGGCGAGCAATAGCTCGTAGATATCGTGCACCAGCTGTTATTACAAAAATACATAGCCCGCCGCCTCTTATCTTACCAGACGCCGCTGTTCTATCCTGCCGGTACAGAGTATAACAAGCCAGCTGTATGTTGATAGTGTTGTCGTTCAGCCACGACTCCGTGAAACATAAGATATTACAGTTGTGAATGCCCCGTTGGTAGATTAAAATAGATGACCTACGCGCAAGATTATTCTCCAAAGATTTCTGCTGGCAAACGTGCATGGATGGAAGTGGGTGTTTATTCGATCGCCTACGAATTCTCAGAAGGCAGCCCGCCCGTTGGCCCCTTTTTCTCCGCCTCCTCTTCACACAAATCATGGGAATCTGGGCCTGTTCCCGAGAAAGCAGTATATCGTTCGTGTCGGGCTAGTCAGACTCGTTAAAGGAAGAAATGGATTCTGCCAGTCCGTGGGGAGTAATCGCAGTGCTGATGTTCGGTCATATTGATCAGGAGCTCTGCTTGGGCTGTCCCAGCAGTTGTCTTAAACAGTTAAAGTCGGAAGTTTACATACACTTAGGTTGGAGTCATTAAAACTCGTTTTTCAACCACTCCACAAATTTATTGTCAACAAACTATAGTTTTGGCAAGTCGGTTAGGACATCTACTTTGTGCATGACACAAGTCATTTTTCCAACAACTGTTTCCAGACAGATTATTTCACTGTATCACAATTCCAGTGTGTCAGAAGTTTACACACACTATGTTGACTGTGCTTTAAACAGCTAGGAAAATTCCAGAAAATTATGTCATGGCTTTAGAAGCCTCTAATAGGCTAAATGACATCATTTGAGTCAATTGGAGGTGTACCTGTGGATGTATTTCGAAGCCTACCTTCAAACTCAATGGCTCTTTGCTTGACATCATGGGAAAATCAAAAGAAATCAGCCAAGACCTCAGATTTTTTTTTTTTTGACCTACACAAGTCTAGCTCATCCGTGGGAGCAATTTCCAAACGCCTGAAGGTACCACGTTCATCTGTACAAACAATAGTACGCAAGTATAAACACCATGGGACCACAAAGCCATCATACCGCTCAGGAAGGAGACACGTTCTGTCTCCTAGAGATGAACGCACTTTGTTGCGAAAAGTGCAAATCAATCCCAGAACAACAGCAAAGGACCTTGTGAAGATGCTGGAGAACACAGGTAAAACAGTATCTAGATCCACAGTAAAACAAGTCCTATATCGACATAACCTGAAAGGCAGCTCAGCAAGGAAGAAGCCACTGCTCCAAAACCGCCCCAAAAAAGCCTGACTATGGTTTTAAACTGCACATGAGGACAAAGAGTGTACTTTTTGGAGAAATTTCCTCTGGTCTGATGAAACAAAAATAGAACTGTTTGGCCATAATGACCATCGTTATGTTTGGAGGAAAAAGGGGGACGCTTGCAAGCCGAAGAACACCATCCCAACCGTGAAGCACGGGGGTGGCGGTATCATTTTGTAGGGGTGCTTTGCTGCAAGAGGGACTGGTGCACTTCACAAAATAGATGGCATCATGAGGCAGGACAATTATGTGGATATATTGAAGCAACATCTCAAGACATCAGTCAGGAAGTTAAAGCGTGGTCACAAATGGGTCTTCCAAATGGACAATGACCCCAAGCATACTTCCAAAGTTGTGGCAAAATGGCTTAAGGACAACAAAGTCAAGGTATTGGAGTTGCCATCACAAAGCCATGACCTCAATCCCATAGAAAATTTGTGGGCAGAACTGAAAAAGCATGTGCGAGCAAGGAGGCCAATATACCTGACTCAGTTCCACCAGCTCTGTCAGGAGGAATGGGCCAAAATTCACCCAACTTATTGTGGGTAGCTTGTGGAAGGCTACCCAAAACGTGTGACCCAAGTTAAACAATTTAAAGGCAATGCTACCAAATACTAATTGAGTGTATGTCAACCTCTGACCCACTGGAACTGTGAGGTAAGAAATAAAAGTTGAAATAATTCATTCTCTCTACTATTATTCTGACATTTCACATTCTTAAAATAAAGTGGTGATCCTAACTGACCTAAAACAGGTTATTTTATAGGATTAAATGTCAGAAATTGTGAAAAACTGAGTTTAAATGTATTTTGCTAATGTGTATGTAAACATCCGACTAACTGTAGACCGCACTAGCACTGGTCCAGGTCATAGCTAGCTACGGTACCAGTCATAAGTTTGGACACACCTACTTACTCATTCGAGGGTTTTTCTTTATTTTTACTATTTTCTACATTGTAGAATAATAGGTTAAGACATCAAAACTATGAAATAACACATAGGAAATTATGTAGTCACCAAAAAAGTGTTAAAGAAATCAAAATATTTTTTAGATTTGAGATTCTTCAAAGTAGCCACCCTTTGCCTTGATGACAGCTTTGCACACCCTTGGCATTCTCTCAACCAGCTTCATGAGGTTGTCACTTGGAATGCATTTCAATTAACAGGTGTGCTTTGTTAAAAGTTAATTTGTGAAAAGTCTTTCCATTTTGATGCGTTTGAGCCAATCAGTTGTGTTGTGACAAGGTAGGGGTGGTATACAGAAGATAGCCCTATTTGGTAAAAGACCAAGTTCATATTATGGCAAGAACAAATAAGCAAAGAGAAACGACAGTCCATCATTACTTTAAGACATGAAGGTCAGTCAATACGGAAAATTTCAAGAACTTTGAAAGTTTCTTCAAGCGCAGTCGCAAAAACAATCAAGCTCTATGATGAAACTGGCTCTCATGAGGACAGGAGGATAATTTCATTAGAGTTAACTGCACCATAGATTGTAGCCCAAATAAATGCTACAGAGTTCAAGTAACAGACACATCTCAACAGCAACTGTTCAGAGGAGAATGCGTGAAACAGGCCTTCATGTTCAAATTGCTGCAAAGAAACCACTTCTAAAGGACACCAATAATAAGAAGAGACTTGCTTGGGGCAAGAAACACAAGCAATTGACATTAGACCGGTGAAAATCTGGCCTTTGGTCTGATGAGTCCATGTGGATGATCTCTGCATGTGTGGTTCTCACCGTGAAGCATGGAGGAGGTGTGATGGTGCTTTGCTGGTGACACTGTCAGTGATTTATTTAGAATTCAAGGCCCACTTAACCAGCATGGCTAACACAGCATTCTGCAGCGACACCATCCCATCTGGTTTGCGCTTTGTGGGACTATCATTTGTTTTCAACAGGACAATGACCCAACACACCTCCAGGCTGTGTAAAGGCAATTTTACCAAGAAGGAGAGTGATGGAGTGCTGCATCAGATGACCTGGCCTCCACAATCACCCAACCTCAACCCAATTGAAATGGTTTGGGATGAGTTGGACCGCTTAGTGAAGGAAAAGCAGCCAACAAGTGCTCAGCATATGTGGGAACTCCTTAAAGACTGTTGGAAAAGCATTTCAGGTGAAGCTGGTTGAGAGAATGCAAAGAGAGTGCAAAGCTGTCATCAAGGCAAAGGGTGGCTACTATGAAGAATATCAAATATATAATATATTTTGATTTGTTTAAAAAAAAAAAATGGTTACTACATGATTCCATATGTGTTACATCATAGTGTTGATGTCTTCACTATTGTTCTACAATGTAGAAAATAGTACAAATACAGAAAAACCCTTAAATGAGTAGGTATGTCCAAACTTTTGACTGGTACTGTAGCTCTGGTCCGCACTTTGTCTGGTCCATAGCATAGCTAGTAACTCTGGTGCAGGGCGTAGCTAGCAGCTAGTAATATCTGGTTCACACTAGCGCTGGTCTAGCTCTGGTCCAGGGCATAGCTAGTAGCTAGCTAGCTCTGGTCCGACCTAGCTCTGGTCCAGGGCGTATCAAGTAGCTAGCTAGCTTGTTATGTAATTTCACCACCCGTGTTGTTGGTCGCGGTAACGCACCATCCTGTCTGGCACCCTTCGGCATCCTGTCTCAGCTCATCCTGTCACAGCATCTGTGCCCTAAGAAGGCATCTGCTGGATGCAGGTAGGCTTACCATGTCTCACTGCCAAGGGAGGCGATAGACAGAGAGGAAGAAGCAACCATCTTTGTGATTGCCTGAGTAGCCACAGAGGTAAGAAGGTGATTTCCTGAATAAAGGTGCAGTGTAATCACTGACGACTGCAATCATGTGCTCAAGACCATAGAAGACAAATTTGACAAGAAAATACACTTCGGCTCAATGTCAATTTGCACTTAAATTATCATTTTTTGGGCACAAATCTCACATCCCATATCATGCACGTCTGTTCCCTTCCTTCTCATCCGAAACACCATCACCAACGAACTTACATACCCTCTGTCAGGTGGCATCAGCAGGTATAAGCCTAAGCCTAGTAGTCTATGTTATTATCCCCACTTTTTTCTTACATTGCCATGTTGGCACAAAATGACTCAAATATGAATGTGTGCCTGACAAACGACATCAAGTAAGTATCAGGAAAGTAAAACATTACAATAAACACTATGATGACAATCAAACAAGCACTCCCTGAGCATGCACATGCCTAGGCAACTACCTGGAGAACAAAGAAGTGATACAGGTGTGAGAAGAGACTAACAGGTAGGAAACACATTTCTTGAATGATAACTCAAATTACTCAAAGTCAGGAAAAATATCAACATCAGCATTACTGTAATGAGCTACTGGAGGTATGGCTGAGGCAAAGATATGTTGCCTAATCGCGGACTGCCTGGATTTTTCCCAGCAAATCAATACAATCAACTAGACACCGCTACAAAACACTCAACAACATGTTTTCAGTGTGGGGCGTAAAGTACACATTTGAATAGTGAATATCCGGCTGTCTTTAGCAATGTGAGAGAGTTTGCATTAGGGAAAATGGCCCGCTACAATCAGAGTGCACACATGATGGCCTCATCCTCACACACATCCTCCAGAATTGTAACGTGATATGTGAATGCCTCCCTAGTTGTTACAGTTTAGCTAGTGTAAAGCACCGGCAGACATTTTTCAACTAACATTTACATGGCGATACTTCATTAATTCTCAATTTGGAAGTTACCTTTTTCTTCACAACTCCCATCACTAGTTGCAGGTGGGACATTGGAATTTAGAAAATGCTCCATTATGAAATGTATACATTTTCTTGCTCCATGAAGTGTATCCAAAACTGTGTCCAATTGTGATCTTCTCTCATTGATCAAGACAGGTTAGTGTTATTCAAAGTGACGCTTGATTTCTGAGTCATGATGTGCAGCACTTTAGGATGGACACTCACCTGTCTTGATCAATGAGAAAAGATCTGAAATAGACAATATGGCGGCATACATATTATATTGTTGGATTATCTCATGAAGCAAAAATGTATTTAATTTCATAACGTTCAACGTTCCTCCTGCAACTAGCAATGGGAGTTGAGAAGATACCAGTGACTTCCAAGGTGAGAATTAAGGAAGTATCGCCATGTAAAGGTTAGTTGAAAAACATGCTGCCAATGCATTACACTAGCTAAGATGTAATAGTATGAAAGCATTCACATATCATGTAACTATTCTGTACATCAAACATATAGGCCTACACAATAGTTGCCTACATTATTAGAAAAAGGGTATCCAAAAAGGTTTTTTGGCTGTCCGCATAGGAGCACTCTTTTGGGTTCCAGGTAGAACCCTCTGTGGAAAGGTTTCTACATGGAACTCCAAAAGGTTCTACCTTGAACCAAAAAGGGTTTTTCAAAGAGTTATCCTACGCGGACAGCCAAAAAACCTTTTGGATCCCTTTTTTCTAATAATGTAGTAAACTATTGTGTAGGCACCTTTTTTCTAATAATGTAGTAAACTATTGTGTAGGCACCTTTTTTCTAAGTAGCCGGATATATGGCAGGGGTATAGACAACCCTGTTCTTGGAGTGCCACAGGTACTCCTACTCCTATAATCCTGCAGTAGCCACACATAATTTAATGTTTCTGCATTGCTGTAACTGCTGTAATTTGAAAATTATTCAAAACATGTAACTATTGGAATATAAGGTAATGCATAGCCTAGAGCAGGGTTATTCAAATCTTACCCAACAAGGTCCGGACTACTGCTGGTTTTCTGTTCTACCTGATAATTAATTGCACCCACCTGCTGTCCCAGGTTTAAATCAGTCCCGAAATAGAGGTGAAGAATGATTTGGTAACCATGGCCCAGAATTGAATTTTAGGGGCCTACAGTGCCTAAACGTTTGAAATTATGTAGGCTATAGGTCTACAGCACACAGCATAAGTGAGAGACAAAATAAAAACAGTGCAGGCAGACATTAACACGTGTAAGCACATCTGTGTCAATTTCTCATAGTGTTTCTGTGAATGGTAATGAGACACATAAGAGATCCCTAGGGGTAGTGTGTAGTAACACAGTAGAGACACCAATTCCCATCACTGGTGGCTTTGGGTGGCTAAACTCTTTGTCAAAGGATTGAAGCAGCACATTTCCAGAGAGGATAAAGGAGATTGAAAGGTGAAATTAGAAGGTGAAATTGAACACATATCTCATTTTTGGAAGGGTGATCCTTTTACTTAGTGGTAAGGCAAAGAATATATCTAAAAGTGGCAGACACATCTCCAGAATTCAGTTCAGTTGTAGGCCTACCTGGTTTAAAGGATTGACCAACAATCGTTCATATCCCCAGGCAAGACGACTAACAAAAAAACAAGGAGCCCCATCATTGCTCAGATGGATCATTGCTCAACTCTCCTTTAGCTCATCCTACTATCTATCTCTTTCCCACCCACTTCCCTCACTTATTTTCCCCAACCCCCTTCCCCCAACTCTAAATGTTTTCTTTTCCCCGCTTCCCCAAATCAGATATGACCAATTATCTTCCAGTATCAGATTGCTGTTGTGCCCAATCAGATCAAGTAAAATTTTTGCTCTTATTGAATGGGATTAAGAGTGAAAGAGACTGAAGAGATGCCAACTGGTTAATGTGATTGGGAATGAAGGCCTTTGTCTCCAATCGGATTAACAGCAGAAATACAGAGTGGGGATAAATGTCATCCACTGGGCACCATGCATTGGAGCTCCGCTCCTTTGTTGCTCTGCCATTGACGTACACTAAGCCCCATGTTGAGACATGACCAGAAACAACACTAACAGGATAGGCAGTGTTGAAGTGCATCACAATAAGCATAGGGGATGATACATTTAAAGGCTTCTACCATGCAACAGGACATATATTGACTTACAATAATCAAAAGGTCATGAATGACTTGATTTATGCTCATTACAATTTTGCTGTCATTAACCAGGTTTCCATCCAACCTTTTTAAGAGAGTAATGTACACATTACATAAAAAAATGTCACGACAGGCCTGATGGAAACAGCAAATTTGTCAGCAAACTTTCCAAATGTCTACAAAACAAATATGCTAGTTGAGGTGGGATCTTTTTCTGTCTGTAAAATTAATTATGCAAGAAATGGCAATGGAATTTCCTTTCTGCACAAATATTGATATAATAACCATCATATCGAAGTAAACTTGGAGTCACGTGATGATATGTTGTGTGGTCCACCCACTACGACTAATTGGGAAATAATGCAGTTTATTAGGCTACAGATAAGTTACGATGAACTTTACAAGGTGGTGAAAGTACACGCTGTGATTGATGCTCCTCTCCAATAAATATCAAGGTTCTTATTATGGAGACATGATGATCATGCTTGGCTGCCTTTTGACAAATAATCTCGCTCTTTTGTCCATAATAATCTCATCACATAGGCTATTTTACACACACTGTATGTCAAGCTGTTGGCTAGAGCGCACATGCCAAGACCAGAGTGGTCACATGCACTATATAACGCACCATTTTTTTTGTTGACAAAACCATCAGTAGAGTTGGAAATGCCATGGAAACCCATTTAACTTTTTTTTATTTTATATTCAGTACATGGGAATTTAACCGCAAAAGGTGGGTCTCCCGAGGGTCTCCCGAGTGGCACAGCGGTCTAAGGCACTGCATCGCAGTGCTAGAGTCGTCACTACAGATCCAGGTTCGATCCCGGGCTGTGCCGCGAACGGGAGACCCATGAGGCGATGCACAATTGGCCCAGTGTCGTCTGGGTTAGGAGAGGGTTTGGCCGGCTGGGATGTCCTTGTCCCATTGCACTCTAGCGACTCCTTGTGGCGGACGGGCGCATGCACACTGACTTCGGTTGCCAGCTGTACGGTGTTTCCTCCGACACATTGGTGCGGCTGGCTTCCAGGTTAAGCGAGCAGTGTGTCAAGAAGCAGTGCGGCTTGGCGGGGTCATGTTTCGGAGGTCGCATGGCTCTCGACCTTCCCCTCTCCCGAGTCCGTACGGGAGTTGCAGCGATGGGACAAGACTGTAACTACCAATTGGGGAGAAAAGGGGTAAAAAGTATATATATATATATATTTTTTTTTTTATATATACACAGTCATCACGCACAGCCTTTTATTCACAACAGGTCAATTTGATGGAAACCCATCTCTGGCAAAATGCAGATTTTGTTATTAATGCAGATTTTTGAATATTCGCGTGAAAATCTGTCACTAATTGGATGGAAACCTAGCTACAGTAGTGAGTACATCCCCTATAACAGGTCACCATCTTAATTCATGTATTTTTAGACACAACCAAATGTATTGCCATTTTACATAACAGATATCCTTTCCCTATGCACTGCAAACTGTCCAAGAGTTTAGTCAGATACTGTACACTGTGTGTTTGTCTTGTTTAATCATATTTACCTGTCTATAAGTGTACCTGGACTCCAGAGCAGATCACAACTTTTAGACTTGATGCAGTGTGAACTCCTCTCTGATCTTCTACAGTACCTCACTTTTCTTTACCTGCAGGGGCAGAGACCAGTACGGACATGAGGCTCCATGTAAATGGAAGAGAAATGCAAAGAGAGTTGATATTCTACTGAGGGTCTGGGCACCTTCCACCGCACTACGGTGGTGACCTTTATGACCTCTCCTTGAAAATCATTCGGCAGGTCTTCTCTCTGCAGCCCTCACACACACAGCCTGACCTCAGAGTGCAAACACGCGCGCACACACACAGAATTACAACCGAGGAGCCGTTGGTTCTGTCAGCATCACCACTCTCTCTATTCCTCCTGCTCTTCTTTTCGGAAAGTATCAAGGACTCAAGGAACAGTCAGAGATGACTGGATGAACTCGGTGTGTTTTTGTAGGTCACTTGACTTTCAATGTGGGAGAACACTGACCTGAATACAGTACAGGGTTGCTTTATAAGACAATGTGAACATGTCATTTTGTTATGACTTTAGGAAGTGACAGTTGTGCTTGTATTCATATCCCACTTCCAGAACTATATTGTGTAACACTGCTATATAACACTAAATGAATGCCAATGAGGACAGGAATACATCCTGGAGCATGGCTGTTATATACAGTACTTTACCTAAATGCTTTTTTAAGTAATTTTCAAATCCTAATTAGAACTTGCTAAATAGATATAGTCCTGTGCATTCTCAACATGATACAAGAGCCTCTGTGTGTGTTAGATGGGCACAATTAATGATGCACACAACACACTGAACAACACGATACACGGTGGACATGCTGGGGAAATACAGCATACAGAAATTAACACAGGTCTATGGCTGTTTAGTTCAACATTAAGCAAAGAGAATCCAATCAATTAAGTATTGCTGTGGTATGAATAAACAAGTGTATCATTGATGCCAGTTCTCTTGCATTATGCATCCCTGTCCATAAATCTCCAAATTAAGTTTGGAACCAGGGAAAGCAGCAGACAAGTATCACTGATATATTGATCCACACTGGTTTTATTTTTTGTTAAAGTGCTATTGTGAAGACAAACTAGAGGGATGTATGGAGAGCCAGGAACATCAAAAGGATGCTTAAAGGAAAGCTCAACTCAAAAATGATATATTTTTCTATTAGTCCACTGTTGATACAGTCCCAAAATGTTTTGCATGTCAGCAGTCAAGTTCTCAAGATATTGGACTTCCAAGAAGCAAAGTGTCACCAACATTTTGCATCATAATGGCTTTTCCTTTAAGGAGGAAGTATTGAAGATATACAGTAGAAGGCTGCATGCAGTAGCATGTATAATTATTGAGCTATCTTGTGATTAAGGTGGGTGAAGTGTGTGTATGATTCATTGAGAATAATTCAAACCAAGCACATCCAAATCCGATGCACATACTGCCATGGACCCTTTTTTTGCATTTGTTTCGGGTTAGGGTTCAAATAACTTGCAGCTCCAAGTCGGTGTACTGCTTAGTTCAGCAGGGGTTCATAGGAGTAGGTGTACTGCTTAGTTCAGCAAGGGTTCATAGGAGTACGTGTACTACTTAGTTCAGCAGGGGTTCATAGGAGTAGGTGTACTGCTTAGTTCAGCAAGGGTTCATAGGAGTAGGTGTACTGCTTAGTTCAGCAAGGGTTCATAGGAGTAGGTGTACTGCTTAGTTCAGCAGGGGTTCATAGGAGTAGGTGTACTGCTTAGTTCAGCAGGGGTTCATAGGAGTAGGTGTACTGCTTAGTTCAGCAGGGGTTCATAGGAGTAGGTGTACTGTTTAGTTCAGCAGGGGTTCATAGGAGTAGGTTTCCCGTGAGTGTTAGACAAGAAGATTTCTCTGTTTATTTAATTATTTATTTTTGCAGACAGATGGTCCACATTAGAAGGAGGAGCCATGTGACATCCCTAGACAGCACCACTGAGAACCAGATCATTAAAATGTATTTAATCATATTCGGCATATTAAAAAATCCATCTGGTCACTTCTGGACTCCCACTGTTTCCACAACCTCCACCTCTGGATGGTCTGAGAAGACTAACGGAGGGTCAGAGGGTGTGAAGTGTCTGAAGTGTCTAGTAACATGAGTCCACACATTCAGACATCCACACATTCAGATGTAGTCAATGTAGTTGAAACTTAGTTAAGGTTAAAGCATAGTTCAAGCAATTACATACAGTGCATTCATAAAAGTAGTCATTTTGTTACATTACAGCCTTACTCTAAAATGGATTAAATTAGCACACAGCCAATACAACGCAGGAGTGGCTTTGGGACAAGTCTCTGAATGTCCTTGAGTGGCCCAGTCAGAGCCCGGACATGAACCCGATCTAACATTTCTGGAGAGACCTGAAAACAACTGTGCAGCAACTCTCCTCATCCAACCTGACAGAGCTTGAGGATCTACAGAGAAGAATGAGAGGAACTCCCAAAATACAGGTGTGTCAAGCTTGTAGCGTCATACCCAAGAAGACTCGAGGCTGTAATCGCTGTCAAAGGTGTTTCAACAAAGTCCTGAGTAAAGGGTCTGAATACTTATGTAAATGTAATATTTAAGTTTTTTATTTGTTAATAAATGAGCAAAAAAAATCTAAAAACCTGTTTTAGCTTTGTCATTATGGGGTATTGTGTGCAGATTGATGAGGGGGGAAACTATTCATCTATTTAATCCACTTTAGAATAAGACTGCAATGTAACAAAATGTGAAACAATTCAAGGGGTCTGATTACTTTCCGAATGCACAGTAGATTTGTAGTGTACCATGTAAATAGGTATAAATTGGCTACAAAGAGTTTACATTAAAGCTGTTATAGCAGCTGTTATATATTCTGTTATAGCTGGTCCTAAGTTGTATAAGATCATTTGTAAACAAACTCATAAGCCCAGTGTTTCTGACTAATTACATCAAACAGTAATTCTAGAGTGAGAGCAGGATTCAACATACTTAATCGAGCTTTATTGCAAATCTAATGTTTGCACTAAATATACATTTGTAAAGACAAACTGAAAACAGGTTTCAGTTGTAATAACTAGGCCTACTTGTACTGTGTTAGAACTGTACATGTATGGTCTATATGCAAGCTGTATCACAACCGGCCGTGATTGGTAGTCCCATAGGGCGGCGCACAACTGGCCCAGCGTCGTCCAGGTTTGGCCGATGTAGGCCATCATTGTAAATAAGAATTTGTTCTTAAATGACTTTCATAGTTAAATAAAGGTTAAATAAAAAAATACTTTGTAAGGACAGGATACAGTATGTTATATAGGGATAGGCCATGCCTATGTGACTAAGTTCATTGGGTTTCTTTTATAAAGACTAAGCTTAATTTAGGAATGACACCGCCTCACAACACAACGTCTACATCAGTCTGTCACACCCAGTAAAATACAATACAATCATTACTGTCCAAGCGTGTAGACTTCAGCATTCTCTCTGACTCTTCCCATACACTGAATGGTGGGACTGTGCCGCTGTTACACTGTCACTTTGTTTTCACAATCGTTAAAAGTGTGCATCCCAGGGTTTGACGCTGAACGAGAGTGAGAAGCCAACTGGGCCTTTTTGAGGAGTTTAGACTGAAAGTGAAGAGGAGGAGAGGGATTCTGTGTTTTTCTGGTTATTCATCATGGGAAAGGTATAGGCTAATATGGCCAGAACAGACCTTCAATCATCCATATTGGAACACATTATATAACCATACATGCTGATAGACTAAAAGCATGCAAAGTTCTGGTGGATCTTTATGATTAAAAGGACCTTAAAAAAAAGAATAATCCATGAAGTTGAGTTAAATATAAAAAAAATGGCAATGTCAAATAGACCTACAATTGTCTATTAATTTCCGTTGTACAATCCCCGTCTGCAATTTCATGTTGGATCTTTAAATAACACTACATGCCCATGAAACGTAACTCTCTGAAAAACTGTTTGGCACATTATTTCGCGCTAAAAATGTGTCTAGAATGAACGGTTCTGTAATGAAACAATGTTAAAGATACCACCGCGTAGCGTGGACAAGGCAACGCTCCATTATATTAGGTTTCACTAGATAGAAACGCATCCGTGTACTAAACGCACGTACAGTTTGCTTTCGCTCACAGCGAAATATTATGTAGGCCTATTTTCCGCAATCAGGTTGTCAGATCTTTTAACTGACCGGTGACTGTAGCCTAATGCACATGCATTGACATGTTTCCTATCAAATAAACATTATTAACGTCGAGTTAAGTTAAATATTTTAGATAATCATCTTCATTCGCTTACAATTCTTAAATCAATACATTCAATCAATACAGCTAAAACGTATAACAATATAGCTGCATTATTTCGTCCTCGTTGCATGAAATGAAAATGACTGGAGCACTCACCTTCCGTGTCTGAGACAGTCTTGATAACCCGAATGATCTATGGGTAGTGCAGTTCTGGTGTTGCACAAGGGTGCTGGAAGTGCCTCTCTAGCATGTTAATGTGACTACAAGTTCCACAATGAGTGTAGCCACATACGCTTATATGCACGTTCTGAATCCCTAAAACGTCATACATTGGGCGCGTTTGAGCGGATCCCTTTTGTCAAGTCATTGACCAACCTTTCAAAGTGGGTTGCATTATGGGGATAAAAAATCCGACTTGCGCCTACTTGTCGACTGCATGAACTTTACAAAATTCATGTGATCAAAGGTCATGAAATTTTGACTGCAAGTTCTGCAGTTGCTCTTCACCAACTTCTTCCTACAGCCATCGCCGCAATGTGTGAAGCTCTATTGTCAACCAATCACAAGTATGAGTAGCTGCAGCCCAATATGGCGACCAGACTATTGGGGAGTGGGTGTGTCGAAAGGAGTGGGTGTTTGGAAAGCGATTCAGATAATTGGGCAGGTTTGTTGGCACCCAAGACCGTTTGCTTGGCTGATTGGGCTGCACTACGAGTCGATAGCAAGCCGGCGACCAGTGCTGAGTGTTGACAAGTCCGCAGGCACATGGTTGTGTCGCCGGCGGTAGATATTGTGGCGATTTTTTTCTCTCACATGATTTTATTTCAAGTAGGATAGCAGTAGGATAGCAGCCTACACAAGAAATAACTAATATTTATAACCGTCTAGACGTCACACTGATACATATATCCTGGACTAACTGGTGCCCCCGCACATTGACTCTGTACCAGTACGCCCGCTATATAGCCTCCCTACTGTTATTATACGGCTGCTCTTTAATTACTTGTTTAAAAAAATATATATATATATATTATCTATTTTTTACTTAACACTTATTTTTCTTAAAACTGCATTGCTGGTTAAGGGCTTGTAAGTAAGCATTTCACTGTAAGGTGAAATACCTGTTGTATTCGGGCATGTGACAAATACAATTAGATTTTATTTATATACAGTCTACTACTCAATGGGGAGGGCATGAACGCAACAACACTGGGACACAGTGCCCTTTGCTCCCCATTGAAAAGCACTACTGTCCAGCAACCGGAGTGGGAAGTAGCTACCTAGTAGCCAATATCAGGGTGACAGTCACAGTAAGCACACGCATACAACGCATGAAGCAACAGTACACCCATCATCAATAGTTTTAATAAAAAATAAACAGTCATCAGTTTTACAACTGAACATTTAAAATTATCTGTGTAAAACTAACACTGAAATACGACTCAGACTCATCCTCTATCTTAAAAACATCAGTCCAAACTCTCACAGTACAGTAGCTCAATGTAATAGTTGTATGGTAAGAAACGGAAGACAAAAACACAGCTCAATCAAAAACGTCTAACCTAATAGCAGAGCACTTTCGACACAACTCCTTTCCACACACCCACTACTTTCCTTTCAACACACCCACTACTTTCCTTTCAACACACACACTTCTTTGCACACACCCAGTACTTTCCTTTTAACACACCCACTTCTTTGCACACACCCGCTACTTTCCTTTCAACACACCCACTTCTTTGCACACACCCACTACTTTCCTTTCAACACAGCCACTTCTTTGCACACACCCACTTCTTTCCTTTCAACACACCCACTTATTTGCACACACCCACTACGTTCCTTTCAACACACCCACTTCATTGCACACACCCACTACTTTCCTTTCAACACACCCACTTCTTTGCACACACCCACTACGTTCCTTTCAACACACCCACTTCATTGCACACACCCACTACTTTCCTTTCAACACACCCACTTCTTTGCACACACCCACTACTTCCTTTCAACACACCCACTTCTTTGCACACACCCACTACCTTCCTTTCAACACATCCACTTCATTGCACACACCCACTACTTTCCTTTCAACATACCCACTTCTTTGCACACACCCACTACTTCCTTTCAACACACCCACTACTGCCTTTCAACACACCCACTTCTTTGCACACACCCACTACTTTCCTTTCAACACATCCACTTCATTGCACACACCCACTACTTTCCTTTCAACACACCCACTTCTTTGCACACACCCACTACTTCCTTTCAACACACCCACTACTTTCCTTTCAACACACCTATTACTATGCACACACCCACTACTTTCCTTTCAACACAACCACTTCTTTGCACACACCCACTACGTTCCTTTCAACACACCCACTTTTTTGCACACAACAACTACTTTCCTTTCAACACACCCACTTCTTTGCACACACCCACTACGTTCCTTTCAACACACTCACTTCTTTGCACACCAACTACTTTCCTTTCAACACACCCACTTCTTTGCACACACCCACTACTTTCCTTTCAACACACCCACTTCTTTGCACACACCAACTACTTTCCTTTCAACACACCCACTTCTTTGCACACACCCACTACTTTCCTTTCAACACACCCACTTCTTTGCACACACCCACTACTTTCCTTTCAACACACCCACTTCTTTGCACACACCAACTACTTTCCTTTCAACACACCCACTTCTTTGCACACACCAACTACTTTCCTTTCAACACACCCACTTCTTTGCACACACCCACTACTTTCCTTTTAACACACCGACTCACCCATACTCCGGTCGGCATACTGGGATGCTGCTACCCCCTTCTCACCAATCATTAGGGTGTTTTTGTTTCACCCATGCGAATGTGATCATAGATATGACTGAAACAGGAACCAACATTGCTGCGATTCATGTATTACAGTGAATATATATACAAATGAATGTGACATTTGAGGCTCTCTTTCACGAATTGATTGTACAATGTACACATTGGATTTCAGTTTGTGGGTGTGTGATATTGGGGGTTGGAGATGTTTATTTTTGACATTATAAAGAAAAACATATAAACAATGGCAACACTGCCATGTTGATCTGAAACTTGCCTTACCAATCAAACGCACCCATAGACTATTCAAAATGTATCCTAACAGTACTATTCTATAATGATATTGAGAAGACCTACTTTATTTTACAAATTGATTGATTTACAAATTCCTAATTCATTGTAGGCTAATTGTAGATAACGTTTGAACTACAGTATGTAGGCTTTACTGTAGGTCTTTATGTACCTTTTTAAAACTGGAAATGGGATATATTGTTGATATGGATGATCCTTCCTGATGATTAGTTAGATGAGTAGCATGATAATAATTCAAAAGAGGTTTATTATTGGAAGACATATTATGACTGATATCTGCTGAAAGTATTTTAATTCACTACCACTAATATCCAATTAACACAGAACATTAACTGGTAAACAGCAAGGTAGACGAGAGATAACCAGGGAAGAGCCAGTCAGTAGAATGTAATATAGAATGTGAACCATCCCTCAAGGCCTATAATTCAACATTACAGCACTACTAATTAAACACTCAGTTAAACTGACAGACCAGGGTGATTTTGGGCTAATCTACATAGGTGAAAGAGAGAGTGTATTAGCAGCTGCAAAGTTTATGAAGCTTTTTATGTGGGTTTTAAATTGGTTGTTAGGAGACTAACCAAAAAACGCTTCATTGTCCATCAGATGCCACTCAGCGGAATACTTTTTGTCATAAAAGTCACCGTTTGGTTGAGTCCACTGTGTGCAGTTGATTGAGAAGAAATGTATTGATTCACTGTTATACAGATGTCAGTGGGAAGATGTCAGGCAGGAATGATCCAACATCTTGGCATGACAGACTGAAATACAGTCAAATTGGTACCCTAGTCAGCAGAGTTTGCTGATTCTCCAATCCAAGTGTCCAATATACTGCCTTTTCTTCCAATCGAACCACCAGTAGAAGTTGTCTAATAATTATATGAAAATATGTAGACTCTTCAGATGCTCATACATGTGTTAAATGAATTGCCAGAAGTTGACACCAGTTGTCATGAATTTTAGTTTCAGTACATCTGTTATGCAATTATTATTATGGAAGCAGGTTCAAGTAGTGTCACCTTTTTGCCTTTACAAGTCAAGGACCAAACAATGTTTTGCTTAACCCTCTACAATCGTGGGAATGGATAGTGCTAAATTTAAATGTTTCTTACAGAAGAAATATGAAATGCATATGCATAACCCTGGTAGCATTTGAAAGGAAACAGTTTGGAGATTATGGGAAAAGTATTAGACCGAAGGTGAGACCTGAGACAAGACTGAATCCAAACATAACACTGTTGATTTTATGTGCATTTTACATTTATTGTACTTTCCACCACATTTGTTGATAATGAAAATACTCTGGATATATTCAGTAACATGATAAGAATATTACTGGGAAATGTGGGGTAGATTCAACATAAGACAAAACAATTACAAGGGTTTGAGTGAGAGGACTAGCTGGTGTCTCCAAGTGGCCACACACCTCTCCAAAGCGTGCACAGTTCCTAAGTAATTTCAATGCACTTTTATGACTCAAAGCTCTCCTATCTGTGCAGTTGAGGAACTACCGCAAGCACACTTGTAGTTGTTTTGTTTGGAACACAAACCTGCATCCTGGCCATAACACAATTACTGTTGTTACCTCAATCCAAAAACAGTCAATTATAAATCACAATCTAGTTCAGGTGGGCATAATTTGAAAGCTTGTTCTATTGCCAACATGACTAGCTAAGTTATAAAATATGATATTACAGTGTTAGGCTTCACAGTTCAAATTCAGGGAAACACATTTTAATTTTGTCATGAGTACGTTCAGGTTTGTGTGCTGTGGCAAATTTTCTTCACAATAGACAAACACAGGCTCATTCTGTTCAGAACAACACAATGCCTTGTCATCTTGTAACGTTACATCAAACATAGTGATCAAAAACGTTGACACTGTATATGACATGAGTTTTATGCTATGAAACTGTGAAGTGCACATTTGGATTCACAGATGTTTGGCTTGTTTGTATGACATCAAAGTGGTAATCATGATAATCCTCAATGTCTCATCTTTCAAAATACATAGAGTCCTCTTCATGTTCAGCTTTTCCCTCACTCAGACAACAACAAATGTGCAAAAGTTGCCCAAGCGCAGAGCCATATCCATGACGTCATACATAGCATGTTACTGTACAGCCACTGCGTTCCAATTTAGGTGTTTATGAGTGCAAAGATCTGCCATTTTCAGGTACGAGTGTAAAGGGCTATGGTATATGTTTGCAACATAATACAGTTTGTCTTTAATGCATCATCTCTATTGTTTAGTCCCCTACATGTAGAGCTCATTGTGAATGAGAATGGTTTTCTACTGCAATTGGCATTGTATGTTGTTGACAGTTTGCCAACATAATCGATTATATGTCAAAGCTGAAGCTGTGTAGCCTTTGTCAAGGCCATATTTGTTTGTTATGGCTTTGTCCTGTGTGTGCTTGTTAGTTTTTACTCCCACACACCGAAGGGGTGTAGGCCTATAACATTGAATAACCAAATACAGTGGGTTTTTTAAGGATCTTTTTTTCAGGTGTGCATAATAATGTATGGTAAAACAGATAGACATATAGACCAATAGATTATAGAACTGTTTCCATTAATACATGTCAACATCAACAGTCAACATCATATGGTAATTCATATTTAATTCAACCTGCCTCTAAAACAGCTTTTTCAGATCGGCTACCATGTTCCATTAAATGGCAATCTGCAGTTGCTACATCCATCTTATAAATGAATGAGTATAGCCTACCCATTGATTCTTGAAGAATATAATGTATTTGTCAGGTTTTGGCCAGGACTGTTTGGTTTTGTTCACTAGATGTCCCCCTTGCACCTTTTTTGTACCTTTTGTTTTCCTTGCCCTAATTATTGTTTGCACCTGTAAGTCATTCCCTTGTTAGTATTTAAACCCTGTGTGTTCCTTAGTTCCTTGCTCAGTGTTTGTAAGTTAGCACCCAGCCCCAGCCCAAGCCTTGTTTTGTTCAGATATTTCTCTTGTTGGATTTTCCAGAGGTTCTCTGGTTTAGTTCTTGTGTATCATTTGAGTAGTCTTTTGAGGTTTGTTTTTCCCTGCTGTTTTTACCACTTTGTGGAGTTTCTTTTGTATTTTGGAGGATTTCCATTTTGTGCCTTTTGGCTTTATTTTTGGACATTGTGGATTTAGTTTCTTTGCCTGAAGATTTTGTTCTTTAATTAAACCACCATCTCTAGTACTGCTGTGTCTGCCTCATCTTCTGGGTTCTGACGATTATTAGTGACTGTTTCTCGCACCGGGTCCTGACAGTATTGATGCCTCAGGAGCTTAGTTCAACTGTCGTACCCCATCAGAACCCAAAATATGAGCTTGTTTTACTCCTTTGTTCATAAACAATTTAAATGTAAACAAACAATGTAGCCTATATCCTCAAAACATGGTTAAAACTATAATATCGATATCATGGATGATCAGTCCCTGTATCCATAGCTCTGTCCATGAGTTTGAGAGTGGGTACATTTTTTTAGCCCCAGCTGTTTACTAAATCAGTGGCGGGTTGTCACTTTCTTATTGTTCGAAGTGCAGATTGCCCCTTTAAACTGTTGGCTATTGGGTTGGGGGTTGATGGGTTGGCGCCCCCCCTTGGGTTGTGCCGTGGCGGAGATCTTTGTGGGCTATACTCGGCCTTGTCTCAGGATGGTAAGTTGGTGGTTGAAGATATCCCTCTAGCGGAGTGGGGGCTTTGCTTAGGCAAGGTGGGTGGGGTTATATCCTGCCTGTTTGGCCCTGTCCGGGGGTATCATTGTATGGGGCCGCAGTGTCTCCTGACCCCTCCTGTCTCAGCCTCCAGTATTTATGCTGCAGTAGTTTATGTGTCGGGGGGCTAGGGTCAGTCTGTTATATCTGGAGTATTTCTCCTGTCTTATCCGGTGTCCTGTGTGAATTTAAGTATGCTCTCTCTAATTCTCTCTTTCTTTCTTTCTTTCTTTCTCTCGGAGGACATGAGCCCTAGGACCATGCCTCAGGACTACCTGGCATGATGACTCCTTGCTGTTCCCAGTCCACCTGGCCGTGCTGCTGCTCCAACTGTTCTGCCTGCGGCTACGGAACCCTGACCTGTTCACCGGACGTGCTACCTGTCCCAGACCTGCTGTTTTCAACTCTCTAGAGACAGCAGGAGCGGTAAAGATACTCTCAATGATTGGCTATGAAAAGCCAACTGACATTTACTCCTCAGGTGCTGACTTGTTGCACCCTCGACAACTACTGTGATTATTATTATTTGACCATGCTGGTCATTTATGAACATTTGAACATCTTGGCCATGTTCTGTTATAATCTCCACCCGGCACAGCCAGAAGAGGACTGGCCACCCCTCAGAACCTGGTTCCTCTCTAGGTTTCTTCCTAGGTTCTGGCCTTTCTAGGGAGTTTTTCCAAGCCCCCGTGCTTCTACACCTGCATTGCTTGCTGTTTGGGGTTTTAGGCTGGGTTTTTGTACAGCATTTTGATATATCAGCTGATGTAAGAAGGGCTATATAAATAAATTTGATTTGATTTTGATTTGATATAGCTGAATAGTAAGCTAATACCCGGCGCTAGGATCCGGAGGAGTGAGCTCTGCATCTCTCGCGCTCCCTCTCCCCCATCTCTCTCCCCTCCTCTCCTCGCCTTTTCTTCCAAGCCTGTTTTAAAGTCTCTGCCAGACTTCGATTCACACGCTACTTCCTGGATGGAGGAATGGAAAGCTTCCAGTGCCGCTCCAACTATTCCCTCTCTGTTTTCGCCAGCAGAACCGTTGCAGCTCTCCGATGCATGGACTAGCCTACTGCCACTAGCGTCTTCTGCTCCTATCCCCTCGATTCTTGTTGAATGAACTGATTCAAGCTCGAAAGCTATATCTCTCCTAACTGACATGTTTTTCTTTGGGAGTATCAAGAAGCTGTTTGGAAGGAGGTTTTGAGAAGTCAAGACTGTTTTCTGGACGTTCCAGACAGCACTGAATATAATTCCACTGAACAGTCACTAGCCTACATTTAGCAGCATTTGCGCTGTTTTTACGCAGCGGACATTAATTATTTGATCAGACGGATAACTCAACAGTTGCCCTTTTTGCTCTCAATGTTCATTTTGTCATGCGGAGGCTACTGCAATCGTGTTGCTGGTGGATCTTGTCTCTGATCTTGTCTGCCTTCGTTCTCTTTTGGGCCGACTGTCATCCTGGTAAGTTTTTCGAAGTCGAACCTCTGTTTTCCAGGCTTGGTGATGACTTGAAAAGCCGTGGAGTAGTTCTAGGGAACATTAGTGCAATATGACTAAACTCAGCTCATACACGAGTGGCATATTAAGGACCTGTAATGTTGACGTGTTCAGTCTATAACATAATGCTGTGCAAATTTGTTCCATGCGCCTTTTTCATAATTAGAATACACATTCAATCAGACACTAACCACGGTCAACTATATTATTTGGGATTATTGAAATGTACATTTCTGACGCCAAATGATTTGCTTTTCCATGGCTATTTTTTCGTGAATCTATTATATCTCCATTAGGTTACAGTCATTCTAAGGTGGTGAAACTCCCTTCCACTTTATCTCCATCAACTCGCGACGCGCATTTATCACCAGGAAAGATCATGATAAGAATTAGTGTAACCAATATAGACTATTCTGTTCCAACAACTATCTGAAATGTATATACAATACTCAGAAATAGACTTGATAATTGACAGCGGATCGCCCATGCAACGAAACCGTTATCTCCCAACCGTGAGGCACACAGATCAGAAAAGACAAATCAACGGCGCTGCAAACATGTAGATTTATCTTTGTATGAGTCTATCTCACATTCCAAATGAGTTTAACTACAAGGTTATGGATTAACATATAAAGCAGATAAAACAATAATCGTTAGCGGGCAAGCAACAACAGGTATTTGACACCCAACTACCCTCATTTGCGGTCCAGTTGACCTCGATACAGAATTGTTTTATAACATATTATAGGTTTAGGCTACATCCTTGAGTCTTGGAACAATGTTCCTATTCTGACTTGCCTAAAAGAAAACGAGAGAGTAACGATGACTACCCGAATCAATGGAAATCTTGCTCGGGGAGAGCTTCGTCATTTGGAATGCTAAATAGAAACATTCCTATAAATACTTGTCGATATTTGACTATGCTCGGACTAATAAAGGTCCTTGGGATTTGCGAATATAGGCTATAACATACCCGCACGGACGCTTAGATGATTCGCACCGCTGTCCCTATGGTTTCTTTGTAGAATTTGTATTTGGGTGACCTTGACTGAGTGGCACGCGAGTTTCCTCAAGCTTTTTGAATTTGATCTGATGACTGCACGTCCAAGAAATGTATTTGTGCCTGCTTGACAGTCCCTTCAGGGGAAGGCGCTCCTATGGACGCTCCTGGCATCTTCAACACAGATTATTTTGTTTTATCATACGCATATATATAAATCCAATATGTGAGATTTTTTTTTTGTAGAATGAAATGATCACAACTTTGAATGAGATTAATTATACATTACGTCTTGTTCTGCTATATAGGCTTATTTGCAAGCCAAGAGACTAATTTTAATTCCCATGTAACCTTGATATGTAATTCAATTATTTTACATGGGATCCAATGTCTCTGAAGAGAGACGACGTAATATCTACAGGGAAAGTATGAAGTGCATTGCAAAGCATAATGGTAATTTACATGCTGGAAATACATTGTGTGTGTGTGTCACATTTTATCTCTCTCTCTCGCTCTGTGTTGGTGATGATTCATTTACCATATTTTCTCTAACTCTAAAATATGAAAATATATATATTACTGTGCTGTGTGCTCTTTGCAAATCCAAAACCAAGTCTAGTCCGTCACCCCTGGTCTCTACCGTTTTGGATTTTGTGAAACAAAACTTAGCCTACTTTACTGAGGAATCCACACTTCATACTTGATTTCTAACTTCTTCTGACATTCCATCATAAAAGCTGAAGGAAACATGGGGATGGATCCTTGTTAACCATTCTGATTCCTTTCATTTTGACTCGTCTCCCTTCTCACATTACATCTGATCACTAATCTAGAGGGAAATCAACCAGAGGGACGGGGGATCAGTCAGAAGTGGGGGTCAAACTGCAAAGAAGAAGGATGGAGGGACAGAGGGAGGGATGGATGTGGTACACACCCCTCCATTTTTCCCCTAAATGGTACTAGATAAGGGTTATTTGGCTTGTAACCATAGCAGAACCCTTTTTGGTGTTATATAGAACTCTTTTTGAAGGTTCAATAAAGAATCATGCTCATAAGGTTCTAAATGGAACCTGTATGGTGCTATAAAGAACCCTTTCCTATGGTTATATTAAGAACCATTAAAAAAAGTTATATTTGGCACCAAAAAAGGACTCCGCTATGGTTACAACCCTCTTTGGGGCTATATAGAAGCTTTGTTTATGGTTCTTTGTAGAACCTTTATGGTGAATGGTTCTATAAATAGTGTTTCTCAATCTGAAAGGTTCTTTGTAGATCCTTTCGAAGAACCATACAGTTTTACATTTTTTTACTGTGGTTAGCCTTGTTATATTGTTAAAATTCCATAGGTGTTATTATTGTGTTAATTGACAAATTGAATGAAGTGAGCTACCTTTGGAACAGCTGGGGGTCCCTGAGAACCACTGACTGATTGAGTCAACTGTTTTCAATTGAAACAAGGCCATACATGAGTCTTTCACAAGACACCATTACTGGCCATAGTCATATGCTGAACAAAAATATAAACACAACACGAAAAGGGTTGGTCCCATGTTTCATGAGCTGAAATAAAAGATAACAGACATTTCCATACGCACAAAACAATTATTTAGCTCAAATTGTGTGCACAAATTTGCTTACATCCCTGTTAGTGAACATTTTATCCTTTGCCAAGATAATCCTTCCACCTGACAGGTGTGGAATATCAAGAAGCTGATTAAACAGCATGATTGTTACACAGGTACACCTTGTGCTGGGTACTATAAAATGTGCAGTTTTATCACTCAACACAATGGTACAATTGCACGCTCCCTCAAGTTTTGAGGGAACGTGCAATTGGCATGTTGACTGCACAAATGTCCACCAGAGCTGTTGCCAGATAACTGAATGTTCATTTCTCTACCATAAGCCACCTCCAAAATTGTTTTAGAGAATTTGGCAGTACATCCAACCACGTGTAACCATGCCAGCCGAGGACCTCCACATCCGGCTTCTTCACCTGTGGGATCGTCTGAGCCCGGCCACCTGGACAGCTGATGAAACTGAGTAGTTTTTCTGTCTGTAATAAAGTTATTTTGTGGGGAAAAACTCATTCTGATTGGCTGGGCCAGGCTCCCCAGTGAGTGGGCCTGGCTCCTAAGTTGGCGGGCCCAGGCCCACCCATAGCTGTGCCCCTGCCCAGTCATGTGAAATCCATAGATTAAGGCCTCATGAATTTATTTAAATTGACTGATTTCCTTATATGAACTGTAACTCAGTTCAAATTTGTTGAAATTGTTGTGTTTATATTTTTGTTCAGTATATATAACATGCAATGGCATAACACAACACATTAGATCAACTGGAATGACACGGTTGCACAAAAGAGCTGTGAGCAAAGCACACCCCAAAATATTCATAAGAACCACCACCTCCACTACATTTTAAAATATCGGTAAAAGAGCAAAGAACCCTTTTGTGAACTGTAAATAAGCATTGAAGAGCTCAAAGGGTTCTTTGAGTCATTATGGTTCACATAGAACCCTCACCCTTCCCAAAGAATCCTTCAGGAATACATTTTTTTTTAGTGTGTAGCTCAGCAGTAGTGCCAGAATTCAGAACAGGAGGAGGATGGAGTTGCATTAGAGGAGTGATGAATGCTTGAGGAACAGGACATTGTCACAGAAGGGCAAATACACGCCCCAAGGACTGGGACTGTCTCTCTCTCTCTTTCGCTCTCTGCTGGTGTGCAGTGTGTCGAACATCAAGGTGTCAGCCTGCTGTATGCAACATTAGGGGTTGGGTGGGACGGGTAGCGAAAAGCTGACTTTTATCGCTTCTGTATGTGTTGCTGGAAGCCGTTGTTTGACAAAAGTGAAAGTTTTTAGTTATGACTATAAGTGATAGTAAGAGAGTGAAAGAGAATGCCAGTTCAAGGATAAAATATGTTATATTTCATCACCAATATTTTCTGTTTTGTATAGTTCAACTAGTTTAACTAGTTTATTGGACTGTAATAGTTTATTACAAACTGTGAACTTTACCCCCTGAGCATTAAACATGCTTTAACTGTTCACAATACTCACACTCACATCTCCTTCAATGTCATGTCAATAGGTGGCAGGTAGCCTAGCGCTTAAGAGCGTTGGGCCAGTAACTGAAAGGTCGCTGATTCGATTCCCGGAGTCAACTAGGTGAAAAATATGATGTGCCCTTGAGCAAGGAACATAACCCCAATTGCTCCTGTAAATCGCTCTGGGTAAGCGTGTCTGCTAAATGACTAAAATGTAAAATTACTTCTGTAATCTCGGTTAACCCAGAACTAAAGTCTTGCATAATTGGATAGCTGCTTGATTAAGTTCTGGGTCCATACATGTTAAGAGAAGAGATGCTAGAACGAGGAACGGAACCGTAACGAAGAGCTTCCCCCTTTCTCTTTGCAAGGTATGGGCAAGTATATGGACCAAATGCCCCCCCCCCCCCCCCCCCTTCCGAAATTCGAAAACCTGTTTTGTCTTTAATAACCGCTGCTCATTGTCCTGCTCATCTCATTCAGTCCTGGCAGATTATTCGGTTAATGTGCAGAATCTGTCCGGGAGGGATGACGTCTTCCACCAATACAGCCTAACACTGTAGACGGAGACGGACAACATAGCAACTCTATTATTCTTGTCAATATTCTGTGAAAGAGGCTTCTGCACTCTTCAGTTTCCCGTAAGGGCCAGTTTGCCGACTGTGCAGTGGGGCCGCACAAACATCTGTTTGGGATATAAAAAGTGCTGAATATCACTGCGGGGTGTCTCCTGCCATAGGGCACCGGCTCCAGCCTCCAGTCCCCAGCTTGGGTGTGAGTGTACTACTGAGTCTAGCCACAGCCAGGCTAGTAATGAAAGACAGAACACATTGCCCTGTCACTCAGTTCTCCACCATTCAGCCCAAGGATACTAAAAGTAAAGATGGAGGGGGAGAAAGAGATCAGTTTGGCCTTCGATCAGTCCCCTTGTCTGTGAAATGAATGTATGTAGTTCACAGAACAAGCTGAACAGAACAGTCATTGTAATCTTATGAGAAGCTCCTGAGCCAGCACATCTTTTCATTTTCCTCTCCTTTTTTATTTATTTATCTTCCCTTCATTGTCATCTGGGGAGAGTGCAATTGTTTGAATCTGATAGAATGAAATAATGTGTTTATTATCCATTCTGAGCCGGGAGCGCCTTCAATTTCAAGTCGCAGTGTGCGATAGTAGGCTAAAGGTTGACATTTAGGGAGGATTGGATATGCTTTTGGCCTCAGTAACAACATTATCATTATCATTATCATCATCATCATCTCTCCCAGCACTGGCTATTATCTGCCTCTCGCACAGGCCGGAGCAGCTCTAATGTCCGCCAGGTCACTTTATCAGTCACTGGGCCTGTCATCGTCGCCAAGCTCCCCCTAATAGATTGATTAAAAGATATGGGGGGAAGCAGACAGTTAACTGCGTGGGACGCTGTCATGTTGCAGTTGCTTAGTGATTTTCTGCAGGGTTCTTGATGAAAGTGTGGTTTGTGGAGAGAGATGCTGAACTGTACGACCACACACTACAATGTGTTGTGTATTGTAGTTATCTGAATTAGCTTTCTGTTAGTCATGCTGTTCATTTACAGCATTAGGGCAATTAATAATGCTGATAATACTATTAATTAATATTTTCACAATAATAGTAATAATAATGATACTTTGACTAAAACATAAGAAGAAGATTTAAAATCTGTGTTTAGAGTTATCATCAGCATTTCTGCTCAGTTAGCCATTCCATTTTTTTTCTGTCGCTCATCAGTTTTTCGCCTCATACTCTGAAACCCAGGAAGCTACTGGGAAACACGGTCTGTGCTGGGACGATTCCGGGCTGCCTTCCCTATTTCTTGCCATAGCGCTTGGGCTTAATGACCTGCTGAATATAAAAGCTGCTTCAGTCAACAGTGGGCTTCGGCGTCGCCTTTTCTATTGTTCCAGCTCATTGTTTTAATCAAGTCTTCACTGGATTATTTTCAATGGGAAGTGGTGGGAGTTTCCCATAATTATTTTCAAGTTTAAGGATTATTTACCGGTCTGCCCTTTGCTTCTTTAAAACTGCTCTTTCTGCTTTCCCTCTTTCTCCTTCTGCTTCACTCCCTTTTAGTGGGTTGGTCTGATTGGTTCCAGTGCGCTCCGGTTCAGTTAATGTGTTTCCTGCCCAGCTCTTTCTCTCTGTGAGAAGCACATCTCACGCTGTTAGATGCAGGTGGTCCATTAACCCTCATCATGCATTGAAGTAGACACTTTTTCAATCACATGTCTTGTGTAACAGTATAACTTTAGTCCGTCCCCTCGCGCGAACCAGGGACCATCTGCACACATCAACAACAGTCACCCATGAAGCATCGTTACCCATCGCTCCACAAAAGCCGCGGCCCTTGCAGAGCAACCACTACTTCAAGGTCTCAGAGCAAGTGACGTCACCGATTGAAAGGCTATTAGCGCGCACCACCGCTAACTAGCTAGCCATTTCACATCCGTTACACTCACCCCCCCTTTCGACCTCCTCCTTTTCCGCAGCAACCAGTGATCCGGGTCAACAGCATCAATGTAACAGTTTAACGTCCCCTCGCCCCGACCCGGGCGCGAACCAGGGACCCTCTGCACACATCAACAACAGTCACCCACGAAGCATCGTTACCCATCGCTCCACAAAAGACACGGCCCTTGCAGAGGAAGGGGAACCACTACTTCAAGGTCTCAGAGCAAGTGACGTCACCGATTGAAAGGCTATTAGCGCGCACCACGCTAACTAGCTAGCCATTTCACATCCGTTACACTTGCTAACTAAGGCTTAATTTGATGTGCACACTGTAAAAAAAAACACCTACAAATTTTGTTGTTTCAATAATTATTATTAAGTAACTGGTTCAACAACTATTTATTTGTTTACTCAACTTTTTAATCAAAGTGTTACCTGAACCTAAAATTTTTAGTTGACCCAAACTTAGCTCCAACATGAGAAAATGTATGCAACAATTCAGTCAACTTAAAATGATGTGTTTGCTCACTATGTCTCATACATATGTACTAATTCAACTAGAAATTATTATTTTGGTTAAAAAAAGTCTGTGGAACTATATTGACCAAAAATAAAACGCAGCAATTTCAAGTTACAGTTCATATAAGTGTCACGCCCTGACCTTAGAGAGCCGTTTTTTTTCTCTATTTGGTTAGGTCAGGGTGTGATGTGGGGTGGGCATTCTATGCTTTGTTTTCTATGTTTCTTTATTTCTATGTTTTGGCCGGGTATGGTTCTCAATCAGGGACAGCTGTCTATCGTTGGGAATCATACTTAGGTAGCCCTTTTTCCCTCCTTTCAGTGTGGGTAGTTGACTTGTGTTAGTGGCACTTAGCCCTCGTAAGCTTCACGGTTGTTTATTTTGTTTCTTGTTTTGTTGGCGTCATTCCATAATAAAGGAAAATGTACGTTCACCACGCTGCACTTTGGTCTCCTTCCGACGACAGCGGTGACAATAAGGAAATCAGGCAATTGAAATAAATTCATTAGGCACTAATCTATGGATTTCAGATGACTGGGCAGGGGCACAGCCATGGATGGGCCTGGGAGTTCATAGGCCTGCAAACTTAGGAGCCAGGCCCACTCACTGGGGAGCCTGGCTCAGCCAATCAGAATGAGTTTTTCCCCACAAAAGGGCTTTATTACAGACATGATTAGTCCTCAGTTTCATCAGCTGTCCGTGTGGCTGATCTTAGACAATCCCGCAGATGAACAAGCCAGATTTGGAGTTCCTGGGCTGGCGTGGTTACACGTGGTTGTGAGGCCGGTTGGATGTACTGCCAAATTCTCTAAAACAATGTTGGAGGGGGCTTATGGTAGAGAAATTAACATTCAATTCTCTGGCAACAGCTCTGTTGGACATTCTTGCAGTCAGCATGCCAATTGCACGCTCCCTCAACTTGACAAATGTGTGGCATTGTGACACAACTGCTCATTTTAAAGTGGCCTTTTGTTGTCCCCAGCAGAAGGTGCACCTGTGTAATGATCATGCTGTTTAATCAGCTTCTTGATAGCCAAACCTGTCAAGTTTAGGGATTATCTTGACAAAGGAAAAATGCTCACTAACAGGGATGTTAACACATTTGTGCTCATAATTTGATAGAAATAAACTTTTTGTGCTTATGGAAAATTTCTGTTATCTTTTAATTAAGCTCATAAAACATGGGACCAACACTTTATATGTTGCGTTTATGTTTTTGTTCAGTATAGTTACACACACAGTGCTTTAAACATACAATGTTTTCATCTTACACATGTTGACATACTGTACATGCTTAGGTTGTGCATGTTCATTTATACAGTAATTATTATTCAACATGTGAGATTTGAACTCGCAATCTCTTGATTAATGGCATTCCAATCTTCCTGCTATGCCACCATGTCTGTGTCAATTAGCATTTAATCTGACTATTCAATGATTTTCATTTACTTATTTAAGCAATTTTAGGTTCAGTTGTCTAATGTTGGTGGGGCATATTACTCTGTTTTTAATGTTACTTCTTAATCACTATGATAGATAAAATAGTTTTTCTTGGGTTTACTATTAACAGACCTTAGATTTACTTTGAAGTGCAAAGTGTGGAAATACATGGGAATTCAGTTATTGGCACAGCCATGGTGGCGTAGCAGGAAGATTGAAATGCTGTGAACCAAGAGGTTGTGAGTTCAAATCCCAGATGAGAACATGTTGAATACTAATTACTGTATAATAAACATGCACAATTTAATCATGTATGGGTCTGAAGCACTGCTTCTCAGTGTAATAGGCATCAATACAGATCCTGAGCTGTATCACAACTGGCTGTGATCGGGAGTCCCTTATGTCGGTGCGCAATTGGCACAGTGTCGTTCAGGTAAGGGAAGGGTTTGGCTGGAGTAGGCCGTCATTGTAAAAGAAGAATTTGTTTTTAACTGACTTGCCTAGTTAAATATAAAAAATGTCAACGTGTGTCAACTATGTAAGTTAAAAGCACTGTGTGTTTGTGTAACCTGTTCCACAGACTTTTTTTAGATAGATGCCAACAATAATTTCTAGTTGAATGAACATAGAGACAAATTGAGCAAACACATGATTTCTGCCTACGTTTTGGGCCAGTTACTTAATAATACTTGGTTGAAACAAAGTTTTTTTAAATGTAATTTTTACAGTGCATGGAATATACTGCCTGCAATGCTTTAATAGAATTGCCATGTACTGTTTCCCATGGATTGTAATACATGGATTAGTAACAATGGTCAAAATATTTTCCTCACAGTGGTTGATGGAGACAAAGAGCAATGCATACATTATGGAAAGTTAATTGCAAGAGTTAATTCCGCACATGTCAAGTAACGATTAAGACTTTGCTGTACATAATGATCTTTCATTCAAAGTACGCTATCCCTGTTTACCAGAGAGGCAGATTAGAGGTTTATAAAAGGCAAGTCACGGCTTTTCCAATGTCCTTTAGGAGCAGCTGAATGTTGGGCTGCAATAGAGTTGACGGCAACCTGCAAAGTAACCTCTCTCTCAGCGGTACTATCACAGACTATCTCAGGTGAAACAGCAGGGATGGGATAGAAACAGGAGGCCAGAGGGCGTAACATGAACGGGATAAAGACCAGAGGATGTACCACTGACAGGCAATACACTCCCCCTCCCATTCTCCCAAACCTTTCCACTACTTTCCACAGGCCTGGGATCTAAATGAAAAGGACAGCCCATTTCACCAGTGATGCCTGCTGTGAGAGGGAGAGAGGAGGGGGAGGTGGTAAGACAGAGAGAGGGGTAAACTCTCACCCCCTCTGTGGCTGTAACGCTGCCTGCCTGCCAGGCTGCCAGACCCCGGAGCATGAGGAGCAGTGTGGTGCCAGGGGAGGATTTCATCTCAGTGGATTGGTCAGTGTTAAAACGCCCAGGACTGACAGGCTGTCGGGTGAGGAGGCAGACAAGACTAACTGACACAGGAGCCAAACAAACACCAGCAGGAGGGGGAAGGAAAATAAAGTGAGCCTGTCACACACTCAAATGAGTAGTCTGTCCTGAGATGGCGAAGGCTAGTTATCTGTTTATTCTCACATATTTCGTTGTTGTTGCTGGATAGATGAAAAGTGGGGTTTTATCACAAAAAATGGAATGGAAGAGCTTAGTTGGAGCTCTTTTAGTTGTTTGCCCAGTGATAGATTTTCTGTCTTTACGGTTGCTATGACAAAAATCCACACACGTTACAGCTCTTATGTTCTCTATCAAGCCATTTGCTTGAGTGCAGACAATCCATTGAAACATTGATTTGTGTCTTCAAATATCTAATAGACTTTTCAGCCTTTTTGAACACTGAAAGTCACCCTTCACTCCGTTTCTCTTAACTGTTTTTGTGATCAAGAGTAGTTTGACATTGAAAGTGTTAAGCGATTAAACTTTCTTCTCAGATTTTTAGTAGACATACACTACCTTATAACATAACATAATATAACATCATATAACATAATATAACGTAATATAACATAACATCATATAACATAGCATAATATAACATAACATCATATAATATAACATAATATAATGTAATATAACATAACATCATATAACATATCATAATATCACAACATAATGTAACATTACATAATATAACACTGTTTTAGTCCTCTGAAAACTATCCCCCATTGGAGTTCTCAGGCTCAACCTTGTTCTCCCTCTCTTTTGCTCTCCTTTTCTCTCTCTGTCTCTACCTCTCTCTCTGGTCACAATTAGCATGGCTCTGTAGCCATGTAGGAGACATTAATAACACATTAAAGCAGCTCAAGCCAGTGCCCATGGACGTAAATGCCATTTTTTTCTGTGAGGTTGTCTAGTGATCTTCCTTGGCCGCTCCTCTAGCAACCATGGAATGCTAAGTACAGACGTCAAAAGGACACACACACAAACACACAGGTCTGAGTGCTCAATGCAGTGTGGTATAAGCAATGGGATAAATTAATGCATTAAACAAGTTAATAATTAAGATTCAGCATGAGCCTCAATGGCAGCATCAATATGCAAACTGCTGAGGACACTTAAGGATATCATTTTGAATTATGATCATCTCTCTGGGATTCTAATGACTAAATGAATACCTTTTGTTTGGCTACCGTACAGTGTGACTCATTATAGCACATTTGAGCTGAACCACTAGAGGGGGTGTTTTATATTGGGGAGGTTTTGTTTTACTTGTTTAACTTTTATTTTAGAAGGAGTTTGAGGGTGGAGTAAGTCTGAAGTTGTTTATACGAAGCTCAGTCAGTTTCCCAATGTGCTTACTTTGGATTATCACTGGCATTATTTCACAGTGTTTGTTTGGTCACTCAATCAGACCCTGGTGGGAGAGTGCTAAAATTCATCCATCACTGTTCCCCTTTCGCAGTCCCCCTCGCCTCCTGGCATGCCTGCCTGCCTCTCTTAAAAACATTTTTCTTTTCACCCCCTTCATCGATTCTGGACACTTTTATTCGCTTGCACCGGCAATTCCAAAACAAAGTCAAGGCTCTCACTACAATCTTCCAGCCACTCATGATTTGTACCCCCATCAAATATTTACAAAGAGAGTACAAACCTGCTGTGAGGCTAGACTCTTTTGGGAAAGCTTTAGGAACTTAACTTTAGCCTTTCTCCATTACTCACTGTGTGTCTGCGGTGCCAGGCTGTAATGCAGTTAAAACAGCTAATACTTAGCTTTTGCCCGAATAGAGTAGAATACATTTCAAGTTGCACGTTTTATTGTCAAGTGCACAAGTACAGTGAAATGCCTCTCTTGCAAGCACTTTCCCAACAATACAGTAATCAATATCAGTAGTACTATAAAAAAGTAAAGTAGAACAAAAACACACAAGAAATAGAAATAAGAAGAACACAAGAAAGTAAGCCACACTACCGGTCAAAAGTTTTAGAAAACCTACTCATTCAAGGGTTTTCTTTATTTTGACTATTCTACATTGTAGAATAATAGTGAAGACATCAAAACTATGATGTAACACATATGGAATCATGTAGTAACCAAAAAAGTGTTAAACAAATCAAAATGTATTTAATATTTGAGATTCTTCAAATAGCCACCCTTTGCTTTGATGACAGCTTTGCACACTCTTGGCATTCTCTCAACCAGCTTCACCTGGAATGCTTTTCCAACAGTCTTGAAAGAGGTCCCACATATGCTGAGCACTTGTTAGCTGCTTTTCCTTCACTCTGTGGTCCGACTCATCCCAAACCATCTCAATTTGTTTGAGGTCCGGGGATTGTTGGAGGCCAGGTCATCTGATGCAGCACTCCATCACTCTCCTTCTTGGTAAAATCGCCTTTACACAGCCTGGAGGTGTGTTGGGTCATTGTCCTGTTAAAAAACAAATGTTAGTCCCACTAAGCCCAAACCAGATGGGATGGCGTATCGCTGCAGAATGCTGTGGTAGCCATGCTGGTTAAGTGTGCCTTGAATTCAAAATAAATTACAGACAGTGTCTCCAGCAAAGCACCCGCACACCATAACACCTCCTCCTCCATGCTTTACGGTGGGAAATACACATGCAGAGATAATCTGTTCACACATACCGCTTCTCACAAAGACACAGCGGTTGGAACCAAAAATCTCCAATTTGGACTCATCAGAGCTGTGCCTGTTACTTGAACTCTGTGAAGCATTGATTTGGGGCTGGTAACTCTAATGAACTTATCCTCTGCAGCAGAGGTAACTCTCGGTCTTACAGCCAGTTTCATCATTGCGCTTGATGGTTTTTGCATCTGCACTTGAAGAAACTTTCAAACTTCTTGAAATTTTCCGTAATGACTGACCTTCATGTCTTAAAGTAATGATGGACTGTCGTTTCTCTTTGCTTATTTGAGCTGTTCTTGTCATAATATGGACTTGGTCTTTTACCAAATAGGGCTATCTTCTGTATACCCCCTACCTTGTCACAACACAACTGATTGGCTCAAACGCTTTAAGAAGGAAAGAAATTCCACAAATTAACTTTTAAGAAGGCACACCTGTTAATTGAAATGCATTCCAGGTGACTAACTCATGAAGCTGGTTGAGAGAATGCCAAGAGGGTGCAAAGCTGTCATCAAGGCAAAGGGTGGCTACTTGAATAATCTGAAATATTAATATATTTTGATTTGTTTAAGACTTTTTTGGTTACTACAAGATTCCATATGTGTTATTTCATAGTTTTGATGTCTTCAGTATTATTCTACAATGTAAAATAGTACAAATAAAGAGAGAGCCTTGAATCAGTAGGTGTTTTTAAACTTTTGACCGGGCAGTGTATATACAGGGCCAGTTCCAAGAGTCAGGGCCAAAACCATATTTACAATGTGAAATAGAATATACTAGAGGCTACTGGTGAACTTGAATAATGTTTTCATAATATTTCATTCCTACTGCTATTGCGGACCAAATCAGAATAATTGTTTCCTTTTGTTGCCCCACTTTATTCTCATAGGTGTTGCATTTCAGTATGCACATAAGGGTTGATAAACTGTGTAATGTGGCCTATTACCGGAGAATATAGTCACAGAGATGTGGCATGCCATTTTCACAGTCCTAATGCATTAATGTTGCACTGGGGTGACTGAGAGGCCTGGGCTGGGCTGGTTACAGCCTTGATACCCACTCCAAAAAAACTATGTAGAGGAAATTAAAAAAGAGAGAATATCACCACATGCCAAGAAGTGTTGTGTCATACAGTCAGCGGTGGGCCTGAGAGTAGAGAACAGTACATAGCCCTCCTCATTAAATTCTCGCAGTGGCGTTGGTTTTTACACTTTAATGCTTGGGAGACGCTGGCTTCCTCCTCTGAGAAATGGGGACATGGGCTGTGGCGTCGGCTGCACAACCTAATTTGTCTTACTTCTGGGGAGGCTGTTTAAACTACAATGCCCTCTCTCGTTGCCCATCTCTCCCCCCCTTTCCCTCTCTTTCTCTCTCTGGCCACTCTCATTTATGCACTCAAGTAATGCATGCAGAGCACCACCAGTTACCCAATGCTGAATCTGCAATGAAAAAGTGTGATGGTCAATGTTACACCACAGTCGTTTGTCATGGCTATAGTGAAAGTCAGCCAGATTAATCCATCACAGATCATTATAGCACAAACAGCCCCAACTACCCATTGTGAGTACTGGATGTACAGAACTTCTCACATCAAGAGAAACACGGCTGGATGGGTCTCTGGGGTGTGTCATGACACATCATTCACAACATCCCTCTCTGTCAATCAAAGTATGAGAGGACCGTTCCCAGAGACCACTTCAACCTTTAAAGTATGCATCACCTTAAAGGTGCAAAATGCAGAAATCGCTCCGCCATTTCCTGGTTGCTTAAATTTGAATAGTTTGCCTAATTTGAGTTTGTGACAAAACAAGTCATCATTGTGTATAGAATCATTGTACCATCTAAACCGCTGTGAAATATATTTTTCATTACCAAAATCTTTCATTTTCAGCTATTTGAAGCTGGCGTACAAAACCCGAAAATAAACAACGCAAAAACTAAACTTAAGAACGGGAAGCATATAAATAGCGCACATAGAACAGACCTACCACTTCTTAAACTTGCTTTCAATGAGAATGACAGATCTATAACTAACATTTCTATGCGAATTTGGTCGGGTTGCCCAAAAAGTTACATTTTGCAGCTTTAAGCGATCGATGCGGCTCATGTCTTTTATTAATAATCTCATACAATTCACTGGCTGGAATTCAGAAGTGGGATTTGAGAGTCAGAGGAGTGTTCTGCTTGTTAAAGTCCTTTTCTTAAGATCACGCTTGGGAATGAGAGGGAGACAATGAAAAAAGGAGGGGAAGGAGGGGAGAGAGAAATGCTTTACTTCTTCCTCAGAGCAGCAGAGCAGCACGAGGAGAGGTAGTGTTTAATGGGAACCCCATGGATTCTTTTGACATGCCACCTTTGGGTAATAAATGTGTTTGTTTTTTCAATAGAAACTTCCACTTCCCTTTCCTTGCGCCAAGCTTTAATTATCTGGCAATTTGAATACGGTGGCCTTTTCCTCTGACACGGCAGCGTTTCTGTGTAGTCATTCACCCCCACCATCAGCACCTGGTGTAGTCCACCACTATCATCAGCATTCCTGTGCTTACACAGTGGAAGTTCATATTACTGAAAAATATAGATTTAAAAAATATACACTACCGTTCAAAAGTTTGGGGGTCACTTAGAAATGTCCATTAAAATAAAATCAGATTGATCAGAAATACAGTGTAGACATTGTTAATGTTGTAAATTACTATTGTAGCTGGAAACGGCTGATTCTTTTTTGGAATATCTACATATGCAACCATCACTCCTGTGTTCCAATGGCACGTTGTGTTAGCTAATCCAAGTTTATCATTTTAAAAGGCTAATTGATCATTAGAAAACCCTTTTGCAATTATGTTAGCACAGCTGAAAACTGTTGTTCTGATTAAAGAAGCAATAAAACTGGCATTCTTTAGACTAGTTGAGTATCTGGAGTTTCAGCATTTGTGGGTTCATTTAAAGGCTCAAAACGGCCAGAAACAAATAACTTTCTTCTGAAACTCGTCAGTCTATTCTTGGTCTGAGAAATGAAGGCTATTCCATGCGAGAAATTGCCAAGAAAGTAAAGATCTTGTACAACGCTGTGTACTACAAAAGGGTTTTCTATTGATCAATTAGCCATTTAAAATGATAAACTTTGATTAGCTAACACAACGTGCCATTGGAACACAGGAGTGATGGTTGCTGATAATGGGCCTCTGTACGCCTATGTAGATATTCCATTAAAAAATCTGCCGTTTTTAGCTACAATAGTCATTTACAACATCAACAGAGTCTACACTGTATTTCTAATCAATTTGATGTTATTTTAATGGACAAAAAAATTGGCTTTTCTTTCAAAAACAAGGACATTTCTAAGTGACCCCAAACTTTTGAATGGTAGTGTGTGTGTGTGTGTGTATGTATGTATGTATGTATGTATGTATGTATGTATGTATGTATGTATGTATGTATGTATGTATGTATGTATATATATATATATATATATATATATATATATATATATATATATATATATATGTTTTGCAATTATGTGCTAAAATATGTTTAATTTGCTAGAGGTGAAAGGTATCAGTACTACCCTCTAACTTGTAGTTAGAGTAGTAGTAGTAGGGTGTTAAAATGACAACCGCCTACGGACTCCAAACCCCTCAGCTCAGCAGCTTGTTGGGACACTGTCACAGGAGATTAGCCACAGAAAGAGAGGTATGGATGGGTGGAGAAGAAAATATAGAAAAATGGCTTTACCTGACTCGGAGAAAAAACTATGCTGGCTTTCTGCTCAACTAGAGGCCGAAGCTCACCGGCGGCATGTTTTATTTTTTCAATCAGTCCTCACTCCCTAGTGTGGATATTAAAAACAATCAGTGTTGCAAAGAGTGGAGATTAAGCCCAAACACTGGCGGGGTGTTTTCAGATAAAAATCAATTCTAAGGTAGATCTTCTTTTTCATTTCTTCTTAACTTGACAAGAGATTGCCTCTCTGGTTGGCCTGATGACAGTTCACTCCAGATGGATGGACACGGAGTTGAAGATGTGTGTTCTTATCTGCTGCTACTACTGCTTCTGTCATCCCGTCTCTCTTGACCCCTTATGTTCTGGACTCACTGGGTGGTGGGTGCTGTATCTTGTGGTGTCACTCCTCTGGTCTCATTCAAGTCTCTTGTTGTCTGATATTTCTATGTCCAATAGCATTGCATGTTATGACCTCTGGTAACAGCTGAAGAACAAAATGTACTCTTAAAATGTAATGTGTTTACTCTAATCATATTTTTGCTCAAAGTCACCCTGATGCGTTTTATATTAATATCTATCTATTGCACCATCTACAATGTATCTCGTTCATCATGATCACAGAGCGAATGTGACACTCTACCCTCTCTGATTGGCTCCGCTGCTTAACTGGAGGTGTTTGGCTCCTCAGTCCAGATGTTAAACAGATGGGCCTCACTAACATTACCCCTGGGGCTCACAGGTTTCCACTCATGCTCTCTTTCCTTCTATCCCTCCTGGTCACTTACAGTTGAAGTCAGAAGTTTACATACACCTTAGCCAAATACATTTAAACTCAGTTTTTCACAATTCCTGACATTTAATCCTAGTAAACATTCCCTGTCTTAGGTCAGTTAGGATCACCACTTTACTTTAAGAATGTGAAATGTCAGAATAATAGTAGAGAGAATGATTTATTTCAGCTTTTATTTCTTTCATCACATTCCCAGTGGGTCAGAAGTTTACATATGTGGCCGATGTGAAATGGCTAGCTAGTTAGCGGTGGTGCTTGCTAATAGTGTTTCAATCGGTGACGTCACTCGCTCTGAGACCTGAAGTAGTTGTTCCCCTTGCTCTGCAAGGGCCGCGGATTTTGTGGCGCGATGGGTAACGATGATTCGTGAGTGACCGTGGTTGATGTGTTCAGAGGGTTCCTGGTTCGAGCCCAGGTTGGGGCGAGGAACGGAAGTTATACTGTTACATTGATGCTGTTGCTGCGGAAAAGGAGGAGGTCAAAAGGTGGGTGAGTGTAGCCGATGTGAAATGGCTAGCTAGTTAGTGGTGGTGCGCGCTAATAGTGTTTCAATTGGTGACGTCACTCGCTCTGAGACCTACAAGTAGTTGTTCCCCTTGCTCTGCAAGGGGCGCGATGGGTAACGATGCTTCGTGAGTGACTGTGGTTGATGTGTGCAGAGGGTCCCTGGTTCGAGCCCAGGTTGGGGCGAGGAGAGGGATGGAAGCTATACTGTTACACATACACTCAATTTGTATTTGGTAGCATTGCCTTTAAATTGTTTAACTTGGGTCAAACGTTTCGGGTAGCTTTCCACAAGCTTCCCACAATAAGTTCCGGGATTCTTCCGATGGCATTGAGGACTACACCACATCAGTCACTGGCTTTATCAATAAGTGCATCAAGGACGTCGTCCCCACAGTGACTGTACGTACATACCCCACCCAGAAGCCATGGATTACAGGCAACATTCGCACTGAGCTAAAGGGTAGAGCTGCTGCTTTCAAATTGCGGGACTCTAACCCGGAAGCTTATAAGAAATCCTGCTATGCCCTCCGATGAACCATCGGCCCAGTACATCACTGGGGCTAAGCTGCCTGCCATCCAGGACCTTTACACCAGGCGGTGTCAGAGGAAGGCCCTAAAAATTGTCAAAGACCCCAGCCACCCCAGTCATAGACTGTTCTCTTTTCTACCGCATGGTAAACGGTACCGGAGTGCCAAGTCTAGGACAAAAAAAGCTTCTCAACAGTTTTTAACCCCAAGCCATAAGAATCCTGAACAGGTAATCAAATGGCTACCCAGACTATTTGCATTGTGTGCCCGTCCAACCCCTCTTTTACGCTGCTGCTACTCTCTGTTTATCATCTATGCATAGTCACTTTAACTATACATTCATGTGCATACTACCTCAATTGGCCTGACCAACCAGTGCCACCGCACGTTGGCTAACTCGGCTATCTGCATTGTGTCCCACCACCCACCACCTGCCACCCCCTCTTTTACGCTACTGCTACTCTCTGTTTATCATATATGCATAGTCACTTTAACCATATCTACATGTACATACTACCTCAATCAGCCCGGATAACCGGTGCCTGTATGTATGTCCTCATGATGCCATCCATTTTGTGAAATGCACCAGTCCCTCCTGCAGCAAAGCACCCCCACAACATGATGATGCCACCCTCGTGCTTCACGGTTGGGATGGTGTTCTTCGGCTTGCAAGCCTCCACCTTTTTCCTCCAAACATAACGATGGTCATTATGGCCAAACAGTTCTATTGTTGTTTCATCAGACCAGAGGACATTTCTCCAAAAAGTACGATCTTTGTCCCCATGTGCAGTTGCAAACCGTAGTCTGGCTTTTTTATGGCGGTTTTGGAGCAGTGGCTTCTTCCTTGCTGAGCTGCCTTTCAGGTTATGTTGATATAGGACTCGTTTTACTGTGGATATAGATACTTTTGTACCTGTTTCCTCCAGCATCTTCACAAGGTCCTTTGCTGTTGTTCTGGGATTGATTTGCCCTTTTCGCACCAAAGTACGTTCATCTCTAGGAGACAAAACGTGTCTCCTTCCTGAGCGGTATGACGGCTGCATGGTCCCATGTTGTTTATACTTGCATACTATTGTTTTTACAGATGAACGTGGTACCTTCAGGCGTTTGGAAATTGCTCCCAAGGATGAATCAGACTTGATTTCTTTTGACTTTCCCATAATGTCTAGCGAAGAGGCACTGAGTTTAAAGGTAGGCCTTGAAATAAATCCACAGGTACACCTCCAATTGACTCAAATGATGTCAATTAGCCTATCAGAAGCTTCTAAAGCCATGACATAATTTTCTGTAATTTTCCAAGCTGTTTAAAGGCACAGTCAACTTGGTGTATGTAAACTTCTGACCCACTGGAATTGTGATACAGTAAATTATAAGTTAAATAATCTGTCTGTAAACAATTGTTGTAAAAATGACTTATGTCATGCACAAAGTAGATTTGCCAAAACTATAGTTTGTTAACAACAAATTTGTGGAGTGGTTGAAAAACGAGTTTTAATGACCCCAACCTAAGTGTATGTAAACTTCCGACTTCAACTGTAGCTCTCTCTCTCTCTCGCTCTCTTCTTCTCTCTCTCATTTGCATTCTCTCTCAGTTTCTCTCGCTTGCTCTCTCTCCCCATTTTCTTTCTTTTTCCTGAGTCTCTCACTCTTCTTTATTTTTCTTTCTCTTCCTCCCTCCCTCTTTCTCTTTCTTTATTCCTCACTCTCACCCGCTCAGATTTGATCTGTGAAATGGCAAGAGTGAGAACGGACTGAGGAGTGAGAGTAGAGATTTCCAGGCAGGATTGGGCCAGGCTCGGTCCCATTCCTCATCGGTAGACAAGCGCCTGTGTTCCACCTGAAACCCCTCTGGGTTTACGCTGGGACCGCAGCCATCTTTCTTCCGTTAATCACCCCGGGGATTGCGCTATCTCGCCCGTCCTAGGGCCGATGGATGACCCGCGGGGGAAATCGAATGGAACGTAGCCAAACCTGACGCTACAGATCACTTTCTAGGTGCCACACAGAGACGCATTCTGCAGAGACTCAGGAAGTTTAGTGATCTCAATGGAGTTTGTAGAATTAGAGCTGCTTTGATATGCAAAAATCATGGTCGGCATCCTTGAGCGAACCTTTTTCTTTTGCATCCAAAAATGGTGTTTAATAGACATCAATGCTTCGTCCAACATATCCGTCATTTTAGATTATTTGTACAGCAGACAATTTCATTCATGTGAAGCAGATGTATTCCTGTGATGTTACCAGAGCTGGGCCTTGAACCTCTAAATACTGAGAGGGCACCTAATTAAAAAATAATAATGAATAATTTTATAGAAAGACAATGACTTACAAAATTCTTAATTCAAAATAATAATGAAATATCTCATTAGTGTAGTTAGATAAACCCCTGAAACATTCCTCCAAACTCTCTACATGCATCCCTATCTCCCTCTTTTTCTCTCATCACTCTTACTTTCTTCCTGTCTACCAGCCTCTCACTCAATGAATCTATCCTCTGTACCTCTCACTCTCTTCTTTCTGCTCCTCCCTTTCTTTCTCTCTCTCTCTTGCTCTCTCTCTATTTCTCTTATTTCTGCTCCTCTCACTCTCTCTCTCTCTCTGTCTCTCTCTCTCTTGCTGTCTCTTTTTTCTGTTCTACTCTCTCCCCTGTGTCTTTCAGGGCCTTTGGTGCTCGGCCAATGAAAAGGCTCTCAGGCGGTGTCACTCTGAGGATCTCCACAGTGACAGAATGTTGACAGGCGTTAGGCGAACGATCCAAAAGGAAAATCAAATTACCATTAAGCAGGATCCGGGCCCCAGCCTCCACATGACTGCAGGGCCTATTACCTCAAATTAACGGAGACACTCAGAGACAGATCCCTCGCTTTCTGCCTTTCTCTGGTCACGAACACAAAGTCCTTGCCTCAAACGCTTTTCACACTTTGCCCAACTAACTTCTGATAGTTATAGATATGTGAATCTAAGCCTTCATCAGGCTGTGAGTCACCCATATGATCTGTGTTTATTTTACTGTGTGACTGGGTTTTTGAGTTGCAGATACATTGTACCAGATTGCTTGGGGACGTTTGTGTTTTCCATTATAGTGTTATGTTGAGGTGTAGGTGGATAAAGATGTAAGGTGATTGACAGGACTACAGAATAAGTGCAGTGCCGTGAAAAAGTATTTGCCTCCTTTCTGATTTTCAAAATGTTTGCATATTTTTGAAAGTGAATGTTATCAGATCTTCAACCAAAACCTGATATTAGATAAAGGGAACCGGAGTTTACAAATACCAAAACAAGTATTTTTAATTATTTTTATTAACCAAGTTATGCAACACCCAATTTCCCTGTGTAAAACAGTAATTACCCCCTTACACTCAATAACTGGTTGTGCCACTTTTAGCTGCAATGACTGTAACCAAATGCTTCCTGTAGTTGTTAATCAGTCTCTCAAGTCGCTGTGGAGGAATTTTGGCCCACTTTTGCATGCAGAACTGCTTTAAATCAGCGACATTTGTGGGTTTTCAAGCATGAACTGCTCATTTCAAGTCCTGCCACAACATCAATTGGGATTAGGTCTGGACTTTGACTAGGCCATTCCAAAACGTCAAATGTGTTGTTTTTCAACACTTTTTTATGTAGACTTGATTGTGTGTTTTGGATCATTGTCTTGCTGCATGACCCAGCTACGCTTCAGCTCACAGATGGATGGCCTGACATTCTCCTGTAGAATTCTCTGACGCAGAACAGAATTCATGGTTCCTTTTTATTAAGACAAGTCGTACAGGTTCTGGGGCAGCAAAGCATCCCCAAACCATCACACTACCACCACCATGCTTGACCGTTGGTATGAGGTTCGTACTATGGATCGCAGTGTTTGGTTTTGGCCAGACATAATGGGACCCATCTCGTCCAAAAAGTCGACTCAAGTTTGCCAAAAACACCTGGATGATCATCAAGACTCCTGGAAGAATGTTCTATGGACAGATGAGTGAAAAGTATAACTTTTTGGATGACATGGGTCCCATTATGCCTGTCAAGTTGACTGGGAACATGGACCCAAACAGGAAAATGACAGTACAGGGACAAAGTGGAGTTGCATTTCAACGGCTCAGACATGAGACATATGTGGCAGGGACTCCAGACAATCATGGATTATAAAGTGAAAGCCAGCCACATCAGAGACACCAACACCTCGCTCCCGGATGAGCGAAACACCTTCTTCTCCTGCTTCAAGAAAAACAGCATTGAGCGGCCGACGCGGGTCCCCAGCGCTTACAAGGACTGTGTGCTCTCATTCTTCGTCGCCGACGTGAGTAAGTCATTTAAGCATGTTAACCCTTGCAAGGCTGCCGGCCCAGATGCTATCCCAAGCCGCGTTCTTAGAGCATGTGCAGACCAGCTGGCTATAGTGTTTACTAACGTATTCAATCTGGACTGGACCCAAGAATACAAAGGTAACTCACCTAAATGACTCCCTGTAGCACTCACTTCTGTCATCATGAAGTGCTTTGAGAGGCTAGTTCAGGACCATAACACCTCCGCTTGACCCGACATCATAGACCCACTACAATTCGCATATCGTCCCAACAGATCCATGGACGACGCAATCGCCGTTGCGCTGCACATTGCCCTATCCCACCTGGACAAGATAAATACCTATTTAAGAATACTGTTCATTGGCTACAGCTCAGTCTTTGACACCATGGTGCCCTCCAAGCTCATCACTAAGCTCAGAGCCCTGGGTCTGAACCACTGGGTCCAGCTCTTCTTGACGGGGCGACCCCAAGTGGTGAAGGTAGACCTCCGCTGATCTTAACCCTTGTGTTGTTTTAAGGGTCAAAAAACGAACCGCCGCTATGTTCAACAGCAGTGACCCCCTAAATTATATTTTTTCAACTTGAAATTGTATGACTTTTCCTAGAATGACCCCCAACATTAGAAAAGTGAAACATCGCCTCTGTTCATATTTCCATGAAAGCTGTATACCACCAGGGTACAAAGATTGTCTTAGGGTCATTATTGACCCGGCAGTTCTAAAATCATTTACACACCACAAAAACCACACACACACACACACACACAATGAGAAAATGAGATGGGTGCTACTGATTGAACTAAACTAAAACATTCTTGTGCATGTGCAGCATCTCCCCTCCACGACCCCCCACGTGACTCAAGTTCATAGACAAAATAAAAACAATTTCAGACAAAATATAAATGTATTGAAAGCATTGTTTACTAATGGGGAATGCAGTCAGAGGCTATAAAGGTGCTGCAGATGACAGTCCCCCCAGTTCTCTCTTTGCTGAAGCCATGAGTGCACGTTTCAGTGCCCAACAGGTCGTAGATCTTTGTTTTTCAGATGTCCAGGAGGAACAAGAGAACAATGATTTATAAGAGGAGGAGGAATCTGAAGAAGAAGATTTTGGAAGAATATAACCCAGAGCGTGATGCATCATGAAGAAGAAATCCCCCAAGCTGAAAGAGAGACATTTTTGTCAAAGATAAGCAAAATAACATGGTCCTTGTCACCATATGATAACCAGGGCAGGATGGCAGCACAAAATGTCATAAGGATGACCCCAGGGCCCACAAGACATGCAGTTGCCCATGACCAGGACATCGCCTCAACATTCTACATGTTCATCACACCAGCCATCGAAAAAATAATCCTGGAGATGACAAATTTGGAGGGTTTCCGTAAATGTGGAGACAACTGGAAAAGGATGGCTGAGATTGACCTGCGTACCTACAAAGGGCTGCTAATCTTAGCAGGTGTGTATAGGTCCCGAGGCAAGGCTACATGTAGTCTCTGGGATGCAGAGAGTGGAAGGGTGATTTTCCGTGCCACGATGCCACTCAATGTCTTTAACACTTTCTCAAGAATGCTACGATTTGATAACTGTGAGTCAAGACCTGCAAGGCGTGTGAGAGACAAACTGGCGACCATAAGAGAGGTCTGGGAGAAGTGGGTGGAGCGTCTGACATACCTATACAACCCTGGGACTGATGTAACAGTGGATGAGCACTTTAGTAAAGAAAACAATTATGACAGGTGTGTTGTAACTACTGATTAAATGCAGTCTTTCTGCATTGTGAAGAGGGAAAACCCAGATATTCACAAAGTTTCTGATGAATGACAGGTTGTTTCTTCTTGCAAAATAGATTTGGGGTTTAAAATTCAATTAAGCTGCTTTATTTTAGGGGTTTAGTGAAGGCGGGTCATTTTTGACCCTTAGGACCCTTAGGACAGAATGTTAAGACTATACGAGGGTTAAACACGGGCACCCCCAAGTGGTGCATGCTCAGCCCCCTCCTGTACTCCCTGTTCACCCATGACTGCGTGGCCATGCACGTCTCAAACTCAATCATCAAGTTTGCCAACGACAACAGTGGTAGGCCTGTTTACCAATTACGATGAGACAGCCAGGAAAATAACCTCTCCCTCAACGTCACCAAATCGAAGGAGCTGATCGTGGGCTACAGGAGACAGCAGAGAGAGCACACCCCCCACCCACATCGACGGGGCCTCAGTGGAGAGGGTCAAAAGCTTCAAGTTCCTCGGCATGTACATCACTGACAACCTAAAATAGTCCTTTCATACAGACAATGTGGTGAAGAAGGCGCAACAGTGCCTCTTCAAACTCAGGAGGCAAAACAGATGTGGCTTGGCCCCTTAGACCCTCATGAACTTCTACAGATGCAGCATTGAGAGCATCCTGTCGGGCTGTATCAACGCCTGGAATGGCAATCGCACTGTCTGGAACTGCAGGGCTCTGCATCACCAGGGGGCACACTGCCTGCCCTTCAGAACATCTACAGCACCCGATGTCACAGGAAGGCCAAGAAGATCAGACTGTTAAACAGTCACCACGAGCCTTAGTCACTGTTCTAGCCGTCTACCACCGTTCTAGCCGGCTACCACCGTTCTAGCCGGCTACCACCGTTCTTGCCGGCTACCACCGTTCTAGCCGGCTACCACCAAGTGACACTGGTCACTTTAATAATGTTTACATACTGTTTTACCCACTTTATATGTATATACTGTATTGTAGGTAAGGCTCATCGTACATAACTATTGCTGTACACACATTTTCGATTCATATACTGTCTATACTGGCTTGACACATCATTATACAGTGCATTCTGAAAGTATTCAGACCCCTTGACTTTTTCCACATTTTGTTACCCTACAGCCTTATTCAAAAATGGATTAAATAATTTTTTCCCCTCATCAATTTACACACAATACACCATAATGACAAAGCAAAAACAATGGTTTTTATTTTTAATAAATGTGCAAAAAATTCTCAAAACTGTTTTCGCTTTGTCATTATGGGGTATTGTGTGTAGATGAAATAAATGTTTTTCCTCATCAATCTCGTTTAGACCATAACCTAAAACACAAGGCCAAATAAGTTTCTTAGTGTCCTAGTTACAGTTTTGAAAATCAATGGCAAGACTTGGAAATGGCTGTCTAGCAATGAATAACAACCAACTTGACAGAGGTTGAATCATTTTTTTAAAGAATAATGTGCAAATATTGTACAATCCAGGTGTGCAAAGCGCTTAGAGACTTACTCAGGAAGACTCACAGCTGTAATCGCTGCCGAAGCTGATTCTAACATGTATTGACTCGGGGGGGTGAATACTTATGTAATTGAGATAATTCTGTATTGAAAATTAAATACATTTGCAAACATTTCCAAAAACATGTTTTTAATTTGTCATTATGGGGTATTGTGTGTATATGGCTGAGAGAAAAAATATGTTTCATCCATCAGGCTGTAATGTGGAATAAGTTGAGGGGTATGAATACTTTCTGAAGGCACTGTACAGGGAGTACCATTACCAGATCAATGTGCAGAGGCATGAGCTATTTGACGAAGATATGTACATGAAGGCAGGTTAAAGTGACTAGGCATCAGGTTAGTGATAATTAGAGTAAAATAAAGAACAGAGTAACAGCAGCAAATGTTTTGTGTAAAAGTGTTTGTGTGTGATTGTGTGCGTGTGTCATTTGTGTATGTATGTGTGTTTGTGTCGGTATGTGTGTGTGTGTGTATGTAGTGCATGTGAATGTGTGTGGGTTTTGTGTGGGAGTGCCAATCTAATGTGTGTGCATGTGTGTGTATACACTGTATATGGTGTGTGTATATATAGTCTTGTGAGTGTACATAGGGTCAGTGCAAGATAGAATTAGTGCAGATCAAGTGTCTTGCAATGTATTCATCCCCCTTGGCGTTTTTCCTATTTTGTTGCATTACAACCTGTAATTTCAATAGATTTTTATTTAGATTTCATGTACTGGACATACATAAAATAGTCCAAATTGGTGAAGTGAAATGAAAAAAAGGACTTGTTTCAAAAAATTCAAAAAAAATGTAAACGTAAAAGTGGTGCGTGCATATGTATATGTACCCCCTTTGCTATGAAAACCCTAAATAAGATCTGGTGCAACCAATTACCTTCAGAAGTCACATAATTCGTTTTATTTAAGTTTCACATGATCTGTCACATGATCTGTGTATATATACACCTGTACTGAAAAGCTCCAGAGTCTGCAACACCACTAAGCAAGGTGCACCACCAAGCAAGTGGCACCATGAAGACCAATGAGCTCTTCAAACAGGTCAGGGACAAAGTTGTGGAGAAATACAGATCAGGGTTGGGTTATAAAAAATATCAGAAACTTTGAACATCCCACCGAGCACCATTTAAATTCATTATAAAAAAAATTGAAAGAATATGGAACCACAACAAACCTGCCAAGAGAGGGCCGCCCACCAAAACGCACAGACCAGGCAAGGAGGGCATTATTCAGAGAGGCAACAAAGAGACCAAAGATAACCCTGAAGGCGCTGCAAAGCTCCACAGCGGAGATTGGAGTATCTGTCCATAGGACCACCTTAAGCTGTACACTCCACAGAGCTGGGCTTTACGGAAGAGTGGCCAGAAAAAAGCCATTGCATAAAGAAAAAAATAAGCAAACACGTTTGGTGTTTGCCAAAAAAGCATGTGGGGGACTCCCCAAACATAGAGAAGAAGGTACTCAGGTCAGATGAGACTAATATTGAGCTTTTTGGACATCAAGGAAAACGCTATGTCTGGCGCAAACCCACACCTCGCATCACCCCTAGAACACCATCCCCACAGTGAAGCATGATGGTGGCAGCATCATGCTGTGGGGATGTTTTTCATCGACAGGGACTGGGAAACTGGTCAGAATTGAAGGACTGATGGATGGCGCTAAATACAAGGAAATTCTTGAGGGAAACCTGTTTCAGTCTTCCAGAGATTTGAGACTGGGACGGAGGTTCACCTTCCAGCAGGACAATGACCCTAAGCATACTGCTAAAGCAACACTTGAGTGGTTTAAGAAGTATTTAATTGTCTTGGAATGGCCTAGTCAAAGCCCAGACCTCAATCCAGTTGAGAATCTGTGGTATGACTTAAAGATTGCTGTACACCATCGGAACCCATCCAACTTGAAGGAGCTGGAGCAGTGTTGCCTTGAAGAATGGACAAAAATCCCAGTGGCTAGATGTATCAAGCTTATAGAGACTTGCAGCTGTAATTGCTGCAAAAGGTTGCTCTAACAAAGTATTGACTTTGGGGGGGGTGAATAGTTATGCACGCTTATGTTTTCAGTTTTTTTGTCTTATTTCTTGCTTTTTTCACACAATTTTTTTTTTGCATCTTCAAAGTGGTAGGCATGTTGTGTAAATCAAATGATACAAGCCTCCAAAAAAATCTATTTTAATTCCATGTTGTAAGGCAACAAAATAGGAAAAATGCCAAGGGGGGTGAAAACATTCGCAATCCACTATAGTTTGGCTACCATTAACTGACTATTTAGCAGTCTGGCTATTTAGCAATCTTTTGGCTTGGGGGTAGAAGCTGTCTTGGAGCCTGTTGGTCCAAGAGCCGATGCTCCTGTAATGTTTGCCGGACGCGTAGCTGGAGCCTTTGGCAATTATTTTGGGCTTTCCTCTGACCACCTGATATAGAGGTTCTGGATGGCAGGGAGCTCGGCCCCAGTGATGTACTGGGCTGTCCGCACCACTCGCTGTAGCGCTTTGCAGTCAAGGGGGTGCATTTGCCATACCAAGCGGTGATACAGCCAATCAAGATGCTCTCAGTGGTGCAGCTGTAGAACTTTTTGAAGATCTTTTCATTCTCCTAAGGTGGAAGAGGTGCTGCTGTGCTCTCTTCACGACTCTGCGGGTGTGTGTGGACCATGTTAAATCCTTAGTGATGTAGACACCAAGGAACTTGAAGTCTCGACCCCCTCCACAACAGCCCCATCGATGTGGATGGGGGCGTGCTGTCCGCTTTATCCTATAGTCCAATTGAATAGGCCTTTGTAGGATGTGTCTTTGTTTAAACAAACAGATTAATCAGAATCTTTAGGTATTCAATATAACAAGAGACTGAGCCCTGCTCCGCTCTCTAATATTAGAGATGGGAGAAGCACATCATAGTAAATCCAGAAAAGATGTATGGATTACGCATCAAAAGGCTGAACTGAGAACTTTTTGTGTTGTTGAAATTATTATAATATTTGTGAGTCATTAGAGTGTGGACTCCTTAATCTCTCTTGTGTCTTGCTAGATCACCAATGCAGAAACATCACCCAGGGAAGACAGAGTTATGGAATTTTTCACAGCAATGTTTATAGATTGTCGTTTAGTTATCCTGTTTCATACAGAGAGAGAGCAAGAGAGAAACATTATCCAAAGCTGTCGTTAAGTTCAGCCCCGGTTGCTGTGGATACAGACTTTATTTTTCATTCACCGTCACATACTGTACGTCTGCTCTGCTCTTTAATGATATTTTATGAGCAACACCTTTTTACTCAGAATCTCATTGTTCTTGGAAGCAGAAGTGATAATTGTCTGAATGCTAATGACAATATCACTTCTAAGTGATCCTGTAGCCCTTTTATTGTTTTGACATCTCACAGAGGATGTACTTCTTAATGGTCCTATATATTCCACTTAACCTTTTTACTGCAGTGGGCTAAATCAAGGTCACATAGTGTTTCTTGGTAGTCTTAAAAACAAATATTTGGAAACCAAAGTATACACTTCACACACATGGTTATGGGCTTCAAAAAAGACACCTGTACCATGTCAGATATAGAGTTGAAAGGTATTCCATTTTGAGTTTGCATCCCAATATTACACTTTATATACACCACAGAAGACTGAAACACTGGATTTTCTTTAAAAAATATATTTTTTAAATTAAATGTCCTAATTAATAATGACAAATATAAAATAACATTCCACCCATGAGGCCACTAGAGGGTGATTTAGTCATTTGACTGCAGGAACTACTATTATACATCGAATAGAGCACATAATGCATAAAAATTGATAATTGTACATCACATACAGTGCATTAGGAAAGTATTCAGACCCCTTTACTTTTTCCACATTTTGTTACGTTACAGCCTTCTTCTAAAATATATTTAATTGTTTGTTTTCCTCATCAATCTACACACAATATCCCATATGGACAAAGCAAAAACAGGTTGTTTGAAATTTTTGCAAATGTATAAAAAATAAACAGATCACATTTACATAAGTATTCAGACCCTTTACTCAGTAATTTGTTGAAGCACCTTTGGCAGGGATTACAGCCTCGAGTCTTCTTGGGTATGACGCTGCAAGCTTGGCACACCTGTATTTGGGGAGGGTCTCCCATTCTTCTCTGCAGATCCTCTCAAGCTCTGTCAAGTTGGATGGGGAGCGTCACCGCACAGCTATTTTCAGGTTTCTCTAGAGATGTTCGATCGGGTTCAAGTCCGGGCTCTGGCTGGGCCACTCAAGCACATTCAGAAACTTGTCCCGAAGCCACTCCTGCGTTGTCTTGGCTGTGGGCTTAGGGTCGTTGTCCTGTTGGAAGGTGAACCTTCGACCCCAGTCTGAGGTACTAGCGCTCTGGAGCAGGTTTTCATCAAGGATCTCGCTATACTTTGTTCCATTCATCTTTCCCTCGATCTTGACTATTCTCCCAGTCCCTGCCGCTGAAAAACATCCCCACATCATGATGCTGCCACCATCATGTTTCACCGTAGGGATGGTGCCAGTTTTCTTCCAGACACTTGGCATTCAGGTCAAAGAGTTCAATCTTGGTTTCATCAGACCAGATAATCTTGTTTCTCATGGTCTGAGAGTCCTTTAGATGCCTTTTGGCAAACTCCAAGCGGGCTGTCATGCCTTTTACTGAGGAGTGGCTGCCGTCTGGCCACTCTACCATAAAGGCCTGATTTGTGGAGTGCTGCAGAGATAGTTGTCCTTCTGGAAGGTTCTCCCACCTCCACAGAGGAACTCTGGAGCTCTGTCAGAGTGACTATCGAGTTCTTGGTCACCTCCCTGACCCAGGTCCTTCTCCCCCAATTGCTCAGTTTGGCCGGGCGGTCAGCTCTAGGAAGAGTCTTGGTGGTTCCAAACTTCTTCCATTTAAGAATGATGGAGGCCCCTTTGTTCTTGGGTACCTTTAATGCTGCAAAAATGTTTTGGTACCCTTCCCCAGATCTGTGCATCGACATAATCCTGTCTCGGCATTCTAGGGACAATTCCTTCAACCTCATGGCTTGGTTTTTGCTCTGTCATGCACTGTGAACTGTGGGACCTTATATAGACAGGTGTGTGCCTTTCCAAATCATGTCCAATCAATTGAATTTACCACAGGTGGACTCCAATCAAGTTGTAGAAACATCTCAAGGATAATCAATGGAAACAGGATGCACCTGAGCTCAATTTCGAGTGTCATAGCAAGGTGTCTGAATACTTATGTAAATAAGGTATTTCTTTTTTTATTTGTAATAATTGTGCTAATATTTCTAAAAACCTGTTTTTGCTTTGTCATTATGGGGTATTGTGTGTAGAATGATGAGGAAAAACATTTATTTAATCCATTTTAGAATAAGCTGTAATGTAACAAATGTGGAAAAAATTAAGGGGTCTGAATACTTTCCGAATGCACTGTATACATGCATATACATATGTAATTGACAACATGTCTTGTTCTTTCCTTTCACTCTCATGTCTGTGTGCGGAAGTTCTGTGCGGTCTTTAAAGGGAGAGTTACTCTGAGTTGTGTGTGTGTGCCCCCTACGTGGGCTGGATTTTGGGATTAGGGGTTAGATCCTGCCCCATGTTGTGTGGTTGGTGTCAGTCATCTGCGGGAATGTTTCATGCTCCCAGATTCTGGACATTGATAGACATGCTGCATTTGTCCCTTTGTTGGCATGATATGCTTTTCATTTCTCTGACTAATCTCTCCAGCTCACGCCTGTAAACTGAACGGCCCAAGACACAGTTATCAATCCAAACAGACAAATGTCATATTTAAGCTGCTTGTCTGTGCTGGATTGTGCACTCTGTCTATAAAACTGCGACCATTTCAGGTTTATCGTCTTAATCTTTGTTTTTCATTATCGTTCATTTTTCCCCTGGGCTCAGTGAAATGACCATTTCACAAGGGAGACTGATATAGGATAGAATCCTCTCTCATAGTAGGCTACATTCTGGAAGTAGAGCAGAGTGGATTTTGACAGCATATGTTGGAACACAAAATGGTGGAAATATATTTTGCTTTGGGAGATTTAAGAGATTTGGGAGTGTGTGCGTGTGTTCGTGTGTGTACGTGTGTGTATGAAATTGACATTTATATACTGACTTGGGTGGGTTTAACATTATCAGGGATCATGAATTGGACATCCATGTGACCAGATCAAAAGTGTGAGCTCATCTCCCCATTTTGGCATCCTCCACACTCAGTTCAGCTCGTCCCTCTCAGCCTTTGGAACTCACTGACAGTGTCTTATCAATTTAACCCAACCTTGGCCTGGCAACAGTGGGTTCCACCAGACTGGCAGAACAGAACTCTTTGGATGTTCTTTATAGAAGCTCTTGTTGTATGATGTGTGATTGAAGCTGTTCAGACACACTAGTGCCTAGCAACAGAGTGTAGCCTGCAGATATGAGGTTCTGGATACGGGTGGGGCACCGGCTAAGAGGGTCATAACTAAGAAGCAGACCAACAAAGCTACAGCCAATTGCCAGACTGCTTCGTGAACCAAAACACACATACTGTAGTTTCAGTTTCAGCTCAAAACACCAGGTTTTCTAGTCTGGTTCAATTGGCTTTATGTTACTCATGAAAACAAAAGCATGATGGCCAAGCTAATGTGTGATCATAGTGGCAGTGATAGAGGAATTTGAATGTAGCCCAGTTATTAGAAAAAGGCACAATGCCTAGTCTGTGAGAGCTTGTAGCCCAAGATAGGCAGATGTTATTCTAGCACTTCCAGCGTTGAGCTGGAGTAGAATGCCGAACAGCCATTTTATTGTGCAGTTTCTCAGCGATAAGACTGTGATTTAATTGAGTGTACTCTGTGGTGGAAATTGAGGACCTTTTGGCGCCACGTGTCAGCTTGAGCCCATTCCTTTCCAGCTGATTAAAAGGAGTTACTTGTTTAAACAAAGGTTTGACATTCTCTCTTAAGTGACAGGTTTAAAAGAAGAACAAAGGGGGGTAACTAAAATGGATGTGAATTGGATTAAATGGGCTGAGCTCAGCACATTAGTACTAGGTCACACCGTTATCACTGTGAGTCTTCCTCTAATCTCTTTAATAAGACATCATCAACAGCACGTCCAGCCCCTCACCGCAGTACTCAGCCCCTCGCCACAGGAACAGGACAGAGGGGACGAGGAGGGTGGGGGAGACGGGGGAGACAACAGAACTGCCCCTCGAGGGGGTGGAGGAGACAAAGGTGGGGAAGGGGAGACAGGGAGATGGGTGGAGAGAGTAAAAGGTTATGGGCCCAAGGAGAGGGTTAAGAAGGATGGATGAGATTGGGTAATAAATGGTGTGTGTGAATGTGGTAGTAATCAGGTGGTCGTCAGATGGTAGTTGGGTGGTGTGTGTGTTTGTCGTGTGTCATGTAAATGTATTAAGTAGTAATGTACTAAGCCCTTTGATCTTAATATCTACTAAGCTAACATATGGAATTGTTTTAAGATGGTAATAAAATTGATAATTTAACCATTTGAGTTACAATTTTAGGACCCCTGTAGGTATAACAAAAATGTATAAACAATTATTTGATGAAACATTGGATTTGGCCTTTATTGCTATAGCCCATAGAAACACATTGAATACCACATTTGTACAAGGCAAATCAGACAGTCAAAAAATAAATCATAAGGTTTTAATGTGTCTGTCCTATATCTGAAAGATATTAAAAAAACTTTAGACCCATGTTTGCTCACATTATTTGTGGCACTTTTTACCCCCTATGCAAATTTTTACAGCCTAGTACTGGGTCACCTTCTGACGACACCCCTGAAGCTTGTGTGCATCGTATAGCAAAACATCCGACACCTTTGTGTTCATGAGAGTATCCCTCTTCGGGAATATGTTTGCAGCTCCAACGGTTCGGTCTGGACAGTTGGTTTTGTGAGAAGACCTCTTAGAAATTAGGACATCCGCAACAGAGAGTTCAGACAACTGCCGTAAAGCTTGTGGATGTCGTATAGCGAAACAACCGACACTGTCGTGTTCTTGAGAGTCCATAGAGAAGGATAGAGTCCTCTAGTGGCAGCGCCATTCAGGGCTTCCACCATGCTTCCGCCATTTTAAAGTAGTCAAAGTAGTCAACTGAGTGGGAATTCCTATGGGTTGTAGCCTCAATTGGGCTGCCCATGCTGTCACAGACTCTACAATGGCACAGATATAAAGATGATTCCTCTATCTATCTCTATGTGAGAGTCTCATCTTTCGATGCTGGTGACTTATTAGTTTGTACCTCAAACGGTTAGTGTTTTACAGATGATTTTGTGATGATTTTCTTGTCCTGATCCTCTCAAGTGTAGAAAAAGAGGGGATTGAGCTCCAACCTCGACAATAAATGTTAAGTCTCTAACATAAACACACAGGGAGCTATTCAGTATTCACACTGGTGTGTCAACTGACTCTAGGGGGAAAGGGTAACAAGGGGGACCGTACAGACATAGGAGTAGCTGCAGATTGCACTCTGCCCTGTTAGATAGACAGGCCGTATAATAACTGCCGTTCTTCATGCCTGGAGAAATCTGTTCCCATGGGTGATTTAAGGGCCGTTACAGTTAATTTATATTATCCACCCACCCCATATATCCCTTCCATCCATCCTCTCTCTCTCTCTCTCTCTCTCTCTCTCTCTCTCTCTCTCTCTCTCTCTCTCTCTCTCTCTCTCTCTCTCTCTCTCTCTCTCTCTCTCTCTCTCTCTCTCTCTCTCTCTCTCTCTCTCTCTCTCTCTCTCTCTCTCTCTCTCTCTCTCTCTCTCTCTCTCTCTCTCTCTCTCTCTCTCTCTCTCTCTCTCTCTCTCTCTCTCTCTCTCCAACCCCATGGATAATAAAGTAAAGAGAAACTCCACTCTTTGCATGATAATGCTCATAGTATGTGTGAGTTTGTATACAGTTGAAGTCGGAAGTTTACATACACTTAGGTTGGAGTCATTAAAACTCGCTTTTCAACCACTCCACAAATTTGTTGTTAACAAACTAGAGTTTTGGCAAGTCGGTTAGGACATCTACTTTGTGCATGACACAAGTAATCTTTCCAACAATTGTTTACAGACAGATTATTTCACTTATAATTCACTGTATCACAATTCCAGTGGGTCAGAAGTTTACATACACCAAGTTGACTGTGCCTTTAAACAGCTTGGAAAATTACAGAAAATGATGTCATGGCTTTAGAAGTTTCTTATAGGCTAACTGACATCATTTGAGTCACTTGGAGGTGTACCTGTGGATTTATTTCAAGGCCTACCTTCAAACTCAGTGCCTCTTTGCTTGACATCATGGGAAAATCCAAAGAAATCAGCCAAGACCTCAGAATTTTTTTTGTAGACCTCCACAAGTCTGGTGCATCCTTGGGAGCAATTTCCAAACGCCTGAAGGTACCACGTTCATCTGGACAAACAATAGTATGCAAGTATAAACACCATGAGACCATGTAGCCGTCATACCGCTCAGGAATGAGACACGTTCTGTCTCCTAGAGATGAACGTACTTTGGTGCAAAAAGTGCAAATCAATCCCAGAACAACAGCAAAGGACCTTGTGAAGATGCTGGAGGAAACAGGTACAAAATTATCTATATCCACAGTAAAACGAGTCCTATATCAACATAACCTGAAAGTCCGCTCAGCAAGGAAGAAGCCATTGCTCCAGAACCGACATAAAAAAGCCAGACTATGGTTTACAACTGCACATGGGGACAAAGATCGTACTTTTTGGAGAAATGTCCTCTGGTCTGATGAAACAACAATAGAACTGTTTGGCCATAATGACCATCATTATGTTTGAAGGAAAAAGGGGGTCGCTTGCAAGCCGCAGAACACCATCCCAACAGTGAAGCACGTGGGTGGCAGCATCATGTTGTGGAGTTGCTTTGCTGCAGGAGGGACTGGTGCACTTCACAAAATAGATGGCATCATGAGGCAGGACAATTATGTGGATATATTGAAGCAACATCTCAAGACATCAGTCAGGAAGTTGAAGCTTGGTCGCAAATGGGTCTTCCAAATGGACAATGACCCGAAGCATACTTCCAAAGTTGTGTCAAAATGGCTTAACTTAACCTGGCTGCAGGGGCAGTATTGAGTAGCTTGGATGAAAGGTGCACAGAGGTGCCCATAGTAAACTGCCTGCTCCTCAGTCCCAGTTGCTAATATATGCATATTATTATTCGTATCGGATAGAAAACACTCTGAAGTTTCTAAAACGGTTTGAATTGTGTCTGTGAGTATAACAGAACTCATACGGCAGGCAAAAACCTGAGAAGTTCCACTTCCTGTTTGAATTGTTTCTGAGGTGGCAGATTTTCAACCAAGCTCTCATTGAAATTACAGCGAGATATTGATGAGTTTTCACTTCCTACGGCTTCCACTAGATGTCAACAGTCAATAGAACTTTGTCTGATGACTCTAATGTGTAGGGGGGCCGAAGGAGACAGGAATGAGTAATCACTGCCACGAGCTGACCATGCTTTCACATGCGCCTTCACATGAGGAGGACCTCCGTTCCACCGCTCTTCTGAAGTCAATCTAATTCTCCGGTTGGAACGTTATTCAAGATGTATGTTATCAACATTCTAAAGATTGATTCAGTACATCGTTTGACATGTTTCTACTGTGTTCATCTGAAGAGGAGGAGCAGGGATTTGACCAAAACGCAGCGTTGTGAAATGACATAATATTTATTCAAATGAAAATGACGAAACACGAAATAACACTTGAATAATATACTACAAAACAAATAAACGATGTAGACAACAGACCTGAACAAACGAACTTACATAACACGAAGAACGCACGAACAGGAAAAATAGACTACACAAAACCCGAACGAACAAACGAAACAGTCCCGTGTGGTGCAAACAGACACAGACACGGAAGACAACCACCCACAACAAACAATGTGAAACCACCTACCTTAATATGGTTCTCAATCAGAGGAGATGAAAACCACCTGCCTCTAATTGAGAACCATATCAGGTCACCCATTAACCAACATAGAAACACATAACATAGAATGCCCACCCACACTCACGCCCTGACCGACTAACACATACAAAAACAACAGAAAACAGGTCAGGAACGTGACATAACCCCCCCCTCAAGGTGCGTACTCCGGACGCACCACCAAAAGTCTAGGGGAGGGTCTGGGTGGGCATCTGACCGCGGTGGTGGCTCAGGCTCTGGGCGAGGTCCCCACCCCACCATAGTCAATCCCAGCTTCCGTATCCCCCTCCGAATGACCACCCTCCTATTCAACCCACCTAAATTAAGGGGCAACACCGAGATAAGGGGCAGAACCGGGATAAGGGGCAGCTCCGGACTGAAGGACTGCAGCTCCGGACTGAAGGACGGCAGCTCCGGACTGAGGGGCAGCACCGGGACAAGTAGCAGCCCCGGGATAAGGGGCAGCACCGGGATGAGGGGCAGCACCGGGATAAGGGGCAGCTCCGGACTGAGGGACGGCAGCTCCGGACTGAGGGACGGCAGCTCCGGACTGAGGGACGGCAGCTCCGGACTGAGGGACGGCAGCTCCGGACTGAGGGACGGCAGCTCCGGACTGGCTGACGGCTCTGGCTGGTCATAGCTGGCTGACGGCTCTGGCTGGTCATGGCTGGCTGACGGCTCTGGCTGGTCATGGCTGGCTGACGGCTCTGGCTGGTCATGGCTGGCTGACGGCTCTGGCTGGTCATGGCTGGCTGACGGCTCTGGCTGGTCATGGCTGGCTGACGGCTCTGGCTGGTCATGGCTGGCTGACGGCTCTGGCTGGTCATGGCTGGCTGACGGCTCTGGCTGGTCATGGCTGGCTGACGGCTCTGGCTGGTCAAGGCTGGCTGACAGCTTTGGCTGGTAAAGGCTGGCGGACGGCTCTGGCTGATCCTGGCTGGCGGACGGTTCTGGCTGATCCTGGCTGGCGGACGGCTCTGGCTGATCCTGTCTGGCGGTAGGCTCTAGCGGCTCCTGTCTGGCGGACGGCTCTGAAGGCTCATGGCAGACGGGCGGCTTTGCAGGCTCAGTACAGACGGGCGGCTTTGAAGGCTCAGTACAGACGGGCAGTTCATGCGGCGCTTGGCAGACGGACAGTTCAGACGGCGTTGGGCAGACGGGCAGTTCAGGCGCCGTTGGGCAGACGGGCAGTTCAGGCGCCGCTGGGCAGACGGGCAGTTCAGGCGCCGCTGGGCAGACGGGCAGTTCAGGCGCCGCTGGGCAGACGGCAGACTCTGGCCGGCTGAGACGCACTGTAGGCCTGGTGCGTGGTACCGGAACTGGAGGTACCGGGCTAAGGACACGCACCATCAGGCTAGTGCGGGGAACAACAACAGGGTACACTGGACTCTCAAGGCGTACTATAGGCCTGGTGCGTGGTACCGGCACTGGTGGTACCGGGCTGAGGACACGCACCATCAGGCTAGTGCGGGGAACAACAACAGGGTACACTGGACTCTCAAGGCGTACTATAGGCCTGGTGCGTGGTACCGGCACTGGTGGTACCGGGCTGAGGGCACGCACATCAGGGCGAGTACGGGGAGAAGGAACAGTGCGTACAGGGCTCTGGAGACGCACAGGAGGCTTGATGCATGGTGCCGGAACTGGAGGCACTGGGCTGGAGACACGCACCACAGGGAGAGTGTGTGGAGGAGGAACAGGGCTCTGGAGACGCACAGGAAGCCTGGTGCGTGGTGTAGGCACTGGTGGCACTGGGCTGGAGCGGGGAGGTGGCGCCGGAAATACCGGACCGTGCAGGCGTACTGGCTCCCTTGAGCACTGAGCCTGCCCAACCTTACCTGGTTGTATGCTCCCCGTCGCCCGACCAGTGCGGGGAGGTGGAATAACCCGCACCGGGCTATGTAGGCGAACCGGGGACACCATGCGTAAGGCTGGTGCCATGTAAGCCGGCCCGAGGAGACGCACTGGTGGCCAGATGCACTGGTGGCCGGCTTCATGACATCCGGCTCAACGCTCAATCTAGCCCGGCCGATACGTGGAGCTGGAATGTACCGAACCGGGCTATGCACGCGTACAGGAGACACCATGCGCTCTACTGCGTAACACGGTGTCTGCCCGTACTCTCGCTCTCCACGGTAAGAACAGGCAGTTGGCACAGGTCTCCTACCTGACTTCGCCACACTACCCTTTAGCCCCCCCCCCCAATACATTTTTGGGGTTTACTCACAGGCTTCCTACCGCGTCGTCGTGCTGCCTCCATTCGCCGGTATCCCTCCTCGCACTGCGCCAGAGAATCCCAGGCGGGCTCCGGCATTCGCCCTGGGTCGATCGCCCACCTGTCGATCTCCTCCCACGTAGTGTAGCCCAGATCCCTCTTCTGCTTCCGAGCTAGCTCCTCAAAACGCCGCCTCTCTGCTTTCGCTGCCTCCAGCTCAGCTTTGGGGCGGCGATATTCTCCTGGTTGAGCCCAGGGTCCCTTTCCGTCCAATATTTCCTCCCAAGTCCACGAGTCCTGGTTTTTTGGCCGCTGCTGCTTGATCCTTGTGAGGTGGGTGGTTCTGTAACGGCTGTCGTCTTCCTCCTCCTCGGACGAGGAGAGGAGAGAAGGATCAGATGACCAAAATGCAGCGTTGAAGGTAGACATAATATTTATTCAAATGAAAATGACGAAACACGAAATAACACTTGAATAATATACTACAAAACAAATAAACGATGTAGACAACAGACCTGAACAAACGAACTTACATAACACGAAGAACTCACGAACAGGAAAAATAGACTACACAAAACCCGAACGAACAAACGAAACAGTCCCGTGTGGTGCAAACAGACACAGACACGGAAGACAACCACCCACAACAAACAATGTGAAACCACCTACCTTAATATGGTTCTCAATCAGAGGAGATGAAAACCACCTGCCTCTAATTGAGAACCATATCAGGTCACCCATTAACCAACATAGAAACACATAACATAGAATGCCCACCCACACTCACGCCCTGACCGACTAACACATACAAAAACAACAGAAAACAGGTCAGGAACGTGACATACTGACTGTTACGGAACTTTTGGACATTTCGTCACGTTATAGTGGATGCGATTTGTGACTTTGGAATTGTTTACCACTAACGCGCTAACCAAAGTAGCTAATTGGACGTAAATAACGGACATTACCGAACAAATCAAGCATTTATTGTGGACCTGGGATTCCTAGGACTGCATTCTGATGAAGTTCATCAAAGGTAAGGAAACATTTATCATGTATTTTCTGGTTTCTGTTGACCCCAACATGGCGGCTAATTTGGCTATTGTTCTAAGCTCCGTCTCAGATTATTGCATGATTTGCTTTTTCCATAATTTAAAAAAATAATCTGACACAGCGGTTGCATTAAGGCGAGGTATATCTATAATTCCATGTGTATGTATTATCATCTACATTTATGATGAGTATTTCTGTTGAAACGATGTGGCTATGCAAAATCACTTGATGTTTTTGGAACTAGTGAATGTAACGCGCCAATGTAAACTCAGATTTTTTGTTATAAATATGAACTTTATCAAACAAAACATGCATGTATTGTGTAACATGAAGTCCTATGAGTGTCATCTGATGAAGATAATCAAAGGTTAGTGATTAATTTTATCTCTATTTCTGCTTTTTGTGAAAGCTATCTTTTGCTGGAAAAATGGCTGTGCTTATTGTGGTTTGGTGGTGACCTAACATAATCGTTTGTAGTGCTTTCGCTGAAAAGCATATTTGAAATCGGACACTTTGGTGGGATTAACAACAAGATTACCTTTAAAATGGTATAAGACACATGTATGTTTGAGGAATTGTAATTATGAGATTTCTGTTGTTTGAATTTAGCGCCATGCACTTTCACTGGCTGCTGTCATATCGATCCCGGTAGCAGGATGCAGCCATAAGAAGTTTAAGGACAACAAAGTCAAGGTATTGGAGTGGCCATCACAAAGCCCTGACCTCAATCCTATGGAAAATTTGTGGGCAGAACTGAAAAAGCATGTGTGAGAAAAGAGGCCTACAAACCTGACTCAGTTACACCATCTCTGTCATTAGGAATGGGCCAACATTCACCCAACTTATTGTGTGAAGCTTGTGGAAGGCTACCCGGAACGTTTGACCCAAGTTAAACAATTTAAAGGCAATGCTACCAAATACTAATTGAGTGTATGTAAACTTCTGACCCACTGGGAATGTGATGAAAGAAATAAAAGCTGAAATAAATAATTATCTCTACTATTATTCTGACATTTCACATTCTTAAAATAAAGTGGTGATCCTAACTGACCTAAGACAGGGAATTTCTACTAGAATTAAATGTCAGGGATTGTGAAAACTGAGTTTAAATGTATTTGGCTAAGGTGTATGGAAACTTCCAACTTCAACTATATGTAGTAATAGTAAAGTGTGACACTGGGGGATTGTGGGGATGGTGATGTATGGTACCTGGGATGAGGATGGAGTTTGTTGAGGGGGTGAAATTGGATTTGGGGGACAGTGGGGATATATAATGATGCAGTCCAAATGGATTTGTAATGGCTATTCATTGGGTGGCCAGCAACTTGGTTTGACACTATATTGACACTAATATTAATGCAGATGGAGTTGCGGGGAGAGAGAGAGACTGGTCCTAGGTACAATCATATATGTGCATATTATGTGTATGTGACAGATTCATACATCTGATACAATGTGTTTGTGTCCACAATAGTCAGCATGGCTATAGGCTTCTACAGGCGTAGGATCTTAATTTGATCACTCTTTTGTTGCTGAGAATTTTCCTGCACTGCAGGAAATTTACATGAGCTTCATGATTTACTTAAGTTCACTGAAAACCCACACTAACAAATGGTTATACACTGAGTGTAACGCTCGTCGTAGTGATGAGAAGAGGAGGACCAATGCGCAGCATGGTAAGTATCCATTTTAATAAGAGTACTTGAACAATGAACAAAACAATAAACTGACAAACGACCGAGACAGTTCCGTATGGTGAAACACAGACACAGAAAATAACCACCCACAAAACCCAAAGGAAAACAGGCTACCTAAATATGGCTCCCAATCAGAGACAACGACTGACACCTGCCTCTGATTGGGAACCATACTAGGCCAAACACATAGAAATAAGACAACCTAGACATACAACATAGAATACCCACCCACATCACACCCTGATCAAACAAAACATAGAAACATACAAAGCAAACTATGGTCAGGGCGTGACACTGAGTGTACAAAAAATTAGGAACACCTTAATATTGAGCTGTACCCCCTTTTGCCCTCAGAAAAGCCTCAATTCGTCAGGGCATGGACTCCACAAGGCGTTGAAAGCGTTCCACAGGGATGCTGTTCCATGTTGACACCAATGCCTCCCACAGTTGTGTCAAGTTGGCTGGATGTCCTTCGGGTGGTAGACCATTCTTGATACACATGGGAAACTATTGAGCGTGAAAAACACGGTAGCGCTGCAGTTTTTGACGCTCAAAGCCATTCAAAGGCACTTAAATATTTTTTATTTCCCATTCACCTTCTGAATGATACACATATACAATCCATGTCTCAATTGTCTCAAGGCTTAAAAATCCTTCTTTAACCTGTCTCCTCCCCTTCATCTACACTGATTGAATTGTATTTAACAGCTGACATCACTAAGGGACCATAGCTTTCACCTGAATTCACCTGGTCAGTCTGTCATAGAAAGAACATGTGTTCCTAATGTTTTGTACACTTAGTGTATTAACAATATTGCACTTTTCATGTAGCCTGCTAATAGCCTAACCACCGATCAAGCAACAGTATTGACTAAACTTTAAAATCTTGTTTCTGCAGGATTAATTTGCTGTGACAATATACTGTAGGTCAAATTTAGATCCTACATCTGTGTGTGTTATCTGTATGTGCTTTGTGCATCCATACAGTACGTGAATGTGTAAGCTACACATATGTTACATGCTCAACCTGTCTTCATACTCATTACTCATTCATCTCTGGTCTATTCTTGGCCACGCTTGTAGGAGGAGACACTAAACAGTTTGAGCCGGCCTTTAAGAGGTGTGGATAAGGCTTTGGCACTGTGACAGACTGTGCTTCTGTTTTTATGAAAGCATTTCTTAAATCTAGTTCATGGTTCCCTCCTGTACCATGATAGTGGCTCTACAGCTCCCATGTATTGATCCCAAAATAACATCAAAGGCTCTCTGACTTTAGAAGTGGTGAGGGAGGGACGGTGGAGACTGGGAGAGGGGGAAGGAGGGGGGGATATCTGGAAGGAAACGTAGCTCAGAGCTGGCAAAGGATAATACACTTCTTGAGAACATGTCTAGTGTAATGTATGTGAGTCTGTGTCTGAGCTTTGGATGCCATTGTGGAGATATCTTCTGTCTTTCTTGCTTCCCATGTCTGTTGGATAAAATTATGGCCAAGAGGTGCATGCTGTTCTTGCATCACCTGTGATGTGAAGTCAGAAGGCTCTGAGAAAGGGTTTCTGAATCTATCTCTCCCACACTAACTGACTCGCCCCATAAGGGTCTATTTGATCACATCTTCATTTCTCAGTCGTTGCCTCTGTGGCTAGATTTGTAAGACAAACTCCCTGTTTTGTTGAAAACTCAATGGAATGGTTTGAGTGTAGGTCAAATGGTGGTTGAGTTATGTTTGGTGCAGTTTTTCTTAGAGATTTGAAAACAATGTCATGTAATTGAGATATGCTTGTTAATGATGTCTTCAGTTGTAGCATTCTACAGCAGCTTTCTCAACCAAATGTGTGCAGCTGTAATTGAAGCGGCGGTGTTGATAAATGTGTTTATATTTTGGTCAATGTGTTTCTCCTAATGGTTATGTGAGAGTAGCAGACCTAGCTGACCCTGTATCCAGGTGAGAGTTGACTTTCCCCTCCTCTCCTCTGGCTGTGAGAAATGGCACTTGGCCTGCTGCTCAGAGGGGAACGGTTTAATCACAAGATAGAGTTTCAGCCGGCTTTGTCTGAAGTGAATTTAAATTTGGAATATGCCTTTTGTCAGACAGCACTTAGTGAGTGTATCGATCCACCAATGAAAGGCAACCGGGAACGATGGGTCGTATAAGTCATGCATAGGAGAGATCACCCATCCAGCTCTTCCCCACCAAAACAGCTCTGTTGTGACTCACACTTGTTTCCTCACTCTCTCTCTCTCTCTCTCTCTCTCTCTCTCTCTCTCTCTCTCTCTCTCTCTCTCTCTCTCTCTCTCTCTCTCTCTCTCTCTCTCTCTCTCTCTCTCTCTCTCTCTCTCTCTCTCTCTCTCTCTCTGTCGCTGTCTAGCTATGTAACTGCCTCTGATCCGCCTCGGTTTTTTTCTCCATCTGACCCCCCCCCCCCCATGTCCTTCTCTCTCAGTTTTAACTTTGTCCTGGTCCTGTCTTGTCCAAGCTGGCCAGAGTTGTATCCATCATGCTTATAATCCTGTGAAATACACGCTGCAAAATGATCCAGAATCGATGAAGAACTGAGAGAGAGTTCTGTTCCTACTAGCCGTAACTCCTCCTAATAGTCGGAGGAGCGAGCGAGAACCCTTCGGAAGGCCCAACCTTCCCTGGACAGCAGGCACATCTCCCCCATCTCCCCCTCCACATAAATCTACCATATGGCGGCCTAATGCATGCACTATGGATTTCTCTCCCCGCCAACGCCATTTGACACAGCACCGTAAATAGACTGTAAATGTTTTTGACAAACGCCCCTGCCCTTCTCTCTAGAGAGTCCTCTGTATAGGTAATCAGATGTTTGACTGAGTAGGAAAGACAGAAATATATGAACGTTGGGAGACCAGCAGTTATTTTACGCACATATGAATAATCCAGCTCGTTGGTCAGCCTAAGCCGTGATTGTTTTAATTGGCTAATGGTGCGGGGGCCGCAGCGGAAGTCCTCTCGCTCCACATCCCCGTCCACTGGCTCAGGCTGTGGCAGTAATGACTGCAGGAACCACAGCCAGCTAATGCCAGACCTAATAGCCCAATTAGACTGTGTGTATTGCTCAGATGCCTGAGAGAAATAGGCCTTGGTATGAAGTGTGTGTGTGTGTGTGTGTGTGTGTGTGTGTGTGTGTGTGTGTGTGTGTGTGTGTGTGTGTGTGTGTGTGTGTGTGTGTGTGTGTGTGTGTGTGTGTGTGTGTGTGTGTGTGTGTGTGTGTGTGTGTGTGTGTGTGTGTGTGTGTGTGTGTGTGTGTGTGATTTTATCCAGTCCAACTGCTTTATACTGTAGTTGGGTAGGTTTTTTAATGAGGTGAGTAGGCCTAGACTTGAGTCATACAAGCTATTCTTTAATAAGCAGGGCTTGAGCATCTCTCAAAATGGACTGGCCCCTGCAATTGTTTTGTCTATCAACTCAGTATCCAAGAAGGTAAAAAGGCCTTTGAAAAATAGCCTTTTTTATCCTATTGAATTTCACCACATTTTTTTATTCTATTTTCTATTATCATCACTGCATTTTTGGAAAGAGTACTGTACTGTTTTACACCTGTTGTATCCTGTGCACATGGCGAATAAACTTTGAAACTTTAAACTGAGTCGTGTCAATTTAATCTCCACCCATGTATCTTATCACTCTACAATGTCACCCGCAAAAATCAATCAGAAACCTTAGCTAGTCTTATCTCATTTGAAAATGTTTAATGCTTCCTCTGGCCGTTAGATCTAGTGGCATGTCAGGAGATTCTTCTGTGAGAGGGAGGGAGTTACAGGATGCACAACACCACCCTAAAAGTCACTCATCCTTCCTGAGACATCTGGATGAGCATGTTGTGGCCTCCTCTGTTAGAGGCAACAGGAAGCGATACATAGTCAGAATGCTTACTGTAACATCTGGATGCACATGTTATCCGTCCTTTCAGTTGGGGAAGGAGACGGAGACAATCTATTGTTGGTACAAGATGTGTAATCTTGATCTACACAACTGAATACCATTGGAAACCTATGGGTGTGAAATCCTGCTTTACATATACACTATATATACAAAAGTATGTGGACACCCTTCAAATTACTGGATTCGGCTATTTCAGCCACATCCTTTGCTGGCAGGTGTATAAAATCAAGCCCACTGCCATGCAATTTCCAAAGAAAACATTGGCAGTAGAATGGTCTTACTGAAGAGCTCAGTAACAAGTCAGTCACAAGAGCTCAGTTTCAACAAGTCCGTTTTTCAAATTTCTGCCCTGCTAGAGCTGTACCGGTCAACTGTAAGTGCTGTTATTGTGAAGTGGAAATGTCTAGGAGCAACAACGGCTTAGCCGCGACTTGGTAGGCCACACAAGCTCACAGAAGGGACCGCTGAGTACTAAATTGTCTGTCCTCAGTTTCAACACTCACTACCGAGTTCCAAACTGCCTCTGGAAGCAACTTCAGCACAAGAACTGTTAGACGGGAGCCTCATGAAATGGGTTTCCATGGCCGAGCAGCCACATACAAGCCTAAGATCACCATGTGTTATGCCAAGCGCCAGCTGGAGTGGTGTAAAGCTCGCCTCCATTGGACTCTGGAGCAGTGGAAACGCGTTTTCTGGAATGATAAATCACACTTCACCATCTGGCAGTCCGACGGACAAATCAGGGTTTGGCAGATGCCAGGAGAACGCTACTTGCTCGAATGCGTAGTGCCAACTGTAATGTTTGGTGGAGGAGGAATAATGGTATGGAGCTGTTTTTCATGGTTCGGGATAGGTCCTTTAGTTCCAGTAAACAGAAATCTTAAGGCTACAGCATACAATTACATTCTAGATGATTCGGTTCTTTCAACTTTGTGGCAACATTTTTGGAAGGCCCTTTCTTGCTTCGCAATGACAATACCCACCGTGCACAAAGCGAGGTCCGTACAATAATGGTTTGTCGAGAACGGTGTGGAAGAACTTGACTGGCCTGCACAGAGCCCTGACCTCAACCCCATCGAACACCTTCGGGATGAATTGGAACGCCAACTGCGACCCAAGCCTAATCGCCCAACATCCGTGCTCGACTTCACTAATGCTCTTGTGGCTGAATGGAAGCAAATCCCCACAGCAAAGTTCCATCATCTAGTAGAAAGCCTTCCCAGAAGAGTGGAGGCTGTTATAGCAGCAATTATGTGGACCAACTCCCTATTAATGCCCATGATTTTGGAATGAGATGTTCAACGAGCAGGTGTCCACATATTTTTGTTGATGTAGTGTATGTGCTGCCCTGCTACTCTGGTCAGTGAGACTGGGATCAGAGTTTATTGGGTCAACTGTGATTGAACTCATGAAGAGGTTCTTATGAGGTCACGAGGTCAGAAGGTATCGGCCATATTGGCCACCATGTGTAAAGAAATGTAGATTTAAAACTGAGGGGTCAGATCTAATGGTTTAAGTTGACTGTAAAGATCTCAGCAGTGTTTCTGGAAGACTTTGCCCTCTCAGGACCCTTCCTGCGGAAGAGCTCTCTCACCATTAACCCCTCCCTACAAAGACTTCCCAGGATATACAGTATGTTCACTAGATAAGTGCACGTTTACAGGATTTAGCTTTGCATTTCATGTGCTCCACAAACTCACACTATGGATCACCAATGAAACAGTGGCAAAGCCAGACAAAAAGAAAGATGCAGCCATTGACATATTGAACCTTTATTTAACTAGGCAAGTCAGTTAAGAACATGCTTATTTACAATGACGGCCTACCCCAGCCAAATCCGAACGACGCTGGGCCAATTGTGAGCAGAACGAATAATGATAATGATTCCAGTTGTAGTTTTGTATTCCAGTTTTTTGGCAGGTTTTCGTGTTTGACTAGCAGGGCTCTGAATTAAATAATGTCATTGGTATCACTGGTGCTCACAGCTTTAAAAAGTTAAGAACACAATCTAAAATTTAGGAGCACCAGAGCATATTTTTACATTGATTGAGACACAGCCTATATTGGGTCTAGCTACTTTGAAGCACTTGTTGTGCCATAGAAACAAATATTGAGATGCATTTTTTAGGTTTACACAGGAACATGACTCCCACAGGTATTGCCGGCACTGCGGAATTCCTGCAGGAACGGGAATGATATTCTAGAGTCATTCTAGAGATTTCTGCGCGTTAAAATGAGCGCAGGACGGGAGTGTTTTTTTATCAATCAAATCAATCAATCAAATGTATTTATAAAACCATTTTCACATCAGCCGATGTCACAAAGTGCTGTACAGAAACCCAGCCTAAAACAGAAAGCAATGCAGATGTAGAAGCACAGTGGCTACGAAAAACTCCCTAGGACAGGACAGGAAAGTTGTCTAGATTATAGAACTGTTGCGGGATCTGGACAGTATGTGAGAAAATTGACAGGACAGGAATACATTTTCACTACAGCGGCAACGCTGCATTACATAGAAAATACTTTACATAGAAACTTGTACACTGTCTCTTTAAGAGCATCAAGTTTGTGAGTGAAAACATGTAAGAGATCTGTCAGCTTGCTATAATCAGTAGGCAGGTTTCCATTGGCCCAGGTTTATTTGACATAATCAATGTCGCAAAAGAAATCTTTGTAACATGTGTAATGGAAACGGCAGATACAGGAGAAGCATTTTTATTCATTCGATGGGTGGATTTTTCTTTTGTTGAACTTCCTGTATTGTGACAAATGATGATGGCAACTGTTTTTCGAATAAATTATGATTGCCGAATCATTTTGAAGGTACACAGGGCACATGATGTCACCGCATAACTATAAAGCTCCACTCTACATTTAACTGTAAATGTCTGCTGTTTGCGAAATAAAACATTTCAACTATAAAAAAAAAAAATCTTTGCAGGACAATGCCTGTATTGTTTCACCTTGTTTTTCTGGTTGGCTGGCAAGTTTCACATTTTACATTCACTAAGCTTAACCTTTTCCTTTATTTCTGTGCCCCCAAATGTTTAGATATACTGGTGAAGTTACCATGTTGTTAGCCAGCTAGCTAATGACGTAACAAGACTGAACGAAGTGTAAACAAATGGTTAATGGCCTGTGAGTAGTTTTAGAACAGCCCACGACATGGTTTGTGAATGTAAAATGTGGCCTGCCAAAGTGTGATAGAAGCACTCGGAAACAGCGGTACAGCGAAGCCTAATGTCACGACTCCGACCGAAGGTGGCTCCCCTTCCCGTTCGGGTGGCGCTCGGCGGTCGTCGTCGCCGCCCTACTAGCTGCCACTGATTCTTTCCTCCCCCTCCTTGTCTGTTTATTGGTTACACCTGTTATGCGTTTGTGGTCATTAGTTGGGCTTTATAAGTCAGCCGGCCCGCCTGTTTCTTTGTGTGGGATTGTTTGTTGTAACATTTGTGTATGTTGGAGATGAACGTGTTTGTTCCTGTTCGTGGGTTTTGCTGGACTGTTTTAGTCCCCGTGTTTGGGGCATTTGTTTTTTAGCACCCAGTGTTTCGTGGGGTGGCCTATGTCCGCCGTGTGTGCGTTAAAGAGCACTACCTTGCACTCTCTGTTTCCTGCGCCTGACTTCACACCCACGACACCCAGATCGTTACACCTAATCATTACAAAAATAATTATCTGGGTGATTTTTTTCCCTAAGCAAACTGGTGCTCCCAAGTAAAAATTCCAGTTCGCAGAGCAAAATATTTAGGAGCATATGTGACCAGAATTGTCACAATTTAGAGCCCTGCTGACTAGTGAAGTCTGCACGACCTAACAGGTATACAGCTAAGCAGACCTGAAGGTGTTGCTTTGTGTGGTAGCTCTACCAATTTAATGAGTGTCTCCTGGGCAGTAGTCTCTGTGTGACTGACGGTGTTGTCTGGTGTTGGGTGATGCTCAGGGGACTCCAGGCCCCATCGGGAAGAGAGGGGAGAGAGGTGGAATGTGAGCGCTAGCTAGACTGCTCTGCGCTCATCTGGGAATTCCAGCCCTAGACCCAAATCCCCGGTGGGACTGAGGCTGCTACTGTGCCGTATGAAGGGTATTTAACCCGAGCTGCTTAAATGGACATTGATGACAGAGAAAAATGGAATCTGTGTAAGTTGACCTGGACAATGACATGTGCGGAATAGATGAGAAAAAAACATGCTAAGCAGAGAAACGAATTCAGAGAATACAACACATCAATACCATATACTGTATATCTCTCTTGTTCTGTCTTTCTCTTTCTATCTATCTCTCTTTCTATCTCCTTCTGCACATCTTGTGGAGATTTCTGAGGCCTGACCCCCAAGCTAATGGCACAGGTTGGCTCTCTGTTTACTTCCTGCCCTGATTAGAGCTCAATATGGGGTTTGGTAGAGTCCGTGTGTGTGTGTGTGTGTGTGTGTGTGTGTGTGTGTGTGTGTGTGTGTGTGTGTGTGTGTGTGTGTGTGTGTGTGTGTGTGTGTGTGTGTGTGTGTGTGTGTGTGTGTGTGTGTGTGTTACTTGTTCGTGCTTGCATGTGTGTGTGTGTGTGTGTGTGTGTGTGTGTGTGTGTGTGTGTGTGTGTGTGTGTGTGATTCAGTAAGATGTTACATCTATAGGATAAAGAGAACATCTGTTTACAGTATTATCAGTAGTATTCTGTTCCATGAATGCCCGGCCCTTCTTATGTGATTAGCGCTGTAAAGATTTGGGGTCCTTGCTGCCTTCCCAAAACCTCAAATAATTTGGGGATTTTAGGGAATGGTTGAAGAGGTGGTCAGAGCACCAATCTGTCTGAAGCTACATCCATACAGCCTCTCTCTGGTCTAGAACTGCATTTCAAACACAACCCACTCAGTCATGTAGAAGAGGCCCACTTTGATAGAAGTGAGAAAGAAAGATGAGATGTTTGTGCTTAAATGCCTGAGTGTGTGTGTGTGTGTGTTGTCTGTCTGTGTGTGTGCGTCATTCCTTCAGTCCATTTCAAGGTGACATTCTCAGCAGCAGAGCTAGAGCAGAGATCCTGGTTAGAGTATTGACAGCTGTGGGTCCATGATCTGACCTCCATGATGACAATTCCAATAAACATCCAGTCATCTATTGAATGCTGCTTGCTGCTCGGCAATGAGGAAAATCTCTTACCCATAACATTTCAATGTCAGTGGAAGGATGTGTGGATGGGTGTGTGTATGTGTATGTGTGTTTGTGCAAGTATTTAAGTGTGTATTCATGTACTGTATGTGTGATAATGTTTCACACTGCTTAATTTTGCGAATACATTTACACTAGTTAATTATCCTGTCTTCAGGTTTCTGCAGGTCTAAATGGACTCAGGTGGTATCCAATTATTTATTTCTGTTAGGTTGGCATATTTGCAGTTGAGGCTGCATACCTTCTCGATTACGTGTCAGCAAGTACACACTTTCATTAAGTGGCATTTCAAATGGTGAAATGGAAAATGCTACATTGATGATGAGTGCTGTGGATGTTAAATCGGTAGCTTTTGTCTGAGTCAAAGTACAGTAAAGTACTACTTAATCTGACTATAGGGACTATGGAATCTCTCTCCCGCTCTCTCTCTCTCTCTCAGTGGGCGGTGAGACTTACAATGGAGACAGGAAATTAGATTCCTTCCGAGAAGCGGCCCTCATTTCAAGTAGAAGTGAGCAAAGATTGTATCACTTAGTGAGGAGGAGTGGAGGAGGAGACTTTATGGATTTTCCCAGGTAGCAGGAGGGCAAGGACAGCAGGAGACACTGTCTGTATGTCTGTCTGATGGTTTATGTGTCAGAGAAGGAGTGCATGCACCATGTGGTGAAGTCTGAGGAGGTGTGTGTTAGTGAGACGTAGTGTTTGTTCATCTTGAGAAGGTATGTATTCATGAGGTGTGTGTGTGGTGTGTGATAAAGCTCCTGTAGCAATGTAGGATAGGTTTGGGTTATCCTGTGGTGATGTCTTAGGAGGTATGTATTTGTGAGCTATGTATTTGTAGATTAACTATGGAGCCCACTCTCAATGAGTGTAGACAGCCTGCTGCCGCTCTGCTAATCATCAGATGGGGGGAGGAGAGGAGGTATGGGCCCCACGTGGGGGCCTTGCCTTGATTGAGTAACTGATAAATAACATTTGTTAAATAAACTGCATAATAAATACATGTGACTGGTCAATTGTGTGAGTCGGGCCCAAGCCCGTAGGGGGTCCAAGAGGAAACATAATAAGTACAGCATTTTATCCAACCATAGGAGCCCGCTCTCAACACCAGAGAGCATCATTTAGCCACAGAGGATCAACAGTTTATAAAAAAGAACTGTAGATTAAGTTTTATCACAGTCACATACAGGTATCTGGCAAAATATAGGAAACACCAACATAAAGTGTCGTAAAAGTGTGTTGTGCCACCACGAGTTGCCAGAACAGCTTCAATGCGCCAATGGGCCTTGGTATAGATTCTACTAGTGGCTCTAAACCATGGCAGGTAAATGCACCCCACACTATAACACTGTGGTTCCCAAACTGTGGGGCGTTCCCCCCCCTAGGGGTAGGGAGGGGGAGGGCGCGTGATGTTCCCCGATGCTGGAAGGGGGGCCCCAAGGGAAAACGTTTGGGAACCCCTGCCATAACATATACTTTGTATCCCTCGTTTACTCAAGTGTTTCCTTTTATTTTGGCAGTTAATGGAATGCCTACAGTCGGGAAGGCCGCAGTTTGGGCAGCATTCGTGCCAAACTAGGTACAGCTTGTTGTGTTGTGACCATAGACATATAATCCATATAAGGGTTTTGTAACCTCTTACCCTATCAATGGATACCAGTCCTGACTTGAATGGGAACTGCCATCTATGGATTATATGTCTATGGTTGGTTGAGGCTGCTGGTTTGCCTTTTGCAGATTTTAAAATGCAATTGTGGGAAAAACGCACAGTTTGGAAAGCAAATGCCTACTGCTGGACAGAGAGGACTAGTCTGTCTGTAGAACTAAAATTATATTTTTCTCAACAACTCACAATTTGTATCTAACAGCAGCACTGTTATCCAAAGTAGCTCATCTTGAGATAGGCTATTGCCACAACGAGCGCATCGGTCATCACAGTGAGTAGCGTATGGCTTCATCATTAGGGGAGTCAGTGTGCCACTGGAAATTGTATTTAGTAGCCTACTGTAGCCTATGATATGTACTGTATATATATATTGCCTTCTAATATTGTACAATCTGTGTGTTGCTTCATTGGCGTGGGCTATTGTTTGTTTGAATTCAAAACCAGATTGATCTCAGTTTGTCACTCATGAGTAGTCACTCATTTTGGTTATTTGCCTATATAAAAAGAAACCCCCGAGCCTATGATTTCTTAATCCGGCTCTGTATGTGGATTTTAATTAATGGAATTTTTGTTGGGATTTATACATTTTTCGTTAGGAGAAATCAAGTTTGAAATTTCATGAAAATTACAGATGTTAGAAGCCTTTTTAAAACTGAAATACACTACTACTGCTTTTTAGGAAAATTCTCAGCAACAAAAGAGGGATCAAATTAAGATACTACATCTGTACCTGTGGTTGAGTGTACAGTAGATAGACAGGGCCTTGAAGGGCCTTGTGTACTGTGTTCTCCCAGAGAGAGGCTGAGGCTGTTGTGTGGCTCACAAAAAACCTCCCACATACACTTACCTTCTCATCATTCCCTGAAACATGGATTTGATTAAATATGCCTCCTATGCCTGCAGATCACATTTCTGGGTGGGCTGCAATAAAGTATGTGTGTGGGTAAGGAAAATGAATAAATATTGCATAAATGTATAGTACAGAAAAATACCTTTGTTAAATCATGGGATGTAGTTGTATTTATTCCTGCAGTCAAAGGTTTTCTACCCTTCAGCTGAGAAGTTAAATCATCAGTGTGACTGTCAAAACACAGCAGATCTACAGTCATGTATCTGCACAGGCTCTAATAACTAGATATATCCCCAGTGGGGAGCCAGTGTTACTCATCTTGCTACAGAGCTCTCTCTGGCTTCTCACATCTAAAGTCAGACCCAGACCCTGCCCTGCAAGGACACAACCCCAGGGGAGTGATGTCATTCCGGGTTGGGGAGGGAGGGGTAGGGAAGGAAGCGGGTAGTGGGGGAGAAGGGGGTGGGATGATTACAGTGGGAGAGGAGGATGAGGAGGAGAGAGGGGACTAGAGTGGCAGAGGGGAATTGGAATGAGGCTAGCTGGGGAGGGGAAGAGAGGGAGTTGGATGGAGGGGGAATGAAACAGGGCATTGTTGTGTCTGTTGTAAATGGTAGCGTTGTGCAGTGTGCTTCTCTCAGGGTTTTATAGGCATGGATAGGAGATGAGGACGAGCAGCTCAGCAGTAAAGAAATGTGCTGTGGTTTTAATCCTCTACATCCCCTTCGTCCTCACATCTGCCCCTGACTCTCACTTCCCACTTCTCTATGTGATTCCAACAATTTACTGCCTTTACACAGACACACAAACACGCACACACACACACACGCACACAAGAACGTACGCATGCGCACCCGCAAACACACACACATACACACACATACACACAGTCTCTCTGACAGAGTGGATGCCACTGTTCACTGCCAGCCCAGATGCGTATCTCTGACCATAACATCTTCAGAACAGGACAACCCGTTCCACCTGTCCCCAGTCTGACTGACTACGCTACATGAATCCCTAACATAGGATTTAGGAGGAAACAGACATTGAGAGATGATAGTTGTCCAATGTTGTGTACAGTATACGTCTTATATTTCATAGATGTGACACCTCCTGCCGACCCCCTGTCCCCTCTGATACCTCCTGGTATGATTGGCCACTTCTCTGCTTTCTGTTTGTGGTCACGCCTTGTGCCACTGTGCCAGCACTCACCAGAGGCCACAGGAAGTATTTGAGAGAGTTTGCACTTCCCTACCTCCTCCATCTGGCATGTCCCCTCTTCCTGCTCCAGTGCCCCCCCCCCCCCCCACCCCCCCCCCCCCCACCCCCACCCCCCACACACACATACAGTATACACCAGCTCCACACACCCACGCTAATCAGGACATGCTTGTTCTCGTCCATTACTCTCACCCAAGCAGCTGCTTCTCTTCCTGTCTTCTCTGTTTCATTAGTTTTTTCCTCTTTTCCTTCAATCTGCATAATCTCCAGTAGTTTACTCAATCTAATATAATTGATTTCTGGAGCTGCTTGGAAACGATAATCAATAGCCACAGCCATTATGGAAATCAAGTTAAATTAGGATTGGCGTTATTGCAGCTCTCTAACTGGCTAACTGTAAATGACGAGTTTTGTTCCAAAACGCTATATACACACATTTTTCACATTTGTGTTTTTACATCAGAAATTATTGTTTATGGGTACCTTTATGTGTGTGTAAAATATTACTGTTCTCAGATTTGTTATTCATAGATTTTAGATGTGTATTAAAATGGGTTTTGTTGCAAAACTACAGTATATATATTCATAATGTAGCTGGAATGGAATGTTAGTATCCTGTATATACAGTAATATTATTTACCCGGTCAAGTCACTATGCCCCTACCGCAAAATACCGCTGACATATATTTTTATCAGTAATTATGATAAAACATGGGCATAAATATAAAGTTTAGTAATTCATTTTTTAAAATACAGTACTAATCTGAAGGGGCACGTGCCCCTGCGCCCCCCTATGGGCATGACACCTCTGCCTACCAGTGGTGATGTATACATTTCTGCTCTGGCATGTAAAGGACAGTGGACGGTCTGTGTGTAGTATCGTATCTCTTTATTTGTGTGTGTGTGTATGCGCGTGCATGCGTGTGTGTGGTGGTAACGACCCAGCGCCACAAGGACACGTCTGAGGCGGATGTGGCTGTGTCAGGTGTCCCTGAGCGTTTCTCAGTGAGGCGGAGAGAGGAGCAGGAGAAACACAAGCTGTGTGGATCTGATGACTATCACTGTCAACCCCACGCCCCACACTGCTCCTGCTGCTGCTGTCTGCTGTTCTGTTCTGTTCTCCCTCTCTCTCCATGTAGTACATGAAGGCCCGTGCCCGGGGCAAGGTGCCGCCCATCCCATGCTTGTCATTCTTGCTGTTTTCATGTGTTTAGTTACAATCCCCCCTCCTCAAGGCGATGGCTGTTGATGTGAGAGTGACGGAGCAGTTGCCATGTCGATGGGCTGAAGCCTTCTTAATCAGTGTTCAGCTCTGTAGGAATGGGTTGTATAAATTGTCTAAGATATGAAGCCCACTCATTGGGATATATTATGTCTGAGTATGTGATTAGCTTATTGTTTGCGTATGCAGATCTTTGATTTGTATGTGGAGATATTTGATGTCAGAGTATTTTTTCTACAATTGAAGATGAAAGCACTAGGCACCTACAGCACAACAGTGTAAAAGACATAATTTATTTAAAAGGTTACCAAGATCAGATTATCTGATTTATCAAGTATTTAGGTCAACATTTTACATAAAATATTCCTGGAAATGGATCCCATTCATTCCAAATTATTTTTAATTTTTAATTTTGTCTCACCCAGTAGAATAATTGACTGAAGAAGCCTGCTTATAAACGTTGTATATGCAGGAACATATACATGGCATAGGTTTGATTGTATTCTAGCTAACAACTTCCCCATTGACAATAATACACGTATTTGTTACACATCCTTTGAAATGGTTATTAGACCCGTCTTTGAAAAGTTTATACTCTTGCTGTTGCCTCCAGTAACTGTCCAGTGTTTCCATTTTTCTATGAAATGAATTAATAATGAATTATATTATAATGAATTAGTTACAATATGAGTGAAATAGTTTTCCTTCTAATTTTTTTTAATTAAGTATGTTAAATAGCAGCTTTTCTGTGTTGGAATGGTGTGGGCGCACCCCAACAACAGAATGGTGTGGGCGCACCCCAACAACAGAATGGTGTGGGCGCACCCCAACAACAGAATGGTGTGGGCGCACCCCAACAACAGAATGCTGTGGGCGCACCCCAACAACAGAATGGTGTGGGCGCACCCCAACAACAGAATGCTGTGGGCGCACCCCAACAACAGAATGGTGTGGGCGCACCCCAACAACAGAATGCTGTGGGCGCACCCCAACAACAGAATGGTGTGGGCGCACCCCAACAACAGAATGGTGTGGGCGCACCCCAACAACAGAATGTTGTGGGCGCACCCCAACAACAGAATGTTGTGGGCGCACCCCAACAACAGAATGTTGTGGGCGCACCCCAACAACAGAATGGTGTGGGCGCACCCCAACAACAGAATGTTGTGGGCGTATACCGTTTATAAAAAATTTGAATGCGAATAGACATCCTCCTCTATGAGGAAATAGCAAGCAGTTTTGAAACGGTCTGTTTGAGATACGAGTTTGAGGTGGAGTTTTTGAGATGTTTTTTTCCCCTCCAATTTATGCTTTGGTCACAAATAGGAGTATAGGATGAGTCGGCAACATTATTTGGGTATGAGTTAACATAATATGAACTTTTTAAAAGTTCAATTTTCACTGTACAGTTACAGTAAGTGGCAGTTCATCAGTGCTTTATGGAATGAGTTTGTGATGACTTTGCTCCCTCTCTGAATATTTTGTGTGGTTAAAATCTTCTATCCCATATGGATGATTTAAATATGTCGGACCTGTCTTGTAAGCCCATGTGGGCCCATGCTTAATACTGTGATATGGAGAGGAGGGTGAAGGAATGGAAAACTTGGGAAAGGAGGAAGGACTTCTACTCTCTCAGTAACACTCTCATCGCAGCGGATGTTCAACTCTTGTGCTCTGCAGTAAAAGTTTAACTCTTGTTCACCCCTCTTATACCCAAACAGTGACTGACTCATTTGAACTTAGGAAGAGAGGAAAAGCTGCTGTGAAAATCACGTTTTTGCTGTCTTGCTCTGTTATTACCGGGTCAATCGCAAACATATTTTTATTTACTGTACTCTATTAACCCGCCCGGCTCTCAGCTGATACGGGGCTCTGATGGATTCAGCTTATTTTCTATGGGTTGGGAGTCTGCTTTGCCTGAGCTACGTGGCAAATTGTCTGTGTTCTTTTTTTTCTTATTCCTTTAGTTCATCCTCTCTTCTCCCTCTTGCTGTAGAACGAGAGAGACCAGGCTGAGTGAATTGAAGGGGCAACACTAATAAAGTAACAGGACTGCTCTCCATCTGTGGCTGGATCCCTGCTTGACCCTTTCGTTTAATTGAGGTCACTGCCTTTCTAAATTGTCATGTGCGCTTGTCACCCTGAGCGTGGAACATCTTTACGCTCATCTCCAAAACCCGGGATAAATTATGCATGAACCTCGGGTGCCCCAGTCTCTCACACATGGTGTGCCAAACACACTTCCTGAACCTGTCAGTCCTCGCTATCTTTACACACACTTTCTCTCCTTTCTTTCCCATCTTTCCTCCTGTCTTTCCCCTCACCTTTCTCTCTCTCTCACGCCTTCATTCTTGTTCTCTTTTTCATGAAAGATACATATATATACTGTCGCTACCTCGGGGCTCCTTTACATGACCTCTGATATTTAGCATGCAGGCTTTTTGGGAGAGCAGAGGGCTGTGTCTTTCCAGTAACGTGCAAGCCTGGCTTCTTTCTGGGTTCTGGAGACATGCTGTCACGATCGTCTTGACTTTGAATGGAGGACCAAAACGCAGCGTGTGAAAAATAAGACATCTTCTTTTAATGAAGGAAAAAACAAACACTTACAAAATGAACAAAACAACCGATCGTGAAGCTAAGAAGAACTAAGTGCACACATGCAACATAGAACATAAACATAGACAATTACCCATAAACGCATGATGCATATGGCTGCCTTAAATATGGCTCCCAATCAGAGACAAATGAAAGACATCTGTCTCTGATTGAGAACCACTCAGGCAACCATAGACTTACATAGACAACTACACTAGACACTGCCCCATACACATACAACAACCCCTAGACACTACAAAAACACATACATTCCCCATGTCACACCCTGACCTAACTAAAATAATAAAGAAAACAAAGAATACTAAGGCCAGGGCGTGACACATGCAGTGCCCTGGTGCTCAAGCTTTTTGCTTGGGAATCGCTCCCCTCCCTATGGGTAGTGTGTGACATGCTAAAGAATAAAGCTGGCTAGGTGATGGTCTGCCTGAAGCGAAACAGTGTTTAACCCTCTTTCTACTGCCTAGCAGAGTCAACCACTGGGCACGGGATGAACAGATGTGGTGGGTTTCTGTTTAGTGAAAATAAAAAATGGTCTCTGTTCTCTTTCTGTGCGCTCAGCTGGGGCTGATGTGACTCCTGAGGAGTGCAGAATGCTGTGTTTGTATCTGGGTAATTACTCCACTTTAGTTCCAGGAAGAAGCCAGCCCATCTACCTGAACTGTGGCTCACCTTGCTCTAACGTTAGTAATTACCCTTTAGAGATTCTCCACCAACCCCATGCACACATCCACCTCTCCTGGGCTAGAAATAGACTCTTCCCCACTGAGACCGTCTCGCTGGTGGAGGATGAGAACCATGGGTAGAGCTAATGAACGTGAAGCGTTTGTGTGCGTGTGTGTGTGTGGAATCCAGGTTTAGTTTAGCTTTCTGGTGCACTGAAAAACCTCTCTGTTTTGGTACAGGTATACACAAAGGAATGGGTTCTTTCACTTTCTCTCAAAGTCTCCCATTAAACCATGTAGCCTACTCATCCAATTAAGTGTTGACTTTGTGCCTTTGTGAAGTCACTGTGCAGCTCCTAACAGAACACACCAGCATTAAAGTCTGCCATCGTCATTGACCCACCAGGCCAGCTCTAATTGGGCAGAATGCATCACCTGAGCTGACCTGCATACTGATTCAGCCATTTCTACCCAGACTGGCCCTCTGGGGCTTCCGTGCCCTTCACACCAGCCCTGACCTCATGACCCTATAAACCCTGAACCATCCACCCATCTCCTCAACCTGATCCAAGGTACCCGGTTGCATTTGACGTTCAATATCCTCCGTCCTGGTTTTTGTTTTCCTCAGCTATAGAGTTACAGTACATGACCTTGAAGAGTTTCTCTACTATCTAGCTGGCCTGTGAATGACCCTGTGTCTTTTTATTGGCTTGATGAATCCGAGGTTGTCTGTGTAGAACTGGGAATCTTTGCAGAGACACAGCTCTGTTCTCAGTAATATGAACCCAGTATCATGGTGTGTATGAGCTACTTATCAGCGGTGGCGCTTTACACCTCTGCCTACAGTTGTGCAAACATCGCAACACACACACACACACACACACACACACACACACACACACACACACACACACACACACACACACACACACACACACACACACACACACACACACACACACACACACACACACACACACACACGTGTACTGTATACACATATACACTGAACACTGCAACCACAAGGAGCAAGGAGAGGTACTCTCAGGGCCGTTAAACGGTGTGTGTATGTTTGCACCTGCGTAAGTCGTTCATCAATCACACTGTAACAAGTCTCAGCAGCGGTTTGTTTATCTGCATTTAGCAGACAAAATGGAGAATCGACTTGATTTAAAGCGCAATTCCACTGCAGGCTTTCCTGCTTCATTACGCCAATCTCCTTACCTCTCCTCTCTCTCTCTCTCTCTCTCTCTCTCTCTCTCTCTTTTTTTTCTTCTCTCTTGTCGTGCACTCCAGAGCTGAAGTTCCCTCATCCTCCCACCCAGTGCTCCTTCTCTCCCCCTCTTTCTTCTCCAGGTAGGCCTTCTCCTTGGTGAGGAGAGGGGGAGCGGAGTGCTCAGAGCTAACTGACATGAAGACAGGTCCCTAGGCAGGGCAAACTGTGCAATAGTGGGAGTCCCCGAGCTGTGCAGCTTGTTTGTGAGGCGTTTTGTATCTGATGGGTTTGGGGGGAGGAGAGCTGATATTGGGAGGTACACAGTGTTCTGCTGTAAATTGGATGTCCCTCGTGCCTCGTGAGGTGTACGTGCTCCCCCTGACAGAGCAGTGTGGAGGGAGAAGGGAGAGAGGGAGACAGAAGGTGGGAAAAGAGGGAGAGGGAGGGGGATGCACTGAGAAATGCCTCAACTCTCTTTATGTCTGACCTACTCCAGAGTGTGCAGTGTTCAGACTGTAAGAGGAGGTATTGACCACTCTCTCAGTCCTTGGTTGTTAATGGTTATTTATTTTCCCAGCGGCACCATATATGACATAGAGGGGTTTGATTACACGTGTGGTTTGAAGAAGACACATTTATGAAGCCTTTTTTTCTGTTTTTTATTGTTGAATGGAAGTACCGAGGTTAAGTATATAATTTACTCTGAAGTCATTTATCTTCTGCTTATTGATTCCATTTAGAATTTAACTTTCAGATCTTACTGACTCCATTATAAAGTAATAACCCCCAGTCAATAAATGGTGCTCTCAAGTAATGTGTATATTGAATGTAGGTTTATTGGAATGTACCATTAAGCCGTGGTAGACGGGGGTGGGGGTGCATATATCATCATGTCTGTGTTCAGTCAGCAGTGATGGGAACAGAATAAGAGACAAACCACTCTCCGTCAGGTCCAGTAAATTCATCATCTTGTTTTTATCCCCCCTCTAATGGGTCTCTCAAGGATGAGTGTATAGCATAAGGGGAATTATGGCCCGGTGTCAATCTGTTTAAACTGAAATGAGATGTAATTTTCTCTTCCGAGGAGAGAGAGAGAGGGAGATTGAGAGGGAGAGGCAAAGAATGAGTGATTTAGATGGATAAAGGAATGAGCGATTTAGATGGAAATCAGGTTAGATATGCACAAGCAAATAAAATGAAAATAGAGGTGAATTCAATGCTATGTAAATGAAGCCAACACTAAATGTGTAGTTACATGTAGAGAGAGAAATGAGAGAGAGAGAGACGGGGAGGAGATATTTTTGAAATAAAGAAAATACCTTTATTTGGCCCAAATACTTACATCATTAAAATAGAAACTTTAATTTAAACAGATGACTAAATTAAAACCAAGCCCCCCTTCTCGTCCACTGCACATAGGACCCCCCACAAAATCCCCAGAAGGTTCACCAGCCCCCCATATACATGCTCCAGTTTCAGCTGATCCAGCCCCAGCAGCACAGCTCTGAGGTCCGTACATGTGTCCTAGTCTTCCAGATGTATCTTTTTGCCTGCTCCAACAGGTAATTTACTAGACTGTCCCTAAGCCTATTTGCTAAACTATACCTAGGCCCTCCAACATACAGGTCTACAGTCAGCCCCAACCCTAGGCCGGTACACCACCCACCCAGGACTGAAAACATCGCTACCAGCCTGGAATAAGAAAAAAACGGATGCTGCACTGTCTCCTCCTACCCACAGAACAGACACTCCCTCCCCACTGATGGATCAAGGTGCGACACATATCTGTTCGTAGCGATAGCCACATTAATAATCCTCCACTATAGATCAGCAATACGCCTCTCTATGGGATGCTTATACAGGGAGTGCCAACATCCTCTCAGAGAAGAGCCCGGTCCCATCCCCCCGGCCACCTCGTTGCCCTCAGCCCGTGCAGATGATCTTCCTGAGCCACTTTCACAGCTTTTTTGCTGGCTGTGCAAAAGGCCCCCAGCTCCGGAGTCTTGAACGATAGGATCATTCCCTCACCCTCCTGGTATTCCTCTGCAGCGGCAGCAATGGTGAAAGGAGGTAGGTCAGTGTCATTTGCCTATTCCCCAGCAGTTCTCTGAATGAGCCTGGTAGTGCAGCAAGGATCCCCTACACCACCTGCTGCAGCAGCCTGGTTGACTTTATGAATGAAGCCTCAGCCATGTCGCTAGCAGATTTACACCCAGCTTCTTCTTGCAGGTCACCCAACTTAGTGAACCCCGCTCTCACAAGCCTGGCCCGCAAGCTGTCAGAGGTCAGCATTCTGGTCTGGATTAGTTGGTTCTGACACAGTGGCCCCTCCTTCTTTTCCATGCTCCTGGTCGTGAAACGTTTCTGTGAACATATAGTATTTTTCCACGCCAAAAGCACAGTGCGGTAGAGTGGAGTAATGGCTGACATATCTACCTGCTCCAGATCCAACAGGAACAAGGGCCTGTCATACCCAAGGTCCCTCCCCTGCTCTCCTCGGAACAGTCCAAGCAGTGTCTTTCCAGCACACCCCCTGCTGGTACAGAAGTCTCTGTGCAGCTTGTAGGCGGAAAGCTGTCACTCTGTACCCAATGTCCACCAGCTCTTGGCCCCCCTCATGCAAAGAGAGGTGTAACACTGCTGGCGTGTCCAGTGTTGGCCAGGCCAAAATAAATCCACCAGCAACCACTCTGTGGGGGGTAAAACACCATCAGCCTGTGCCAGAGCATTGAAGTAGCCAAGTTGTTAGCGAACACGACCCTTCCCCTGAAAGACATCAGTGGCAACAACCACGGCCATTTAGACAACTTAGCCGCAACTATGTCCATCAACCCCTCCCAATTTCTCTCCTGAAACTCTAAGGTCCCCAAGAAAACCCCTAAGAACTTCAACCCTACTCTGTCACACTGTAGCCCCCCAGGAAGACTAGGAGATCCTGCTCTGACCCACTGTAGCCCCACAGGAAGACTAGGAGATCCTGCTCTGACCCACTGTAGCCCCCCAGGAAGACTAGGATATCCTGCTCTGACCCACTGTAGCCCCACAGGAAGACTAGGAGATCCTGCTCTGACCCACTGTAGCCCCCCAGGAAGACTAGGAGATCCTGCTCTAACACACTGTAGCCCCCCATGAAGACTGGGAGATCCTGCTCTGACCCACTGTAGCCCCCCAGGAAGACTAGGAGATCCTGCTCTGCCCCACTGTACCCCCCAGGAGGACTAGGAGATCCTGCTCTGACCCACTGTAGCCCCCCAGGAAGACTAGGAGATCCTGCTCTGACCCACTGTAGCCCCCCAGGAAGACTAGGAGATCCTGCTCTAACCCACTGTAGCCCCCCAGGAAGACTAGGAGATCCTGCTCTGACCCACTGTAGCCCCCCAGGAAGACTAGGAGATCCTGCTCTGCCCCACTGTACCCCCCAGGAAGACTAGGAGATCCTGCTCTGACCCACTGTAGCCCCCCAGGAAGACTAGGAGATCCTGCTCTGCCCCACTGTAGCCCCCCAGGAAGACTAGGAGATCCTGCTCTGACCCACTGTAGCCCCCCCAGGAAGACTAGGAGATCCTGCTCTAACCCACTGTATTCCCCCAGGAAGACCAGGAGATCCTGCTCTGACCCACTGTAGCCCCCCAGAAAGACCAGGAGATCCTGCTCTGACCCACTGTAGCCCCTCAGGAAGACTAGGAGATCCTGCTCTAACCCACTGTAGTCCCCCAGGAAGACTCGGAGATCCTGCTCTGACCCACTGTAGCCCCCCAGGAAGACTAGAGGATCCTGCTCTAACCCACTGTAGCCCCACAGAAAGACCAGGAGATCCTGCACTAACCCACTGTAGCCCCCCAGGAAGACTAGGAGATCCTGCTCTAACCCACTGTAGCCCCCCAGGAAGACCAGGAGATCCTGCTCTGACCCACTGTAGCCCCCCAGGAAGACTAGGAGATCCTGCTCTGACCCACTGTAGCCCCCCAGGAAGACCAGGAGATCCTGCTCTAACCCACTGTAGCCCCTCAGGAAGACCAGGAGATCCTGCTCCAACCCACTGTATTCCCCCAGGAAGACTAGGAGATCCTGCTCTGTCCCACCTCACTCTTCTCCCAGTTCACCTTAGCTGATGCCGTTCGCTCAAACAACACTAATGCCCTGCTAACCTTATCTACATCTACCTCCCCTTTAATAAACACTGTTACGTCATCAGCGTAAACCGACAATGAAGCCGACCTCCCAGCTACTATCCCTAGAACTGTGAACTTGTGTCTAAACAGCCGATTTGCCAAACCCTTGGACAGTACTTTGTAATCCAAGCAGAGCAATGACACCGGCCCCCTTCTTTGGCAGTAATGACAGCACTGCCCACTAGCAGCTGACTGGTAAACAGAGTTCTCAAAGGACTCCCGAAAGACCTCCAAGAGGTGTTTATAAAACTCAGCTGTCAGTCTATCAACCCCCAGCACACTGCCTGGGGAGAGCTGCTGCACAGCCGCTGTTAGTTCCTGAAACTAAAGATCACCCTCCAGCCCAGCACTCTGCTCAGGCCCGAGCTTAGGCAGCCCCTGTAGAATCTCTTGAGCACACTGAGGATCAGTGTTGCTGTCACTGTAGAGGTCTGCGTAGAAGTCCATAGTTATCCTTCTCATCTCCACCGGATCCGACATCAGAAACCCTGAAGGACGCCGAAGATGGATGATCTGCTTCTGCTGCGCTGACTTCCTCTCCAGGTTGAAGAAGAACACACTCTGAGCGCACCCTTCACCTGATCTTGTAAAAAAGACCCCAGCTGTGTCCGCTTAGCTCTCAACTCCCTTTCTGATCCGGAGTCCTACTGCCCAATAAGGCTATTTTCAATGTCTCTAATATCCTGCTCCAACCTGAATGCACTACCAGCGCTTTGAAAAATGTATGTAATTGTACTTTCCTGTGGATATATTGTCTCACATTCCTACTGCCAAAAGGACCACCTGCACGGACAATCGGTAAATTACATTAAAAGACAATTTTATTCAACATTCTGGCTTGTAGAGGTCGTGAGAGGAAACTTTCTTGATTTAAACGCTAATTTCTGCCCGACGTAGAACTCTATGCAATTTCCAGGCAAGCAATTCCGATGTTTGGGGTAGAGCCAGACGCGACAGTGGATCCATCAGTGCCACGCTCGTCTCGCTCCCTGTGCGTGCATGCATGCCTCTTATGTCCAATTTCCCCACACTCAAAACCCTTCAGACTACCTTTGGTTGCATAAACCATGTAGGCTTTCTCCTATACCTCACCTTCTACAAAATATGTAAAGTTTGAAAACCTGCCTTCTAGCCAACATGCGGTAACATTTCAACAGTGTGGTTTTACATCCAAGTAATAACTCTCTCATTGGGCTGGCAAATTTCCTGTAAGGTGCGAGCTCTCGCATCAGGCTGCCATCAAGGATGATGGTGGCACATTGGATATAGTAACCCTCGTAGCCAGGGAGAAAAGTGACGTGATTTGCAAAAGAACATAATTTAAAGTAAAACCTGTCTCAACCAGACGGTTGACATGGCGCTACACTTTCAGAAACACAACCACTGCTTTTTTCATTTGCAAAGCAGTTGAAATATTTTCATGGCCAACCTGTGCTCCCACAGCGAGGAGAACATCCTCCACCGTCACATTCATTCTGGAGCTAGCCAGCTGAGGAGTTCCATCACCATCCGGACCCGTTTCTTTTGTTGCTGCTGCAGATACGGAACCCCACCGGGCCTTCACGACTGACTGCCGCGACTGACTGCCGACGTTATCTGCCCGAGGGATTTATCCAACTGGCACCTCCGTCCCGACGTTACCTGAACGCTCATCTGAGGCCCGCTAATCGTTAGCTGTCTTATCGGCTGCTATTTGAACAAGTATATCGGACAACTATTATTATTATTATTATTTATTTATTTTATTTTTTCCTTGGGTCACTATATCTATTTTGCCAATTTGGATTGATCCCCTCTACCACACGGAACCCCACTACACGGAACCCCACTAACCTACCGACGGAAACGCACGAGGTATCTACAAACAGACCTCCATCCTATGCTGCTACCGATAGCCATATACCCGGCCAGCTGTCTGGATCGCCACGACCCCAACCAACCTCTACTCACTGGACCCTTATTGATCACTCGATTAGCATGCCTCTCCTTAATGTAAATATGCCTTGTCCATTGCTGTTCTGGTTAGTGTTTATTGGCTTATTTCACTGTAGAGATTCTAGCCCTGCTCTCTATACCATATCCAACCTCTCAGTTCCACCACCCACATATGCGATGACATCACCTGGTTTCAATGATGTTTCTAGAGACAATATCTCTCTCATCATCACTCAATACCTAGGTTTACCTCCACTGTATTCACATCCTACCATACCTTTGTCTGTACATTATTCCTTTAAACTATTTTATCGCCCCCAGAAACCTCCTTTTACTCTCTGCTCTAGTAGCTCTAGGCGACCAATTCTCATAGCTTTTAGCCGTACCCTTATCCTACTCCTCCTCTGTTCCTCTGGTGATGTAGAGGTGAATCCAGGCCCTGCAGTACCTGGCTCCACTCCTATTCCCCAGGCGCTCTCTTTTGATGACTTCTGTAACCGTAATAGCCTTGGCTTCATGCATGTTAACATTAGAAGCCTCCTCCCTAAGTTTGTTTTGTTCACTGCTTTAGCACACTCTGCCAACCCGGATGTTTTAGCCGTGTCTGAATCCTGGCTTAGAAAGACCACCAAAAATTCAGACATTTTCATCCCCAATTACAAGATTTTCAGACAAGATAGAACGGCCAAAGGGGGCGGTGTTGCAATCTACTGCAAAGACTGCCTGCAGAGTTCTGTTATACTATCCAGGTCTGTTCCCAAACAATTTGAACTTCTACTTTTAAAAATCCACCTCTCTAAAAACAAGTCTCTCACCGTTGCCGCCTGCTATAGACCACCCTCTGCCCCCAGCTGTGCTCTGGACACTATATGTGAACTGATTGCCCCCCATCTATCTTCAGAGCTCGTGCTGCTAGGCGACCTAAATTTGAACATGCTCAACACCCCAGCCACCCTACAATCTAAGCTTGATGCCCTCAATCTCACACAAATTATCAATGAACCTACCAGGTACCACCCCAATTCCGTAAACACGGGTACCCTCATAGATATCATCCTAACAAACTTGCCCTCCAAATACACCTCTGCTGTTTTCAACCAAGATCTCAGCGATCACTGCCTCATTGCCTGCATCCGTAATGGGTCAGCGGTCAAACGACCTCCACTCATCACTGTCAAACGCTCCCTGAAACACTTCAGCGAGCAGGCCTTTCTAATCGACCTGGCCGGGGTATCCTGGAAGGATATTGATCTCATCCCGTCAGTAGAGGATGCCTGGTCATTTTTTAAAAATGCCTTCCTCACTATCTTGAATAAGCATGCCCCATTCAAGAAATTTAGAACCAGGAACAGATATAGCCCTTGGTTCTCTCCTGACCTGACTGCCCTTAACCAACAGAAAAACATCCTATGGCGTTCTGCATTAGCATCGAACAGCCCCCGTGATATGCAACTTTTCAGGGAAGCCAGAAACCAATATACACAGGCAGTTAGAACAGCCAAGGCTAGCTTTTTCAAGCAGAAATTTGCTTCCTGCAACACAAATTCAAAAAAGTTCTGGGACACCGTAAAGTCCATGGAGAATAAGAACACCTCCTCCCAGCTTCCAACCGCTCTGAAGATAGGAAACACTGTCACCACCGACAAATCCACTATAATTGAGAATTTCAATAAGCATTTTTCTACGGCTGGCCATGCTTTCCACCTGGCTACCCCTACCCCGGACAACAGCACTGCCCTCCCCTCTGCTACTCGCCCAAGCCTTCCCCATTTCTCTTTCTCCCAAATACAGTCAGCTGATGTTCTAAATGAGCTGCAAAATCTGGACCCTTACAAATCAGCCGGGCTAGATAATCTGGACCCTTTCTTTCTAAAACTATCTGCTGAAATTGTTGCCACCCCTATTACTAGCCTCTTCAACCTCTCTTTCGTGTCGTCTGAGATCCCCAAAGATTGGAAAGCAGCTGCGGTTATCCCCCTCTTCAAAGGGGGGGACACCCTTGACCCTAACTGCTACAGACCTATATCTATCCTACCCTGCCTTTCTAAGGTCTTCGAAAGCCAAGTCAACAAACAGATTACCGACCATTTCGAATCCCACCACACCTTCTCCGCAATGCAATCTGGTTTCAGAGCTGGTCATGGGTGCACCTCAGCCACGCTCAAGGTCATAAACGATATCGTAACCGCCATCGATAGGAAACAATACTGTGCAGCCGTATTCATTGACCTGGCCAAGGCCTTTGACTCTGTCAATCACCACATCCTCATTGGCAGACTCGACAGCCTTGGTTTCTCTAATGATTGCCTCGCCTGGTTCACCAACTACTTCTCTGATCGAGTTCAGTGTGTCAAATCGGAGGGTCTGTTGTCCGGGCCTCTGGCAGTCTCTATGGGGGTGCCACAGGGTTCAATTCTTGGACCGACTCTCTTCTCTGTTTACATCAATGATGTCGCTCTTGCTGCTGGTGATTCTCTGATCCACCTCTACGCAGACGACACTATTCTGTATACTTCTGGCCCTTCTTTTGACACTGTGTTAACAACCCTCCAGGCGAGCTTCAATGCCATACAACTCTCCTTCCGTGGCCTCCAACTGCTCTTAAATACAAGTAAAACCAAATGCATGCTCTTCAACCGATCGCTGCCTGCTCCTGCCCGCCTGTCCAACATCACTACTTTGGACGGCTCTGACTTAGAATATGTGGACAACTACAAATACCTAGGTGTCTGGTTAGACTGTAAACTCTCCTTCCAGACTCACATCAAACATCTCCAATCCAAAGTCAAATCTAGAATTGGCTTCCTATTCCGCAACAAAGCATCCTTTACTCATGCTGCCAAACATACCCTTGTAAAACTGACCATCCTACCAATCCTCGACTTCGGTGATGTCATTTACAAAATAGCCTCCAAAACCCTACTCAATAAATTGGATGCAGTCTATCACAGTGCCATCCGTTTTGTCACCAAAGCCCCATATACTACCCACCACTGCGACCTGTACACTCTCGTTGGCTGGCCCTCGCTTCATACTCGTCGCCAAACCCACTGGTTCCAGGTCATCTACAAGACCCTGCTAGGTAAAGTCCCCCCTTATCTCAGCTCGCTGGTCACCATAGCAGCACCTACCTGTAGCACGCGCTCCAGCAGGTATATCTCTCTAGTCACCCCCAAAACCAATTCTTCCTTTGGACGCCTCTCCTTCCAGTTCTCTGCTGCCAATGACTGGAACGAACTACAAAAATCTCTGAAACTGGAAACACCTATCTCCCTCACTAGCTTTAAGCACCAGCTGTCAGAGCAGCTCATAGATTACTGCACCTGTACATAACCCATCTACAATTTAGCCCAAACAACTACCTCTTTACCTACTGTATTTATTTATTAATTTATTTTGCTCCTTTGCACCCCATTATTTCTGTCTCTACTTTGCACTTTCTTCCACTGCAAACCAACCATTCCAGTGTTTTTTTTTTTTTTTTTAGTTTTTTTTTTACTTGCTGTGTTGTACTCACTTCGCCTCCATGGCCTTTTATATTTTTATTTATTTATACATATATTTGTTTGCCTTCACCTCCCTTATCTCACCTCACTTGCTCACATTGTATATAGACTTATTTTTTTTTCACTGTATTATTGACTATATGTTTGTTTTACTCCATGTGTAACTATGTGTTGTTGTATGTGTCGAACTGCTTTGCTTTATCTTGGCCAGGTCGCAATTGTAAATGAGAACGTGTTCTCAATTTGCCTACCTGGTTAAATAAAGGTTAAATAAATAAAATAAAAAATAAACATTCGACTCAGGCTTATACCTGAACCCATGGCGGAGAGACAGGTACGGTGTCTCCACGTGAGACTCCATCCCCACTCTCACCAAACAAATCAATCAATCAATCAATCAAATGTATTTATAAAGCCCTTTTTACATCAGCCAAAGTGCTATACAGAAACCCAGCCTAAAACCCCAAACAGCAAAAGGGAAAAACTCCCTAGCGGAGGCAGGAACCTAGGAAGAAACCTAGAGAGGAACCAGGCTCTGAGGGGTGGCCAGTCCTCTTCTGGCTGTGCCGGGTGGAGATTATAACAGTACATGGCCAAGATGTTCAAACATTCATAGATGACCAGCAGGGTCAAATAATAATATTCACAGTGGTTGTAGAGGGTGCAACAGGTCAGCACCTCAGGAGTAAATGTCAGTTGGCTTTTCATAGCTGATCATTCAGAGTTAGAGACAGCATGTGTGGTAGAGAGAGAGAGTTGAAAACAGCAGGTCTGGGACAGGTAGCATGTCCAGTGAACAGGTCAGGGTTCCATAGGCGCAGGCAGAACAGTTGAAACTGGAGCAGCAGCACGGCCAGGTGGAATGGGGACAGCAAGGAGTCATCAGTCCGGGTAGTCCTGAGGCATGGTCCTAGGGCTCAGAGAGAGAGAGAGAGAGAGAGAGAGAGAGAGAGAGAGAGAGAGAGAGAGAGAGAGAGAGAGAGAGAGAGAGAGAGAGAGAGAGAGAGAGAGAGAGAGAGAGAGAGAGAGAGAGAGAGAGAGAGAGAGAGAGAGAGAGAGAGAAAGAGAAAGAAAGAAAGAAAGAAAGAAAGAAAGAAAGAAAGAAAGAATACTTAAATTCACACAGGACACTGGATAAGGTGAAATAGGAGAAATACTCCAGATATAACAGACTGACCCTAGTCCCTCGACACATAAACTATTGCAGCATAATTACTGGAGGCTGAGACAGGAGGGGTCGGGAGACACTGTGGCCCCGTCTGACTATACCCCCGGACAGAGCCGACCAGGTAGGATATAACCCCACCCACTTTGCCACCCACACAGTCCCCACACCACTAGAGGGATATCTTCAACCACCAACTTACAACACTGAGACAAGGCCGAGTATAGCCCACAAATGTCACCCAAGCGACTAACTCACCCAACAATTTAGGCTATATAACCACTAAATCAAATTACTTAACCTAAAATCATGCAGGGGAAAAAAAGATAAGAAACAAGAAAGAAATTAGCTTAAAAAAGGGACAGTAAACCCTGTCACCACCAACAGCACCCTCACACAACCAACTCCAGAGAGAGAGAAGGAGAGAGAGAGAGAGGTGAGGCCGCCATTGTAAGTAGTTGAAACGCTGTCTCCCATTGATCAAAGTGGGTGGATTCCTCGTCTTGCAACGTGCAGATAATCATGTCACCCGCACCCCCTCTAACTCCATCGGGAGTGGTTTGGTGTGTATAGATAATTTCCTCATCTCCCTGTCTTGATGTGTGTGATCTGCGTGGGTTGAGATAGGTTTGAGTTTGACACACACATACACAAGTGCATGTGCATTTGCACGCAAGCAAACACAGACCCACAGTGATATAGGGTTGGATTTTTGGAATTTCATTAGATAAACTACATATCAAAAACAAATCCCAGTCCCTCAGTCATACAATGTTAGTGACTCTGGGTTCCTTTCATCTCAGGACCTTTTAATATGATCTTTATACTCATTACTCCATTACTTATATAATCCAAGATGGCGTAGCAGTCGGACGTGTGTTTGTATTGTCCTGTCCTGTCGCGTGTAAATAGTAAATAGTAAATAGTCTTCGTATTTTTCGTATACATTTCGTATATATTTTAATTTCACTTTCCATCTAGGAACTGAATATACATTCCTACATTCCGCCTCACCCAATGTGGTACGGACCTGCTATTTTTTTTTTTTTTATACTTTAGAACCGTAACCTCAATCAGAAGCTAGCCAGATAACTAGCTACTAGCTAGTAGTCAGTTAGCCACTGCTGCGGTCTTCACCCTCAACTCGGACACAGCCAGCTTCAATACCGGGCCAATACCTGCCAGTCTGCAAGCGCGATATCAACCCAGAGCATATAGGACTGCTTTTTCTCTACCACATCACCGGATTCCTCTGGACAATTACACCGTATCATCACAGCTAGCTAGCTGCAACCGAGTGGCTACTACTGGCTAACACCTCTGTCCTGAAGCAACCACCAGTTAGCCTTGAGCTAGCCTCGAGCTAGGCCCATCTGCCGGCTAGCTGAAGAGGTCTACCAGCGAATTCTTGGGCTACAATACCAGCTACAAGCTAATTTAGCCATTTTTTGCCGCTGCTAGTAGCTTTTACCTTCTGCACAGACACCAGCCCTGTTATTAGCCTGGATATTACTCACCAATTTACCAGCATCGGACTGTCTCTCGACAACAACGCCGGATTCCTGCCGTAATCCCTGAGCCACTGCTTCTGATCCTCACAGCTAGCTTGCGGCTAGCGCAGCTAGCGACACTGCCACGAAGCTAGCACCAGTTAGCAAACACAATTCTACAATTCACAACCTCTCTTTCGCCATCGCCATCTGGCTTGGATTCTCTGTCGACACGACCACGTCTGAGCAGACCCCCTCCGTCTGAGCAGACCACCCCCCGGGCTACTAACTTTAAACGCCGCGTGCTAGCTTAGTGGAGGCCTCCCTGCTCCATCTACGGCTGCCCCCTGGACACTATGATCACTTGGCTACATAGCTGATGCATGCTTGACTGTCCATTAATTCACGGTACTCCATTCTGTTTATTTGTGTTTTATCTGTCGGCTCTGTGCTTTAACTCAGGATCTGTGTGTAGTTAATCCGACCCTCTCTGCCTAGTCGTCGCCATTTTTACCTGTTTTTGCTGTGTTAGACTAGCACCCTGTTATTGCTGCTGTTATCTTACCTGTTGTTTTAGCTAGCTCTCCCAATCAAGACCTGCAATCACTTTATGCCTTATTGTATGTCTCTCTCAAATATCAATATGCCTTGCATACTGTTGTTCAGGCTAGTTTTCATTATCATTGTTTTGGTTTGAAATGGACCCTGTAGTTCCACTCTCCGTACCTCTGATACCCCCTTTGTCCCACCCCCCACACATGCGGTGACCTCACCCATTGAGACCAGCATGTCCAGAGATACAACCTCTCTTATCATCACCCAGTGCCTGGGCTTGCCTCCGCTGTACCCGCGCCCCTCCATACCCCTGTCTGCACATTATGCCCAGAATCTATTCTACCACGCCCATAAATCTGCTCCTTTTATTCTTTGTCCCCAACGCTCTAGGCGACCAGTTTTGATAGCCTTTAGCCGCACCCTCATCCTACTACTCCTCTGTTCCTCGGGTGATGTGGAGGTAAACCCAGGCCCTGCATGTCCCCAGTCACCCTCATTTGTTGACTTCTGCGATCGAAAAAGCCTTGGCCTCATGCATGTCAACATCAGAAGCCTCCTCCCTAAGTTTGCCTTACTCACCGCTTTAGCACACTCTGCCAATCCTGATGTCCTTGCCGTGTCCGAATCCTGGCTTAGGAAGGCCACCAAAAATTCTGAGATTTCCATACCCAACTATAACACTTTCCGTCAAGATAGAACTGCCAAAGGGGGAGGAGTTGCAATCTACTGCAGAGATAGCCTGCAAAGTTCTGTCATACTTTCCAGGTCTATGCCCAAACAGTTCGAACTTCTAATTTTAAAAATTAATCTCTCCAGAAATAAGTCTCTCACTGTTGCCGCCTGCTACCGACCCCCCTCAGCTCCCAGCTGTGCCCTGGACACCATCTGTGAATTGATCGCTCCCCATCTAGCTTCAGAGTTTGTTCTGTTAGGTGACCTAAACTGGGATATGCTTAACACCCCGGCAGTCCTACAATCCAAGCTTGATGCCCTCAATCTCACACAAATCATCAAGGAACCCACCAGGTACAACCCTAAATCCGTAAACATGGGCACCCTAATAGACATTATCCTGACCAACCTGCCCTCCAAATACACCTCTGCTGTCTTCAATCAAGATCTCAGCGATCACTGCCTCATTGCCTGTATCCGCCACGGGTCCGCGGTCAAACGACCACCCCTCATCACTGTCAAATGCTCCCTAAAACACTTCTGCGAGCAGGCCTTTCTAATCGACCTGGCCCGGGTACCCTGGAAGGATATTGACCTCATCCCGTCAGTTGAGGATGCCTGGTCATTCTTTAAATGTTACTTCCTCACCATATTAGACAAGCATGCTCCGTTCAAAAAATGCAGAACCAAGAACAGATATAGCCCTTGGTTCACTCCAGACCTGACTGCCCTCGACCAGCACAAAAACATCCTGTGGCGAACTGCAATAGCATCGAAGAGCCCCCGCGATATGCAACTGTTCAGGGAAGTCAGGAACCAATACACGCAGTCAGTCAGGAAAGCAAAGGCCAGCTTTTTCAAGCAGAAATTTGCATCCTGTAGCTCTAACTCCAAAAAGTTCTGGGATACTGTAAAGTCCATGGAGAACAAGAGCACCTCCTCCCAGCTGCCCACTGCACTGAGGCTAGGTAACACGGTCACCACCGATAAATCCGTGATAATCGAAGACTTCAACAAGCATTTCTCAATGGCTGGCCATGCCTTCCTCCTGGCGACTCCAACCTTGGCCAACAGCCCCGCCCCCCCCGCTGCTACTCGCCCAAGCCACCCCAGCTTCTCCTTTACCCAAATCCAGATAGCAGATGTTCTGAAAGAGCTGGAAAACCTGGACCCATACAAATCAGCTGGGCTTGACAATCTGGACCCCCTATTTCTGAAACTGTCCGCCGCCATTGTCGCACCCCCTATTACCAGCCTGTTCAACCTCTCCTTCGTATCATCTGAGATCCCCAAGGATTGGAAAGCTGCCGCGGTCATCCCCCTCTTCAAAGGGGGAGACACCCTGGACCCAAACTGTTACAGACCTATATCCATCCTGCCCTGCCTATCTAAGGTCTTCGAAAGCCAAGTCAACAAACAGATCACTGACCATCTCGAATCCCACCGTACCTTCTCCGCTGTGCAATCCGGTTTCCGAGCCGGTCACGGGTGCACCTCAGCCACGCTCAAGGTACTAAACGACATCATAACCGCCATCGATAAAAGACATTACTGTGCAGCCGTCTTCATCGACCTGGCCAAGGCTTTCGACTCTGTCAATCACCATATTCTTATCGGCAGACTCAGTAGCCTCGGTTTTTCTAATGACTGCCTTGCCTGGTTCACCAACTACTTTGCAGACAGAGTTCAGTGTGTCAAATCGGAGGGCATGTTGTCCGGTCCTCTGGCAGTCTCTATGGGGGTACCACAGGGTTCAATTCTCGGGCCGACTCTTTTCTCTGTATACATCAATGATGTTGCTCTTGCTGCGGGCGATTCCCTGATCCACCTCTACGCAGACGACACCATTCTATATACTTCCGGCCCTTCCTTGGACACTGTGCTATCTAACCTCCAAACGAGCTTCAATGCCATACAACACTCCTTCCGTGGCCTCCAACTGCTCTTAAACGCTAGTAAAACCAAATGCATGCTTTTCAACCGTTCGCTGCCTGCACCCGCACGCCCGACTAGCATCACCACCCTGGACGGTTCCGACCTAGAATATGTGGACATCTATAAGTACCTAGGTGTCTGGCTAGACTGCAAACTCTCCTTCCAGACTCATATCAAACATCTCCAATCCAAAATCAAATCAAGAATCGGCTTTCTATTCCGCAACAAAGCCTCCTTCACTCACGCCGCCAAACTTACCCTAGTAAAACTGACTATCCTACCGATCCTCGACTTCGGCGATGTCATCTACAAAATAGCTTCCAACACTCTACTCAGCAAACTGGATGCAGTTTATCACAGTGCCATTCGTTTTGTTACTAAAGCACCTTATACGACCCACCACTGCGACCTGTATGCCCTAGTCGGCTGGCCCTCGCTACATGTTCGTCGTCAGACCCACTGGCTCCAGGTCATCTACAAGGCTATGCTAGGTAAAGTGCCGCCTTATCTCAGTTCACTGGTCACGATGGCTACACCCACCCGCAGCACGCGCTCCAGCAGGTGTATCTCACTGATCATCCCTAAAGCTAAAACCTCATTTGGACGCCTTTCCTTCCAGTTCTCTGCTGCCTGCGACTGGAACGAATTGCAAAAATCTCTGAAGTTGGAGACTTTTATCTCCCTCAACAACTTTAAAAATCTGCTATCCGAGCAGCTAACCGATCGCTGCAGCTGTACATAGTCCATCTGTAAACTACCCACCCAATTTACCTACCTCACCCCCCATACTGCTTTTATTTATTTACTTTTCTGCTCTTTTGCACACCAGTATCTCTTCTTGCACATGATCATCTGATGATTTATCACTCCAGTGTTAATCTGCTAAATTGTAATTATTCGATTTATTGCCTACCTCATGCCTTTTGCACACATTGTATATAGATTCTCTTTTTTTCTACCATGTTATTGACTTGTTTATTGTTTACTCCATGTGTAACTCTGTGTTGTCTGTTCACACTGCTATGCTTTATCTTGGCCAGGTCGCAGTTGCAAATGAGAACTTGTTCTCAACTAGCCTACCTGGTTAAATAAAGGTGAAATAAAAAAATGAAAAAAAAGAAATAAAAAATAAACTCAAGTTTAATGGTGTCACTAGTTGTCATTAATGTACAGCTGTGGTTTAGTGTGTTCAGACATTACATAATTCAATCTGAGACAAATTTCAGTTTGTATAGGAGAGAGGCCTGAAAACAATGCTTCCGTCTTCCTATGCTTCTTCCATAAGCTTTATCGAGATACCATCATTTCATGTATTCTTAATACCAAGCTACACCCACCACAACTCTCCCTTCCCCCCAACCCACACACCCCTTAACCCCCTCACCCTCTCCCTAGTTCCCCCTAATCTTAAACTTAATAATTAGATTTGGTTATCCCTGGAGAAATACATATCCCAGGTATGTTTTATCTCCTGCAAAAAATATGTTCCAGCAGCTCTAGTCATTTATTAGCTGGATTCACCTCACCACTCTGCCGCCTTATCGCAAATTGATGGGAGCCGTTAACACCAGGCATTTTACTTACAAATGTCTAATTTTGGGAACATTTAGCTTCGTCACAGTGAGTCTGAGCGGATGACTTCGTAACCCTGTGTCACGCTGTGACAGAGGTGTGGCTACGCTCTGGAAAATAAGATTTTGTATTTTCTGCTCCCTTACTCTCCACAGAGGGTGAGTTTTGTACCTCGTTTTAATGCTTTTGGAAATGTATCTCAAGCATCTAGCAGAGATTCAGCTCATTTTAGAGTCAGAGTACCTTGCCAGGTGCTTTGGCAGTATTTGACAGGACGTGACAGCTGTTAGACGTGGTGTGGGGGACAAAGTCTTTGGTGGCGTATGGATAGCATGTGCTTCTTCCTGACATCAGTCCAATGCGCTAGAGAAGGCAGTAAGTAGAAGGAGCAGGACAGTAAACACTAACCTATGCCACCGTCAACTATGATGACACTCCTGTGAATAACTAGATGGAATAGGGGAAGAAAACAAACAGAAATTGGACCAACTGGGGACATTTTGTTAGTCCCCACAATGTCAATGGCTATTTCTAGGGGTTTTAGGGTTAAAGTTAGAATTAGTGTTAGGGTTATAATTAGGTTTAGTGTTAGCAGCTAGGGTTTTTAGGGTTAGGGTTAGGAGCTAGGTGTGTGTGAATGTGTGTGTGTGTGTGTGTGTGTGTGTGTGTGTGTGTGTGTGTGTGTGTGTGTGTGTTTATTATTATTTATTTGTCTAAAAACCTGTTTTCATTTTGTCATTATTGGGTATTGTGTGTAGATTGATTTGGGGGGAAAAAACTATTTAAACATTTTAGAATAAGGCTGTGACATAAAAAATGTGGAAAAAGTCAAGGGGTCTCAATACTTTCCGAATGCAATGTACACTGAATAATCTAAAATGATGAATCCCATATTGGTCTTTCACATTCAGGCCAACCCAAGCTGTACTGTGCAGTAGGCTAATAGTAGGCCTACTATTGAAACAGATAAACTGAGTCAGAAATTCACAGGTTTCAGGTTTTCGTTCTCAAAGTCACACCTTTTTTTTTGACAGACAGACAGAAAAACTGAAAGATTCTATGTTCTAAGTACATAGCAATGTTTAAACCACATCAGGAGACCACCTTTGTGGTCTGTAAAAAATCTACGAAATTGATTTTGATTTGACTTTGACTTTGATTTTTGAGAGTAGTTACCCTTTAATTCAAGTGTGCAGGCACCTAGCACTCCAGGAGGGGGGTGGGGGAGGGGATGTGTTTCGTTGAGCCCTAGGAGGGGGAATCACCTTGCCTGGGCGTTAATCGAATTGCACTGTGTCCAGCACTGATCCACATCCCATACCGCAGGATTACTCTCTGCAACTTCTGCTCCTGCCAGAACTCTGTTTATCGGCTCTCCAATGCAATTTAATACACACCCCAAAGAACCCTTTCTCTGGTGCTGGGCTTGCAGCTTTACCATTCAGGTGTCTTAATCTTGTCAGGAGGAATGCATGAATCTCTCAGATCTCAATTTCAATGCTCACCACGGCTGCAACGGTGGCCATATTTGTCAGGAAAAACTGAGAACCAGAACCCAGGGAGAATCATCTCTGAGAGAGAGAGGAGACGGAGACCAATACAAACACACAAAGAAGCATATTAATAATAATTATACTTTACCTTAACCTTGCAGGTTAGGATTGGGTGGGATAAGTAAACGGGTCACAGGTGCCCATATGGATCCAAAGGGAGTTGGAAACGACTGCCCTAAAAAACAGATGGATTCACATCCTGGAACACCTCAACATGCAATGCACTCTGGGAGAGGTCGTAGGTCAGGAAATGGGGGAATGTGGGATTATCGCTGTGCGTCATAGAAAGAGCAGATTAACTATGCTCTCACGATGGTGTATGGGTTGAACATAAAGACCCTGAGGCCGTTTCAGTATTGGAGCTACATTGAGCTGATTTTGACCCCTAAATTTAAGTCTCTGGCTTGCTCGAGCAGTGAAGGTCTAGGCTATTGATTCTGAATTATTCATCAGATGGCATTTGCAAAATGCCTATAATCTCAGAGTCAGACGATGACTCAAGTATGCATTTAATTTGTCTACTGTATACCGTTACTCTCTCCATTAGTCTTTACAGTAACGTGACTTTGACTTCTGTATGAAAATACCAGTATACTAAAACATGAGAGTGATTGGCTGTTATACATTACCCTTTCTATTGTATGCTCTGTCTCATTCAATCTGAAGAGGATCTGCCCTTGTTACCATGAAGCATATGAGCTGGCGTCATCCACTGGTTCCGTATTCATCCCTGACACTCAATACAATGAGTCCTAATAGCTGAAAGGAAGCTATGGCAAAGAGGTTGGATACAATAGGTGCTAATACATTCACCATGCAATGACGCAATGACAGGGTAATGCAGTGTTTCCCAAACTCGGTCCTCGGGACCGCAAGGGGTACATGTTTTGTTTTTTGCCCTAACACTACACAGCTGATTGAAATTATCAAAACTTGATGATTAGTTTATTATTTTAATCAGCTGTGTAGTGATAGGGTAAAATTCCAAAACGTGCACCGCTTGGTGTCCCGGGGACCGAGTTTGGGAAACCCTGAGGTAATGTGTACATGTCAATGACTGCCTATAGTGTGGGGGTGCTCTTTGTTTTATGTCTTCCTTCAACCGTCTCCCTCTCGCTTTCTCTCTCTGGCTATACTGCTCAGTCCCCAGACTACTCACATTATCAATGCGTGTGTATGCCATTGTGCATCCTTGTGTGTTTATATGTGTGTGTGTGTGTGTCTGTGTCTGTGTGTGTGTTTTCCTGACTGCAGAGAGCCCCCGTGCATTAACCTCGAGGGAATGTGCTAGCTGGCTCTGTGGCCCATGCCCAGCTTTTGTATGTAAATGAGAGCAGGAAGCAGGAAGTGCTGTGGTACTTCAGGGTCCCTCTGTCTTTACGCCTCTGCTCTGGGGTCAGTCCATCCTGCCCAGGTACCCCACCCCCCTCAACATAGGTCCCGTGTGGCTCAGTTGGTAGAGCATGGCGCTTGCAACGCCAGGGTTGTGGGTTCATTCCCCACGGGGGGACCAGGATGAATATGTATGAACTTTCCAATTTGTAAGTCGCTCTGGATAAGAGCGTCTGCTAAATGACTTAAATGTAAATGTAAACATTCATTAATGCCCCTTGTCTGGTCAGAGTGGTGTATTACGACTCTAAAAAGAGGAGTTAGCGAGTTAAATTTGGACAACTCTGAGCTCAACTTGGGATAATCATTGGCACAAAGTGGCTCACCTTTTAGCTAGGTAAATTCTATGGCAACGAATACTTCAGAAATAATCTGCTCTGGGGCAGGGTAACTCAGGCCTAACTCCACATATCCTGAATTAAATGTTTGAGCTGTGAGTTGAGGACGAATCAAATTAGATGCCCTGTTGTATGTCTACAGATGAAGGGGTGGGGGTTGTTACAGATGAAGGGGTGGGGGTTGTTGTATGTCTACAGATGAAGGGGTGGGGGTTGTTGTATGTCTACAGTTGAAGGGGTGGGGGTTGTTGTATGTCTACAGATTAAGGGGTGGGGGTTGTTGTATGTCTACAGATGAAGGGGTGGGGTTTGTTGTATGGCTACAGGTGAAAGGGTGGGGGTTGTTGTATGTCTACAGATGAAGGGGTGGGGGTTGTTGTATGTCTACAGATGAAGGGGTGGGGGTTGTTGTATGTCTACAGGTGAAGGGGTGGGGGTTGTTGTATGTCTACAGATGAAGGGGTGGGGGTTGTTGTATGTCTACAGATGAAGGGGTGGGGGTTGTTGTATGTCTACAGATGAAGGGGTGGGGGTTGTTGTATGTCTACAGGTGAAGGGGTGGGGGTTGTTGTATGTCTACAGATGAAGGGGTGGGGGTTGTTGTATGTCTACAGGTGAAGGGGTGGGGGTTGTTGTATGTCTACAGATGAAGGGGTGGGGGTTGTTGTATGTCTACAGGTGAAGGGGTGGGGGTTGTTGTATGTCTACAGATGAAGGGGTGGGGGTTGTTGTATGTCTACAGATGAAGGGGTGGGGGTTGTTGTATGTCTACAGATGAAGGGGTGGGGGTTGTTGTATGTCTACAGATGAAGGGTGGGGGTTGTTGTATGTCTACAGGTGAAGGGGTGGGGGTTGTTGTATGTCTACAGGTGAAGGGGTGGGGGTTGTTGTATGTCTACAGATGAAGGGGTGGGGGTTGTTGTATGTCTACAGGTGAAGGGGTGGGGGTTGTTGTATGTCTACAGATGAAGGGGTGGGAGTTGTTGTATGTCTACAGATGAAGGGGTGGGGGTTGTTGTATGTCTACAGATGAAGGGGTGGGGGTTGTTGTATGTCTACAGATGAAGGGGTGGGGGTTGTTGTATGTCTACAGATGAAGGGGTGGGGGTTGTTGTATGTCTACAGATGAAGGGGTGGGGGTTGTTGTATGTCTACAGGTGAAGGGGTGGGGGTTGTTGTATGTCTACAGGTGAAAGGGTGGGGGTTGTTGTATGTCTACAGGTGAAGGGGTGGGGGTTGTTGTATGTCTACAGGTGAAAGGGTGGGGGTTGTTGTATGTCTACAGATGAAGGGGTGGGGGTTGTTGTATGTCTACAGGTGAAGGGGTGGGGGTTGTTGTATGTCTACAGGTGAAAGGGTGGGGGTTGTTGTATGTCCACAGATGAAGGGGTAGGGGTTGTTGTATGTCCACAGATGAAGGGGTGGGGGTTGTTGTATGTCTACAGATGAAGGGGTGGGGGTTGTTGTATGTCTACAGATGAAGGGGTGGGGGTTGTTGTATGTCTACAGATGAAGGGGTGGGGGTTGTTGTATGTCTACAGGTGAAGGGGTGGGGGTTGTTGTATGTCTACAGATGAAGGGGTGGGGGTTGTTGTATGTCTACAGGTGGAAGGGTGGGGGTTGTTGTATGTCTACAGGTGAAGGGGTGGGGGTTGTTGTATGTCTACAGATGAAGGGGTGGGGGTTGTTGTATGTCTACAGATGAAGGGGTGGGGGTTGTTGTATGTCTACAGATGAAGGGGTGGGGGTTGTTGTGTGTCTACAGATGAAGGGGTGGGGGTTGTTGTATGTCTACAGATGAAGGGGTGGGGGTTGTTGTATGTCTACAGATGAAGGGGTGGGGGTTGTTGTATGTCTACAGATGAAGGGTGGGGGTTGTTGTATGTCTACAGATGAAGGGGTGGGGGTTGTTGTATGTCTACAGGTGAAGGGGTAGGGGTTGTTGTATGTCTACAGGTGAAGGGGTGGGGGTTGTTGTATGTCTACAGGTGAAGGGGTGGGGGTTGTTGTATGTCTACAGGTGAAGGGGTAGGGGTTGTTGTATGTCTACAGATGAAGGTTGGGGGTTGTTGTATGTCTACAGGTGAAGGGGTGGGGGTTGTTGTATGTCTACAGGTGAAGGGGTGGAGGTTGTTGTATGTCTACAGATGAAGGGGTGGGGGTTGTTGTATGTCTACAGATGAAGGGGTGGGGGTTGTTGTATGTCTACAGGTGAAGGGGTGGGGGTTGTTGTATGTCTACAGATGAAGGGGTGGGGGTTGTTGTATGTCTACAGATGAAGGGGTAGGGGTTGTTGTATGTCCACAGATGAAGGGGTGGGGGTTGTTGTATGTCTACAGATGAAGGGTGGGGGTTGTTGTATGTCTACAGATGAAGGGGTGGGGGTTGTTGTATGTCTACAGGTGAAGGGTGGGGGTTGTTGTATGTCTACAGATGAAGGGGTGGGGGTTGTTGTATGTCTACAGATGAAGGGGTGGGGGTTGTTGTATGTCTACAGTTGAAGGGGTGGGGGTTGTTGTATGTCTACAGATGAAGGGGTAGGGGTTGTTGTATGTCTACAGGTGAAGGGGTAGGGGTTGTTGTATGTCTACAGATGAAGGGGTGGGGGTTGTTGTATGTCTACAGATGAAGGGGTGGGGGTTGTTGTATGTCTACAGGTGAAGGGGTGGGGGTTGTTGTATGTCTACAGATGAAGGGTGGGGGTTGTTGTATGTCTACAGATGAAGGGGTGGGGGTTGTTGTATGTCTACAGATGAAGGGGTGGGGGTTGTTGTATGTCTACAGGTGAAGGGGTGGGGGTTGTTGTATGTCTACAGGTGAAGGGGTGGGGGTTGTTGTATGTCTACAGGTGAAGGGGTGGGGGTTGTTGTACGTCTACAGGTGAAGGGGTGGGGGTTGTTGTATGTCTACAGGTGAAGGGGTAGGGGTTGTTGTATGTCTACAGATGAAGGGTGGGGGTTGTTGTATGTCTACAGGTGAAGGGGTAGGGGTTGTTGTATGTCTACAGGTGAAGGGGTGGGGGTTGTTGTATGTCTACAGGTGAAGGGGTGGGGGTTGTTACAGATGAAGGGGTGGGGGTTGTTGTATGTCTACAGATGAAGGGGTAGGGGTTGTTGTATGTCTACAGGTGAAAGGGTGGGGGTTGTTGTATGTCTACAGGTGAAGGGGTGGGGGTTGTTGTATGTCTACAGATGAAGGGGTGGGGGTTGTTGTATGTCTACAGGTGAAGGGGTGGGGGTTGTTGTATGTCTACAGATGAAGGGGTGGGGGTTGTTGTATGTCTACAGATGAAGGGGTGGGGGTTGTTGTATGTCTACAGGTGAAGGGGTGGGGGTTGTTGTATGTCTACAGATGAAGGGGTGGGGGTTGTTGTATGTCTACAGATGAAGGGGTGGGGGTTGTTGTATGTCTACAGGTGAAAGGGTGGGGGTTGTTGTATGTCTACAGTTGAAGGGGTGGGGGTTGTTGTGTCTGACATACAGTACTAGCTTTAACTTGACTGTCCTCATGAAGACAACCCACTAAACCACAGGTGGCCAACTCCTGCCCACTTTTTATTTGTCTATTCATCCTTTATTGACCCAGATGGCGCCTTTGAGCTTAACAACCTCATTTCCAAGATCGCAGCAGTGTGTGGCCATACAGTACATGCTAAAGGGTCATACATTAAAAAGGACAATACTGTAGCAGCACACTTGAGATATGAAAAAGAGCCCAGACAGCATTGATCGCTGTTCATGGTTTGGCGTTTGCATCCCTCTTACAGCGTAGTGTAAGCCTAAAGGACATAAATCCATCCATGATTATCGAATCGTCACATGAGAATTACATGAGTTATTTGCAGAACAACCCATTTCCCCCTGTACTGCAATGCAGAGAGAGAGAGAGAGAGAGAGACAGAGAGAGTGAGAGAGTGAGAGAGCGAGAGAGAGAGAGAGGTGCAGTAGCAGATGTCTATTGTCTGTACTTGGATTTTGCTAAGTGACATGTGTTATGGATTGTTTCATATGCACTGACCTTCAAGCCTCCGTTTAGAAATAAATAAACAGAAAAAAAGAAACGACTGCATCTCATTTATCTTTATTTCCTGTTCTCCATGAATGCCAGAGATGAATGCAGGTAGAAAAATAAAATAAAATGTAAGCGAAGACAACTCCCACAAATCACCTCTCCATCCTCCACCAATCAGCCGGAACATTACTAAAGATAACTCACAGTCCTTTGCTCTGCATTCTTATGAGATAACTGCTCCCTCACAGGGAAGCACTTTACTGTAGATTTGGTCATTGCTATTGGGCTATGCTATAAAGGACTTCTCTAACCTTTACCCTTACCCCAACCATAGCCATAACTCTAAATTAAAAACACAGAGGTCACCTTCTTACTCATGAATTTGTCTGACATCGGCAATCTAGCATGGCCATCTAATGACTACCCTGTAGCGTTATGTGACCATATTATTTACATTAAACCTGCTACTGTAGGTTCCACAATAATCCCCTTAAACATAGGACTTTTTTTGCTTCCAACTATGGCCGTGATTGGGAGTCCCATAGAGCGACGCACAATTGGCCCAGCATCGTCCGGGTTAGGGGAGGGTTTGGCCGGGGGGGCTTACAAGTAGGCCGTCATTGTAAATAAGAATTTGTTCTTAACTGACTTGCCTAGTTAAATAAAGAAGAATTGTGTCTCGGGGACTCTTAAAGGGTATGAACACAAGGGCATCCCGAGGGGCGCAGCGATCTAAGGCACTGCATCGCGGTCTAAGGCACTGCATCGCGGTCTAAGGCACTGCATCGCGGTCTAAGGCACTGCATCGCAGTGCTTGAGGCATCACTACAGCCCCGAGTTCGATCCCAGGCTGTGTTGCAGCCGACCGTGACTGGGAGACCCATGAGGCAGCGCACAATTGGCCCTGCGGGATGTCCTCTAGCGACTTTTTGTGGCGGGCCGGGCGCATGCACACTGACTTCGGTCGCCAGTTGTACATTGTTTCCTCCGACACATTGGTGCAGCTGGCTTCCGGGTTAAGCGAGCAGTGTGTCAAGAAGCAGTGCAGCTTGGCAGGATCCTGTTTCGGAGGACGCATGGCTCTTGACCTTCGCCGTACGGGAGTTGCAGCGATGGGACAAGACTGTAACTACCAATTGGATATCATGAAATTGGGGTAAAAATATATTTTTAATATATACAAAAATAAGGGTATGAACAAAGAACAAAGACAATATCTATAAGGGACTTGGTTCCATGGTGTGCTTTAAATGGGTACAGTATCTGATGGCTGTAGCTACTGAAACATGAATGGGCTATGTCTTTCACAGTGACATCATGTGCCTTTTTGTGTGATAGGAGTATAAAGGAACCCATGGCAGCCCCTGTGTTTGTAATTGCGGTGGACAAAAGGCGATGTTAACTGTATCTGGACTGTATGTCTTCACAGTGGAGGTGTCAGCATTGGCTTTGTGTTTGGCTCAGCGACCTATTAATTAACATTGGTGTGCATGGAGTGACCAGCCGTGGTGCATACTGTCTCCTGTCTATAGCAGATCAATGCAGAGAGAAAACACACAGGGAGACGGGCGCTTGGAACCGCCGTGTGTCTTCAAGTGCATTTTCCACTACACTAAAGACCCATTTGAGTAATGTGCTTCCGACACGCTCTCGTGTTGCCTCCCAGTGTTTCTGCTTTATGGACGATGCACCAGCATTTTGGCTTTACAGCGTTCTCTCACCATATCTCTCTCTCTCTCCCTCTGTGTGCTTCTCTCACTGCCTTTGGCTGAGACTGTAGTGAACTCACCCCATGCTGGGTTGTCTTTTCTCTGGGGACTGATTCCCTCTCATCTCTGCTGCTCTCCCTACCCAGTCTCAACACGGTGCCCTAGGCCCAACCACAGCCTCTAACCTATAGCCCAATGCCAAGACCAACATCCCAGCCCCCATTCCTCACACCCCCCATTCACAGCCCCAGCCCCCTCTTAATCCCTTCCCAAGCCCCTATGCCTGTCCCTCTGGCAGAGGATCTGGTCACCCACCAGAGAGTGTGTGGAGGACTATTACAGCCCTGCAAGGTTTATTTAACGTGACAGCTGTTACTCTCTGACCACCACCATGCAAGTGTTTTGGACTGCCAGTATGTGTGTGTGTGTGGCTGTTTGTGTTTGTATTTCTGTTAGTAGGCTTTAGTGTGTGTGTGTGTGTGTGTGTGTGTGTGTGTGTGTGTGTGTGTGTGTGTGTGTGTGTGTGGTGTGTGTGTGTGTGTGTGTGTGTGTGTGTGTGTGTGTGTGTGTGTGTGTGTGTGTGTGTGTGTGTGTGTGTGTGTGTGTGTGTGTGTGTGTGTGTTTGCTTGTCGCGGATGTCCTTCAGTAGTAAGGATGTATTGGAGAGAGATGAAAATAATGCTAATTAAGTGTATTACAGTAGTGAGGACTACCCTGGCTGACACACACACACACACACACACACACACACACACACACACACACACACACACACACACACACACACACACACACACACACACACACACACACACACACACACACACACACACACACACACACACACACACACACACACACACACACACACACACACACACACGCACACACTGTGCTCTGTGTGTGTGTGTGTATGTGCACCCAACTGTGTGTTTCTGGACACCCCATTCTGCCTCCTCGAACCACTGAAGTGGTATAAAAAAAGCCATTCTGTGTTTGAATGAAGTGACAGCAAACATGCAGCAATAGCTTCAATGGCTGGTCTGCTGTGATTGATGGATTGCAGGAACCAATACTTTCCATCTCTTTTCTCAAGAGGAACTTTTGTGTGATTCGCTCAGTGTGGAAACAAAAGACAGGGTCAGTTAAAGTTTCAGTTTCTTTCTGCTTTATGGAGTTCTGGCAGTACGTACAGCTGGAGCAAGGAAGCACATTTGTTGTTGTTGGCATTCACGTATATTATATTTGCCATGCAGATTTTGCATGGTGTGTGTTTTTGTTGGTGTGTGTGTGTGTGTGTGTGTGTGTGTGTGTGTGTGTGTGTGTGTGTGTGTGTGTGTGTGTGTGTGTGTGTGTGTGTGTGTGTGTGTGTGTGTGTGTGTGTGTGTGTGCGCGTGCGTGTGTGTGTGTGTGTGCATTCTGACCTTGCTGAACACCCCTTTCAAATAGAGCTCTATGTGAGTTCTCTATCCTAGTGAATCTGGGAGTTGACATTGCAGGTGCTGCAGGTCTTGCCAAAAAGAGCTAATCACAACTTCATTACCCTTGTGAAGCCACCAATGGCACCTTCATTCTCTGTTTCCAGGACACTGCGTAACTGTCTACTTCATTCTCTGTTTCACTGCCGAACTGTCTACTTCATTTGGCTTTCTGTTAAAGTCGTGACCTTAGCCTCAGGGAAGTTTTATAGATATAGATATAGGGCTAGGAAGAGTAGCTGCTGCTTCTTCAGCAGCTAATGGGGATCTGAATAAAACAATCATAGTTCTAGACTCGGATCCTTGTTTGATTACATCTCCCCATATCATTGTTTCTGCAGAGATGGCCTGACAAAAATGTCAGCCCCCAATCTCTCTCTCAACAAGAGCACATTTGTCAAATAGGAAATTATAAATCAATTAGGTAAACATTTGTTTAGACCAGCGCAGCAGAATGTAACCTCTCGCAGAAAGACTAGATCATAGGAGACATCCCTAGCATTGCCTGCACTGTTAAACAAGGACTTTCTCAAGTTCCCTCATAACACTATGTGCTCTATGCAATGAGTTTGAATAAGATGCTGTTTTTTAGGACAGGGTTTCTGCGTCATTAGTATGACACATGACTGCTAGTGTCTTTGTGTGGTGGTTTGTATTTGTGCGTCTGTGTGTGTGTGTGTGTGTGTTGTGTGTGTGTGTGTGTGTGTGTGTGTGTGTGTGTGTGTGTGTGTGTGTGTGTGTGTGTGTGTCTGTGTGTGCATGCGTGTGTGGTGTGTGTATTTTTGCTGCTTTCCTGGCTGTGTTGATGTTGATAGTCTTTGACAGGGTCTGGGTGAGCAGGGAAGTGGTGGCTGTTGTGGTAGAAGACACAGAGAGCAGTGGATAGGAGGAGAGAACGTGGATGTGTTGTATGGGAATTGCAGTGTTCCCCCTATGTGCTTTTGTTCATAGTTTGCAACATTTACAAAGTCTTACGCACATACAGTATTCCACGTGTTATTAAACCGGCACTGAGCCCTTGTGATCAATGTTCCCTCTAATTTCTTTCCGCATGGAGCAAATGTCATGTTCTGTGCAACTTCCGGTGTGCATTTCCTGTACCTGCTTTAATGTACTATTCTAACAGTGGCGAAGTAGGCTACTGTGGCTATTGGATCGTAATGTAGGCTACCAGAGTGGCCTACCATAAAAATGTGAAAAAATACATCACATAACATTTTAACATGGAAATAGCGGTTCGATCATTCAGCCTACAGTAGCAGCCAGTGTGTGCTGTTCAAAGTAGGCCTACATTCTATGAAACTTTTGAAAGAAACATGCAGGGCTTGACATGAACCTGTTTATCCACCTGTCTTTCAGACAAGGAGGTGACTGAACATTGTGTTGTGTTGTTTGATGCAAAAATAAAAGTCATTATTATTCCCAAACCATTATTACAGAGAATCAGACAAATTATGCTACCCTCTGCCTATTGGCTACTTAGCTTATTAAAGTCTGTCTCAAAATATAACACTGCCCCTTTAAGACATAAAAAAAGCTCTTTACCTGACTCACTTTTCAAAGATGGCTAGAAATGTATACGTTTTGTGCTCTTGTAGGAAGCAATCACTCCCCTATTACTGACTACAAATGATCTATAACTGCGCTAATAACTCACTAACTAGCAAAGAATATTAAGAAATGTGCCCACTTGGCTACATGCAGCTCTCGCTTTTATCTCAAAACAAGCGCATAATAATCTCGACCGCTCATGCTCACAGTCCAGTTCAAAGTGAATGGCACAAATCCATATATGGCAATGGTCTATTTGCGTATTGGCCTACTGCAGCTCTGTGTAGAGTACAGGCATGTCAATGCAATATAATCCTACTCCAATGTGCACTGCCTACAACAAAATCTCTTGCATAGTTAGTTTTGCATACAAAGTCTTGCATAGTTCGGTATGTTGCATTGAATGTGGCTAATATTGCATTGATTCATCACAATTCCCACAGCAAAGGGAAACGTTGATAGTGTTAACTAACGGGAAAACTCTAGAAAGTTGAGTGAAGTTCAATCTCGTGCTTCTCTTCGCAGGCTGATATTTCTTCTGCACGGCAGTCCTGGGGGTGTTGCGTGCCCACGCACGCGTGCAGCTTAGAGGGAACATTGCTTGTGACTTTTTTAAACTGGCACTACCAGTCGAAGCCTGTTCCCTACTCTCTCCCCCCTCCTTCCTCCTCATCTGAAAACGCATAGAAGGCCTTTGTTCTTTTCTCCCTTCTTTCTTGCCTCCTGCTCTCCTCTCCTCCTGTTGACAGGTTGCCAGGCAGCAGGCTGCCCATCACAGTGACCCAGAGACTGTCGTTAGGAGAGTGGGCTGGGCTGAAAAAAGGGTCCCACCCCACTATGACCCGACACTGTATTACTCTGTCCTCTTCTCTCCCTCTTTCTCTATCTACCTCTCTCCTCTCATTCTACCCAAACGCTGCCATCTATCCCTCTGTAGCCTTTTTCCCCCATCAGCACCTCTTCTCCTCCCATCCCTAGTTCCCTCTCCCCTCCCCACCCCATATTGTCATTGGCACTGATATTTATATTCTTATGTTACAGTGCTGGGGATAGTTTCAGTGCTGGGCTGGGCTTTGGCACTGTGGACTGATTGACTGCTTCAATGGACACCTGTGTAGATAGTGGCTAGCTGTTAAATGACTGGCCACGGCTGAAGTGCTACAGCCATGAGAGGACAGGGTTAACTCCTGGGGCCTCACAGGCATGTGGGGAAGAATGAGATGAGCTTGTACGATGTGTGTGTGTGTGTGCGTGCATGTGTGTTTGTGTGTGTGTGTGTTAGAGAAAGAGAGTCAAGGGTAAGAGACAATGGGAGAGGGAATGAATGACAGAAAGAAAGAAAGGCAAGAAGAAGGATAGTGAGAGAATGGGTTTGGCGTGGATTGAGAGGTTAGGGTGGGGCTGCATAATAACATTTTCTGTTGGGAGAGCATTGGGAATCGATAATGTAATTCATAGAAAAGCCATGGACTGGCCTCTCATTGACATTCACAGGCATGCTCAAGCTTACATCCCCAAGAATTAAAGAAGAGAGAAAAATCGGTCTGTCATTGAAACAAAGAGTCACCCATTGTTTATATCAAGCCCTTAAGTAACCGCAATGCCCAGCGAGCAGCCTTTAAAATATCATTAGGCTTTGATTGACATCTCCGGTGGCCCAGTGTCCTTGGTGATGCAGTGAGTAAGGAGGTAACCACACGGTCAGCCAGCGCTCAGCACGTGTCCTCTTACCTGTGACGCTCTCTCTCTCTCTCTCTCTGTTCTCATAACCGCATGTGGCCATTTTAGGTCAGATAAAATGTAAAATGCCAGTTATTCCCAGGTACTGCCAAAGCCCATTTGTGGCACAGCAAGTGAGGGGCTGGAGTGTGGGTGACTCTTACCCAAAAACTCAGCAGCCCGCAGCTCACATCCCAGAGGCCCCACAGTCACAATGAGCCTGGCATAATCGGATCTGATCTGATCTCTTTACCAATGAGCCACACTATGTATCTATGTATCTGTATTCATGCCAAAGTTTTAAGGAAGTTGTTGTGGCTTTTGTGGTAGGATGTTTTGGTAAGTCATTGTAAGCACTGTTTGACGCACTGGCTGTGTAATTCGGCTGTGTCCAAGTCACAGTCGGTCTCTGTTTCTTAATGAGAATGCTGTTAGCAAGAGCAGTGCTTTTTTGTTTTACCACAGTGAGTGAGTGCAGTGCCATTTTGGTGACATCCTTCTCCTTTCTCTCCCCCACACAGCGCTGACAGGAGGGCAGCCCGGGTCCACGCAAGGGAGCCAAGATGGCCGAGTGCCCGGGAGCAGACTCAGAAGAGCGGCCGAGGAGTCCTACTGGGCCTATTCAGGTGTGTGTGTTAATGCAGAATGGTTCTTACTCTCTCTCTCTCTGTCTGTCTCTCTCTGTCTCTCCCCCTTCTCCTTCTCTCCTCTCTCCCTCTTCCTCTGCCTATCCTCCCTGTTCTTTAGAGCCCTGGCCTCAGGGATTCTCTGGGCTTTTTATTTTATGAATGTTTCTGTGGAGAAAAAGTGACTTCTTTTGTCCCTCTGAGCGATATTTGCAGAGGAGGAGCATTAATATTTTACTGTGCAACCAAGCCTCGGGCAACAAATGATCTTTATTTTTTAAATATATTTCTGTTCCCATGTCTACTCTAATTGTAGCCCGACGCTGCATTAAAGCCAGGGGCTCGTGGCAAAGTAGAGCTGGTGACAGATTCACTTAGCGAGCTGGGTATTGATGCTTAGATCTATTAATGGTGTTTTGTGTCATGGCACGCATAATATTAAAGGCTTATATAAGACTCTGATGTAACTGTGGGTGTAATTTCAGCAAGAAGAAAACAATACAGATTGTGTAGGACAGTCACAGAGATCCCTCCATTTTGTAAAATGTGTGAGTGAGAGAGAGAGAGAGAGAGAGAGAGAGAGAGAGAGAGAGAGAGAGAGAGAGAGAGAGAGAGAGAGAGCTGAGGATAGTAGGTTATGCTTGGTTTGAGAATGCTGATGGCTCCAAACCCTTTCATGTGAATCAGCGGTGGCACTCTGGCGGCCCACCCTGATATTTAATAATCACATCAGTCCCTGTGGGGCCCGGTCACCCACTGCTATTGCTCCTCTCAAACAGCTGAGAGCCTCCTTATACCTCGCTATACTAGCAGCAACCACAGACCTGTCACTAATACTGAACTGCATCTCTCTCTCCTCTCTCTCCTCTCTCTCCTCTCTCTCTCTCTCTCTCTCTGGGCCGTAGGGACATGAAGGAGAGGAGAGGCAGTATGTAGGGCTGTCCCTAGATATTGTCTGAGTTTGTGCACAGCTCTAAGCTCTCATCTCTCTCTGCGTGTTAATGCGTCATTCTCTCTGGCGGGCTGATGGGGCAGTCTGCTATGCCTCAGTGAGGTAGCCATTCTGGAATCTGTCATCTGAATATATACTGGTGGATCTGATTACGACAAGCTAATAACTATTTTACTGTAAGCTCACCAGGTTGCGAAGTGATGACTTCACCAATATTGGATGCCTTATTACGCCAGTGGATATGTTATTATTTGGATGTCTGTTATTCTTTAGAAGTCGTATACATAAATTATGACTTAATCAGTTAACTTGAGTTAACTTTTTGTATTTTTAGTGCACCGTTTTTTTGTTTGTGATTAATCGCATTGTCTGAAAGTCTTCCAAATACAGTGACAACATACAAAATACATAATCTATACAGCTAAAAACAACAATGCAATGTCAAAACAAGTTGACATTGAGGTTACCTGACTTTGTTGACAAAATCAAGATGCTTTTTGTATCAATCAATGCTTTTTGTATAAAAAATCTTAAATTACAGCTACATTTTGCGATTAATCGTAAGGGGTTCAATCGTCAGGGTTTCAAACTGTAGAACCCAGTTCCTACATATGAATATAAAAATGTATTTTATCAAACAAAACTATGCTACATTTTATCTCTGGTGTAACGCTCTAGGTGTCGGGGTGTTTGTGGAATCAGACGCAGGAACAGCAGAGCTTCAATAGGTTGAGTTTAATTCCCAACTCGTACACAAACAATGTCCAAACCGGACTACTGGGTGTCAAATAAACACCTGTCTTCCAACATGAAGACAAAACCAGTACACACACACGAACCACTCCCGAAATCCAAAGAAACAGACGAACAATCCCGCACAAAGAAGCAGACAGGCTGGCTGACTAATAAAGCCACCCTGATTGCTAATTCCCTCAAACCAGGTGATAACCATAAACACATAAGGAGGGGGAGGAAAAAGAGTCAGTAGCAGCTAGTAGGCCGGTGACGACGACCGCCGAGCGCCACCCGAACGGGAAGGAGAGCCTGCCTCGGTTGAAGTCGTGACAGTACCCCCCCTCTGACGCGCGGCTCCCGCAGCGCGCCGACACCGGCCTCGAGGTCGACCCGGAGGACGAGGCGCAGGGCGCTCCGGATGGAGGCGATGGAAATCCTTTACCATAGATGGATCCAACATGTCCTCCACCGGTACCCAGCACCTCTCCTCCGGACCGTACCCCTCCCAGTCCACGAGGTACTGTAGGCCCCTCGCCCGGCGTCTCGAGTCCAGAATGGCCCGTATCGTGTACGCCGGGGACCCCTCGATGTCCAGAGGGGGAGGAGGGACCTCCGGTACCTCACCGTCCTGCAGGGGACCAGCTACCACCGGCCTGAGGAGAGACACATGAAACGAGGGGTTAATACGATAATAGGAAGGGAGTTTTAATCGATAACACACCTCGTTTATTCTCCTCAGGACTTTGAATGGCCCTACACACTCGGGACGTGAACTGGGGGCCCCGATCAGAAACAATATCCTCCGGCACCCCGTAGTGCCGGAAGACGTGAGTGAATAAGGCCTCCGCAGTCTGTAGGGCAGTAGGGATACCGGGCAACGGGAGGAGACGGCAGGACTTAGAAAACCGATCCACAATTACCAGAACCGTAGTGTTTCCCTGAGAGGGAGGCAGATCGGTCAGGAAGTCTACAGACAGATGAGACCATGGCCGTTGTGGAACGGGGAGGGGTTGCAACTTCCCTCGAGGAAGGTGCCTAGGAGCCTTACTCTGAGCGCATACCGAACAGGAGGAGACATAAACCCTAACGTCTCGAGCTAAGGTAGGCCACCAATACCTCCCCCGAAGGCTCCCCACTGTCCTTGTCACCCCAGGGTGACCCGAGGAGGGTAGGACATGAGCCCACCGAATAAGGCGGTCCCGAACACCAAGCGGTACGTACTTACGGCCCGCCGGACACTGAGGAGGCGCGGGTTCCGCCCGTAGCGCCCGCTCGATGTCCGAGTCCACCTCCCATACCACTGGCGCGATCAGCCTCGAGGCGGGGATGATGGGAGTGGGTTCAGTGGTCCTCTCCTCCGTGTCGTAAAGACGGGACAGTGCGTCTGCCTTTACGTTTTTTGAACCGGGTCTATAGGACAACGTGTACCTAAACCGGGTGAAAAACATGGCCCACCTTGCCTGACGTGGGTTCAGTCTCCTAGCTGCCCGAATATACTCCAGATTCTGGTGGTCGGTCCAGATGAGAAAAGGGTGCTTAGCCCCCTCAAGCCAGTCTCTCCACACCTTCAGAGCCCTGACCACCGCTAACAACTCCCGATCCCCCACATCATAGTTACGCTCCGCTGCACTGAGCTTACTAGAGAAGAAAGCGCAGGGGCGGAGTTTTGGTGGCGCACCCGAGCGCTGTGATAGCACGGCACCCACCCCAGCCTCGGAAGCGTCCACCTCCACTATGAATGCTAAAGAGGGATCCGGATGCGCCAACACGGGAGCCTCCGTGAACAGAACCTTCAACCTGTTGAAAGCTCCGTCCGCCGGCGCTGACCACCGCAACCTCACCGGACCCCCCCTCAGCAGTGAGGTAATGGGAGCCGCTACCTGGCCAAAACCCCGGATAAATCTCCGGTAGTAGTTGGCAAAACCCAAAAACCGCTGCACCTCTTTTACCGTGGTCGGAGTCGGCCAATTACGCACGGCCTTTATGCGGTCACTCTCCACCACCACCCCCGAGGTGGAAATGCGATAACCCAGGAAGGAGACGGCTTGTTTGGAAAACACACACTTCTCAGCCTTGACGTATAAGTCATGCTCCAGCAGTCTGCCAAGCACTTTGCGCACTAGAGATACATGCGCGGCGTGAGTAGTTGAGTAGATCAGAATGTCATCGATATACACAACTACCCCCTGCCCGTGCAGGTCCCTGAGAATGTCGTCTACAAAGGATTGGAACACGGCTGGAGCATTCTTTAACCCATACGGCATGACGCAGTACTCATAGTGGCCCGATGTGGTACTAAATGCGGTTTTCCACTCGTCTCCCTCCCGAATACGCACCAGGCTGTACGCGCTCCTGAGGTCCAGTTTTGTAAAGAACTGCGCTCCGTGAAATGATTCCACCGCCGAAGCGATGAGAGGTAGTGGGTAACTAAACCCCACCGTGATGGCATTTAGACCTCTATAATCAATACACGGACGCAAACCTCCCTCCTTTTTCTTCACAAAAAAGAAACTCGAGGAGATGGGTGAGATGGAGGGCCGAATGTACCCCTGTCCCAGAGATTCCGTGACATATGTCTCCATAGCCAACGTCTCCTCTTGGGACAAAGGGTACACGTGACTCTTAGGAAGCGCAGCGTTAACCTGGAGATCTATCGCACAATCCCTACCCGGTCGATGTGGTGGTAATTTCGTCGCTTTCTTTTTACAGAAAGCGATTGCCAAATCGGCATACTCGGGGGGAATGCGCACCGTGGAACCCTGGTCTGGACTCTCCACCGACGTGGCACCAATGGAAACTCCCAGACACCTTCCAGAACACTCCTCTGACCACCCCTGGAGAACCCCCTGTCTCCACGAAATATTGGGATTGTGCCGGGCCAGCCAGGGAATACCCAGCACCACTGGAAACGCAGGCGAATCGATAATGTATAGACTGATACGTTCCCTATGATTCCCCTGCGTCACCATGTCCAGGGGAACTGTGGCCTCCCTGACCACCCCTGACCCTAATGGCCGGCTATCTAGGGAGTGCACGGGAAAGGGAGAATCTATCGGCACAAGCGGAACGCCCAACTCTCGGGCGAGTCCGCGATCCATAAAGTTCCCAGCTGCACCTGAATCGACTAGTGCCCTATGCTGAGAAGAGGGGAAAAAATCAAGGAAAAAAATTGAGACAAACATGTGACCGACAGGAGGTTCTGAGTGAGTTTGGTGCTGACTCACCTGGGGTGATCGAGAAGCGTCCCGCCTGACATCTCGACTCCCAGACAGACCCCCCCAGCACCGATCGGCCGTGTGTCCTCTCCGACCACAGTTGGTGCAGGGGAGGCCTCGTCCTCCGATACCCCTAGGCGCGGCCCCTCCCAACTCCATCGGGATGGGAGCCGGGGCGCTGGGTGGTGGAACGCACAGGACCCTCTCCGAACGCCCGCGGGCAGCCAGCAGATTGTCCAGTCGGATGGACATGTCGATGAGCTCATCCAACGACAGAGCGATGTCCCGACACGCTAGCTCCCTACGGACGTCCTCCCGGAGACTACACCGGTAGTGGTCAATAAGGGCCCTGTCGTTCCACCCTGATCCCGCGGCCAAGGTCCGGAACTCCAGCGCGAAATCCTGTGCGCTCCTCCTCTCCTGCCTTAGATGAAATAGTCTCTCACCCGCCGCTCGGCCGTCTGTGGGGTGGTCGAACACGGCACGAAAACGACGGGTAAACTCCGGGTAGTGCTCCTTCACGGAGTCCGGGCCATTCCAGACTGCGTTGGCCCACTCCAGAGCACGACCCGTTAGGCAGGAGACGAGGACACTCACCCTCTCCGCTCCCGAGGGAGTGGGGCGAACAGTGGCCAGGTATAGCTCCAGTTGGAGTAAAAACCCCTGACAACCTGCCGCTGTTCCATCATAATCCCTCGGGAGCGTAAGACGGAGCGCGCTGGAGCCGGGGGATGGAGAATCCTGGGGAGGGGGAGCCGAAGGTGGAGAGAGGAGCCCACTCCTCTCCCATCGCTCCATTCTCTCCATCATTTGATCCATGGCGGATCCGATCCGATGGAGGACGGTGGTGTGGTGGAGAACCCGTTCCTCCATCGATGGGAGAGGGTTAGCTGCTGCTCCTGCTGACTCCATGATTGGTGCGCGATTCTGTAACGCTCTAGGTGTCGGGGTGTTTGTGGAATCAGACGCAGGAACAGCAGAGCTTCAATAGGTTGAGTTTAATTCCCAACTCGTACACAAACAATGTCCAAACCGGACTACTGGGTGTCAAATAAACACCTGTCTTCCAACATGAAGACAAAACCAGTACACACACACGAACCACTCCCGAAATCCAAAGAAACAGACGAACAATCCCGCACAAAGAAGCAGACAGGCTGGCTGACTAATAAAGCCACCCTGATTGCTAATTCCCTCAAACCAGGTGATAACCATAAACACATAAGGAGGGGGAGGAAAAAGAGTCAGTAGCAGCTAGTAGGCCGGTGACGACGACCGCCGAGCGCCACCCGAACGGGAAGGAGAGCCTGCCTCGGTTGAAGTCGTGACATCTGGGACCCTCAGGATGACAAATCAGAGGAAGATTAGTGAATGTAAGTACATTATTTACCATCAGAGGTGAATGTATCAAACCAGTTGCCATGATAAAAGTTTTTTGTTGTTGTGCACTCTCCTCAAACAATAGCATGGTATTTTTTCACTGTAATAGCTACTGTACATTGGACAGTGCAGTTAGATTAACAAGAATTTAAGCTTGTCTATGTCCTGGAAAGTGTGCTGTTACTTACAACATCATTCTAGTCACATTAGTGCATGTTAGCAACAAGGGACACCGATCCCGTAGATCCTTAAGAGGGTTTACTAACTCTTGCAGCCCTAGACTTGGTACCCTTATGGCCATTCTTTGTATACAGTCAGGTTCATAATTATTGAGCAAAAAAGACTGTATAATAAATCAGACAAATACTGAGCTATATTCCATGCTCATTTTTTTGGTTGAAATTATGTTCTAAATGGCATTAGCACTTGGATTGGAACTGGTGCTATGGTCGGATGATATGAAAATAGAGCTCTTTGGCCACGCACACCAGTGGTGGGTTTAGCATTGAAAAACAGAAGCATATGCAGAAAAGAACCTCATACCTACGGTAAAATATGGTGGTGGATCTTTGATGTTTTTGGGCAATTTTGCTTCCACTGGTCCTGAGGCCCTTGTTAAGGTCAACGGCATCATAAACTTTTCCAGTCAACGGCATCATAAACTTTTCCAGTACCAGGACATTTTAGCCAAAAATCTGGATGCCTCTGCCAGGAGGCTGACACTTGGCCACAAGTGGACCATCCAGCAAGACAATAACCCCCAAAACGAATCAAAACCTACAAAGAAATGGTTAATTGAGCGCAAAATCAACATTTTGCCATGGCCATCTCAGTCTCCTGACTTGAACCCTGTTGAAAAGCTGTGGTTTGAATTGAGGAGGGCAGTCCATAACAGCAGACGAAGGATATCAAGGATCTGGAAAGACTGAACATACGACCTGTCATGGCTCATATCAGAATTACTGCCTCAAAGTGAGGCGGCTGAGGCCTTAATTAAGATATGCAGTATAAACCAAACAAATGACCCCAGGTGAGTTATGCCCTCCAGTCTACATAATTACAAGTGCTTTTCCATATATTTTAAGAGGCCTTTTTTGTGAGCGTCTGACTGAAACACTGAGGCCAGATCAATAGGCCCTCCCTCATGCCTTCTCTCCCTCACGCCGCTACAAAGTTCACATTAAGGTGGATTTGATGGAAAGTTCCACTTTTCCACGTAAAAAAATAATTAGCTCAATGGCACTATAAATCACCCTCCCTCCTGGATATTAATTTTAAATCCCTTGTATCCTCAATACTTCTGGCTTCAATGGGAGGTGTACCCTAATTTATGAGATAGAGAATTCACCACCTTGTCCGTTTCATATCAGTCCTCATAGCCCATTTCACATTCACTGGCAGGCTTGAGTTGAGAGCTCTCTAGGTTTTGTGTGCAGCTTTGAAGAAAATACATGAAGATGGAAATTGATGATATATTGTACTGTAGTTTAACTTTAGAGGATTAAGGGCTGTGACTTAAATAACAACTCATAAAGATAGTCATTTCTGTGAGGATGTTAAACAAAATATATTTTTCTTCTTTAGTATGCTGCTTACTCAGTAGGCCTATGCTTAAATCCACTCTAAGTCTTTGGATTCTAAGAGTGTGCCTTTACTTCTTATGAGTGTTTGTACACGTATCGTTTTTCTGTGTGTATTTCTGAGGACGTGTAAATATGCTTTGGAGTGGATCCTCTATGCATATTCAGTAGTATGCTGTAGTAGGGGACAAAGAAAAACTGCATTGGATCAACCTTGAATCTGCAGTGCTCCACTTGTCCTAAAATGCACTTAAGGGTGTTTCCTAATGGATTAATATGCACGTTATTTACTGAATGAGGTCTTCAGACCAGGTCATTCGTGTAAGGTGTGATGGGTTATGTATTATCCAACACCTTTTAGTGATTGCATCAGCACTCAGGGGAATTACATGTAATTTGAGATCTAGCAGAGTTATGACAATGGTAGGGCATCTGGTTGCCATGCCAACCTTTACAGAACTGCCTGCCATAGAGGTTCTGAAATGACATTAGGACAATCACAGACTTGCCTGTCAACAGCAGTCCTCATCGTATACAATTATATGAAATGAAGATGGAGAAATTAGTATTATTTAATCAGTTCTGCCCACACAAAAAACAGGGAAATAAATCTTGTTAGCACGGGTGGTCATTGGTCACTGATACATCTCTTCCAGGTCTGTATAATTATTTCTTCAAATGAAAATTATGACAGTAAATCTCAGTAAGACAAAAATAATGGTGTTCCAAAATGGTCCAGTTGCCAGGGCCACAAATACTAATTCCATCTAGACACCATTTCCCTAGAGCACACAAAAAACTATACATACCTCTGCCTAAACATCTACCCTTTATGGTTGTGAGGTCTGGGGTCCACTCACCAACCAAGAATGAACAAAATGGGACTAACACCACATTGGGACTCTGCATGCAGAATTCTGCAAAAATATCCTCTGTGTACAACGTAAAACACAAAATAATGCATGCAGAGCAGAATTAGGCCGATACCCGCTGATTACCAAAAAAGAGCTGTTCAATTCTACAACCACCTACTGTAAAAGGAAGCGATTCCCAAACCTTCCTTAACAAAGCCATCACCTACAGAGAGATGAACCTGGAGAAGAGTCCCCTAAGCAAACTGGTCCTGGGGCTCTGTTCACAAACACAACCAGAGCCCCAGGACAGCAACACAATTAGACCCAACCAAATCATGAGAAAACAAAAGAGAAGTACTTGAGACATTGGAAAGAATTAACAAAAAACTGAGCAAACTAGAATGCTATTTGGCCCTAAACAGAGTACACAGTGGCAGAATACCTGACCCAAAATTAAGGAAAGCTTTGACTATGTATTAACTCAGTGAGCATAGCCTTGCCAGGTCTGCCGTAGGCAGGCTACTGTATGTGCACACTGCCCACAAAATGAGGTGGAAACTGAGCTGCACTTCCTAACCTCCTGCCAAATGGATGACCATATTAGAGATACATACTTCCCTCAGATTACACAGACCCACAAAGAATTTGAAAACAAATCCAATTTTGATAAACTCCCATATCTATTGGGTGAAATACCACAGTGTGAAATCACAGCAGCAATATGTGTGACCTGTTGCCACAAGAAAAGGTCAACCAGTGAAGAACAAACACCACTGTAATTACAACCCAGATTTATGTTTATTTCTTTTTCCTGTTGTACTTGCACATCGTTACAACACTGTATAGAGACATAATATGACATTTGAAACGTCTCTATTCTTTTGGAATGTTCACAGTTTGTTTTTATTGTTTATTTCACTTTTGTTCATTATCTATTTCACTTGCTTTGGCAATGTAAACATATGTTTCCCATGCTAATAAAGCACCTTAAATTTAAATGTAATTGAGAGAGCGAGAGAGATGTCGTGTCAAGGCAGCTGAATGTTTAGAGGGAACAGAGGGCTGAGGGCAGCCTAACAGAATGGAAAACAAAGCCTCAAACCTGACTTGGCATGCTGATGAGAGCAGCTTCCTAGTGTGCTGTTCAAGTCCTCTTTTCTCTCACTCCCAGCTCTACTTTTCCCTGTATGTGGTGGCACATCTCAATCTCTCTTTCAAGCTGTTTGTCTTTCACACTCTACTATGTCAGTCAATGTTTGCTTGTATGGTACCCTTTAGCTGGCTTTAGTTGTGATACAGGAATCGGGTCTGGTATCTCTGAATGACGCCACCTGCTCTCAGGGTATACTATTTTTTTAATATCTTTTTTTTCACCTTTATTTAACCAGGTAGGCTAGTTGAGAACAAGTTCTCATTTACAACTGCGATCTGGCCAAGATAAAGCAAAGCAGTTCGACAAAAACAACAACACAGAGTTACACATGGGATAAACAAACGTACAGTCAATAGCACAATAGAAAAATCTATGTACAGTGTGTGCAAATGTAGTAAGATTAGGGAGGTAAGGCAATAAATAGGCCATAGTGGTGAAATAATTACAATTTAGCATGAACTACTATAGCTAATAGATCAGAGGACTGATAGCCTAGCTTTGCTGTAGCTCTCTCTCTTTGTGCTAAGGATTTTTACCTATGCAAATACATCATGTGACATAGTGCTGTAACAGAAACAGGAAGTGGGAATGAAGGTGTTAAAATTAGGGTTGAGGTGGAGGATGAAAACAAGAGTGGAGAATGAAAACAAGATTGCCTGGAGTGAAAGTAAATAAGAGCGATGGAGAGAGAGTAAATTAATTAATGAGAGAGACAGCCCTCTCTCTGACTCTGCAAGGCTTGTTGACTGTCATTCATGAATGTGGCGAGCAGAGCGTGTCTGTGCTGTGTTTAAGTATGTACGGCATCAGAGCAGCATGGCCCATCATGAGGCCGCTCTAATAGAATGACCCAGCTCTACTGACAGCAGCACACTCCTGCAAATGGAGCTGCACATCTGCCACTGTGCTGCAGTAATTGTGCAATTTACTGTACAGCCAATATCCCGCCATCCTAATTGAATATGACTTTGTACTGTTTGAGTAATCTCTCCATTTTAGACCCTGACCTCAGGCATGCTTCAGCTCCGGATACAGCGGATGGGAGAGGAAGACAGAGAGGGAGAGGTAAAGTGAGAGAGGAGAGAAGGATCGAGAGGGAGAGATGTGAGATAGAGGCAGAGAGAAGGATAGAGAGAGGGAGTGGCGTGAGGTAGAGGCGTGAGGTAGAGGCGTGAGGTAGAGGTGTCCGATAAAGCATGTAGGTCACATTGAGAGGCGGTGGGTTCCTGGTGATGACATCACTACCGTCACCATCACTGCTGCTGCTAACACCTTACCAAGGACAAACCATTCACTTGACACATAGAAAAAGGGAAAGAGAGAAAGAGGGAGGCTGAGGAAAAGGAAGAGAGAGTCAAGGGAGGGAAAGGCTGAGGGAAAGATGGAGAAGAGAGAAGGAGGTAGAGAGATGAGACCAAAACCAGATGGCTCTGTTTGGCTGCCTGGCTGAGTGAATCCTGTGTTTGTTTCAAGTGTTTGGGCTTTTGTTTCTACTGGTTTTAGTCCTCCTGACTGTTTGTGGGTGGCTGGGCCTGTAAGTGGGTTATAAAGATCAACATCACTACAATCAGAGCAGAAGATGGTGAATGGATTTGGAATGTAGATGACCCATTGTCCTACCTCCCTCTCCCTCTCCCCTCCTCTACTCCTGTCTTTCCTCAGCACAGAAAATACTGTTCTAGTGTTAGAGAAGGGATGGATGGATGGATGGATGGATGGAGGAAGGGAAGAAGGGGAGGGAAAGTGCAGTGAGGGGGAATTTGAGGAGTAATTAAAGCTGGTTTTGACTTAATCACAGATTATTCATTATATATCGACCAGATACTCAAGTGGCAACTCTCATGATTAAATTAAATGTCTTGAAAAATGGAAGGCAGTTCAGGTGGAGGCAAGATCAGGTGGGAACATTTTAGTCAATGAGAGGGCAGATATGAGTGTGAACAACAGGCATAAATCCGATATAAAGTGTTTTTTTCTCAAAGTTGCCGGGATGTCACGTGTCCTACTTATATCATTAGACTTGTAGCAACCTAAGCATTACGGAACTTATTTTCGATCAAATAAGCCACATGTATCAAATAAGCCATTACATTTTTTGTTGACCAAATTCGACACTCTCATTGACCTCCATACAAAAACTCCTCGCTTGTTGAGGCCAAAAAATGGAATAGACAGATTTTGGGCCTAGTTATCCCTCTCGCTTCGCCTCTTCCTCTCTGACCTAATTAAATCTCTCTTCTTGACGTACACACAGGGGGAGGCTTGGAAGTAAGATTTGTATTACGTAAGATGTGCAGAATAAGATATTACATGGAGTTCTTTAAACACGCCAGCTTATTAGTAATGCAAAGCCTTAGGCTGCATTAGGATGAATTATATAATTGCCATCATTTTCATAAATGCATGGTAACATTCAGCTGTCAGCCAGCAAACTTAGCTGCTCACCAACTATTCATATGGATGACTTTATATACACTATATATACAAAAGTATGTGGACACCCTTTCAAATTAGCGGATTCTGCTATTTCAGCCACATCCGTTGCTGACAGGTATATAAAATCGAGCGCACCGCCATGCAATCTCCATAGACAAACATTGGCAATAGAATGGCCTTACTGAAGAGCTCAATGTGACATCGTCATAGGATGCCACCTTTTCAACAAGTCAGTTCGTCAAATTTCTGCCCTGCTAGACCTGCCCCGGTCAACTATAAGTGCTCTTATTGTGAAGTGGAAACGTCTAGGAGCAACAGTGGCTAATCCGTGAAGAGGCAGGCCACACAAGCTCACAGAATGGGAACACTCACTACCGAGTTCCAAACTGCCTCTGGAAGCAAAGTCAGTTCAAGAACTGTTTGTCTGGAGCTTCATGAAATGGGTTTCCATGGCCCGAGCAGCCGCACACAAGCCTAAGTTCAAAATGCGCAATACCAAGCGTTGGCTGGAGTGGTGTAAACCTTGCTGCCATTGGACTCTGGAGCAGTGGAAACGCGTTCTCTGGAGTGGTGAATCACACTTCACCGTCTGGCAGTCCGTCGGACGAATCTGAGTTTGGCGGATGTGCCAACTGTAAAGTTTGGTGGAGGAGGAATAATGGTCTGAGGCTGTTTTTCATAGTTCGGTCTAGGTCCCTTAGTTCCAGTGAAGGGAAATCTTAACGCTACAGCATACAATGACATTCTAGAGGATTCTGTGCTTCCAACTTTGTGGCAACAGCTTGGGGAAGGTCCTTTCCTGTTTCAGCATGACAATGCCCCTGTGCACAAAGTGAGGTCCATACAGAAATGGTTTGTCAAGATCGGTGTGGAAGAACTTGACTGGCCTGCACAGAGCCCTGACCTCAATCCCACCGAACCTTTTTGGGATGAATTGGAAAGCCAACTGCGAGCCAGGCCTAATCGCCCAACAACAATGCCCGACCTCATTAATGCTCTTATGGCTGAATGGAAGCAAGTTCCCGCAGCAATGTTCCAACATCAAGTGGAAATCCTTCCCAGAAGAGTGGAGGCTGTTATAGCAGCAAAGGGGTCCCCAACTCCATATTAATGACCATGATTTTGGAAAGCGATGTTTTGGTCATGTAGTGTAGTTTCCACAATCATTCTATCAACAGACGATCAAGATTTACACAAATACTATTTCTCTGAATAGGTTGATTAAATTGGCCTCAAGATCAGGCGAGTGAAATAGAATGGAGTGCATGAGATCAGATCAAGTGGTTTGTGTGTGGATAAATGCAGGGGGGTGGTGGGGGCCGAGTGGGGCTCTGTGCAGGCCTGCTTAATGACTCAAAACTGGAGCCTCTGATGAAAGGAAAGAGGAAAATCACGGATAGAGCTAAATATAGGAGACAGGAAGAGAGGGATGAGGGAGAGAGCGATGGGAAGTAGATGGTGATCACTCTTTAGTGTTTAATCTGCAGTTGGAGAGTGGTTGGAGAGAGTGTGTGTGCGTGGGCTGGATGTGGATGCCTTCCAGATGAGTAAGTATAACACAAATGCTTGGTTAGGCTAATCTGATCTGTGGTATAAGGTGGTGGTTAGGAGCTGTGTGTGTGTGTTTGTGTGTCTGCTTGCTTGTGTGTATTTGTTTGTGTGTGTTTGGTTATAGTTTCTCTCTGCTGTGCAGCTGAAAAGCAGCAAATGGATTAGCCAGGGCCACACATTGTGAAATTGATTAAAGTTTATTTCAAGCTTTAGTACTCTGGGCCATTACTCATAACAGGGCTGGTAATATCGCCACACACAGAGACTCTAGGGAGACTGAGGGAGCATCGTATCTCTCTATAAAGCAGAGGAGGGCTGTGTGTGCCCGAGTGTGTGTGTGTGTGTGTGTGTGTGTGTGTGTGTGTGTGTGTGTGTGTGTGTGTGTGTGTGTGTGTGTGTGTGTGTGTGTGTGTGTGTGTGTGTGTGTGTGTGTGTGTGTGTGTGTGTGTGTGTGTGTGTGTGTGTGTGTGTGTGTGTGTGTGTGTGTGTGTGTGTGTGTCTGTGTGTGTGTCTGTGTGTGTGTATGTGGCTTTCAGAGTAAAAGGTGAACAGTGAAAGGAGGTGAGTGGAGAATAAATACAGCATATTTGGCAGAGCAAGGGTGTGAACAGATTAAGTGTGGGAGCAGAGGGGGGAATATGAGGAAGATGTAGCTGAATAAGGGATGAGTGGAAATGCCAAGTTTAATGTGAGCTTGCCTCTGTGTGGTCTGGTAAACATCGCCTTCTGAGGAAGATCCCTGGAGAGGTAACAGTGGTGCACACCAGATTATGAGGTGTGTGTGTAGGTGTGTTCCAGTGGAGGCTGCTGAGGGGAGGAAGGCTCATAATAATGGCTGGAACGGAAACCATGTGTTTGATGTATTTGATACCATTCCACTAATTCCGCTCCGGCCATTACCACGAGCCCGTCTTCCCCAATTAAGGTGCCACCAACCTCCTGTGGTTTGTTCGCTAATTCATGAAAAGGTTTAAGGCGTAAGCATGTTTCAGTTCGACTTGCGGCTAGCCGAAGTTGGCTAAGTGAAACCGAACGAGGTCGCTCGCATACTCCCTTAAAAGACCTTCATTTAAAAAACGAAAAAACCCTCACGAAAGTCCAAAACAAACATAAATGTCACAAAATGTCATCATAATATATGTACGAACCCTTCCGAACTGTTTAAACTGGGAAGCATGCGGACGCCTTTAGACATGAACACACACACACTTTGACAGAGTGTGTGTGTTACTTTTGCCCTTAAAGCGCACACTCTGAGTTGTCGCTCAAACAGTCTGCTATGCTCGGAGCGTGGTTCTGATCCTGGTAGTGCGCAGACAGCATCACCCCCCACACACCACAGTGGCCCATTAGAGCATCCAGTGGTAACCCCCCTGTCCTTCATAGAGGGGATCTGGCCGTTGGTTCCTAGTAGTGTTGATACCCCTCTGCAGAGTGATCTACTTCCCCAGGTCAGGTCTGTGAGTTTGAGGTGGAAGCAGAGCTAGGATGTGTTAGACTCTTGAGCTCTCTGGAACACCATCTTTCTTCCTCGCTGGTGGACTTTATGAAAGAGAGCGAGAGAGAGAGAGCAACGCACGTTACAGCTTACCAATTACCAATACCTGCTTCTCCCTCTTTCCCCTTATCTTCCTGCTACTGCTGGGACTTTGAAAAGAGTGTGTGTGTGTGTGTGTGTGTGTGCGTGTGTGAGCGTGTGTGAAAGCTTTGAAGGGAGGGAGTGTGTGTGTGTGTGTGTGTGTGTGTGTGTGTGTGTGTGTGTGTGTGTGTGTGTGTGTGTGTGTGTGTGTGTGTGTGTGTGTGTGTGTGTGTGTGTGTGTGTGTGTGTGTGTGTGTGTGTGTGTGGAATGGTCGCTGGTGTCTGACTGATAGTGAACCAGGTTCTGCCTTCTGTCTCATTCATCTGCTGTTGACATTCAATGCGATTTCCTCTTTGAGGGGAGTGATGCGTCGCCTTATTAATTATGCCTGAAATATTAAAAAGACTTCATCATGCATGAATTATTAATTCATTTCGCTGAGATCATGTTGGCGAAATATTTCCTGGTTTTGTCGTACATCATCCTGGAGGGACGGCGGGAGGAAGGGGATGGCATCCCAGTAAACAAACTGAGGAGGTGTGTGTGTGCGTGCGTGCGTGCGTGCATGAGTTAGTGTGTTCATGTCTAATAAACAGAGCAGGTTGCTTCACTCATAAAATATTTTTGAGCTTCTCCCCTTTTCCTTCTCTTTTTTCCTCAATCTCTCTGAAGGTCTCTGATTAGATGCTCTATATGGATGTAAACATACAACTTGAAGGTCACATGTCAAGTATAATTTCTTTCAGTTGGAATGTCTACTAATTCTAATTCTATGCATAGCAATTATCCCATATTATCCCATATCTTCATAGGCAGAGTGTGAAAGGGGAACTTCACAAGGATAATGGTTAGGCAAGGTGATAGGGAGGAGAGATGTGAGAAAGACAGAGTCAGAGAGAAACTCATTCATACCTCCAGTAGTTTAACATGCAGCTCAGGCCCAGGAGAGTTTAGAGATGTCATTAGTCTCCTAAAGCCTGATGGTAACTATCGCAGAGAGTGAAAGGAAACACAATTAAAATCAATTGAAAAAGGAGGCGTAGCATCGGCCTTAGACACCCCGATTGATCCAGTATTCAATGTTCTTATGGACGTTTTCCATTACATTGTAATTGTCAGTGTGGCAAGGATGAATACTTGGATAGTTTCGCCCATTCATCTGCACTGGTGTAGCACACACACACACACACACACACACACACACACACACACACACACACACACACACACACACACACACACACACACACACACACACACACACACACACACACACACACACACACACACGCACAGTTTTTTTTTATATCCTTTGGCACCAGTGTGACTTATAGATGAGATGTCGCCCACCATCATAGTAATGACTTTAAATATACACTACATGGCCAAAGTATGTGGACTTCAAATGAGTGGATCCGGCTATTTCAGCCATTCCCGTTGCTGACAAGTGTATAAAATCGAACACACAGCCACGCAATCTCCATAGACAACCATTGGCAGTAGAATGGCCATACTGAAGAGTTCAGTGACTTTCAATGTGGCACCATCATAGGATGCCACCTTTCCAACAAGTCAGTTCATTACATTTCTGCCCTGCTAGAGTGGCCCCAGTAAACGGTGTGCTGTTATTGTGAAGGGGAAATGTCTAGGAGCAACAATGGCTTAGCCACGAAGTGTTAGACCACACAAGCTCACAGAACGGGTATGCCGAGTGCTGAAGCGCAAAGCGCGCAAAAATCGTCTGTCCTCGGTTGCTACACTCAATACCGAGTTCCAAGCTGCCTCTGGAAGCAACGTCAGCACAATAACGGTTTGTTGAGCATGGCCGAGCAGCTGCACACAAGCCTAAGATTAAAATACACAATGCCAAGCGTCGGCTGGAGTGGAGTAAAGCTCGCCGCCATTGGACTCAGGAGCAGTAGAAATGTGTTCTTTGGAGTGATGAATCAAGCTTCACCATCTGGCAGTCCGTTGGACGAATCTGGGTTTGGCGGATGCCAGGAGAATACACAGTGTCAACTGTAAAGTTTGGTGGAGGAGGAATAATAGTCTGGGGCTGTGTTTCATGGTTCGGGCTAGGCCCCGTAGTTCCAGTGAAGGGATGACATTGACATTCTTGATGATTCTGTGCTTCCAATTTTGTGGCAACAGTTTGGGGGAGGGCCTTTCCTGTTTCAGCATGACAATGCCCCCTTGCACAAAGCGAGGTCCATATAGAAATGGTTTGTCGAGATCGGTGTGGAAGAACTTGACTGGCCTGCCTCAACACCATCGAGCACTTTTGGGATGAATTGGAACACCGACTGCGAGTGAGGCCTAATCGCCCAACATCAGTGCCCAACCTCACTAGTGCTCTTGTGGCTGAATGGAAGCAAGTCCCCGCAGTAATGTTCCAAAATCTAGTCGAAAGCCTTCCCAGAAGAGTGGAGGCTGTTATAGCAGCAAAGGGGGGACCAACTCCATATTAATGCCCATGATTTTGGAATGGATGTACATATGGGAGGACAATAGATGTTGCCGTGTAAGGTATGTGTCTGTATTGTGCTGGGCTGTCTGTAGAACTCCTCTCTCTTTGACTTTGTAACTAAGGTAAAGCTCATGGGACTCAGGAGTGCTAATCTACACAGATTACTCTGGTCCCTCCTCACTGCTAGTGATGTTACTCTCTGTAGCCTGTTAATCTCCCCCTGCTGCATAGCCTTAAGTGCTACATGCTCTCTTTGGATGTGTTGTCAGACAGTTATTTGGTAAGATGTCTTCCATTTAGAGTTTGCACCTGAGGCAACTGAAGGGACTCTTGTAGAAATTGAACTACATTCCCCAGAGTTCCATTCTATTCAGTACACTATATCTACATAAGTATGTGGACACCCATTCAAATGAGTGGTTTCGGCTATTTCAGCCAGACCCGTTGCTGACAGGAAGAGTGGAGGCTCCCAGAAGAGTGGAAGGTGTTTTTTTTAAATATATATATTTATTGTTTTTTTACCTTTTATTTAACTAGGCAGGTCAGTCAATGACGGCCTAGGAACAGTGGGTTAACTGGCTTGTGCTGTTATAGCAGCAAAGGGGGGACCAACTCCATATTAATGCCCATGATTTTGGAATGAAATATTTGACAAGCAGGTGTCCACATACAGTTGAAGTTGGAAGTTTACATACACCATAGCCAAATACATTTAAACTCAGTTTTTCACAATTCCTGACATTTAATCCTAGTAAAAATGTGCTATCTTAGGTCAGTTAGGATCACCACTTTATTTTAAGAATGTAAAATGTCAGAATAATTGTAGAGAGAATTATTTATTTCAGCTTTTATTTCTTTCATCACATTCCCAGTGGGTCAGAAGTTTACATGCACTCAATTAGTATTTGGTAGCATTGCCTTAATTGTTTAATTTGGGTCCAACGTTTCGGGTAGCCTTCCACAAGCTTCGCACAATAAGTTGGGTGAATTTTGGCCCATTCCTCCTGACAGAGCTGGTGTAACTGAGTCGGGTTTGTAGGCCTCCTTGCTCGCACACGTTTTTTCAGTTTTTTTGATAGGATTGAGGTCAGGGCTTTGTGATGGCCACTCCAACTACCTTGAGTTTGTTGTCCTTAAGCCATTTTGCCACAACTTTGGAAGTATGCTTTGGGTCATTGTCCATTTGGAAGACCCATTTGCGACCAAGCTTTAACTTCCTGACTGATGTCTTGAGATGTTGCTTCAATATATCCACCTAATTTTCCTTTCTCATGATGCCATCTATTTTGTGAAGTGGACCAGTCCTTCCTGCAGCAAAGCACCCCCACAACATGATGCTGCCACACCCGTGCTTCACGGTTGGAATGGTGTTCTTCGGCTTGCAAGCCTCCCCTTTTTTCCTCCAAATGTAATGATGGTCATTTTCTCCAAACAGTTCTATTTTTGTTTCATCAGACCAGAGGACATTTCTCCAAAAAGGACGATCTTTGTCTCCATGTGCAGTTGCAAACCGTAGTCTGGCTTTTTTATGGTGGTTTTGGAGCAGTGGATTCTTCCTTGCTGAGCTGCCTTTCAGGTTATGTCGATATAGGACTCGTTTTTACTGTGGATATAGATACCTTTGTACCTGTTTCCTCCAGCATCTTCACAAGGTCCTTTGCTGTTGTTCTGGGATTGATTTGCACTTTTCGCACCAAAGTACGTTCATCTCTAGGAGACAGAACGTGTCTCCTTCCTGAGCGGTATGCCGGCTGCGTGGTCCCATGGTGTTTATACTTGCGTACTATTGTTTGTACAGATGAACGTGGTACCTTCAGGCGTTTGGAATTTGCTCCAAAGGATGAACCAGACTTGTGGAGGTCTACAATTCTTTTTCTCAGGTCTTTGCTGATTTCTTTTGATTTTCCCATGATGTCAAGCGAAGAGGCACTAAGTTTGAAGGTAGGCCTTGAAATACATCCACAGGTACACCTCCAATTGACTCAAATGATGTCAATTTGCCTATCAGAAGCTTCTAAAGCTATGACATAATTTTCTGGAATTTTCCAAGCTGTTTAAAGGCACAGTCAACTTAGTGTATGTAAACTTCTGACCCACTGGAATTGTGATACAGTGAATTATAAGTGAAATAATCTGTCTGTAAACAATTGTTGGAAAAATGACTTGTGTCATGCACAAAGTAGATGTCCTAACCGACTGGCCAAAACTATAGTTTGTTAACAAGAAATTTGTGGAGTGGTTGAAATACTAGTTTTAATGACTCCAACCTAAGTGTATGTAAACTTCCGACTTCAACTGTATACTTTTGGTCATGTAGTGTATGTTTCTATTCCTATCCACTCATGAGTGCCCTACAAGCCATTGGTAATGTAAGAGGCCTAATACGTTGGAGAGTTGTTTCATTGAGTGCATTCTTTTAGCACTCAAATTATGTTTTTCACTTATCCTGGACACCAGGCTATGATTGAAAATGTTGTGTAATTGTCTGAATGTTAGGTGACAACCTTACTCGGGCATTGACAGGAGCCCTCTGTAAGGTAGAGATGACCCATCCCTCTCATGCCACACACTCCCACCCTGACCCCTCCTTCCTTCAGCTTGCGATTTACAGCCATATTCAACGTCTGAGATGCCAGCAATGATGAGATTCCAGCAATGATGAGATTCCCAATAGACCATCACTCATAACCACCGTGTTTGTGTGTGTGTGTGTGTGTGTGTGTGTGTGTGTGTGTGTGTGTGTGTGTGTGTGTGTGTGTGTGTGTGTGTGTGTGTGTGTGTGTGTGTGTGTGTGTGTGTGTGTGTGTGTGTGTGTGTGTGTGTGTGTGTGTGTGGACAGAGGATGTCTAAGGGCAACCCAAGCTCTGATCACCTTTCCCCTCCCACCATCAACTTAACTTGCCTCGGACTTGCACAAGTGTCTACACACTAATTATTAATAATGTTGTGATCCCTCTTTATTAATAATGTGTTGATCTTTCACATCCATCTCTCTCTCTCTCCATTCTTATCTTGATTAATCTTGGTTATCATCCAATGATCAGATCAGAAATTTACACTGGCTCGGGGCCCCATCCATCTCTGTCTGAGTGATGTGTCAGTGTGGCTGAGCTACCTCCATCGCTCCCCGGCCCAGGTTCACCTCACACCGCAATCACCTTTTAATTTCCTATGATGTATTAAGCTGGCAGGAACCAATTTTGGAGCTTGAATTGGGCCCTAAATCATCAAATCACTTTCCCGGGCCACCTGTGATTCACCACCCCTGACGAAGAAAGGAAATATATTAGAATGTAAATAAATGAGTAACCTATGATCGCTAAGCTAAATATTGTATCGACAGGGTTTACCCCCCATCTTTTTCTTGAGGGTTGATTGGTGGTGGATGGTGGTAGTGCAGCTGAACCCAACCTGAACAGGTTCCTCTACACTGCTGTGCCTTTCAGCTGCCTTCAAACTGCTTCCTCTCCCTCCCCAGAAACAGAAATAGCCCTCCGGAAACCCCATCGTCTAATTCAGACACTGCCACATACGGAAACACTTAGCGCAGAATCCCCATTAAGAACAGGAGGAAGAACAGGGTATTCCCATCCTAAATTATTATTCTGCTGCTGCTATGTTTAGATGCTCCCTTGTTTAACCTATGATTAGAATAGACTGGATGGATAATAGGGTGTGTACTGTAGCAGGGTCTTTGCTCCAGCCAAGCAGAAGCGTTTAGCCTGCATACAGAGCAGCAGGCTGTTTTGCTGTGTCATGGTGGGGCTCTGAGTAGTGGCTGCTAGTTCAAATACTCATGAGTGTATCTGACGGGGGTATAGATGAGCCACGTGCCTCCCAGAGCTTGAGTCATAACAGATGGCATTGTGGGAGGGACACATTAGTAATGGAATGGCAGTTTGGTGTCTTACAGTGAAGAAGACGCTCTATTAAGGACTGTATATTATTATACCCTAACATGCAGTGTGTAATGATAGCCATGGATATTACTATATAGTAGGATTATTATCTCCCAATATGTTTTGACCTGGAGGTGTTGAGACAAAGCTGTACAGCAGTGTGGATAGTGTGCTGAGACTGCAGTAGCAGTGTGGTTACTGTCCTGAGACTGCAGTAGCAGTGTGGTTACTGTGCTGAGACTGCAGTAGCAGTGTGGTTACTGTCCTGAGACTGCAGTAGCAGTGTGGTTACTGTGCTGAGACTGCAGTAGCAGTGTGGTTACTGTGCTGAGACTGCAGTAGCAGTGTGGTTACTGTGCTGAGACTGCAGTAGCAGTGTGGTTACTGTGCTGAGACTGCAGTAGCAGTGTGGTTACTGTGCTGAGACTGCAGTAGCAGTGTGGTTACTGTGCTGATACTGCAGTAGCAGTGTGGTTACTGTGCTGAGACTGCAGTAGCAGTGTGGTTACTGTGCTGAGACTGCAGTAGCAGTGTGGTTACTGTCCTGAGACTGCAGTAGCAGTGTGATTACTGTGCTGAGACTGTAGCAGCAGTGTGGTTACTGTGCTGAGACTGTAGCAGCAGTGTGGTTACTGTGTTGAGACTGCAGCAGCAGTGTGGATACTGTGCTGAGACTGCAGTAGCAATGTGGTTACTGTGCTGAGACTGCAGTAGCAGTGTGGTTACTGTGCTGAGACTGTAGCAGCAGTGTGGATACTGTACTGAGACTGCAGCAGCAGTGTGGTTACTGTGCTGAGACTGCAGTAGCAGTGTGGTTACTGTGCTGAGACTGTAGCAGCAGCAGTGTGGATACTGTGCTGAGACAGCAGTAGCAATGTGGTTACTGTGCTGACACTGCAGTAGCAGTGTGGTTACTGTGTTGAGACTGCAGCAGTAGTGTGGTTACTGTGTTGAGACTGTAGCAGCAGTGTGGTTACTGTGTTGAGACTGTAGCAGCAGTGTGGTTACTGTGTTGAGACTGCAGCAGTAGTGTGGTTACTGTGTTGAGACTGCAGTAGCAGTGTGGTTACTGTGTTGAGACTGTAGCAGCAGTGTGGTTACTGTGTTGAGACTGTAGCAGCAGTGTGGTTACTGTGTTGAGACTGCAGCAGTAGTGTGGTTACTGTGTTGAGACTGCAGCAGTAGTGTGGTTACTGTGTTGAGACTGTAGCAGCAGTGTGGTTACTGTGTTGAGACTGCAGCAGTAGTGTGGTTACTGTGTTGAGACTGTAGCAGCAGTGTGGTTACTGTGTTGAGACTGTAGCAGCAGTGTGGTTACTGTGTTGAGACTGCAGCAGTAGTGTGGTTACTGTGTTGAGACTGCAGTAGCAGTGTGGTTACTGTGTTGAGACTGTAGCAGCAGTGTGGTTACTGTGTTGAGACTGCAGTAGCAGTGTGGTTACTGTGTTGAGACTGCAGCAGTAGTGTGGTTACTGTGTTGAGACTGCAGTAGCAGTGTGGTTACTGTGTTGAGACTGTAGCAGCAGTGTGGTTACTGTGTTGAGACTGTAGCAGCAGTGTGGTTACTGTGTTGAGACTGTAGCAGCAGTGTGGTTACTGTGTTGAGACTGCAGTAGCAGTGTGGTTACTGTGTTGAGACTGTAGCAGCAGTGTGGTTACTGTGTTGAGACTGTAGCAGCAGTGTGGTTACTGTGTTGAGACTGTAGCAGCAGTGTGGTTACTGTGCTGAGACTGCAGCAGTAGTGTGGTTACTGTGTTGAGACTGTAGCAGCAGTGTGGTTACTGTGCTGAGACTGTAGCAGCAGTGTGGTTACTGTGTTGAGACTGCAGCAGTAGTGTGGTTACTGTGTTGAGACTGTAGCAGCAGTGTGGTTACTGTGCTGAGACTGCAGCAGTAGTGTGGTTACTGTGTTGAGACTGTAGCAGCAGTGTGGTTACTGTGTTGAGACTGTAGCAGCAGTGTGGTTACTGTGTTGAGACTGCAGCAGTAGTGTGGTTACTGTGTTGAGACTGCAGCAGTAGTGTGGTTACTGTGCTGAGACTGCAGCAGTAGTGTGGTTACTGTCCTGATACTGCAGTAGCAGTGTGGTTACTGTCCTGAGACTGTAGTAGCAGTGTGGTTACTGGGCTGAGACTGCAGCAGTAGTGTGGTTACTGTGTTGAGACTGCAGCAGTAGTGTGGTTACTGTGTTGAGACTGCAGCAGTAGTGTGGTTACTGTGTTGAGACTGCAGCAGTAGTGTCGTTACTGTGTTGAGACTGTAGCAGCAGTGTGGTTACTGTGTTGAGACTGCAGCAGCAGTGTGGTTACTGTGTTGAGACTGCAGCAGCAGTGTGGTTACTGTGTTGAGACTGCAGTAGCAGTGTGGTTACTGTGTTGAGACTGTAGCAGCAGTGTGGTTACTGTGTTGAGACTGTAGCAGCAGTGTGGTTACTGTGTTGAGACTGCAGCAGTAGTGTGGTTACTGTGTTGAGACTGCAGCAGTAGTGTGGTTACTGTGTTGAGACTGCAGCAGTAGTGTGGTTACTGTGTTGAGACTGTAGCAGCAGTGTGGTTACTGTGTTGAGACTGCAGCAGTAGTGTGGTTACTGTGCTGAGACTGTAGCAAAGTGTGGTTACTGTCCTGAGACTGCAGTAGCAGTGTGGTTACTGTCCTGAGACTGCAGTAGCAGTGTGGTTACTGGGCTGAGACTGCAGTAGCAGTGTGGTTACTGGGCTGAGACTGCAGTAGCAGTGTGGTTACTGTGCTGAGACTGCAGTAGCAGTGTGGTTACTGTGCTGAGACTGCAGTAGCAGTGTGCAGGCTACCTGTTTGACTCTTGGCTAGTAAACAACACAATGTTGTGGTGTGGTCCAGATCAGAGCTCCCTGGAGCTGGGCTAATGTTAGACCGGCTGACAGGGCCTGACACACACACACGTGTGTTCCCATGGCATGTGTGATGAAGTGCATCGGCATGATGGCGACCCCCCTGTCCTTGTGAGCTGGTGCGCGCTGCTCCCCTGTGTTATTAAAGGCCCTAAAGATGAAAAATCACTCACTATTTATTAATCAATGTGCCTCAGACAGCCAACACACAGGCGAGGGGCCAGACTAATAATAATAATAATGTGTGCGTGTGTGTGTATGTGTTTAGAACACACCGAACACACAGTCCCTTACAGCAGCGCCATACACACATACACACCGCTACAGGTTGCTTCAGCTCTGTTGCCAGATGCTTGGTGGGATTCACCACCCATTGGTACATAGGATTTGGGACTATCTCTCTTGCTCCTACTGTTCCTCTACATGCGGATCAAATGAACTCAATCCCCACTGAGCTAATCCAGCGTGGAATTTGCAGCCCTATGATCTCACTGGGTAAGGATTCAATTTCAACACCTCTGTGTCATCATCTCACCACCCCTGGACCAAAATGTCTGTATTGGTTTGTGGCCAAAATTATTTTCCCATAGTTGCTCATACCTTTACTATATTAATTAGATATATTAACTCTAAGTCATCTCATATATTTGAAGTACCATCTTATACCATCTTATGTTGTCTCCTATTGGCAAAGCACACAGTGCACCAGAGGAGCTGTAATGCCATTAGCTGCTTGTGCTGCCCATCTTCATTGGTACTGAAAACCAGGTAGGGTAACAAATGGGCTATATTAAGTGGAAAAGTAGCTCCTGAAGCCATACAATATACATTTCAAAATCTGCTGCAAAGGCTTGTGGCAGATTACACTCCTACTGAATACACATTCCTGTGGCTTATTGGCTTACAGGGTATTTAATATGCTCCAAACAGCCACATGTGACAGTGTGGAGTCTATGCAACACACACTGCTGAGAGACAGGAGACTCAGGGCAGACATGGGCAGACAAAGCACGATGATGGGGGGAAGATGAAGTAGAGTGTTTCACAGAGAGAAAAAGCGAGTGTAATTGTTTACATTCAGAATGCGATGGCTCACACCATGGCTGATACCAAGCATAGAGAGAGAGCAAAATGGAGAATGTAGACAGTAGGGATGCACAATATATCGGTAAGCATATCGGAATCAGACGATATTAGCTAAAACTGCCAACATCGGCATCGGCCCGATGTCTAGTTTAACGCCGATGTACAAAACCGATGTCACAGCTGATGTGCGTACCTATATAACGTAGGTAGATGACATAATGATGCCACAAAAAATATTGTGCTACACGTGCAACACAGCATTCCTAACCTAGCCCAGAATGTCTGCTGTGTGGATCGAGCAGGCAACAAGCCAAGCAGTCATTTGAAAGAGTAAGAACATTTCAGCGAGACAACTCAAAGGCGAAATCCATTAACGACAAGATAATGGAATTCATTGCCCTTGACAATCAACCGTTCTCTGTCATGGGTGATGTTGGTTTTCGCCGACTGGTCGAGTACCGGTACACTACCAAGTAGGCGCTGTTTTTCAGATGTTGGCCTTCCGGAGTTACACAGTATTGTTGAAGACACACAGACACAAATGGAGAAGATGGAAACAGACACAGTGACAGTGTGCACCGAGGAAGAGAGGCCATGGACAGACAGAGCTGAAACTTTACTGTTTGACATGTATGATGAAATCCTGGTTGTGACTGAACAAATGAACAACGAAACAGCATAGCAAGTAAGTTAAATAAATAGGTTTTGATTATGTTTTACTGATAATGGGGACATACGTAAATGCCAACAAAATAACTTTTTGGTCAGTGTGTGTGTGTGTGTGTTTCAACTATTTAACTGTACTAGAATGTTTAAAAGGCCGCTAAAATGTTAAATATCGGTATTGGTATCGTTTTTTCTTTGGCAAGGAAAATATCGGATATCAGTATCAGCCAAAAATGTCATATCGGTGCATCCCTAGTAGACAGAGATGTAGACAGAGAGAGGGAGAGGGTGGGGGGGAGAAGAGCGAGAGAGATAGTGAGAGAGGGGATGAGGAGAGAGAGAGTGGGGAGAGAGGGGGGAGAGAGAGAAAGAGAGAGGGAGATACAGAGGATGGACCCATTGAGTGAGAGGCTGATAGACAGGAAGAAAGTAAGAGTGATGGAGAGAAAGGGTAAAAGAAGGAGAGACAGTACATTTGGAGGTGTATGTGTGTTGGGTGGGGGTTTATATTCCTCAGTTGACTGAGATGATTGTGTGTGTGTGTGTGTGTGTGTGTGTGTGTGTGTGTGTGTGTGTGTGTGTGTGTGTGTGTGTGTGTGTGTGTGTGTGTGTGTGTGTGTGTGTGTGTGTGTGTGTGTGTGTGTGTGTGTGTGTGTGCGTGTGTGTGTGCGTGCGTGCGTGCGTGCGTGCGTGCGTGCGTGCGTGCGTGCGTGCGTGCGTGCGTGCGTGCGTGCGTGCGTGCGTGCGTGCGTGCGTGCGTGCGTGCGTGCGTGCGTGCGTGCGTGTTTGAGGGAGAGAGAGAGAGTGTGTGAGGCAGGCAGGCAACTGGAGGGGCATTCCTCTTCCCTGACGGCTGTTCCCATGTTATCACACCCATCTACACAGTCGCTATGGTGATGGATCGCACTGCGTCCCCTGCACCCTCTTTATTGCAGATGTTTAGCAGTTTATAATTGAAAATCCGGGGGGAAATTATTGGTCAATCTTTCTTCCCGAATACCGGCACTATCGATCGGCTCCGGGAGCTGCTGGAAGTAAAAATGATGTCATCAGAGAGTTGGACATTGATTATTCCAGAAACGTCTCAGGTTTAGGAGTTTGGAGAAAGAGAGAATAGGCTCAGTAAGACGTAGTACACACTGCCATACTGTATGAATCATGTGAAGATCCAACAGAATGGTGAATTCCTCACTTGGCAACACCCAATTACATGATCGCATTTTGTCAAATTCCATCACAGCAGGGTAACAGAGAGAGGGTGGTCAAGTTAGTATTGGAATCTGAAGAGGCCTACATGGATACAAAAGGCTATATACAGTAAGCTATTATATCCAACAAACAGTGAAAAACGAATTGCATTATTTCATGACCACCCTCACCTCCCTCTGGGTTCCTCCCCATTCCTTCCATGGTTATTCAAACCCTCTAGTCATCAGCACTATGAAACAGCCAATCCTCAGCTTCCAGGACTGAACACTGTTGATATATGATTCATAAGGGCCATTCTGCCCGTCTCATTGGCTATCACCTCATTACCCAGCCCCTCCGCACTGCAGTTATCTGCTGTGAAGTGAATTACACGAGTGCCTATTGATTTTTGTTCTTATTTCAAAGCAGCGGGCATGTTTAGAGAGTAAACCTATTGCTTTCTCCCTAAGCGCTCCATTGTGATGCTTAATCTGCACACTGTCTAATTGGCGTCACTAAAGAGCACCTTGTTGGCTAAAAATGTATTGTCAAGAGCTCAACCAGAGTTAGCAGCTGTGTCTGGAGGTCGTATAGAGGGACAGAGGTGGACAGGGGGAGGGGGAAAAAGGAGGGAGAGAGTGTGGATAGGGAGAGAGAGAGGGAGGTGGGGGAGAGGGGTGAGAGGGGAGTGGGAGAGAACAAATGCAGAATATCAGTCAGTCCCTGATGTTTTTCCTGGAGAGAAGTGGCTTCTTTGCTGCCCTTCTTGACATCAGGCCATCCTCCAAATGTCTTCGCCTCACTGTGCGTGCAGATGCACTCACACCTGCCTGCTGCCATTCCTGAGCAAGCTCTGTACTGGTGGTGCCCCGATCCCGCAGCTGAATCAACTTTAGGAGACGGTCCTGGCGCTTGCTGGACTTTCTTGGGCGCCCTGAAGTCTTCTTCACAACAATTGAACCGCTCTCCTTGAAGTTCTTGATGATCCGATAAATGGTTGATTTAGGTGCAATCTTACTGGCAGCAATATCCTTGCCTGTGAAGCCCTTTTGTGCAAAGCAATGATGACGGCACATGTTTCCTTGCAGGTAACCATGGTTGACAGAGGAAGAACAATGATTCCAAGCACCACCCGCCTTTTGAAGCTTCCAGTCTGTTATTCGAACTCAATCAGCATGACAGAGTGATCTCCAGCCTTGTCCTCGTCAATACTCACACCTGTGTTAACGAGAGAATCCCTGACATGATGTCAGCGGGTCCTTTGGTGGCAGGGCTGAAATGCAGTGGAAATGTTTTTGGGCGATTCAGTTCATTTGCATGGCAAAGAGGGACTTTGCAATTAATTGCAATTCATCTGATCACTCTTCATAACATTCTGGAGTATATGCAAATTGCTATCATACAAACTGAGGCAGCAGACTTTGTGAAAATTTATATTTGTGTCATTCTCAAAACTTTTGGCCACGACTGTAGAGTGCATGTGTTAGAGTATATGTGCATATGCATGTGTGTGTCTCTTCACAGTCCTCATTGTACCGTGAGGGGTTGTTTTATCTATATTTTTCTATCAGATTTTACTGCTCGCTTGAGTTACTTAGAAGAGAGTTCCATGTAGTCATGCCTCTATGTAATACTGTGCATTTCCCAGAGTCTGTCCTGGACTTGGGGACTGTAAGAGACCCTTGGTGGCATGTCTTGTGGGGGTTGTATGGGTGGCTGCGCCGTGTGTTAGCTGTTTGAACAGACAGTTCGGTGCTTTCAACACGTCAATACCTCTCACAAAGACAAATAGTGATGTAGTCAAACACATTGAGCCAGCAGATATTGACATGCATGTTATTGATATTAGCCCTCTGTGTATATTTAAGGACCAGGCATGCTGCTCTGTTCTGGGGCAACTGCAATTTGCCTATTTCCTTATTTGTGGCTAGGACCTGTAAAACTAGGACCTGTAGGACTTGGTTTGTTGATTGTGATGTCAAGATAGCAGAGCAGCGCTTTATCACGGATAGACCTCTCCCCATCTTATCTACCATTGCATCAATATGTCTTGACCATGTCAGTTTACAATCTAGGGTTACACCAGGCAGTTTAGTGTATTCAACTTGCTCAATTGTCACCTTGTTCATTACAAGATTTAGTTGAGGTTCAGAGTTTAGCAAATTATTTGTCACAAATAAATTATTTTAGTTTTTTATATATTTACGACTTGCTTATTTACTTGCCTCCCATTCTAAATCTGACTGCAACTCTTTGTTAAGTGTTGCGGTGATTTCACTCTTTGTGGTAGCTGACTTATAATGTTGAGTCATCAGCGTACAAAGACACACACTCTTTACTCACTGCTAGTGGTAGGTCATTAGTACAATTTTTATAAATTGTGGTCAAGACAGCTGCCTTGAGGTATGCCATACTCTATCTGGTTTTTGAGAGGCTTCCATAAAAAAAAACCTCTGTGTTCTGTTCGATACTGTAGGTAACTCTCGATCCACTGTAAAGCCATGACACATACGTTTTTTCAGCAGCAGACTATGATCGATGAATGCTAATAAAACAGCTCCCACAATTTTCTTATTATGAATTTATTTCAGCCAATCATCAGTAATTTGTTTTAGTGCCGTACATGTTGAGTGCCCTTCCCTATAAGCGTGCGGAAAGTCAGTTGTTAATTTAAAATAGTAGACTGTTTCCTCAAGCTCAAGCTCCAGCCCTTAAACGAGGATAAAATGTGCATTAATGAAAGCACAATGGGCGTGATATCATCATCACCCCAGGAATAGATCACAGGGCTCATCAGCAACCTCTGAATATGCGTGGCGCCTGCTAATGTATTTAAATAGCATGGAAAGCATGGCACAATAGGCGACGAGGGTGGATGATGGAGGCACGCGGGGGGTGCAGGGGGGTGGCAGCGTGCTGAATGGGCTCAATGGTTCATTACCGGGACACCAGGTACTCAGAGCTACAGTCTCTATCCATAGAGAACACTAATCCACTACTGGACTGTTGGCAGCTCTGCTACTATTACCACATTGTTATCTAAATCTAAATCTAAATCTAAATCAAACAATTTGTTTGAACGAGAGCATGTACATTTTAAATAACTACTTAGTAGTAATGGTACAGTATACAGTTCATTTGGCACCAACAGCACCAAACTGAAGCAATTTTGTATGTGTTCCCTCGGGGTTAACTGTCAGTTGGCCACAGCATCTCTGTGTGGTACCAAGGTTGGTACCCGGCTGCCTGTACTATAAGGTGTCAGTCTCCATCTGTGGTTTGAGTTGGAACGTACGTTACAACTGCTGCATTATGCATGAAGAGATCCAGTTATGTAAAGTGACCAGCCTGATGGAGTGGTCTGTTGTGATGAACAGTTGATGGGCATGACTCTGAAATTATTCTGGTTACCCAGGACTTCTTTGCATCTTGAAGATGCACATTGCACACAGTGCAGAGCTGTTTTTGGTTCTCTCACAGGACACATTGATTGTTTTTTGAATTTTTCAATCAAATTACATTTTACAATCAAATCTGCAAATTATGATTCATTTTTGACTGGGCTTGACTAGATGAGCCTCTCCTGACATCTGAAATAAATACTCTGAGAACCAAAAATAGTTCAGGACTGTTTGGGTTTGTTGTTAGATATTCATCAATCTTTTGTTTTTATTATTACATTTGTAATAAGTGACAAACAGCTGTTATAGTCTTTTTCATATGGTCTCTGTCTTGTAGAGGGAAAGAGAGGAAGATAACAAGACTAATCCAGTTCCACAGATGACTGTGTAACTGAAAGCAGCATAGGGATGCTGTCATCCCATCACTTTGAACACGTCCCATCGGTGACGTAATTTTTTTTTTTTTTTCTCCTCCTCCACTTGGAGAACGGATGTGCCAGTCCGTCCATCTGCCCATTACTCTGCTAATCAAAAGGTTAATGTCACTTCTGTTCTTGCCTGATATGTGTCTCGCTGCACACGCCCACCCTCCTGGCTAGTCATTAAACCAGCATACAGTTTGGCATTATCTTTCTCTCATCTGCTAATGAATTGCTTAATAACGTTAATTAATACGGCTTGGCTAGTCGACAACCAGATAGCAGAGTTGTGGCTTTGGGTCAGGAGAAACATTTGTCACTGCAACAGAAAAAAAAATAGAAGTGATCTGATTGGACAAAAGTGTGGAGAGATTTTTTTGTCATGTTTTGTCAAGGAATGTTCTGTGTGTATAGGTAGTCAAATGGATCCTCCTTACATGTTCTTTTTACTTCTACCTCTAGATAAAGTTTATTTTGAGAATATTACTCAACACTTATTCCTGTGTTATGGTTGATTCCAACCTTATCGATCTTTGTGGGAAGAAAAAGCATTCAACAAATGAAAAATGGAATTGGACAAAAGCTCTATTTAGGACTTTATTTAGCAGAGATTGCAACGGAAAGCGGTCAGGTCTGGTTCAAGGAGTTTTTAATGGAAATGGCTAGAAAGTGTGGGGGCCCTTGAGAGAAATGGAGAGGGTGGATAGGTCAGTCTGGGGGAACAGCTCTCTATTAAAGCTAAGAGGGTAACAGAGGCTTGAGGGATGGGGTAGAGAGGGAGAGATGGGGGAAGTGAAATGGAGAATGACAGAGGAAATCAAGGAAAGGGAAGAGAGGTAGAAGTATCAGGGGCTGGTTTGGCAGGGCTCCACCCTCTTCTGGAGAAGGCAGGAAACAGGAAGGAGTGAGGAGGAAAGGCATGTTATTTTGGCTCCTGTCAAAGACCTCTGAGAAAATAGGCCCTGCCTGCTGGAGCTACCAGAGCCATAAATCACATAGAGGGAGCTCCTGCTCAACGGGACCCAGAGGTGACCCCAGAGTCACACGCAAGCACACACAGAGACATGCACACTGCACTCCAATGCACACACCTGGACATGCGCTTGGCAGAGGCCTAATCCAAAGCAGAGTTTCACTTACCAGCCTCTAACATACACATGCGCCTCCAGAAACACAGACACAAGCTGTCTTTTCCTAATGTCCTCCCCGAAGTGATGATGGAGGCAGGTTGAGTATTAAATGTACCTGGCTGGGACTGATCTCTGCTGCTGCTGAGCCCATATTGAAGCAGGGACACATGCTGGGGCTATTATATTACAGCCCTGCTCTTCTCACCCTCTCTCCACATACAACCAGAGCCAAGCCATAGTTGGCTGAGATTAGGGGTTATGCTACTTTGGTGAATTTGCAAGGCATGCAAGACAAGACATTGGGACATGCAGATTACCAAGACATATGCGCAACATGGTTTGTTCTGACTGCCCCCTCCTCTCTCTCCCTTGCGCTGGCTCGCCAGGGGCGTATTCAATACGGTGATTCTGTTGTGAAATTTTTTAGAGCAGAAGCAAATGGAACGAAACGGGGAGGGACTTACCTGAATTTGTCTAATAGAAACTCTTGTTTTAGTTGCTAACTCTTTGGACTAATGACTATACCCCAGCTCTTTCTCTTAGCTAATGATGTAAGTGTGTGTTCAGTCTTCGGGCCTTTTGCGTGTAGAATATCCTAGCCCAGCATCTCCCAAACTAGGGGTGGCGACCCAATGGGGGGTTGCCTGATCTGAAAATGGGGTTGCGAGAGAAGCTCTGTAAATAACATTACAAAAATTGTGCTTGGTTGGGGTTACGTTAGTAACCTCTGGTAGCCACTAGATGTGGTTATAATAAACAGATTGGTTTATGTTTTCTTCCTACATATGTGGCTCTAACTACAAAATATTATGACCCCATCACTGAAAGATAGGATATGTGTCTTCTGTTTCCCTCTACAATGCCCACAGGCCACGCAGGACTCATTAGAACATATTGGACAAGACCAGACACTAAATCAGAATGGTGAATGATGATGTTCTTTTCTACACAGAAGATCATAAAAAAGTATTGCCTGATGATCTTCCGAACTTCCAAATACCTTTCTGCTGCATTTCAGTCAATTCAAACCATACTTCCTTCAGATTGAAATACTGTCAAAAATACTGTCCAACTGATTTGTAATAGACTGTCATTGCCCATAGATAGGCCTAGTGCTTGGTTCTGACTCTGTCTGCCTGGTGGAAAACCTGCATATACTGTGCCCCTCCCCTTTCTTTCCGTCCCTCGCTAGCAAGTATTTGTGTTCTCGGAAGTACGGAAAATAATCAGTCTCTACCGTTCCAAAAAAGACAGAATCTTAGGAGTTGATTCCTGGTGGAATCTAATCTTGACACTCAGAATTGGGAGTCGACGCTCAAGGAATCACATTTTTTGGAGTCAACTTTCCACCCCTTTGTCATTGTCGTTAACAGTTGGCAGAGAAAGACAGCAGCAAAGTCCTGTATGGTAATACTTCGAGAAGTTAAATGACAGGGAAATGCAAACTTTGCGAGGTGGAATTGATGTACAGTAATGGTAGTACAGGTGCAATGCTTCACCATCTGAAAGGGACGCATCATAAGACCCAAACCGTTGCTGGCAGCAGCGCAGCTACATTGTGAATTCACATGGAATTTTATGCATTTTTCTTATCATTTTAACGGAAAACCAAGAAAGAAATATCTGTTGAATGTTGGTCCATTTGTCACATCCTAGCCCAGAGACAGTGAAAACATATCTCCGTCTTCCTATTATTTAGCTTTGTTCCTATATGTTTACTGCATATTGTTGCAGGCCTTTGTAAAGTATGTGGACCTGATCTGGGAAAACATTCAATAGAACATTGCTAACACTATTGGTTGATGATGTGAAAATATTAATATGACCTTCTGTGGTTGGCCTGATTTATTGGTTTCCTTCCGCCTGAGTAAAGACAAGGTAATGTCACATGAATGGGAACAAACTAACAAGCAGCTCTTTTGCATGCAACAGATAGACATTTTGGGCCCGATTACGATTTAGGAAATTACGTCTTTCTTACGCATAAGACTTACCTTCAAATCAAATCAAATCAAAATCAAATCAAATTTATTAGTCACATACACATGGTTAGCAGATGTTAATGCGAGTGTAGCGAAATGCTTGTGCTTCTAGTTCCGACAATGCAGTAATAACAACAAGTAATCTAACCTAACAATTCCGCAACTACTACCTTATACACGCAAGTGTAAAGGGATAAAGAATATGTACATAAAGATATATGAATGAGTGATGGTACAGACGGCATAGGCAAGGTGCAGTAGATGGTATAGAGTACGGTATATACCTATGAGATGAGTACTGTAGGGTATGTAAACATAAAGTGGCATAGTTTAAAGTGGCTAGTGGTCCATGTATTACATAAGATGGCAAGATGCAGTAGATGATATAGAGTACAGTATATACATATACATAAGAGATGTGTAATGTAGGGTATGTAAACATTATATTAGGTGGCATTGTTTAAAGTGGCTGGTGGTACATTTTTACATAATTTCCATCAATTCCCATTTTTAAGGTGGCTGGAGCTGAGTCAGTTTGTTGGCAGCGGGCGCTAAATGTTAGTGGTGGCTGTTTAACAGTCTGATGGCCTTGAGATAGAAGCTGTTTTTCAGTCTCTCGGTCCCTGCTTGGATGCACCTGTACTGACCTCGCCTTCTGGATGATAGCGGGGTGAACAGGTAGTGGCTTGGGTGGTTGTTGTCCTTGATGATCTTTATGGCCTTCCTGTGACATCGGGTGGTGTAGGTGTCCTGGAGGGCAGGTAGTTTGCCCCGGGTGATGCGTTCTGCCGACCTCACTACCCTCTGGAGAGCCTTACGGTTGTGTGCGGAGCAGTTGCCGTACCAGGCGGTGATACAGCCCGACAGGATGCTCTCGATTGTGCATCTGTAGAAGTTTGTGAGTGCTTTTGGTGACAAGCCGAATTTCTTCAGCCTCCTGAGGTTGAAGAGGCGCTGCTGCGCCTTCTTCACAACGCTGTCTGTGTGGGTGGACCAATTCAGTTTGTCCGTGATGTGTACACCGAGGAACTTAAAACTTTCCACCTTCTCCACTACTGACCCGTCGATGTGGATAGGGGGGAGCTCCCTCTGCTGTTTCCTGAAGTCCACAATCATCTCCTTTGTTTTGTTGACGTTGAGTGTGAGGTTATTTTCCTGACACCACACTCCGAGGGCCCTCACCTCCTCCCTGTAGGCCGTCTCGTCGTTGTTGGTAATCAAGCCTACCACTGTAGTGTCGTCCGCAAACTTGATGATTGAGTTGGAGGCGTGCATGGCCACGCAGTCGTGGGTGAACAGGGAGTACAGGAGAGGGCTCAGAACGCACCCTTGTGGGGCCCCAGTGTTGAGGATCAGCGGGGTGGAGATGTTGTTACCTACCCTCACCACCTGGGGGCGGCCCGTCAGGAAGTCCAGGACCCAGTTGCACAGGGCGGGGTCGAGGCCCAGGGTCTCGAGCTTGATGACGAGTTTGGAGGGTACTATGGTGTTGAATGCTGAGCTGTAGTCGATGAACAGCATTCTCACATAGGTATTCCTCTTGTCCAGATGGGTTAGGGCAGTGTGCAGTGTGGTTGCGATTGCGTCGTCTGTGGACCTATTGGGTCGGTAAGCAAATTGGAGTGGGTCTAGGGTGTCCGGTAGGGTGGAGGTGATATGGTCCTTGACTAGTCTCTCAAAGCACTTCATGATGACGGAAGTGAGTGCTACGGGGCGGTAGTCGTTTAGCTCAGTTACCTTAGCTTTCTTGGGAACAGGAACAATGGTGGCCCTCTTGAAGCATGTGGGAACAGCAGACTGGGCTAAGGATTGATTGAATATGTCCGTAAACACACCAGCCAGCTGGTCTGCGCATGCTCTGAGGACGCGGCTGGGAATGCCGTCTGGGCCTGCAGCCTTGCGAGGGTTAACACGTTTAAATGTTTTACTCACCTCGGCTGCAGTGAAGGAGAGCCCGCAGGTTTTGGTAGTGGGCCGTGTCAGTGGCACTGTATTATCCTCAAAGCGGGCAAAAAAGGTATTTAGCCTGTCTGGGAGCAAGACATCCTGATCCGCGACGGGGCTGCTTTTCTTTTTGTAATCCGTGATAGACTGTAGACCCTGCCACATACCCCTTGTGTCTGAGCTGTTGAATTGCGATTCAATTTTGTCTCTGTACTGGGACTTAGCCTGTTTGATAGCCTTGCGGAGAGAATAGCTACACTGTGTGTATTCGGTCATGTTTCCGGTCACCTTGCCCTGGTTAAAAGCAGTGGTTCGCGCTTTCAGTTTCACGCGAATGCTGCCGTTAATCCACGGTTTCTGGTTTGGGAATGTTTTAATCGTTGCTCTGGGTACGACATCGTCAATGCACTTCCTAATGAACTCGCTCACCGAATCTGCATATTCATCATTGTTGTTGTTGGACGCCGTGCGGAACATATTCCAATCCGCGTGATCAAAGCAGTCTTGAAGCGTGGATTCAGATTGGTCGGACCAGCGTTGAACAGACCTGAGCGCGGGAGCTTGTAGTTTTAATTTCTGTTTGTAGGCTGGAATCAACAAAATGGAGTCGTGGTCAGCTTTTCCGAAAGGAGGGCGGGGGAGGGCCTTATATGCGTCGCGGAAGTTAGTATAACAATGGTCCAGAGTTCTGCCAGCCCTGGTCGGACAATCGATGTGCTGATAGAATTTAGGGAGTTTTGTTTTTAGATTAGCCTTGTTAAAATCCCCAGCTACGATGAATGCAGCCTCAGGGTGTGTGGTTTCCAGTTTACAGAGAGTCAGATAGAGTTCGTTCAGGGCCATCAATGTGTCTGCTTGGGGGGGAATATATACGGCTGTGATTATGACCGAAGTGAATTCCCTTGGTAGATAATGCGGTCTACATTTGATTGTGAGGAGTTCTAGATCAGGTGAACAGAATGACTTTAGTTCCTGAGTGTTGTTATGATGGTCACACCACGTCTCGTTAATCATGAGGCATACCCCCCCCGCCCCTCTTCTTACCAGAAAGATGTATGTTTCTGTCTGCGCGATGCGTGAAGAAACCAGCTGGCTGCACCGACTCCGTTAGCGTCTTTTCAGTTAGCCATGTTTCCGTGAAGCAGAGCACGTTGCAATCCCTGATGTCTCTCTCGAATGTTACCCGTGCTCGGATTTCATCGACCTTATTCTCAAGAGACTGGACATTGGCGAGTAGTATGCTAGGGAGTGGAGCGCGATGTGCTCGTCTCCGAAGCCTGACCAGGAGACCGCTACGTTTGCCCCTTTTTCGGCGTCGTGTAGCTTCGCCGGCTGGGATCAGGTCCATTGTATTGGGTGGAAGGCAAGACACTGGATCCGTTTCGGGAAAGTCATATTCCTGGTAGGAAGGGTGGTTGATGGTGCATAATGGGGTTTGCAGGCGTGATTCCCTTGTGCGCACTAAGTAAATGTGAATCAACCACTGAAAACCCTCCCACTTGCTGGCCAACAGATTTTCGTGTGGAGTTTTCATTCAATAGGGTTTTCAGTACATTTGTCTTAAGCCATCACTTTAAATACTGTGTACCTTTAATTAGAATTTTGTCAACAGACCTGAATACATCGAAAAAACGAGTTCAGAAAATAGGGATAAATGAAAGAATGTCATCTCTGCGTCTTTGTCTCCGTTTCAGCATCAACTGGTAGATACAAAAATTCTCTGATCTTGTAGATTATTTAGGAACATTTTAGCATTAGGAAAGTATTTATGAATCATAAAAGAAACTGATTTGGAGAGCATTTATGCACAAAATATATTGATTAATAAAAACTACGGTGGTTTAATTCATCCTGAAAGTTGTCATATTAAAGTTCAATCCATAAAATATTAGAAGGTGGGAAAAAGGTACAATAGGGGTTGAACAAAAGTCCTATAAATCTACCCTAGTCCTCCCTAATTATGGAACTTAATGACAGTAGTCCAGTCACCGTGAACCGTGCACCAGGCTCCAGGATTAACCTGCTACGTGTGGTCTGAGTTCCATAATGATTTAAATAGGTTACATGTCCTAAATTATTGCGCATATATGATCCACTAATATGATCCACTAATGGTTGCGACCCTCAGGAATAACTTCACGGACATGACAAGAAAGAAAGGTAAACAGAATGGAATGACGCAAAATGTAAGATACAGATTGAAGATCTACCACTCAAGTGACAGTTATAAATGTATGTGGGTATTACTGACGGTGGCTTCTGATAGTGGCTAATATTTAACATGATACAATTTGTAAAATAAAATTAAGAAAATCCCGGGCATAGGCTATAATTAAAACAATCTTAAAGGCATACATCAACTCAGCAGGTTCAGCCATATAGAAGCCTGTAGCTTGGGTGTTCAAATTTCATCCATGCAAATTACGAGGGCACACAATTAATATTCTGAATAACAGCAAAGCTGTATATAGCCTATTTCACTGTGGAAAATGGGCCGCAATCATGTCATGTTGATATGATTTTGCTTCCATATATTTGGTTTCACATTCGTCTCCAGGAATCATAAGGGAAAATCATCTAAAACAATTGCTATGTGTATTTACAATCCCCTTCTCCCAACAAATTTACCTAGCTCCTATCAATAGCTTTTATCCATTTATAAATTACAGTGCTGTTATTTCTATCAACAAAAAGTAGATGCTTTTTTCAGTTGGAACCGGCAGGTTCGCGTGACCTTATTCATGGTTTCCTCGTGTGTAAAGGTTGGTGGAATTATTAGGGAATTAAGTCAAGGTCAGAATACGGCTTATCTGTGGACACACCTCCACCACACACACCTTCATTTATTTGATAAACACCCAGAATGAAGAGAAAAGGACAGGGATAGGAGGGGAAAGGAATAGAGAGGAGAAGAGAGGGGGATATTTTAGCACGCCTTTCACTTGGGTTAGCAAATAGACTGACAAATTAATTAAGATAATAACCCATATTAAAAGTAAAGTCCTCAGCTTAGTCATCTGTGTGTGTGTGTGTGTGTGACCACTTCCGTGTGTGTGTGTGACCACTTCCGGCGCCGAAAAGAGATGGCTGCCTCGCTTCGTGTTCCTTGGAAAATATGCAGTATTTTGTTTTTTTACGTGTTATTTCTTACATCGGTACCCCGGGTAATCTTAGGTTTCATTACATACAGTCGGGAGGAACTACTGAATATACGATTAACGTCAACTCATCATCGGTCCTACCAGGAATATGACTTTCCCGAAACGGATCCAGTGTTTTGCCTTCCACACAATACAATGGATCTGATCCCAGCCGGCGACCCTGTGCGACGCCGAAAAAGGGGAAAACGTGGCGGTCTCGTGGTCAGGCTTCGGAGACGGGCACATCGCGCTCCACTCCCTAGCATACTACTCGCCAATGTCCAGTCTCTTGACAATAAGGTTGATGAAATCCGAGCACGGGTAGCATTCCAGAGAGACATCAGGGATTGCAACGTGCTCTGCTTCACGGAAACATGGCTAACTCAAGGGACGCTAACGGAGTCGGTGCAGCCAGCTGGTTTCTTCATGCATCGCGCCGACAGAAACAAACATCTTTCCGGTAAGAAGAGGGGCGGGGGGGTATGCCTTATGATTAACGAGAAGTGGTGTGATCATCATAACAACACACAAGAACTCAAGTCGTTCTGTTCACCTGATCTAGAACTCCTCACAATCAAATGTCGACCGCATTATCTACCAAGGGAATTCTCGTCAATCATAATCACAGCCGTATACATTCCCCCCCAAGCAGACACATCGATGGCCCTGAACAAACTTTATCTGACTCTTTGTAAACTGGAAACCACACACCCTGAGGCTGCATTCATCGTAGCTGGGGATTTTAACAAGGCTAATCTAAAAACAAAACTCCCTAAATTCTATCAGCATATCGATTGTGCTACCAGGGCTGGAAAAACACTAGACCATTGTTATACTAATTTCCGCGACGCTTATAAGGCCCTCCCCCGCCCCCCTTTCGGAAAAGCTGACCACGACTCCATTTTGTTGATTCCAGCCTACAAACAAAAACTCAAACAACAAGCTCCCGCGCTCAGGTCTGTTCAACGCTGGTCCGACCAATCTGAATCCACGCTTCAAGACTGCTTCGATCACGCAGATTGGAATATGTTCCGCATCGCGTCCAACAACAATATTGACGAATATGCTGATTCGGTGAGCGAGTTCATTAGGAAGTGCATTGACGATGTCGTACCCACAGCAACGATAAAAACATTCCCAAACCAGAAACCGTGGATTGACGGCAGCATTCGCGTGAAACTGAAAGCGCGAACCACTGCTTTTAACCAGGGCAAGGTGACCGGAAGCATGACCGAATACAAACAGTGTAGCTATTCTCTCCGCAAGGCAATCAAACAGGCCAAGTCTCAGTACAGAGACAAAATCGAGTCGAAATTCAACAGCTCAGACACAAGAGGTATGTGGCAGGGTCTACAGTCAATCACGGATTACAAAAAGAAAACCAGCCCCGTCGAGGACCAGGATGTCTTGCTCCCAGACAGGCTAAACAACTTTTTTGCCCGCTTTGAGGACAATACAGTGCCACTGACACGGCCCCCTACCAAAACCTGCGGGCTCTCCTTCACTGCAGCCGAGGTGAGTAAAACATTTAAACGTGTTAACCCTCGCAAGGCTGCAGGCCCAGACGGCATTCCCAGCCGCGTCCTCAGAGCATGCGCAGACCAGCTGGCTGGTGTGTTTACGGACATATTCAATCAATCCTTATCCCAGTCTGCTGTTCCCACATGCTTCAAGAGGGCCACCATTGTTCCTGTTCCCAAGAAAGCTAAGGTAACTGAGCTAAACGACTACCGCCCCGTAGCACTCACTTCCGTCATCATGAAGTGCTTTGAGAGACTAGTCAAGGACCATATCACCTCCACCCTACCGGACACCCTAGACCCACTCCAATTTGCTTACCGACCCAATAGGTCCACAGACGACGCAATCGCAACCACACTGCACACTGCCCTAACCCATCTGGACAAGAGGAATACCCATGTGAGAATGCTGTTCATCGATTACAGCTCAGCATTTAACACCATAGTACCCTCCAAACTCGTCATCAAGCTCGAGACCCTGGGTCTCGACCCCGCCCTGTGCAACTGGGTCCTGGACTTCCTGACGGGCCGCCCCCAGGTGGTGAGGGTAGGTAACAACATCTCCACCCCGCTGATCCTCAACACTGGGGCCCCACAAGGGTGCGTTCTGAGCCCTCTCCTGTACTCCCTGTTCACCCACGACTGCGTGGCCATGCACGCCTCCAACTCAATCATCAAGTTTGCGGATGACACTACAGTGGTAGGCTTGATCACCAACAACGACGAGACGGCCTACAGGGAGGAGGTGAGGGCCCTCGGAGTGTGGTGTCAGGAAAATAACCTCATACTCAACGTCAACAAAACAAAGGAGATGATTGTGGACTTCAGGAAACAGCAGAGGGAGCACCCCCCTATCCACATCGACGGGTCAGTAGTGGAGAAGGTGGAAAGTTTTAAGTTCCTCGGTGTACACATCACGGACAAACTGAACTGGTCCACCCACACAGACAGCGTTGTGAAGAAGGCGCAGCAGCGCCTCTTCAACCTCAGGAGGCTGAAGAAATTCGGCTTGTCACCAAAAGCACTCACAAACTTCTACAGATGCACAATCGAGAGCATCCTGTCGGGCTGTATCACCGCCTGGTACGGCAACTGCTCCGCCCACAACCGTAAGGCTCTCCAGAGGGTAGTGAGGTCTGCAGAACGCATCACCAGGGGCAAACTACCTGCCCTCCAGGACACCTACACCACCCGATGTCACAGGAAGGCCATAAAGATCATCAAGGACAACAACCACCCAAGCCACTGCCTGTTCACCCCGCTATCATCCAGAAGGCGAGGTCAGTACAGGTGCATCAAAGCAGGGACCGAGAGACTGAAAAACAGCTTCTATCTCAAGGCCATCAGACTGTTAAACAGCCACCACTAACATTTAGCGGCCGCTGCCAACATACTGACTCAACTCCAGCCACTTTAAAAATGGGAACTGATGGAAATTATGTAAAAATGTACCACTAGCCACTTTAAGCAATGCCACTTAATACAATGTTTACATACCCTACATTACCCATCTCATATGTATATATACTGTACTCTATATCATCTACTGCATCTTGCCATCTTTATGCAATACATGTACCACTAGCCACTTTAAACTATGCCACTTTATGTTTACATACCCTACAGTACTCATCTCATATGTATATACCGTACTCTATACCATCTACTGCATCTGCCATGCCGTTCTGTACCACCACTCATCCATATATCTTTATGTACATATTCTTTATCCCTTTACACTTGTGTGTGTGTGTAAGGTAGTAGTGTGGAATTGTTAGGTTAGATTACTGTTGGTTATTACTGCATTGTCGGAACTAGAAGCACAAGCATTTCGCTACACTCGCATTAACATCTGCTAACCATGTGTATGTGACTAATAAATTTGATTTGATTTGATTTGATTTGATTTGTGTGTGTGTGTGTGTGTGTGTGTGTGTGTGTGTGTGTGTGTGTGTGTGTGTGTGTGTGTGTGTGTGTGTGTGTGTGTGTGTGTGTGTGTGTGTGTGTGTGTGTGTGTGTGTGTGTGTGTGTGTGCGTGCGCATACGCGTTTGTGTGTGCTGGTGCGTGTGTGTGTGTGTCTTTTTTCCCTTTTTCTAGGACTTTTTTTATTAGGTGAGCAGGGGAAAGTATTGATTTCAGAAAAGGGCATAAAAGAGGCTTCTCAGTCTTTGAGCAGCAGAGTCAAAGAGCAATGAGGAAAGAGATGAAAACGATGACATTTACTCAGTAATGTGCTCCGGAGCTCAGGACATCCGAGTGGAAGTAACATTATGGATTCTGGCTTTCTCTGAATTTCACTTTCACAATCTGCCGGGATATGGGGCTTTTGTTTGACTCACACACACACACGCACGCACACACACACACACACACACACACACACACACACACACACACACACACACACACACACACACACACACACACACACACACACACACACACACACACACACACACACACACACACGTTCCTTCCTTCCTTACCTTACAGACTAATTTACTCACTACCTAACATTACATTGTCCCTACTGGGCATTGGTTTGGGCTGTGCTGGTAGTGGAAGGTTGGTAGGTCTAGCATGCGACAGGCCTGGGACAGGGCTGAGGTCTGGGTGGGGCAGCCGGCTTGGCTACAAGAAGCAAGTAGAGAGTGGAGCACCAAAATCACATCTGGCCTAATTGTTGTTTTTGCCTTGAAGCTAAAAGCCTGCTCTCTGGCCCTCCTGTGGCCCCCACTGCCCTCTCATCAGCCTCCATCTGAGGGGCACCAGAGATGGACACACACACTCACGTATGCACGCATGTACACATGCACTCATACACACACACACACACACACTCAAATCAAGGCTGCTGAATAATTGAGGCAGAGAGTTAGTCAGCCGTTAAATGGCATAGGTTCTAAATAAACAGGCTGATCGTTACAGGTCAGAGGTCACACAGGCTCTGGAGAGGAGATGCTGTCACATAAGAAGTTAAAGCTCAGAGTCTTAGTGGAAACAGACAGTTTAGTTCCTATCAAAACCAGTCAATGCCTTCAGGACTATCAGGTACTCTGTGGTTTCCTTTTCCAAATAATGACTTCAAACACATATCTGGATAATATTTCATGAGCTGATGTAATGTTGTAGTGCTAGAACAAGCATGAGGCCATTTTTGGGGCGTCTGTAAACTGACTTATCTGAGAGGTTTATGATCAAGCTGAAAATAAGCACAATATTCAGCCTCTTCACCAACCCAGCCCCACCGGTACACCCTTCTCTCACCATATCTCTCTCTGCCTTTCTCTCTCTCTCTGCCTCTCTCTCTCTCTGCCTTTCTCTCTTTCTCTCTCTGCCTTTCTCTCTCTCTCTCTGCCTTTCTCTCTCTCTCTCGCTGCCTTTCTCTCGCTCTCTGCCTTTCTCTCTCTCTCTGCCTCTCTCTCTCTCTGCCTTTCTCTCTCTCTGCCTTCCTCTCTCTCTCTGTCTTTCTCTCTCTCTGCATCTCTCTCTCTCTGCCTTTCTCTCTCTCTCTGTCTTTCTCTCTCTCTGCTTTCCCTCTCTCCCCCACAACTCTGTATTTTTAAGGGGCTGTAATCGATCGGTGCTCTGGCTCCAGAGAGATAATCTGTTTGTCAAAGCTCTGAATGGGTGTGCTTGCATCATGGGGGTAGGGGGCCATTGTCTACCTGATCTCCCAGCATCAGCTATCTGTCACCAGAGGCGTGTGCTGGAGGTCAATTCAGACTGTCCCTGTGGGAGTCCATGGGAGAGGGGAGCGGAGCGGCAAGGGGAGCGTGTCCCTCCCCAGGTGTCTGTTGTTGGTCCCATGTGGCTCAGTTGGTAGAGCATGTTGCTTGCAACGCCAGGCTTGTGGGTTCGATTCACTACTGTGTCACGCTGGATAAGACCATCTGCTAAATTACTAAAGATGTAAATGTAAAATGTTGGGTTAGAGCCCAGCCAAGCTACCAGAGGACAAACCTGACAGGACATACTTACTATTCCCTCACTATTTGACAACCAGATCAATATAGTGTTAATATATTTTCATTTACTCACTATGTCTTCCCATGTAAATAAAATAAATGGTGAGAGACAGACAGAGCATTTTAACCTATCTCACCTCTGGCATCATCATCACGGCTGTGGGAGTAGCCACCTGCTGTTAGCCTGTATGGATGTGCTGAGTGCTGTTATCCTGTATGGATGTTCTGTTAGGTATGGATGTGCTGTTAGCCAGTATGGATGTGCTGAGTGCTGTTAGCCAGTATGGATGTGCCAAGTGCTGTTAGCCATGTTAGGTATGGATGTGCTGTTAGCCAGTATGGATGTGCTGAGTGCTGTTAGCCAGTATGGATGTGCTGTTAGCCTGTATGGATGTGCTGAGTGCTGTTAGCCTGTATGGATGTGCTGTTAGCCTGTATGGATGTGCTGTTAGCCAGTATGGATGTGCTGTTAGCCAGTATGGTTGTGCTGTTAGCCAGTATGGATGTGCTGAGTGCTGTTAGCCTGTATGGATGTGCTGTTAGCCTGTATGGATGTGCTGTTAGCCAGTATGGATGTGCTGTTAGCCTGTATGGATGTGCTGTTAGCCAGTATGGATGTGCTGAGTGCTGTTAGCCTGTATGGATGTGCTGAGTGCTGTTAGCCTGTATGGATGTGCTGTTAGCCTGTATGGATGTGCTATTAGCCAGTATGGATGTGCTGTTAGCCTGTATGGATGTGCTGAGTTATGTTAGCCTGTATGGATGTGCTGAGTTATGTTAGCCTGTATGGATGTGCTGAGTGCTGTTAGCCAGTATGGATGTGCTGTTAGCCTGTATGGATGTGCTGTTAGTCTGTATGGATGTGATGTTAGTCTGTATGGATGTGCTGTTAGGTATGGATGTGCTGTTAGGTATGGATGTGCTGTTAGGTATGGATGTGCTGTTAGTCTGTATGGATGTGCTGTTAGGTATGGATGTGCTGTTAGCCTGTATGGATGTGCTGAGTGCTGTTAGTCTGTATGGATGTGCTGAGTGCTGTTAGCCGGTATGGATGTGCTGTTAGCCTGTGTGGGTGTGCTGTTAGGTATGGATGTGCTGTTAGCCTGTATGGATGTGCTGAGTGCTGTTAGCCGGTATGGATGTGCTGTTAGCCTGTATGGGTGTGCTGTTAGGTATGGATGTGCTGTTAGCCTGTATGGATGTCCCTCAGCAGCAGGAGAGAACAAATGACAGAGCAGGTGACAGAGCAGGTGACAGGCCAGGTGACAGACCAGGTGACAGAGCAGGTCACAGGCCAGGTGTGCGGGTTCTGGGAGCCCCAGGGGGGAGGGAGGTGAAGGTGGAGGCGGCCTCTGGAAGCTCTACCGGACTGATCTGTCTCTTCCTGTTCCACTGATCCATACATATCACCTGCAAGCCCTGTGTGTGTGTGTGTGTGTGTGTGTGTGTGTGTGTGTGTGTGTGTGTGTGTGTGTGTGTGTGTGTGTGTGTGTGTGTGTGTGTGTGTGTGTGTGTGTGTGTGTGTGTGTGTGTGTGTGTGTGTGTGTGTGTGTGCGTGCGTGCGTGCGTGCGTGCGTGCGCATGTGTGTTTGTCTCAGCAGCCAAGCTTTGATGGGATGAGAGGAGCTTTTAGGATGTATGTGGTTGTCTGCTGAAAGCCTCAGAGAGATGTCTGCTTGCCTTGTAGGTGTGTGTACCTGCTTCAGACAGTGACAGGGAGCGAGATACAGTTTGTGTGTGAGAGAGGAGAAACAGCATGGGAGGACAACACTATTGTGGGTTGTTCATGGCTCTGTTATCCGGGCTAAGTGAATGAGAGAGGAGCGGGTTGACAGCAGGTGTGTATGGCTTGATGAATGACCAATATGAGTGGCAGTGACAGCCCAGGTGAGCAGGCAGGGGATGTGCTCTCTGTGGATACCTTTTAACAGCTGGCCAAGTGCATCATGGGATACTTCCTGTGTCTCTTTCCCTCTGCAGTGAGGAGAGGCATTTATTTTTTGTGTGCAAAGACACTCCCTCCCTCCACTGCATTAGAACACCTGTGGTTTTGTATTTTGGATGGGTTCTGCTGGGGGATGGAGTCACTCTTAGAGGAACACAGAGAACATTCCCCCTGATTGTAATTGATGACATCCCACGGAGATGCTAATTAAAACATTATTTCATTATAGAATTCTGGAAAATAACACTGAGAACATGGATTCAAAAAAGTGTTTCTGGGAAGAAGTGTACCTTTGGGTAGAGAAGGAGGAGAGCTGAAATGCTCTGGCTGCATTCCAGGGGTGTTTAAATATCCTCCTTTTCATGTCCCCTTCCCTTCATATTGATCTTAAAGAACATGATGAGTATTTCAATACGGCTGCAACCTCAACACTAGCTAAACAGTGTATTGCTTTCACCTATCAATTTTTTCCACATCAATGGTAATTGAGGAAAGGGGCTGTGTCCTAACATTCTACCATTACTTCCTCCCTTCATCTACTCCTCTCCAGTCCTGTCTGATTGGAGGAGATCTGACCACAGGACGGGTCATCAGCCAATTACACCCCTGCCTGCCTGCCTTCCCGTCTATCTATCTGCTGTCTCTCCTTCTCCCCCTGCCTCTTAGCCCTCTACCTCTCATTCCTAATCAGAGCACACATTCTCTTCCTCTCCTTCTCTCCAGCTGTACCTTCCAGCCATGTATCGTCTCTTTCTACACCTCCCTCTATCATTCTCTACATATCACACACTCCCCATCCCTCTCCTGCTCCTCTTTCTCCTTTTCTCCTTTTCTTTCACTCTCATTTATCTTCAATATCTTATTCTCTCTTTCATTTCCACTTATGGGCTCTCTTTCTCTCTGTCATTCTCTCACTCTCGCTCTCTCTATCTCTGTTTATTTCTATCTTTCTGTCTCTCCTCTATCTCTCTCGCTGTCTCTCTCTGTCTCTGTCTCTCTCTCTCTCTCTCGCTCTCTCTTTCTCTGTTTCTGTCTCTCCCCATGTAACCTGTGAAAATGTAAGCTGTGAAGATATAGCTGTGTGGCTGCCTCGCTCTCTCAAACACAGCTCTACATTCAAATGCTAATGAAACAGGCCAATTATGGCTCAGTGTGTGGTTGTGTCTGTGTTTGCAGGAGCACTTTCAAAGGCACATTGTGTTGAGAGAGAACCGAGTTATCCAACGCCATTCCCATAGGTGCTGCGGCGGAAAGATAAATAAGGCCTGGCACACAAAAGCAGAAATAAATCATAATATTTGAGCACTGACCCATATTTGTTCATGTGGGGCTCATGGCAGCCTCCATTACTGCTTTTGTAAGTGGTTGAAACGATTGCCCTCGGATAGGGGCTTAATGTGGCGTTTTAGCATGGTTTTGTAGCACTGGCTGGGAGATAGGAGGTGTGTGTCTTCTGCTTTGGTTAACTCTGTACTTCCTCTCAAGCAGTGTATTTGTATTTATTATGGTTTTAATGTATTTATTATGGATACTCTTCCTGGAGTCCAGCAAACAAAAAGGCAGTTTATACAATTTTTTAAAATTACAATACATTCACAGATTTCACAACACACTGTGTGCCCTCAGGCCCCTACTCCACCACTACATATCTACAGTACAAAATCCATGTGTACTTGTGTATGTTATTGTGTGTGTGTGTGTATGCATGTGTCTGTGCTTATGTTTGTGTTGCTTCACAGTCCCGCTGTTCCATAAGGTGTATTTTTATCTGTTTTTAAAAAGTAATTTTACTGCTTGCATCAGTTACTTGATGTGGAATAGAGTTCCATGTAGTCATGTAGCACTGTGCGCCTCCCATAGTCTGTTCTGGACTTGGGGACTGTGAAGTGTGGTTCTCTCTGAGGTCCTCTGGTTCCCTCTGAGGTCCGCACATAGAGCTTGGCCAGGAGGAGGGGTGGAAATCGGCTGTCCGTGGGAGTGCTCTCTGTCCCTGACTGTGATTTACGGTAGTTGGGAGGTACACCCTTCCTCCCTCCTCATGATGGATAGCTGTGATGTCACAACATGTCCAGACCCTAGCCTCTCTCAGCAGAGGGCCAAGTCACCACCTGCCGTTTGTCACCATCCACTTACTCTAACCGACCCCAGGCACCCAGAGTCAACCAGAGCCTGCCCCTCGCTAACGCAGCTGACCCTAAAACATTAGCCCAGGTAGCTTACACACTATCTCTCCAGACTTATATACCTCATAGCACATGATGCCAGGGTAGCCACCAACCACTGTGGGTCAATAGCAAACTCCACATTATGACAAATAAGCATCCATTAAACATCTAGTAGATATGAATTAGAGCAAGCACCCGATTTGACCTAAACAACTTCCACATCATTGGAATTAATTAGAATTGAATAAAAGTATCAAACATAGCGTGTTTGTCCTTGTAGTCTTTACTCCTCACACCTCCTCAGGAGATGTGAAAGTGGAACTGAACGTGTTTAAACTACTTGCAGGGAGTAAACATGAGACAATCATAATATCAGTAAAAAATATCAAACTCCCAGTTTATGCTACAAAACCAACTTTATAAGAGGTTTTAAAAATAGATTATATTTGACTCAAAATTCCATGATTCAAAATTCAAAATTGTTGGCAGAATAGGTGGTAGTTCAATGCGTGATTAATATAATTCACAAATACATTTCATGGTTGTCCAACAAATATTACTCTCAGGTTGTAAATTACAGCTGGCCTGGTACATTGTTTGCTTCCTCCAGCCATTTGGGATGCACTGTTTCAGTTTCAATTACTCAATATTTTGGACAAAAAATGGACGAATGTACCTAAGGCTGGGAATGTCAATATAATCAAACTAGCAAGGGCAATGATCACAAGTTGGCTAATAGGCTAGCTTATCTGTTTATGTAGCTATTTAGCAAGATAAAAACACAGAGCCTAATGTTAGCTAGCAAGCTGCTGGGAGGATGTTGTCATTGGACGAGTGGGTGATTGGCTGACTTTTTCTCCCCATATCGTTTTTCTGTGGCTACAGCTAGAGATGCTGTTGTTATTTGGTTAGCTAGAAAGAAATGTGAATCAATTTGCTAGCTAGCTATGCTGAACATGAACGACTGTTATCCACAGTTAGCATATCGCTTAGATCAATCAAATGGGCGGGCAGGCAAGAACCCATTCAATTGTCAAAACGTGGGTTAGGACAAGCATGCATTGGCAGGCAAGCTGCAGAAGGGTGAGCAGGCTACCATTCCCTATTTGTTTATCAATGCAATTTTGATGACGTACTACAAACTGAAAAGGTTTGAGAGGGTTTATTTACTGATTTTAGCTCATCTAGCTAACATTAGTTGTTGATGTTGTTGTTGATGTGCATAGGCAAATGATGGAGAGAGAGCCTAGCTTTTCATGGTTGTTTGATCAATAGGACTGTAAAGTTCCCAAATGCAAGAGGACATATTTGCATGAATACATTCAGGTGTATTTTGTGGCTTTTGGCAAATGCTTTCATTTAAAAAAAAAATACAATACAAAACATACACATACAAACAGCAACATGCAGTTGAAGTCGAAGTTTACATACGCCTTAGCCAAATACATTTAAACTCAGTTTTTCACAATTCCTGACATTTAATCCTAGTAATAATGACCTGTCTTAGGTCAGTTAGGATCACCACTTTATTTTAAGAATGTGAAATGTCAGAATAATAGTAGAGAGAATGATTTATTTCAGATTTTATTTCTTTCATCACATTCCCAGTGGGTCAGAAGTTTACATACACTCAATTAGTATTTGGTAGCATTCCCTTGAAATGTTTAAGTTCGGTCAAACGTTTCAGGTAGCCTTCCACAAGCTTCCCGCAATAAGTTGGGTGAATTTTGGCCCATTCCTCCTGACAGAGCTGGTGTAACTGAGTCAAGTCTGTAGGCCTCCTTGCTCGCACATGCTTTTTCAGTTCTGCCCACACATTTTCTATAGGATTGAGGTCAGGGCTTTGTGATGGCCACTCTAATACCTTGACTTTGTTGTCCTTAGGCCATTTTGCCACAACTTTGGAAGTATGCTTGGGGTCATTGCCCATTTGGAAGACCCATTTACGACCAAGCTTTAACTTCCTGACTGATGTCTTGCGATGTAAATTAAAATTCCTATCTCATGATGCCATCTATTTTGTGAAGTGCACCAGTCCCTCCTGCAGCAAAACACCTCCACAAAATGATGCTGTCACCCCAGTGCTTCACAGTTGGGATGGTGTTGGGTTGCAAGCCTCCCCCTTTTTCTTCCAAACATAACGATGGCCATTATGACCAAACAGTTCTATTTTTGTTTCATCAGACCAGAGGACATTTCTCCAAAAAGTATGATCTTTGTCCCCATGAGCAGTTGCAAACCATAGTCAGGCTTTTTGATGGCGGTTTTGGAGCAGTGGCTTCTTCCTTCTTCCTTGCTGTCGATATAGGACTCGTTTTTCTGTGGATTTAGATATTTTTGTACCTGTTTCCTCCAGCATCTTCACAAGGTCCTTTGCTGTTGTTCTGGGATTGATTTGCACTTTTCGCACCAAAGTACCTTCCTGAGCGGTATGACGGCTGCGTGGTCCCATGGTGTTTATACTTGCATACTATTGTTTGTACAGATGAACGTGGTACCTTCAGGCATTTGGAAATTGCTCCCAAGGATGAACCAGACTTGTGGAGGTCTCCAATAATTTTTCTGAGGTCTTGGCTGATTTCTTTTGATTGCACAAAATAGATGTCCTAACCGACTTGCCAAAACTATGGTTTGTTAACAAGAAATTTGTGGAGTGGTTGAAAAGCACCCCCAGACCATCACATTGCCTCCACCATGCTCCTCCAGCATCTTTTCATTTTTCATCTTTTCCGCATCTCACGGATGTTCTTCTTTGTAATCCGAACACCTCAAACTTAGATTTGTCTGTCCACAACATTTTTTCCCAATCTTCCTCTGTCCAGTGTCTGTGTTTTTTTGCCCAGCTTAATATTTTATTTTTATTGGCCGATCTGAGATATGGCTTTTTCTTTGCAACTCTGCCTAGAAGGCCAGCATCCCGGAGTTGCCTCTTCACTGTTGACGTTGAGACTGGTGTTTTGCGGGTACTATTTAATGAAGCTGCCAGTTGAGGACTTGTGAGTCGTCTGTTTCTCAAACTAGACACTCTAATGTACTTGTCCTCTTGCTCAGTTGTTGGGCCTCCCACTCCTCTTTCTATTCTGGTTAGAGCCCGTTTGTGCTGTTCTGTGAAGGGAGTAGTACACAGCGTTGTACGAGATCTTCAGTTTCTTGGCAATTTCTCGCATGGAATAGCCTTCATTTCTCAGAACAAGAATAGACCGACGAGTTTCAGAAGAAATGCTGATGCTCCAGATACTCAACTAGTCTAAAGAAGGCCTGTTTTATTGCTTCTGTAATCAGGACCACAGTTTTCAGCTGTGCTAACATAATTGAAAAAGGGTTTTCTAATGATCAACTAGCCTTTTAAAATGATAAACTTGGATTAGCTAACACAACGTGCCATTGGAACACAGGAGTGATGGTTGCTGATAATGGGCCTCTGTACGCCTATGTAGATATTCCATAAAAGAATCAGCCGTTTCCAGCTACAATAGTCATTTACAACATTAACAATTTCTACACTGTATTTCTGATCAATTTGATGTTATTTTAATGGACCAAAAAATTTGCTTTTCTTTCAAAAACAAGGAAATGTCTAAGTGACCCCACACTTTGAATGGTAGTGTATGTATATACTGTATTCTAGTCTACTGTATTTTAGTCAAGGCCACTCTGACATTGCTCGTCCTAATGTTTATATATTTCTTAATTCCATTATTTTACTTTTAGATGTGTGTATTGTTGTGAATTGTTAGATACTACTGCACTGTTGGAGCTAGGAACACAAGCATTTCTCTGCACCAGCAATAACAAATCAAATCAAATTAAACTTTATTTGTCACATGCGCCGAATACAGCCGGTGTAGACCTTACCTTGAAATGCTTACTTACAATCCCTTAACCAACAGTGCAGTTCAAGAAAGAGTTAAGAAAATATTTACCAAATAAACTAAAGTAAAAAATAATATAAAGTAACACAATAAAAGAACAATAACAAGGCTATATACAGGGGGCACCGGTACCGAGTCAATGTGCAGGGGTACAGGTTAGTCGAGGTCATTTGTACATGTAGGTACAAATGAAGTGACTATGCATAGATAATAAATAGCGAGTTGCAGCAGTGTACAAACAAATGGAGCGGGGGGGAGGTCAATGTAAAGAGTCTGGTGGCCATTTGATGAATTCTTCAGCAGTCTTATGGCTTGGGGGGTAGAAGCTCTTAATAAGGAGTCTTTTGGTCCTAGACTTGGCGTTCCGGTACCGCTTGCCGTGCGGTAGCAAAGAGAACAGTCTATGACTTGGGTGACTTGAGTCTTTGAAAATGTTTTGGTCTTTCCTCTCACACCGCCTAGTATATAGGTCCTGGATGGCGGGAAGCTTGGCCCCAGTGATGTACTGAGCCGTACGCACTACCCTCTGTAGCGCCTTATGGTCAGATGCCGAGCAGTTGCCATATCAGGCGGTGATGCAACCGGTCAGGATGCTCTCGATGGTGCAGCTGTAGAACCTTTTGAGGATCTGGGGACCCATGCTAAATCCTTTCAGTCTCTTGAGTTGGAAAAGGTGTTGTCGTTCCCTCTTCACGACTGTCTTGGTGTGTTTGGACCATGATAGTTTGTTGGTGATGTGGACACCAAGGAACTTGAAACTCTCAGCCCACTCCACTACAGACCCGTCAATATTAATAGGGACCTGTTCGCCCCTCTTTTTGCTTTAGTCCACGATCAGCTCCTTTGTTTTGCTCACGTTGAGGGAGAGGTTGTTGTCCTGGCACCACACTGCCAGGTCTCTGACCTCCTCCCTATATGCTGGCTCATCGTTGTCAGTAATCAGGCCTACCACTGTTGTGTCGTCAGCAAACTTAATGGAGTCGTGTTTGTCCACACAGTCGTGGGTGAACAGGGAGTACAGGAGTGGACTAAGCACACACCCCTGAGGGGCCCCAGTGTTGAGGATCAGCTTGGCAGACGTGTTGTTGCCTACCCTTACCACCTGGGGGCTGCCCGTCAGAAAGTCCTGGATCCAGTTGCAGAGGGAGGTGTTTAGTCCCAGAGTTCTTAGCTTAGTTATGAGCTTTATGGGCACTATGGTATTGAACTCTGAGTTGTAGTCAATGAACAGCATTCTCACATAGGGGTTCCTTTTGTCCAGGTGGGAAAGGGCAGTGTAGACAAGACAGATGTTTTTATTAGGTCTTATTTGCGGCAGTGTCTATTAATTGTCCAAACGCACGGCCGCTTTCCCACTCTTTATTGCTATAGAATTTTCACAAATGCCTTACATTCTATGAAAATGACCATATCTAAGTGCTCGGCTTGTCCGAAAATGTTAAAAAAGGTGTCATATTCTTGCTGTGGTTGCCAGCAGCATACCACCCTGCATACCACTGCTGGCTTGCTTCTGAAGCTAAGCAGGGTTGGTCCTGGTCAGTCCCTGGATGGGAGACCAGATGCTGCAGGAAGTGGTTTTGGAGGGCCAGTAGGAGGCACTCTTTCCACTGGTCTAAAAAGTATCCCAATGCCCCACCCTACACACTGCCCTGTGTAGGGTTCTGTTAAACGGGTGTCTTGACTCTCTGAGGTCATTAAAGATCCCATGGCACTTATCGTAAGAGTAGGGGTGTTAACCCCGGTGTCCTGGCTAAATTCCCAATCTGGCCCTCAAACCATCACGATCACCTAATAATCCCCAGTTTACAATTGGCTCTTTCATTCTCCTCCTCTCCCCTGTAACTATTCCCCAGGTGGTTGCTGTAAATGAGAACGTGTTCTCAGTCAATTTACCTGGTAAAATAACAGATTAAAAAAAAATATGAACAGATTTTAATAAGATTTGATGTTACTAAAACACTGTCCGTTCCACTTTTAATCGAGGTTGTTGCTCCTTAGTCGCTCCATGGGTTGTGTATCTCATTATGTCATGGTAAAGCAATGTGGCGTCCCCGGAGTGTGATCGCCTTGTTTGTGACCTCAGCGTTCCCGCCACTAGCACTTCCTTACCCTGGAGGTTATCACATGAAATACTGCTACCTCTGCATTAAGGTCTCTCGTAATCCTGTTGATATTCAGCGAAAACAGAGATGTTGTCAGAATTACAGTAAACTGCTAGGTGATGCAATATGCATGGGTGCGGCTATAGGCTGAAAGGAGAGCTATTGCTCTAACTAGTAACAGGAGACCAGGCAACTGGGAGTCAAGCCTGACTGGATTCCCATTTCACAAGTCAAGCTCCTCTTTTTTCTCCCTCTCATTCCCTGGGTCCAGACGGGCTTTGAACACAACAAGCATGCTGCTGCCTCACCTTCCCCCTGTTTGAAGTAGGAATTATCAAGTTCCAGCTCTGCTTCTCACTCCAGCAGTCTAGCAGCTGCCATTTTGCAGTCTCTATTACTGTTTTTTGTTCTCTTGCTTCCGTCACTTTGATCAGATCAGTGTTGTATTAAGCATGTTAGGCTCTGACACCGGTGTTTGACCTCTCTTACTGTTTTCTGTTCTCTCTGCTTTGCTCTAGAACTCTACAGGATGGCGAATACCTATAGCCCACCAGAACTACAGATTAGATAGACCACATTCTCTGTAATCTGAAGCATAATCGCTGTATGGGTTTTGGTCTAGGTATTTTCTCCTCTCCTCTGCCTTGTGGAGCAGCTGGGCTAAAGTGGCTTCGGTCTAAAGGGATTTCAGTGCAACCTGCGGGCACCAAGGATAAGAGGGGGCACTCTGTGGTGCAGGTTACATCTAGCACCGTGCTTGAGACATTTAGTCTGTATTTGTATCATCTGTGTAAGTGCAGAGAAGGCACTGAGACTGGGGGAGATCACTCTGCTTTTTCACTGCCTGAGGGCCTGACGCCATGGCTTCAGACTCAAGGCTAGGGAAAGCACACACACACACACACACACACACACACACACACACACACACACACACACACACACACACACACACACACACACACACACACACACACACACACACACACACACACACACACACACACACACACACACACACACACACAATGCCCTGAAGGAGACAGGTACCTAGACCCTACCCTAAGGATATGTGCTGGGATAATAATGTTGGCAGAAGATAGCAGTAAAAAGTCTGCAATGACTTATGCGTGGCATGGTTTAATGTAACTTTGTTATTACAATACTTTCATTGTAATACCCTAAGGACCAAAACCAATCTGACATTCATGAGGCTGGAAGAATGTAAACCACTACAGGAAAGTGGTATAGTGCTACGGTAATACTTTTGTCTTCGGGGCAAATGCAAAATCATGCAGCTGCCAAATATACAAAGGGATAAAGCCTGTTAGCTAGCAATGAGACATAGGCATCTATAGACTGTAAATTTCCATTGCCATTCGTTTGTTTATGTTACCATTTGGCTCTTGAAATGCACCTATTCAGCTAACACTTAATGGCTGGGCTCCAATATACAGAATTCCATGCTTTTTCCTTTGAAAAGTAGCCACAGTTAAACTTGGTTAACTTGGCAACCTGATACTTCCTCGTAAGAAGTATTCCACTGGTTTTACCTGCAATGGGTCACTGGCACATATTAACTCCTGCACTGGTGCCAACACGTTATGAGAGTGTTTTTCTTTTATAAGCCATTCTATGTGGATTTTATTGATCGTGAGTGGTTTTAACAGAATCATTTAAAGACACACATAAACATTTACTGTAACAATGTACCTGTTAGGCTATGCAATTCACAATGCATGAAGCTCTAGCCATAAATGATTTAATTCCGCAAGCCGTATTTCTGCCTATGCAGCTGATCGGGGGCATTATTTGTCTTGGATGCTGCACCACAGCTAGCTCTGACATTAATTAGATCACTTTTTCATAGCACCAGAGCCATACCCTTCTAGCCATGCTGTATCCACACAGACAAGCCTGTTTTACAGTCACTACAGACTGAGGTCAGACAGCACGCTTGACCTCTCAATCCCAGACACCCAGCAGACAACCTTTGTGGGTTTGTTTCCGTGGTCCATCTCTGTCGATACTTTAGAGGTGCTGCGGAATGGATCCTTTTCTCGCTTCTTTACCACATGAATCTTGTCAATAGCACTCCGTAACAGCCAAGAGTGGCGCCACCCTTTTATTGAAGAGTATCAGGCTTCGCAGAACACAGAGAAAAAACACAAACCTGGAACCTGAGAAACTCTCCCATCCGCCAAGAGGAGGGTGGCAGAAAACAGCTCTCTCCCTGTCAGTCAATGTATGACAGAGAACAGGACAGAGCAGGACAGAATAGGACAGGACAGGACAGGAGCCATATGCTACTGCTCAGATCATCAAGAACATGATCCTCCATTAATCTATAATATGCTTTCTGCCTCATTGACATTTCGCTGTGTCTGTTTAATTCATCACAATTTTAATCTCTATTTCAGAAAATCAAATTGTCCAGTAAGCAGTTTACACACATATGCTTAGTATTTATGATAATACCTTAATCTATACAAGGTGGGGGAAATCTAGCAACGGCAGGACAGAGAAGGAAAATCTACCATGCCACGCATGATGAATTACAGTACAGTTGGGAGCATTGAGTAAATATGTTGAGTAAATCACTACATATACAAAAGTATGTGGACACCCCTTCAAATTAGTGGATTCGGTTATTTCAGTCACAGGTGTATAAAATCAAGCACACAACCATGCAATCTGCATAGACAAACATTGGCAGTAGAATTGCATTACTGAAGAACTCAGTGACTTTCAATATGGCACTGTCATATGATGCCACCTTTCCAACAAGTCAGTTCTTCAAATTTCTGCCCTGCTAGACCTGCCCTGGTCAACTCTAAGTGATGTTACTGTGAAGTGGAAACGTCTAGGAGCAACAACGGCTCAGCAGGGAAGTGGTAGGCCACACAAGCTCACAGAACGTGGCCGCCGAGTGCTGAGTTCCAAACTGTCTCTGGAAACAAAGTCAGCACAATAACTGTTCGTCGGGAGCTTCATGAAATGGGTTTCCATGGCCAAACAGCCGCACACAAGCCTAAGATCACCATGTGCAATGCCAAGCTTCGACTGGAGTGGTGTAAAGCTTGCCGCCATTGGACTCCGGAGGCATGGAAATGCATTCTCTGGTGTGATGAATCATCCTTTCCCATCTGGCAGTCCGAAGTACGAATCTGGGTTCGGCTCCGATGCCAGGAGAACGCTACCTGCCCCAATGCATAGTGACAACTGTAAAGTTTGGTGGAGGAGGAATAATGGTATGGAGCTGTTTTTCATGGCTCGGGCTAGGCCCCTTAGTACCAGTGAAGGAAAATCTTAACGCTACAGCATACAATGACATTCTACCCAATTCTGTGCTTCCAACTTTGTGGCAACAGTTTGGGGAAGGCCCTTTCCTGTTACAGCATGGCAATGTCCCCGTGCACAAAGCGAGGTCTATACAAAAATGGTTGATCAAGATTGGTGTGCAAGAACTTGACTGGCCTGGACAGAGCCCTGACCTCAACCCCATCGAACACCTTTGGGATGAATTGGAACGCCGACTGCGAGCCAGGCCAAATCGCCCAACATCAGTGTCTGACCTCACTAATGCTCTTGTGGCTGAATGGAAGCAAGTCCCACAGCAATGTTCCAACATGTAGTGGAAAGCCTTCCCAGATGTGTGGAGGCTGTTATCGCTGCAAATGGGGAACAAACTCCATGTTCATTCCCATAATTTTGGAATGTGATGTTCGACAAGCAGGTGTCCACATACTTTGGTCATGTAGTGTATGTTACTATTTTTCCTGACAGTTTCATAGATAATTGTCCACTTGTTTCTTTTTTGGCTGTTTTGCTCAGATTTATTTTATCTTATCAACTACATCCATTTTCATATCGGTCAATACTCATAAAACATAGATAACTATCTTACAACTAGGAAAGCTTATGAAAACTAATTTGGTTTATTAGCATACAGGATATTTTGCAAGACATACTCTAAAGGTATTTATTTTATACCCTAATTAAAAGCAGGGCTACATCCCAGGCTCCTGGGTGGCGCAGCGGTCTAAGGCACTGCATCTCAGTGAGCTTGGGGCAGCAGGTAGCCTAGTGGTTAGAGCGTTGGGACAGTATTTGAAAGGTTGCTGGATTGAATCCCTGAGCTGACAAGGTAAAAATCTGTGGTTCTGCCCCTGAGCAAGGCACTGTTCCCTGGGCACTGGGGATGTCAATTAAGGCAGCCCCCCGCACCTCTCTGATTCAGAGGGGTTGGGTTAAATGCAGAAGATGCATTTCAGTTGAAGGCATTCAGTTGTACAACTGACTAGGTCTTTCCCCTTGAGGTGTCACTACAGACATCCTGGTTTGAATCCAGGCTGTATCACAACCAGCTGTCATTGGGAGTCCCATAAGGGGGTGAACAATTGGCCCAGCGTTGTCTGAGTTTGGCCGGTGTAGGCTGTCATTGTAAATAAGAATTTGTTCTTATCTGACTTGCCTAGTTAACTAAGAATTGTTTAGTTCTACACCAGTTTTTATATACTGTATCTGGCAGGTTGCTCTGTTGGTTCGGTCAGAGAACTCCGTTTAATTTCTGATATGGGGTACACACCAGGGCCATCTTAATGCATTACTATTCTATATTTCATCAGGTTCCCTGTGAGCCTGAGGTCTGAACTTTGGGAGGGAGAGAGGTTGACATGCTTGTGTAATGACAGTGGGTCTATGTGAACAGTGGGTGGTTAGGTGAAAGCCTGGAGCAGCCAAGCGACTAGCTAGCTCCTATCTGTTCTACTCCTCCAGAAAGATCTAACACACTAGCTGAGTCAAGGAAGGAGGCAGGATCTTGAGATGTTTACCTTCTTCCCTCTTTGGATCCACATAAAAACTAGATACTAGAACCAATCAGTAGATTCACCATGTTGTTATTGGCTTCCTTGGGTGATATAAATATACCTCTTTACCTCAACCAGCAGTGTTAGCCAGAGATAATATTGATAGCCAACCCACCGTGATTTTTTTTGTTTCCAGTAAAAGGCATAAATGAAGAAAGTAGTTTTCGTCTGTACTGTAATTTCTGGACAGATTTTATTTCTGTCATTTCATATAGAGGAACAGAAGGGCAGGGAAAGTTCTTCCCTTGAACAGTTATGTAACGGTAGATTACATGAACCTGTGAACAGGTCAGGCCAGTGGAGAGTAGAGCCAGCAGCAGGCCTTTGTTAAACCAGACCTTAATCAGAACAGGGTTTCCCTCAGCCTCAGCAGGAGAAGGTTCCTCTGAAGTGGCTGATTAGAGCCTGGACCTGCTCTCTGAAGTTCACATTGTTCACACCCCAGGACTAAAGAACAAGAGCAAGGCTATACGGGGCTGAGAGGGGCACTTTGCCTCAACGATCAAAGGGAACTTTCTCCAGTGTAGTATAGATGGTGGAGACCAGGGAGCATGAAGTGAACATTTCCTCAACGTTTCACTCAAACCAGTGTACTGCTGAATGTTATTTCACTGTGAGGATGTGAGCCCACTCCCTACAAACAGGAAACGGTCATCTTTGTCCCGCCCCCAGCCGGAATCAAGCAGGAGTTAACGTTGAAGGAGAACAATATATCAGCCTGGAGATAATGTTGAAGGAGAACAATATATCAGCCTGGAGATAATGTTGAAGGAGAACAATATATCAGCCTGGAGATAATGTTGAAGGAGAACAATATATCAGCCTGGAGATAATGTTGAAGGAGAACAATATGTCAGCCTGGAGATAATGTTGAAGGAGAACAATATATCAGCCTGGAGATAATGTTGAAGGAGAACAATATGTCAGCCTGGAGATAATGTTGAAGGAGAACAATATGTCAGCCTGGAGATAATGTTGAAGGAGAACAATATATCTGCCTGGAGATAATGTTGAAGGAGAACAATATATCAGCCTGGAGATAATGTTGAAGGAGAACAATATATCTGCCTGGAGATAATGTTGAAGGAGAACAATATGTCAGCCTGGAGATAATGTTGAAGGAGAACAATATATCAGCATGGAGATAATGTTGAAGGAGAACAATATATCAGCCTGGAGATAATGTTGAAGGAGAACAATATATCAGCATGGAGATAATGTTGAAGGAGAACAATATATCAGCCTGGAGATAATGTTGAAGGAGAACAATATGTCAGCCTGGTCTGATTAGCTCTGCTGATTAGCTTGATTTCTTCACCATTTCCTTCTCTATTGCATATGTGCTCCAATGTACACTTCACAATGTTTATGTACATTAATGTGCATTAACTTCCATTTTATGATTTGTTCCTGTTTTATATATGCATATCTGTGAATCTACCGTATGTGTGTTCAACTATAACACACTAAGTTTCCACTTACATGTCAGTCACTCTGGAAAACGTGCATGCAAACCTGAAACAGGATGGATTGTATGAAGTTGTGGACCAGAGGTCAGTTTGTGCTGCAGTACTTCCTTCACTGGGATCAGAGGGTAATAGAGTCAGTGAGGAGGTGGGCTATGGATCTACAGAGGCTAACAGGATCACAAACACACACGTATTCAGATCATTACAGGTTCAATAGTCTGAAAGGTTATTAACACATCAGCTCCTAATGGAGCACAGAGCATGACTGAGAGACAGACTAAAGCAAGGAGCCACTCAATGGAGCAGGAAAACAGCTGCCGTGATGGATGAATGGTGTCTAGTGTTTCCCCTAACACTATATAATCAGGTCTGGTTCTCGTCCAGACCTACTCCTTCCCTCAGGTGTTACTGCTATAGCCCACACCCAGGCCAGGGTGGTTTCTGATGGGCAGTGGGCCTGAGATGTAGGGGTGGATGAGGGGAAAGTTGAGACTAGACAGGCTCTTATCATTAGAGGTTATGGTTGCTAGAGATATACACTACCGTTCAAAAGTTTGGGGTCACTTAGACATTTCCTTGTTTTTGAAAGAAATTATGGATGAATCATTACACCAGACAATTGAAAATAAGAATTTGTTCTTAACTGACTTGACTAAATAAAGATAAAATAAAATAAAAAGTGTAAAGAAGGCCAGTTTTATTGCTTCTTTAATCAGGACAACAGTTTTCAGCTGTGCTAACATAATTGCAAAATGTTTTTCTAATGATCAATTAGCCTTTTAAAATGATAAACTTGGATTATCTAACACAACGTGCAATTGGAACACAGGAGTCATAGTTGGTGATAATGAGCCTCTGTACGCTTATGTAGATATTCCCTAAAAATAGACATTTATAACATTAGCAATGTCTACACTGTATTTCTGATCAATTTGATGTTATTTTAATGGACAAAAAGGTGCTTTTCTTTCAAAAACAAGGACATTTCTAAGTGACCCCAAACTTTTGAACGGTAGTGTATATGGTTGCACTTTAGGAGAGACATTGAGGGATTTCTATGTGCTCGCTGCAGGGGAAAAAGGCATTATACAGAGATATCTCAAGATAATAATAATGAATGTGCGCTCAGAGCGCCGTGGGGGGGCTCATCTAATGCACCCCTGCTTGTGCTGAAGACCAACTGTGCCAGATCATCCGTGTGTGTGTGTGTGTTATGTGATGTTCTGTGGCGCTTATACAGTATGAGTACAGTTATACAGACAGCACAGCTGTAAGTTATTGGACACATGTCTCCTAGTCAGGTTGTGTAGACTCTCCTGTGTGGGTCTCAATTCATCCCCATTGATGGAGTACACTTATTATAATCCTGGCAAGGGCTTTGGGCCTATTACAGGTCATCACAGCCATCAGGAAAGCTCTCCTCTGTCGCTGTATGTCTGTGGTGAAACAGGTGCCTCTGCTGCCCACACCAGCAGCTGCATCTCTTCTTCCTATTGCTCCAATCCTGCCAACTTCTCCTCTCTCCCTTCTATTGCTGTTAAGCTGACTGATTAGAAACAGATTTCTTTGATTAAGCGGCAGGTAGCCTAGCGGTTAAGAGACTGAGCCAGTAACAGAAAGGCCGCTGGTTTGAATCTGCGAGCTGACTAGGTAAAAAAATCTGTATGTGCCCTTGAACAAGGCACTTAACCCTAATTGCTCCTGTAAGTCCCTCTCGATAAGAGCGCCTGCTAAATGATTTAAATGTATGCTCCCAAAATTGAAGGAGATAGGTTGTCACAGGTTAGAGTGGGAAATGGCAGTTGTTGACAACATTGCATTCATAGCATAAATTGATGAACTATCACCCATGTGTGCCTTGTATCAGGCTGTATAAGGGCTATTTGACCAAGAAGGAGAGTGATGGAGTGATGCACCAGATGACCTGGCCTCCACAATCCCCCGACCTCATCCAAATTGAGATGATTTGGGATGAGTCGGACCGCAGAGTGAAGGAAAAGCAGCCAACAAGTGCTCAGCATATGTGGGAACTCCTTCAAGATTGTTGGAAAATCATTCCAGGTGAAGCTGGTTGAGAGAATGCCAAGAGGGTGCAAAGCTATCATGAAGGCAATGGTTGGCTATTTGAAGAATCTCAAATATAAAATAGATTTTGCTTTGTTTAACACTTTTTTGGTTACTACATGATTCCATTTAGTTTTGATGTTTTCACTATTATTCTACAATGTAGAAAATAGTAAAAAAGAAAGAAAGAAAAACCCTTGAATGAGTTGGTGTTCTAAAACTTTTGACCGATAGTGTATATAACATTTTTCAATGAGTTATCGGGACAGGGATAGAGTGTCCCCTGCATCCTGTCTGTATGTGTCTCTGAAGGTCGCTGCACTGAGTTCCAGTTGCGTAAGTAAGTGTAGTCTCTGATTAGGGCCAATCATGTCATTGTATAACTATGATGGTCTACTGGACATGAAGGCTCTCTACTCCCTACTAACTCTTTCTCTCCTCTCTCTCTCTGTTATTCTGTAAACTTGATTCTATGTTGTTTCTGTACTGTTCTGTTTGCTAGTGTATTGTTCAGAGTAATCTCCTGAATGCATCATGAGCAGTCAGTCAGTCACAGCAGCCTCAGAAGAACAGTCTCCCTCCTCAGTCTTTCCCTCCTTCAGATAAATCACATTGAGACACTCACAGAGCATAGAGGTTACACATCATGTGAATTTCATGGCGGGGTGTGTTCTTGAACGCATACCGGTGGCGGGCTAGCTAGCGTAGATCCCAGAGAGGGCCAGCTGTATGCACCAGCTGATGAACATGAACAGACAGTTTTGGCTGTGTTTGTGGGTGGTCCTAGGGTCTGTGTACGCTGCTCTAGCCTCTGAGTCACCTCAAAATGTTTGATAGCTCTTCCCCTCCCGGGTGACATCACCTCTAGCAATCTGTCCGCTGCTTTCTAATCCTCATTCCGTCTGTGAAACTGTGGAGCAGCGGTTGAAAGAGAGGAGGGGTCAACCTTGCAGGCGAAGGGCTGCATAGGGATCTTCTTGGATCTGACTGAAAGTTAAGGCTTTAGAGAGGGAGGATTGGAGTGGGTGAGGAGGATGTAAGGAGGATATGTAGATTAGGTACAGGGGCCATAGAAACCAAGGCCCTCTGCCGTCCCGCCGCCGCCTCCTTTTTTTCTTTCCACCTAATAGAATAAAAATAAGCCTTTTCTTTGTTTCTGTTCCATCTCCTTGGTGATCCCCACTGACAAATAATGTGTGTGTGTCTGTGGCTTGCTGCAAAATTAGATCAATAAAAAAACATAGTTGATGAATTCTCCTCTGAGATGAGTATCTGTGACTCTGGAGCCTGACTGAGTGGACCAGTGGGCATCTATACAAGCAGACAGGAACTGTGTTCAAGTGTCCAGAGTGAGAGACAGAGGCAGAAGCAGAGGGAGATACACTATACAGTTGAAGTCGGAAGTTTACATACACATTAGACAACTACATTTAAACTCAGTTTTTCACAATTCCTGACATTTAATCCTAGTAATAATTACCTGTCTTAGGTCAGTTAGGATCGCCACTTTATTTTAAGAATGTGAAATGTCAGAATAATAGGTAGAGAGAATGATTTATTTCAGCTTTTATTTCTTTCATCACATTCCCAGTGGGTCAGAAGTTTACATGCACTCAATTAGTATTTGGTAGCAAAGCCTTCCACAAGCTTCCCACAATAAGTTGGGTGAATTTTGGCCCATTCCTCCTGACAGAGTTGGTGTAACTGAGTCAGGTTTGTAGGCCTCCTTGCTCGCACACGCTTTTTCAGTTCTGCCCACAAATTATCTATGGAATTGAGGTCAGGGCTTTGTGATGGCCACTCCAATACCTTGACTTTGTTGTCCTTAAGCCATTTTGCCTCAACTTTGAAATTGTGCTTGTGGTCATTGTCCATTTGGAAGACCCATTTGCGACCAAGCTTTAACTTCCTGACTGATGTCTTGAGATGTTGCTTCAATATATCCACATCATTTTCCTATCTCATGAGGCCATCTCTTTTGTGAAGTGCACCAGTCCCTCCTGCAGCAAAGCACCCCCACAAAATGATACAGCCACCCCCGTGCTTCACGGTTGGGACAGTGTTCTTCGGCTTGCAAGCCTCCCCCTTTTTCCTCCAAACATAACGATGGTCATTATGGCCAAACAGTTCTATTTTTGTTTCTTCAGACCAGAGGACATTTTTCCAAAAAGTACGATCTTTGTCCCCATGTGTAGTTGCAAACCATAGTGTGCCTTTTTTATGGCGGTTTTGGAGCAGTGGCTTTTTCCTTGCTAAGCAGCCTTTCAGGTTATGTCGATATAGAACTCGTTTTACTGTGGATATAGATATTTTTGTACCTGTTTCCTTCAGCATCTTCACAGGGTCCTTTACTTTACTTTACTGTATACTTGCGTACTATTGTTTGTACATATGAACGTGGTACCTTCAGGTGTTTGGAAATTGCTCCCAAGGATGAACCAGACTTGTGGAGGTCTACCATTTTTTTTTTAGGTCTTGGCTGATTTCTTTTGATTGCACAAAATAGATGTCCTAACCGACTTGCCAAAACTATGGTTTGTTAACAAGAAATTTGTGGAGTGGTTGAAAAACGAGTTTTAATGACTCCAACCTAAGTGTATGTGAAATTCCGACTTCAACTGTATTTACAAAAGTATGTGGACGCCCCTTCAAATGAGTGGATTTGGCTATTTCAGCCAGACCTGTTGCTGACAGTTGTGTAAAATCGAGCACAGCCATGCATTCGCAATAGACAAACATTGGCAGTTGAATGGCCTGACTGAAAAGCTCAGTGACTTTCAACGTGGCACGTCATAGGATGCCACCTTTCCAACAGGCAGTTCGACAAATTTCTGCCCTGCTAGAGCTGCCCCCGTCAACTGTCAGTGCTGTTATTGTGAAGAGGAAACGTCTAGGAGCAACAATGGCTCCTAGAGTGATAGGCCACACAAGCTCACAGAAGGGGACCGGCGAGTGCTGCAGCACGTAAAAATGGTCTGTCCTCGGTTGCAACACTCACTACCGAGTTCCAAACTGCCTTCATGAAAGGGGTTTCCATGGCCGAGCAGCGGCACACAAGCCTAAGATCACCATGCGCAATGCCAATCATCGGCTGGGGTGGTGTAAAGCTCGCCGCCATTGGACTCTGGAGCAGTGGAAACGCGTTCTCTGGAGTGATGAATCACGCCTCACCATCTGGCAGTCTGACGGACGAATCTTGGTTTGGCGTAATCCAGGAGAACGCTACCTGCCCCAATGCATAGTGCCAACTGTAAAGCTTGGTAGAGGATTAATAATGGTCTGGGGCTGTTTTTCATGGTTCGGGCTAGGCCCCTTTGCTCCAGTGAAGGGAAATCTTAATGCTACAGCATACAATGACATTCTATCTGATTCTGTGCTTTCAACTTTGTAGCAACAGTTTGGGGAAGGCCCTTTCCTGTTTCAGCATGACAATGCCCCCGTGCTCAAAGCGAGGTCCATACAGAAATGGTTTGTCATGATTGGTGTGGAAGAACTTGACTGCCCTGCACAGAGCCCTGACGTCAACCCCATCGAATACCTTTGGGATAAATTGGAACGCCAACTACGAGCCAGGCCTAATCGCCCATCTAGATGTTCCAACATCTAATGGAAAGCCTTCCTTGAAGAGCGGAGGCTGTTATAGCATGACTTTACCCATGATTTTGCCCACATACTTTTGGTCATGGAGTGTATAAGCCACATTGTGATCCATATACTGTTTGTGTTGTCAGTAGACTGTCCATCCTCACCAGAGTCTGTCTGTGTGAATGAGAGGTTTGCACAACAAAGCACCAGCGTCTACCGTGTTCTCTCAGCCCTGTCTCCTGAGTTTCTCTGTATATCACTCTGAATCCCCCCTCCTCCTCCCCCTTCTTTCTCTGTATGAATGTATATCACTCTGAATCCCCCTTCCTCCCCCGGGCACTTTTAATAATGCATTTTTCATGACGTTGCCTTTACTTGCTGATGTGAACGGCAGTGTAAGTGTTGCTATGATGCATGGTGGAGAATGTACGTCTGTAGCGTAGGTGGATCACCCAGGGGAGTTCTGGTTGGCCCGGGGATTTCAGAGAGGAGAGATGTAACCCGTGCCCCTGCATAGCACATCGCACACACACACATGCCCTGTTCTGTTATTTTCCTCTTCCCCCTTTTAAAATATGTTTAACTTTTTAGGGTCTCTCTCTCCCCTTTCCTCTTTCTCTCACTCCCATCTCTTCCCTCGTGCTGATCAGTCCTGAAGCAGCTCTCCTTTCTTTGGAATCAAAGAATGAAGAACCGTTGTCGTCTATCTCTCTCTCTGGCCCAGCTTCCCCAGGCTCTGTTCCCAAAGTTTTTATTGGAAAATGTCTCTTCCTATGTCTCCTGAGAAACTGCTACATAAAACAAAATGTATAGATCCCCTTTTGCATCCCCCTGCTTTGTTTTCTAAGAGAGAGATAGAGTGGTAGTTAGGAGCGAGAGATGGAAATAGAAAGAAATTAAAAATTGAGAGAAAAAAGAGAGGGGGAAGGACATGAGGGTTGCCTGCGGCTCTTTTCTCTCCTCAGCCCCAGCCCCAGCCGAGTTGTACTCATGCTAATTAGTTATTAGAATGCAGAGATGCGCGGGATCCGGGCTAATTAGGTTAGCGGCTGCTAAAATGAAATGTCTTAATGCACTAGCTTTGCTCTGCTCTGCTCTGCTCGGCCCGACTCTGGATGAAGTTGTGATGGATTGTGGCTGATATGTTTACAGCACAGTTTTACAGAAAGAATGACAGCCAGCCAGACAGAGCTGCACTGGGCTCTGCTCAGTAGCACATAATTATCAGACTGACCTTTTAGTCAGAGCGAAGGCGTCGCTGCTGGATGGGGGAAATTAGAAGGGAGCCTGTCTTTTTGGCAGCCTGAACTCGTAGGGCTATGGCAGGTTGACATTTATTGGGATGAATCTTGTCCTGGAGGCAGAACTGGGGATCCATATTAAATAAAGTACAAATACAATACAACTGAGTGATTTCCACTAGATAGGCCAGCTGCAAAGTACAAATTGTCTGTATATTGTAAAAAATCGTGAAAACAATAAATCGGTTTTTGGTCTTAATTTAAGGTTAGGGTTAGGCATAAGGTTGAGCTGGCATGTAGCCTAGTGGTTAGAGCATTGGGCCAGTTGCTAGATCAAATCCCCGAGCTGACAAGGTAAAAATCTGTTGTTCTGCCCCTGAATAAGGCAGTTAACCAACTGTTTCTAGGCTGTCATTGTAAATAAGAATTTGTTCTTAACAGACTTGCCTAGTTATATTGTGGTTAGGTTTAAAATCATATTTTATGACTGTGCCAGGTAGTGACTGCGCTGCAGATTTTTACCTTGTCAGCTCGGGGATTTGATCTAGCAACCTTTCGGTTACTTGCCCAACACTCTAACCACTAGGCTACCTGCCAGCCAGCACATGCGTCATTCCAATTAATGCCAACCTGCTTTGTGTTAGGCCTTGGGCCTTGATGACTTGCATGATTACAAAACAGAACATTTTACATAACTCATTGTATTCATTGTTCAGACACAAAGAAATACAAAACATAAAAACCATTGTCACACAGACGTGTACAGAATGAGTTGTCTCAGCTCTTGAATGTTGAATGACCTTTAATTCACCAAGCTTTATCTCAGAACCTCTCCACAAGAGAAAATGTTTCTCTCTGTCTGAGTGCCACATTATTGACTAACAGGAAACGGGGAAACAATAATGACACAAGCGACAACATGCTAAAACTCTTCCGTTATTATCCTGTGCTGGTGTTTGACATTTCTGTTTTATGCTCCATTGTCTGTGGTAGAAGGTGTCTTCTTGGAACAGCCAAGGATAGAGCCACAGCGGGGGCAGCATGCTGTAAGCCTGCAACGGTAAGTGCCTATTGATTTCCACATGCAGACCAGAGAAACTGGGCCCTGCTCTAATCCAGGCCTGCGTGTGCCACACTCACTTAATTGCCTTTTAAGACACAGACATCTCTGGCCAGTGCATTTTTAATGAGTAACACAGTGGCATTGGTGGGATTGTTTTATGAGGCAGACTGCAGAGTGGTCAATATGCACCACAGTGTATGTAGCCATGAATGCCCACTTAACAGCAAAATGGCAGCTCAGGGCCAGCTATAAATAAATTATGCTGATCTTAAAGGGTTCTGTGATAAGTGGTTGCGCATGTGCTTTTGTTGATCAGTGTTGTGTTGCATTTGGAAATCATCCCAGACAGGCTGCTAGTGCTTACTCCGTACTAAAGCATGTCTGAATTTCCGTAGACTTGAATCTGTACACTGAGGAACATTAGGAGGGAGAGACAAGGCTGATTTAGTGTATGGGTGGAGCATGCTACTCTTCCTCTCCGTACACTGAGTCCTTAGGGACATAGGCAGTGACTTCCACGGTTTTTACAGAGGCCTCAATTAATCAGTGAGAAAAGATCACCTAAATTAAACAAGTTAATATCTGGTCTTATCGCATCCGTTCACACAGAGTTGCTCAACACCTCCATTGGAATTACAAAACCGATAGTCCACATGTTGCACAATGGCAAAACTCACTGCTCTGTAAGCAGCTGCTCACTGGTTCATTTCTCCCCCCCCCCCCCATCATCCCTAAATAGCTGAGATGTATAATCAAGTCCCCAGTGATGATTTCTAGTGTAAACTAGTGCAGTAAATGGCTGGAACAGGATGGTGGTGGGGACTGGGCGGGGGCTGGTGGCTCTCTGTGAGGCCCAGGACAGATGTGTTATGGCTGGACAGCAGCAGCAGGAGAACCCATGAGATGAGCTGGAGGAGCACAGAGGGTCGCTAATTAAGACTGGCACTGTGACGATAGAACCTCCCTGTAGAGCCCCAATGTGTGTGTGTTTGTGTGTTGCTGACAGGGCTTCAGAGAATAAATTACAGGGTCCCCTGGAGGGCTTGGGGTCTCTGCATGAATTTCACACACAAGCAATCTTCAATTCCTCCTGACACACACACACACTCTCTCTCTCTCTCTCTCTCTGCTACTACCTCCAATGCTCCCTCCAGCCGTAGCTATAGGCCCGAGAACTGGCACTCATTCAGGTAAACCCACAGACCTAGAACAATAGTGAAATCACTGGGTTGCTTATCTAGCAAAGAAAATAAGGGAGCTTTTTCATTATCTCTCTCTCTCTCTCTCTCTCTCTCTCTCTCTCTCTTTCACACACACACACACACACACACACACACACACACACACACACACACACACACACACACACACACCTCATTTAATTGTGCTAGGTTAGTTAAGGTAAGTGTGTTTTGGGGTGAGCATCTGGATGCTTTCTTTACCTCCGTTTATCCCCCATCTGCCAGGATTAGAAACCACCAACGGCGTGTGCATGCCTTCATTATGCAAATGCTCCACTCTTCAGAAATGAGCACTTTTTCATTAGGCTTATCTACTCTTTAGCAACAGAAATGTCTCTCAAAAGCATCCTCCTTTTGCACCCTTTACACCTAGTGAAGCTTTAAAGTAGGGCTGGGAATTGCCAGGGACCTCACGATATGATATTATCATGATACTTAGGTGCCGATATGATATTTATTGCGATTCTCACAATTCTATATGCATTTCGATACGATACTGGGATTTTTTTGCGATTCGATGTTCCAAATATATAGCTCACCATATGTTTGCTGCAGAGGGACAATAGAGAGCCATGAGAAAGTGTTGACCAGTGATGGAAATAAAAGTGCTGAAACAAATACCTTATTCAGACTCCGTATTTAAAAAGAAGATAGAGAACAAGCTATGATGGAAAAGTGATGGAGTTTTGGTGCAGCTACAGCCAACTAGCGCAAAAATGATATCCCGATATGTAACTGTATGGATTTTCCCCATCACTACTTTAAAGTGGGTCTTCCTATCTCTTATGCAGTACCTGATGTGTAACTAGACTGTACGTTTATTAGACTGTTACAGTTTCATAGAAGGGGGGGGAAGGGATGTGCAGATGAGATTCAGAGAATGCCCTAGTTTCCCATTCTGCATCAACCCCATGCACCCTGCTTTATGATATTATACAAGCACAGCCTTGACCTTAGTGGAGTGTTAGTAGGCCCCATTTTTTAATTTTTGCCCTCTTACCAGCCGATTATTAGAAAGCAAGATAGAGTATCCAGTTGAAGTCAGAAGTTTACATACACCTTAGCCAAATACATTTAAACTCAGTTTTTCACAATTCCTGACATTTAATCCTAGTAAAAATTCCCTGTCTTAGGTCAGTTAGGATCACCACTTTATTTTAAGAATGTGAAATGTCAGAATAATAGTAGAGAGAATGATTTATTTCAGCTTTTATTTCTTTCATCACATCCCCAGTGGGTCAGAAGTTTACATACACTCAATTAGTATTTGGTAGCAATGCCTTTAAATTGTTTAACTTGGGTCAAACATTTCCGGTAGCCTTCCACAATCTTCCCACAATAAGTTGGGTGAATTTTGGCCCATTCCTCCTGACAGAGCTGGTGTAACTGAGTCAGGTTTGTAGGCCTCCTTGCTCGCATATGCATTTTCAGTTCTGCCCACACATTTTCTATAAGATTGAGGGCAGGGCTTTGTGATGGCCACTCCAATACCTTGACTTTGTTGTCCTTAGGCCATTTTGCCACAACTTTGGAAGTATGCTTGGGGTCATTGTCCATTTGGAAGACCCATTTGCAACCAAGCTTTAACTTCCTGACTGATGTCTTGAGATGTTGCTTCAATATATCCACATCATTTTCCTATCTCATGATGCCATCTATTTTGTGAAGTGCACCAGTCCCTCCTGCAGCAAAGCACCCCCACAACATGATGCTGCCAGCCCCGTGCTTCACGGTTGGGATGGTGTTCTTCGGTTTGCAAGCCCCCCCTTTTTCCTCCAAACATAACAATGGTCATTATGGCCAAACAGTTCTATTTTTGTTTCATCAGACCAGAGGACATTTCTCCAAAAAGTACGATCTTTGTCCCCATGTGCAGTTGCAAACCATAGTCTGGCTTTTTTATGGCGGTTTTGGAGCAGTGGCTTTTTCCTTGCTGAGCAGCCTTTCAGGTTATGTCAATATAGGACTCGTTTTACTGTGTATATAGATACTTTTGTACATGTTTCCGCCAGCATCTTCACAAGGTCCTTTGCTGTTGTTCTGGGATTGATTTGCACTTTTCGCACCAAAGTACGTTCATCTCTAGGAGACAGAACGCATCTCCTTCCTGAGCGGTATGACGGCTGCGTGGTCCCATGGTGTTTATACTTGGGTACTATTGTTTGTACAGATGAACGTGGTACCTTCAGGCGTTTGGAAATTGCTCCCAAGGATGAACCAGACTTGTGGAGGTCTACCATTTTTTCCAGAGGTCTTGGCTGATTTCTTTTGATTGCACAAAATAGATGTCCTAACCGACTTGCCAAAACTATAGTTTGTTAACAAGAAATTTGTGGAGTGGTTGAAAAACGAGTTTTAATGACTCCAACCTAAGTGTATGTAAACTTCCGACTTCAACTGTACGTGCTATTATCAAGCTGGGCTACACACTCACACACTCACACAAACACACACGCAGCGGCGGACTGGGACCCTGGCATTTCTAAAACACCGGCCCATTTTTTTCCTCAAGGCACACACCGGCCCATTTCTTTCTTCAAGGCCCCCATTATTAGCCAGATAATGATATTTTTTTGCAAAAAAAAGTTACATGCCCACTGGGATAAAAATTGTCCAGCCCTGCACACACACAGCCTAGCGTCCCTACATCCTCAGACTCCCTGGTTGGTCTGTTTGAGTCCCTTAGGCTGGGGTGTATGTCCTCAGGCCATGGCGCTGGCCTATTTTCCAGATCAGGAGCTGGCAGCCTCCCTCCCGTTGTCCCAAAGCACCTCTCTCAACTGACGAAGGCACAAACCGTGAAATGACAGGAGGGGTGCAGACACACCAGTGGGTAGAGAGACAGGAAATGAAATAGGTGAACAACAGCCACACGGCACATGATTAATGCAGCGTTTACACTGGGTGTTGACACCCAAAATAGTTAATCACTCCATTTCCTGATTTGCCAAACATAATGTGAAATGAGCCAAAGCGCTTAGGAGGACAAGAGAAAATAATTCATCATGCTGATGAGAGCAGGCTTTGACAGGGAAATGGTGGCCTGTATGAGGGATAGTCAACCTCATACCATATCGTTACGGAAAAGGAACTACCCCAAGTGAATGTCTGCGTGCGTGTGCGTGTGCATGAGCATGCATGTATGTGTGTGTGTGTGGATGTCCATAAATGAACATGGACATGACCCTGTGAATGTAATTTGGCACAAACCGTTTTCTCTATAACCACTGTTTTCTCAATAGCCATCTCAACCGGTCCATTATCAGCCATCATCTCTCCTCATGCAGCCTTAAGGGAGACATGGGGAGGGGGTGAATGGTTTCTCCTAAAAGGTCTGGAGCATTACAGTGATCTGTGAGAATTGAATTGTGCTGAATGACCACAACATTGTTGTCTTGCCGCCAGGAAGGACTTGGCCTGTGAATCTCCTGTGAGGAGAATTAATGTAATGTAAGAACAGGGGGAAGTGGGGGTGTGACTGTGTGTAGCTGATTACAAGATGAAGATGTGGTAATATGAGGTTCCCTGTCATTCTTCTAGCTAGCTGCAGGTGATAGTCGTGTCAGAACCTCTACAACATCCTCACTCTGAGAGAGATTGACAAATAGTGAATCAACTGCAGCTGTGGCAGGGCTGAGCAGGGTACCACAGAGTCCTACTGCAGGGTCTTCACTGTCCCTCTGCCTGTCTCAGTTATCTGTTTTGGTGTCACATGCTTCCCACAGTTCCCTGCCTTATTATTTGTCTTCGTTGTACAGTATAGTGGCTGGCTCCGGAGCAGGCGCCTGCCAGGGTAATAACTTTGACTGAGGGAAGCAATAACTCCTTTGGCTCTTTCATCAAATCAGCCCTGACTGATGTAGAATAATCAGCAATTGAAATCAGGGGGAGAAAAGCTGAACCAACAAAATGTGAAATGTCATCATAACGGCAATAATAAAGGAATCAGTTAGGTGCAATCGCTCTGGCTTTTTGGAATGTAATAAAAGGGAGAAGAAATGACGTCTTCACTGTTTGTCTTTTGTTCTATTTTCATAGAGAATGAAGGGAGGGAAGGACAGACCTAATTACTTCCATGCATGTTTCAGTGTACAGTCTTAAGGTAATACATTCAGCATCAGAGGGGAAACACAATCGGGATCTATAAACACATTTCAAACTAATTTCCAAAGCTCAGTTGCTGTAGAAAATGTATTTTTGACAAGACTTTGATTTTTTTTTACTCTGATAAGGAGTTGGATCTCGTAACCCATTCTCCCTGTGTCTCCGTCAGCCCCTGATGTGGCAGATGAGTTTATGCACACACACACACCACACGCACACACAGCTATGTCTTACTATACTTGTGAGGACTTTTTGGGGACCAAAAATATATTCCTTTCAAAATCCTATTTTCCCTAACCCCTAAACCTAACCCTAAATCTAACCCTTACCCTAACCTTAATCCTATCCTTAACCCCTAACCCTTACTCCTAACCCTAAACGTAAACACTACCCTTAATTATAATCCTAATTCTAACCCTAACCCTAATTCTAACCCTAACATGCTGACCACATTGCTCTCGTGCTTGCTCCATCGCGTGCATGTTGATTTTGTCCACCCACACCAGACGTGATCAGGACATGCAAGTTGAAATATTTTTTAAAAACTCTGAACTAACTATATTAATTTGGGGACAGGTAGAAAAGCATTAAAAATGTATGGCAATTTAGCTAGTTAGCTTGTCCTGGGATATTAACATAGGGTTGTTATTTTGCCTGAAATGCACAAGGCCCTCTACTCCGACAATGAATCCACAGATAAAGTTATATTTGACGCGCGTGAGCAGTGTGGGTGCTATGATTGAATAACATGTACACTACCGGTCAGTTTTAGAACACCTATTTTAAATTCAAGTGTTTTTCTTTATTTTTACTATTTTCTACATTGTAGAATAATAGTGAAGACATCAAAACAATGAAATAACACATATGGAATCATATAGTAACCAAAAAGTGTTAAACAAATCAAAATATATTTGAGATTTGAGATTCTTCAAATAGCCACCATTTGCCTTGATGACAGCGTTGCACACTATTGGCATTCTCTCAACCAGCTTCACCTGGAATGCTGTTCCAACAGTCTTGAAGGAGTTCCCGCATATGCTGAGCACTTGTTGGCTGCTTTTGCTTCACTCTGCAGTCTGACTCATCCCAAACCATCTCAATTTGTTTGAGGTTGGGGGACTGTGGAGGCCAGGTCATCTGATGCAGCACTAGAGCACTCTCCTTCTTGGTAAAATAGCCCTTACACAGCCTGGAGGTGTGTTGGTCATTGTCCTGTTGAAAAACAAAAGATAGTCCCACTAAGCGTAAACCAGATGGGATGGCGTGTTGCTGCAGAATGCTGTGGTAGCCATGCTGGTTAAGTGTGTCTTGAATTCTAAATAAATCACAGACAGTGTCACCAGCAAAGCACCTCCACATCATAACACCTCCTCCTCCATACTTTACGGTGGGAAATACATATGCGGAGATCATCCGTTCACCCACACCGCGTCTCACAAAGACACGGCGGTTGGAACCAAAAATCTCCAATTTGGACTCCAGACCAAGGGACAAATTTCCACCGGTCTAATGTCCATTGCTCGTGTTTCTTGGCCCAAGCACGTCTCTTCTTATTATTGGTGTCCTTTAGTAGTGGTTTCCTTGCAGCAATTCGACCATGAAGGCCTGATTCACACAGTCTCCTCTGAAAAGTTGATGTTAAGATGTGTCTGTTACTTGAACTCTGTGAAGCATTTATTTGGGCTGCAATTTCTGAGGCTGGTAACTCTAATGAACTTATCCTCTGCAGCAGAGGTAACTCTGGGTCTTCCATTCCTGTGGTGGTCTTCATAAGAGCCAGTTTCATCCTAGTGCTTCATGGTTTTTGCGACTGTTTTTGAAGGAACTTTCAAAGTTCTTGACATTTTCCGTATTGACTGACCTTCATTTCTTAAAGTAATGATGGACTGTTGTTTCTCTTGGCTTATTTGAGCTGTTCTTGGCATAATATGGACTTGGTCTTTTACCAATTAGGGCTATCTTTTGTAAACCACACCTACCTTGTCACAACACAACTGATTGGCTCAAACACATTAAGATGGAAAGAAATTCCACAAATGTACTTTTAAGAAGGCACACCTGTTAATTGAAATACATACCACGTGACTACATCACGAAGCTGGTTGAGAGAATGTCAAGCGTGTGCAAAGCTGTCATCAAGGCAAAGGGTGGCTACTTTGAAGAATCTCAAATCTTTAATATATTTTGATTTGTTTAACACTTTTTTGGTTACTCCATGATTCCATATGTGTTATTTCATAGTTTTGATGTCTTAACTATTATTCTACAATGTAGAAAATAGTAAAAATAAAGAAAAGCCCTTGAATGAGTAGGTGTTCCCAAACTTTTGACTGGTAGTGTATGTGTACATTTATTTTGAAACGCTCACACATGCGACGCGGGCGGTGTGGTCAGCATGTAACCCTGAACCTATCCCCTAAGCTTAAACTAGCCTTTTTTCAAGTGAGGACCGGCAAAATGTACTAACTTCTCTGAATTTTAGTTGGTTTACTATTCTTGAAAGAACTTCTGGTACTCACAAGTATAGTAAAACACAGTGGTGGAAAAAGTACCCAATTGTCATACTTGAGTAAAAGTAGAGATCCTTTATTAGAAAATGACTCAAGTAAAAGTAAACTAAAAATTTAAAATGTAAAAGTGCAAGTCAACCAGTAACATACTACCTGAGTAGAAGTCTAAAAGTATTTGGTTTTAAATATACTTAAGTATCAAAGGTAAATGTAATTGCAGAAAATATAGTTATGTATCAAAAGGAAAAGTATAAATCATTTCAAATTGCTTATATTTAGCAAACGCAATTGTTATTATTATTTTACGGATAGCCAGGGGCACACTCCAACACTCGGACATAATTTTTTAAAGAAAATATTTGTGTTAAGTGAGTCCTCCAGATCAGAGGCAGTAGGGATGACCAGGGATGTTCTCTTGATAAGTGTGTGAACTACGGTAGATCAATATCCTGTCCTTCTAAGCATTCAAAATGTACTTTTGGGTGTCAGAGAAAATGTATTGAATAAAACATACCACATTTTCTTTAAGAATGTAGTGAAGTAAAAGTTGTCAAAATTCTAAATCGTAAATTAAAGTACAGATACCGCCAAACACGACTTAAGTAGTACTTTTTACTTAAGTACTTTACACGAGTGGGAAAATGTGTACACCCACACACAGCTCTACAGACTGGCACCCATACCAAGCACCAAGAAGCTTTCCTCTCCTTGCTCGTGTCTCACAAGATGTTTACAGGCTGACTCTCAAACACGCTCGCCCCATTTAACAAGACAAGCTTGTTCGTAAACTTAAATTTTTTCCATTAACGCATCGCATCGCAGAGTCATCGTCCTGGTTCCTTTTTTGTGGGTCATACTTTTTTCCATCTATTTTTGGGATCCTGGCTTAGTCTGCGTTTTTGCTGGGATTGCATAAAAGAACATAAGACACCAAAGTCTCAGCACTGGTTGGTGTGTGAGAGATTTGTGTCACTAGTAAACATGGCGCTAATACAGGTGAGCAAGATATGTTGTGTGCACAACATGAAAGCACAACCCTATAAATAGTAGTCATCCTGGATTTCTCCTCGTGTTTTTCTCCTCATCTTCTCTTTTTTAGTCTGTACTGTCAGCACTTAATTTAAAATGGATAATTACATTAATTATGAAAGAGGACAAACATGACACAGATTTACTGTAATTAGTTCCACCTGAGCATCGGAATGTTCCCAGGTGTCCGCGCAGGGCAGCATTGTTTCTTGCTTTCCCATCATCCATCTCAGTTGGCCCTGAGAGAGGAGGCCTTGGGCCCAGGCCTCTCAGTCTCTCAGCTCACCTGTAGTCTGGCATCCTCCTCCTCCACTTTGCCAGAACGTGGCCTGTCCTTCAGACCTCATTATGTGGAGCTGTAGCAGCTGAAGCCTCCGATGCCTGGGGAAGCTCCATGGCTCCATGGCACAAGTAGAGATGGGCTATCTAGCACCTGGAGTGGCGTGAACGTTATTAATTATACCTGATCTCTCTCGTCTCTCATCACCATCTTTGGGAGCTGTTAGGATCAGAGTGACAGCACAGGCCCCTCTCGCTCCTCATTTTCATTGAACTAAGCCTCCCCTCCCACTGTTTCCCTCTTTCTCTTCAACCTTATTTGCTTAGTTAGGGATTGGGAGTGATGGGGAAAATCTTTCCCTCTGATACGGAGCAGTTGGGATGCATGGATTTAATGGATAGCTCTTCTAGGGCATCTGAATGACAAAGAAGTGAAGGAGTTGAAGAGGCATGTTGGTTGAGTGCTATTACTATCAACACCTGGAGACATTTTCAATGTTTCATGGGATTGTAAATGGTTTGTTTTGTTAACACCCTCCCTCACTTGATCTTGTTGGGTATTTTTAAATATTTAAGGATCAACTCAAGTCTGTACCCAAACAATTCGAGCTTCTACTTCTAAAAATTCACCTTTCCAGAAACAAGTCTCTCACTGTTGCCGCTTGCTATAGACCTCCCTCTGCCCCCAGCTGTGCCCTCGATACCATATGTGAATTGATTGCCCCCCATCTATCTTCTGAGCTCGTGCTACTAGGTGACCTAAACTGGGACATGCTTAACACCCCGGCCATCCTACAATCTAAGCGTGATGCCCTCAATCTCACACAGATTATCAATGAACCTACCAGGTACAACTCCAAATCCGTAAACACGGGCATCCTCATAGATATTATCCTGACCAACTTGCCCTCCAAATACACCTCTGCTGTTTTCAATCAAGATCTCAGCGATCACAGCCTCATTGCCTGCATCCGTAATGGGTCTGCGACCAAACGACCACCCCTCATCACTGTCAAACGCTCCCTAAAACACTTCTGCGAGCAGGCCTTTCTAAACGACCTGGCCGGGGTATCCTGGAAGGATATTGACCTCATCCCATCCATCGAGGATGCCTGGTCGTTCTTTAAAAGTGCCTTCCTCACCATCTTAAATAAGCATGCCCCATTCAAAAAATGTAGAACTAGGAATAGATATAGTCCTTGGTTCACTTCAGACCTGTCTGCCCTTGACCAGCACAAAAACATCCTGTGGCGTTCTGCATTAGCATTGAATAGCCCCCGTGATATGCAACTTTTCAGGGAAGTTAGGAACAAATATACACAGGCAGTTACGAAAGCTAAGGCTAGCTTAATTTAAAATAATTGAGAATTTCAATAAGCATTTCTCTACGGCTGGCCATGCTTTCCACCTGGCTACCCCTACCCCGGTCAACTGCCCGGCACCCTCCACGGCAACCCGCCAAAGCCCCCACCATTTCTCCTTCACCCAAATCCAGATAGCCGATGTTCTGAAAGAGCTGCAGAATCTGGACCCCTACAAATCAGCCGGGCTAGACAATCTGGACCCTCTCTTTCTAAAATTATCTGCCGAAATTGTTGCAACCGCTATTACTAGCCTGTTCAACCTCTTTTTCGTATCGTCTGAGATTCCCAAAGATTGGAAAGCTGCCGCGGTCATCCCCCTCTTTAAAGGGGGTGACACTTTAGACCCAAACTGCTACAGACCTATATCTATCCTACCCTGTCTTTCTAAGGTCTTCGAAAGCCAAGTTAACAAACAGATTACCGACCATTTCGAATCCCACCGTACCTTCTCCGCTATGCAATCTGGTTTCAGAGCTGGTCATGGGTGCACCTCAGCCACGCTCAAGGTCCTAAACGACATCATAACCGCCATCGATAAGAGACATTACTGTGCAGCCGTATTCATCGACCTGGCCAAGGCTTTCGACTCTGTCAATTACCACATTCTTATTGGCAGACTCGACAGCCTTAGTTTCTCAAATGATTGCCTCGCCTGGTTCACCAACTACTTCTCAGATAGAGTTCAGTGTGTCAAATCGGAGGGCCTTTTGTTCGGACCTCTGGCAGTCTCTATGGGGGTACCACAGGGTTCAACCCTTGGGCCGACTCTCTTCTCTGTATACATCAATGATGTTGCTCTTGCTGCTGGTGATTCTCTGATATACCTCTACGCAGACGACACCATTCTGTATACTTCTGGCCCATCTTTGGACACTGTGTTAACTAACCTCCAAACGAGCTTCAATGCCATACAACACTCCTTCCGTGGCCTCCAACTGCTCTTAAACGCTAGTAAAACCAAATGCATACTTTTCAACCGTTCGCTGCCCGCACACGCCCGCCCGACTAGCATCACTACTCTGGACGGTTCTGACCTAGAATACGTGGACAACTACAAATACCTAGGTGTCTGGCTAAACTGTAAACTCTCCTTCCAGACTCATATCAAACATCAATCCAAAATTTTATCTGGAATCGGCTTTCTATTTCGCAACAAAGCCTCCTTCACTCACGCCGCCAAACGTACCCTAGTAAAACTGACTATCCTACCGATCCTCGACTTCGGCGATGTCATCTACAAAATAGCTTCCAATACTCTACTCAGCAAACTGGATGCAGTCTATCACAGTGCCATCCGTTTTGTCACCAAAGCCCCATACACTACCCACCATTGCGACCTGTACGCTCTCGTTGGTTGGCTCTCGCTTGATACTCGTCGCCAAACCCACTGGCTACAGGTTATCTACAAGTCTCTGCTAGGTAAAGCCCCGCCTTATCTCAGCTCACTGGTCACCATAGCAGCACCCACTCGTAGCACGCGCTCCAGCAGGTATATCTCACTGGTCACCCCCAAAGCCAATTCCTCCTTTGGTCGTCTTTCCTTCCAGTTCTCTGCTGCCAATGACTGGAACGAACTGCAAAAATCTCTGAAGCTGGAGAGTCATATCTCCCTCACTAGCTTTGAGCACCAGCTGTCAGAGCAGCTCACAGATCACTGCACCTGTACATAGCCCATCTGTAAACAGCCCATCTATCTACCTACCTCATCCCCATACTGTATCTATTTATTTCTCTTGCTCCTTTGCACCCCAGTATCTCTACTTGCACATTCATCTTCTGCACATCTACCATTCCAGTGTTTAATTGCTATATTGTAATTACTTCGCCACCATGGCCTATTTATTGCCTTACCTCCCTTATCTTACCTCATTTGCTCTCACTGTATATTGACTTTTTGTTTTCTACTGTATTATTGACTGTATGTTTTGTTTATTCCATGTGTAACTCTGCGTTGTATGTGTCGAATTGCTATGCTTTATCTTGGCCAGGTCGCAGTTGCAAATGAGAACTTGTTCTCAACTAGCCTACCTGGTTAAATAAAGGTGAAATAAAGTAAAATAAAAACTCGCATTAAATATGTATCTCCACTGCTTATGGCTATGTGGCTATATGTAGAGTAGCTTCATCTTTACCGCCTCGTGCCTGCATTTTTTATGATGTCAGTGACTGGATCAGTTTGATTGGAACCCATCAGAGCTTCAATCAAACATGATTTTTCATCTCTATACTAGGGCTTTGATGGCCTGTGAGGAGCCTCCGTGCCTGTGATCAGAGCCTTTACTGTATCTACATGCCTAGCCATCGGTGGTCCATACTCCTGACATCAGCTCTCACTCAATCAAGTAGTCAGGCCACATGCCTGCCTCTAAAGGTGCAAGGCCCTTTGAGGCAGGCCTATTAGACAGGTTAACCATGACTTATATAATTTACTTCAACCAGCAACATGTACCAGGCTCTCTGCTCCCCCCGGCTCAGTCTTTAAGCCTGTGTCCTTTGTAGACGTGTTATTTCGATACATTTTAAAGAGCTCTGGCCTGAGCTGAAAAATGTCAGTTAAAATGGGTGGAAAGGTATAGGGTTTGTTGAGTGGTTTGTCATCACTGCAGACTGGCTAGGTAAGGAAATTCTGGAAAAAATAGATTTTCCATCCATTACGACTACTTGTTGACAGTTTCTCTGTGCAGTTTGAAAACTAGGGCTAAAGGAGAAAACTCACCAGACCAATTGGTGGTATGCAAAGAAGGGGGTTGTTCGTTCACTGTTCATTCAAGTGCTGTTGGCTCTGTGTGTTATAGGGACCACCCGCCGGTGGGTGGGTGACTGATGGCCGTCCTATTCGCCTGTTTTTACATATGGAATCAGTTTTCACTAGGTTTGCAAATTACTCTGTTCAGAGGTGCTATTTACCAGACGCTCGACAATCCTACCGGTCTGTTCATGCCTTAAGCCTAATCAGAGTTGAGGCTCACTAGTTGGATGTTTTAATGCTATTGACTGTGTGATGAAAATCTGAAGCCAGGCCCAGCCAATCACAATGAGTTTTTCCCCACAAAAGGGTTTTATTACAGACAGAAATACTTCTCAAAACTTGAGACATCTGTGGCATTGTGTTGCATGACAAAACGGCACATTTTAGAGTGGCCTTTTATTGACCCTAGTACAAAGTGTACCTTTGTAATGATCATGATGTTTAATCAGCTTCTTCATATGCCACACCTGTCAGGTGGATGGATTATCTTGACAAATAATAAAATGCTCACTAACAGGGATCTAAACAAATTTGTGCACAACATTTTTGAGAAATAAGCTTTTTTTTTGTATTTAACATTTCTGGGATATTTTATTTCAGGTCATGAAACATCAAACAAGCACTTTATATGTTGTGTTTATATTTTTGTTCAGTGTAGTTGTTTTGCAAAGATCACAACCAAATATAATATTAGCAACTGTTCAAGCAAGATTCAAGACATAATTGTAAGCATATGAGAACCTAAAAAGGATATTTTGTTTAGAAAAAATAAAAAACGTTGAATAGGCGCAGATGACGATAGCTTTCTCACAATTCGCCAAAAGCCATCCGTTTTGTTACCAAAGCCCCTTATAACACCCACCACTGCAACCTGCTACATATTCGTCGCCAGACCCACTGGCTCCAGGTCATCTATAAGTCTATGCTAGGTAAAGCTCCGCCTTATCTCAGCTCACTGGTCACGATAACAACACCCACCTGTAGCACACGCTCCAGCAGGTATATGTCACTGGTCATCCCCAAAGCCAACATCTCCTTTGGCGGCCTTTCCTTCCAGTTTGTTATTTAACCTTTATAGGTAAGCTTTACAACTGCGATTTTTGCAATTCGTTCCAGTCACTGGCAGCAGCAGAGGCTGGAGACTTACTAACGCTGAAGCTGGAGACTCACTAACTTTTTTTTCTCTTTTTTTTTCTCCCCAATTTCATGGTATCCAATTGTTAGTAGTTACTGTCTTGTCTCATCACTACAATTCCCGTACGGGCTCGGGAGAGACGAAGGTTGAGAGTCATGCGTCCTCCGAAACACAACCAAGCCGCACTGCTTCTTAACACAGCGCGCATCCAACCCAGAAGCCAGCTGCACCAATGTGTCAGAGGAAACACCGTACACCTAGCGACAGGAGTTCAGGAGTCGCTAGTGCGCAATGAGACAAGGATATCCCTACCGGCCAAACCCTCCCTAACGATGCTAGGCCAATTGTGCGTCGCCCCATGGACCTCCCGGTCGCGTCTGGCTGCGACAGAGCCTGGGCTCGAACCCAGAGTCTCTGGGTGCACAGCTAGCACTGCGATGCAGTGCTTTAGACCACTGCGCCACCCGGGAGGCCCTCCCTCACTAACTTTAAACATCAGCTATCTGAGCAGCTAACCGATCGCTGCAGCGTTACATAGTCCATCTGTAAATAGCCCACCCAATCCACCTACCTCATCCCCATATTGTTTTTATTTACTTTTCTGCTCTTTTGCACACCAGTATCACTACTTGCACATCATCATCTGCTCATCTATCACTCCAGTGTTAATCTGCTAAATTGTAATTACTTTGCTACCATGGCCTATTTATTGCCTTACCTCCTCACGCCATTTGCACACACTGTATATAGACTTTCTTTTTTCTCTATTGTGTTATTGGCTGTACGCGTGTTTATTCCATGTGTAACCCTGTGTTGTTGTTTGTGTCGCACTGCTTTGCTTTATCTTGGCCAGGTCGCAGTTGTAAATGAGAACTTGTTCTCAACTAGCTTACCTGGTTAAATAAAGGTGAAATAAAAGATAAATAACAAAATTACAACTGAAAAGACGTGACTAGACTGTAGGCAGTCAAAACACAGAGGAGAAAGGTAATTTATCCTGAGGGGTTTAGGAACTGTCTCTATATTCCTCCACTAGCTTTAGGATTAAAATTGTCTGCCCTGGTGAACCGCCAGTGTACGCTAGTTGAGTTTGTTTTTCACAGAAAGAATGAGATTGCCCTGGCATTACGGCTGTCATTAGATCTCTTTCATTCTCTCCATGCAGTTGTTTTCAGAACATTTTAATTAGAATTGGTACATTTCTAAGGTTCATTATCCCGCCTGCCGTTACGCCTTTGATCTCTAGACCCTGCTTTCCTGGCCTTAACACTTTTGAAATATTGCATGAGCACTACCCAATTACCCTTTAATGTCGACTAAGTGCCTTTGTCAGTGTGAGTGATTTTGGGAGAGTGGCTGTGCGCATGGTCCCCCCTCCCCTCTAGGTGTTAATGAGAAGAGTCCAGTCTGGTCTCAGGGACCTCATTTGGATGACCGACACGTATCAAAGACTAACTCCCAAACGTTTTCAATGTACACTTTTTGTTTTTAATTATTCACTGACATACACTTCCCTTCATATTTATTTGGACAGTGAAGCTTTATACTCCAGCATTTTTTATTTGAGATCCAATGTTTTCTATGAGGCTACAGTATGGAATGTCACCTTTTATTTTTGGGTATTTTCATACATATCTGTTTTACCATTTAGAAATTAAAGAACTTTATGTATCTAGTGCCCCCAGTATAAAATGTTGTCAAAAGTGTAGTATTTGGTCCCATATTTCTACCACACAATGAGTATATCAAGCTTGTGACTCTACAAACCTGTTTGATGCATTTGTAGTTTTCTTTGGTTCTGTTTCGGATTATGTTGTGCCCACTAGAAATGAATGGTAAATCACTTTTATTATGAATAAGAATATAAATTGTTTCTGCTACCGTAATTATGGATAATCCTGAATGAATCGTTAATAATGATGAGTGAGAAAGTTAAGAGGCATAAAAATCGTATCCCCCCAAAAATGCTACCCTCCCGTTATTGTTAATGGTGAGATGATCTTTGTGCATCTAAGGCAGTAACTTCTCTGAAGGTCTTCCGTGCTGGATGTAGTCATTGCATGCTAGAAATATGGGACCAAATACTATACTTTTGACAAAATGGAATACACTATAATTGAATTTGCCCAAATACTTATAACACCTTCAAATGAAGGGACTAGATACATAAAGTGCAATCATTTCTAAACAGTAAAACAGATATGTATGAAAATACCCTCAAATAAAAGGTGACACTCCATCCTGTAGCCTCATAGAAAACATTGGATCTCTTATTTATTTTTTATTTTTGTATTTTTTACTAAAGTTTATTTTAATAAATACTTTTTTTACAATTTTTTTCTTAAAACTGCATTGTTGGTTAAGGGCTTGTAAGTAAGCATTTCACTGTTGTATTCGGCGTATGTGATAAATAAAACTTGATTTGATTTGAGGGATCGATTTGAGGTGCTGTACTTCTTACTTCTTACTGTCTATATAAACAATGTTGGTCTATTTGCATTTTTTTGATTTTTACATACATCTGTATGCAGATGACACTTGTGTATGCTATTTCCCCCATGGTTGCTTTCATTGCTTTGCAGAAAGCCTTTGTTCAAATCAAATCAAATCAAGTTTATTTTATATAGCCCTTCGTACATCAGCTAATATCTCGAAGTGCTGTACAGAAACCCAGCCTAAAACCCCAAACAGCAAGCAATGCAGGTGTAGAAGCACGGTGGCTAGGAAAAACTCCCTAGAAAGGCCAAAACCTAGGAAGAAACCTAGAGAGGAACCAGGCTATGAGGGGTGGCCAGTCCTCTTCTGGCTGTGCCGGGTGGATATTATAACAGAACATGGCCAAGATGTTCAAATGTTCATAAATGACCAGCATGGTCAAATAATAATCAGGAGTAAATGTCAGTTGGCTTTTCATAGCCGATCATTAAGAGTATCTCTACCGCTCCTGCGGTCTCTAGAGAGTTGAAAACAGCAGGTCTGGGACAGGTAGCACGTCCGGTGGACAGGTCAGTGTTCCATAGCCGCAGGCAGAACAGTTGAAACTGGAACAGCAGCAAGGCCAGGTGGACTGGGGACAGCAAGGAGTCATCATGCCCGGTAGTCCTGACGCATGGTCCTAGGGCTCAGGTCCTCCGAGAGAGAGAAAGAAAGAGAGAAGGAGAGAATTAGAGAGAGCATACTTAAATTCACACAGGACACCGGATAAGACAGGAGAAGTACTCCAGATATAACCAACTGACCCTAGCCCCCCGACACATAAACTACTGCAGCATAAATACTGGAGGCTGAGACAGGAGGGGTCAGGAGACACTGTGGGCCATCCGATGATACCCCCAGACAGGGCCAAACAGGAAGGATATAACCCCACCCACTTTGCCAAAGCACAGCCCCCACACCACTAGAGGGATATCTTCAACCACCAACTTACCATCCTGAGACAAGGCCGAGTATAGCCCACAAAGATCTCTACCACAGCACAAACCAAGGGGGGGCGCCAACCCAGTTGAACTGAAATTGGTACTTAATGCATGCAAAACCAAGTATATGTTATTATCCAAATCACGTAAAAATGAACCTGATGATTTATGCGTATGAACATTAGATCAAAATCAAATCAAATTGAAATTGGCACATGCTTTGTAAACAACAGGTGTAGACTAACAGTGAAATGCTTACTCACGGGCCCTTCCCAACAATGCAGAGAGAAAGAAAATAGAGAAAAGTTAAAACATGTAATAATATACACTGAGTATACAAAACATTAAGGACCCCTGCTCTTTCCATGACATACACTGACCAGGTGAATCTTGGTGATCCCTTATTGATGTCACTTGTTAAATACACTTTAATCAAGAAGGGTTTCTAAGCCTTGAGACAATTGAGACATGGACTGTGTATATGTGCCATTCAGAGGGTGAATGGGCAAGACAAAAGATTTAAGTGTCTTTGAACCGGGTATGGTAGTAGGTGCCAGGCGCACCGGTTTGTGTCAAGAACTGCAATGCTACTGTGTTTTTCACGCTCAACAGTTTCCAGTGTGTATAAAAAAATGGTTCACCACCCAAAGGACATACAGCCAACTTTACACAACTGTGGGAAACATTGGAGTCAACATGGGCCAGCATCCCTGTGGAATACTTTCAATACCTTGTAGAGTCCATTCCTCGACAAACGGAGTCTGTTCTGAGGTGCAAAAGAGGGTGCAACTCAATATTAGGAAGGTGTTCCTAATGTTTGGTATACTCATGGTATACACAATGAGTAACGATAACTTGGCTATATACACTGGGTACCAGTACCGAGTCGATGTGCAGGGGTACGAGGTAATTGAGGTAGAAATGTACAGTACATACTGTATAACTACGAATAAAGTGACAGATAATAAACAGTAGTAGCAACATACAGTTGAAGTCGGAAGTTTACATACACCTTAGCCAAATACATTTAAACTCAGTTTTTCACAATTCCTGATATTTAATCAGAGTAAAAATTCCCTGTGTTAGGTCAGTTAGGATCACCACTTTATTTTAAGAATGTGAAATGTCAGAATAATAGTAGAAAGAATGATTTATTTCATCTTTTATTTCTTTCATCACAGTCCCACTGGGTCAGAAGTTTACATACACTCAATTAGTATTTGGTAGCATTGCCTTTAAATTGTTTATCTTGGGTCAAACCTATCGGGTAGCCTTTCACAAGCTTCCCACAATAAGTTGGGTGAATTTTGGCCCATTCCTCCTGACAGAGCTGGTGTAACTGAGTCAGGTTTGTAGGCCTCCTTGCTCGCACACGCTTTTTCAGTTCTGACCACAAATTTTCTATAGGATTGAGGTCAGGGCTTTGTGATGGCCACTCCAATACCTTGACTTTGTTGTCCTTAAGCCATTTTGCCACAACTTTGGAAGTATGCTTGGGGTCATTGTCCATTTGGAACACCCATTTGCGACCAAGCTTTAACTTCCTGACTGATGTCTTGAAATGTTGCTTCAATATATCCACATCATTTTCCTGCCTCATGATGCCATCTATTTTGTGAAGTGCACCAGTCCCTCCTGCAGCAAAGCACCCCCACAACATGATGCTGCCACCCCTGTGCTTCACGGTTGGGATGGTGTTCTTCGGCTTGCAAGCGTCCCCCTTTTTCCTCCAAACATAACGATGGTCATTATGGCCAAACAGTTCTATTTTTGTTTCATCAGACCAGAGGACATTTCTCCAAAATGTACAATCTTTGTCCCCATGTTCAGTTGCAAACCGTAGTCTGGCTTTTTCCATGGCGGTTTTGGAGCAGTGGCTTCTTCCTTGCTGAGTGGACTTTCAGGTTACGTCGATATAGGACTCGTTTTACTGTGGATATAGATATTTTTGTACCTGTTTCCTCCAGCATGTTCACAAGGTCCTTTACTGTTGTTCTGGAATTGATTTGCACTTTTCACACCAAAGTAAGTTCATCTCTAGGAGACAGAACGCGTCTCCTTCCTGAGCGGTATGACGGCTGCATGGTCCCATGGTGTTTATATTTGCGTACTATTGTTTGTACAGATAAAGGTGGTATCTTCAGGTGTTTGGAAATTGCTCCCAAGGATGAACCAGACTCGTGTAGGTCTACCATTTTTTTCTGAGATCTTGGCTCATTTCTTTTGATTCCCATGATGTCAAGCAAAGAGGCACTGAGTTTGAAGGTAGGCCTTGAAATACATCCACAGGTACACCTCCAATTGACTCAAATGATGTCAATTAGTCTATCAGAATCTTCTAAAGCCGTGACATCTTTTTCTGGAATTTTCCAAGCTGTTAAAAGGCACAGTCAATTTAGGGTATGTAAACTTCTGACCCATTGGAATTGTGATAAAGTAAATTATAAGTAAAATAATCTGTCTGTAAACAATTGTTGGAAAAATGACTTGTGTCATGCACAAAGTAGATGTCCTAACCGACTTGCCAAAACTATAGTTTGTTAACAAGAAATGTGTGGAGTGGTTGAAACACTAGTTTTAATGACTCCAACCTATGTAAACTTCCGACTTCAACTGTATGTAATAAGTCAAAAAAGTTTGTGCAAAACGGGTCAATGCAGAATGTTCCGGGTAGTTATTTGGTTAACTATTTAATTAGCTATTTAGCAGTCTCATTGCTTGAGGGTAGAAGCTGTTCAGGGTCCTGTTGGTTGCATTGGTATCGCTTACCGTGCGGAAGCAGAGAGCACATTCTGTGACTTGGGTGGCTGGAGTCTTTAACAATTTTTATGGCCTTCTTCTGACACCACCTGGTATAGAGGTCCTGGATGGCAGGGAGCTCGGCCCCAGTGATGTACTGGGCCGTACGCCTCTGTAGCACCTTGCGGTCGGATGCCAAGCAGTTGCCGTACCAAGCGGTGATGCATCCAGTCAAGATGCTCTCAATGGTGCAGCTGTAGAACCTTTTGAGGATCTGAGGGCCCATGCTAAATCTTTCCAGCCTCCTTAGGGGGCAGAAGCGTTGTCATGCCCTCTTTACAACTGTGTTGGTGTGTGTGGAAGAGGATAGATCTTTGGTGATGTAGACACCGAGGAACTTGAAACTCTTGAGCCACTCCACTACAGCCCCGTTGATGTGAATGGGGGCTTCCTTAGCCCTCCATTTCCTGTAGTCCACAATCTACTCCTTTGTCTTGCTGATGTTGAGGGAGAGGTTGCTGTCCTGTCATCACACTGCCAGGTCTCTGACCTCCCGCTTTGGGCTGGATGTGTCAATGTGTAGCTGATGCATGCATAATCTATAAGCAGAATTACTGTTTTACCCCAATTAGCTACAAAATCCCTAGTTTGAAATCTACTGTTTTCTGGAAGCTATATGACGCCATTTTTCCAAAGTTTTCCCCCACGTCGGCTAGCCTGCTAGCATTTCGAGTTCTAGCCAATGAGTTTCAGCTCCTCGCCATTGGAATGACAGCTAGCAAGATGCACATCCAGCAGAGCGAGAGAAAGACACCAATGGTGTGGCGCACATATCTGCACTTACTGTATGTGACGTAATACACCATTTTCGGTGACTACTTACTTTCTAAAATGTTTACAAAAGTACCAGAGAATCTCTTTAAATAGCAGAAAATCATTCAGTTGACATTCATACCAGTTATAGACTATGGGATATTATCTATGTGAATGCAGCTGCCACTGTATTGAAGCCATTGAACACAGTTTATCATTGCGCACTACACTTTATTACGGGCGATAAGTTCTGTACACATCACTGCATTCTGTATCAAAAAGTAGGCTGGCCCTCTATGAAGTCTCGATGCATTGCACTCTTTTTGTTTATAAGGCTTCTGCATAAACTTCCACCGTACGTTACTTCATTGTTAACTTATAGACCTACGAGATACCAGACCAGGTCTCAGGCTAACTCTGGATATTCCTTCCACTTTATATGTGGAATTGGTGTCTCTAGGGCATTTCAGGTGGCTGAATACTGAATCATTTTACTGAATAATGTGTCTGGTTTTTATGATTGTGTTTTGCTTTTCATGTGTATTTTAATGTGTATATGGATGTGTAGTTTAATGTGTATATAGTAACTGGAATTTCATATCTGGAAAAGGGACCTTGGTCTCAGCATTGACTCACTGTCAAAATTAAGTTTAAATAAATAATTTAAATAAATTAAACGGTCTTATTGCTTAATGAGGCAGTGGGATAGTGGAGGTTCTGCAGGTGAGATGTTTTCATTGAGATTCAGGGATTTTCTAATTAGATTGCAGAGGCAGTAGCGGTGGTGGAGAAGTGAACATGCTTTCACATAAGGCCTGTGTGTAATAAATCACTGAGCCCTGTCCTTCATCTCCCTGAGACCTGAATGCTCCACACACCGTACTTTTAAAAAATGAGGAGGATTACACTGAATCCTCATCAAGGTCACCCCTGGAGGCATTACGTGTGTTCTTTGTATGTGTGTGTTCTGTAGATGTGCGTGTACATGTGTCTGTGTGTGTGTGTTTGCATGCATGACTTCTTGGGTGTCTTAGCCAGTGTGTATTTTTGCACATTTATAAATTAATTGAGTCTCTTAACGTGTTTACCCTTTCTCCACTATGGGAACACTGCTAGTCTTGGCCTCCTTGGTGATCAGTCCTTGGCTAACCTCATTAATTTGCCACCTTAATCTGAATTATTCAGGGAATTTAACAGGCTCTGTCTCTTGCAGTCTGATTAGTGCTGGGAAGAGTGTGCGCTGCATTGTGGCAGGTGACAAGGCCTGACGGAGGGAACCATTCATGTGTCTGTTATGTGATGATAAAAACAGTCATCCCAGTCTGCCTCACTGTCTGATGGGACATGTTCTCTGGGATGGAACATACATAACATTGCAGATGGAAATGAAGTGTATTGAAGGAAACTGTAGAACAAACAAGAGATGGAGTAGCTTGACTCTAGACATGCTGAATGGCTGAAAACAGAGAGACAGCTTCCTGTATTACATCATCAGCTTCCAAAGCTAACATCATCTGGCCAATCAACCACAGCAGAGACAGTTGGATACAGATGTTAACCAAGCCCATTAAGTAAATAGAAGAGTAATTGATTACAATAAATACTCTTACCTTTCCAGGTATGGTTTGTCTAATGATTGGGAACAGGCTCAGCGGACACATTCTTAGATGTTTACGAGCTTGTATGAAAAAGGAGGTAATTCTTTAGAGGAACGCAATGAATCCTATGTGTCTGTGCTTGATCCTCTGTGTGTGTGTGTGTGTGTGTGTGTGTGTGTGTGTGTGTGTGTGTGTGTGTGTGTGTGTGTGTGTGTGTGTGTGTGTGTGTGTGTGTGTGTGTGTGTGTGTGTGTGTGTGTGTGTGTGTGTGTGTGTGTGTTTGTGTGTGTGTGTCTGAGCCCAGCAGAGCTCTTCAGATGCGAGAGCATGCTTAATTAAGCCCATCATCAGCATGCTTAATTAGGCATGACAGTGTCAGGGCCACAGCACTGATCGATTGGCAGCGCTGTTTCCTGCTTCCTGTGTCTCTGCTCATCTCTGAAATGAGCACCGCAAAACACACTGCATGCTGGGACTGCTGGCAGGGAGAAAGGAACCGGGCTGAAGTGACTTCCTCTCTTCGTATCCTTAGATGTACTCTCGTTTAGATTTTGCAGGCGAATGGGTTGAGACAGGGAGAGGGAGTTGATTTGTACACTATTGAGATGCAACCTTAAATTTAACCTTAAAACTATAGTCATTTATTGTTTTGTTTTGTTTCTGCGGCAACCATGTAGTTCAAATGGAACTGTTAACAAGCATTTGCAGTGGATTATCGTGAATAACTAATGGCTATCAACCAATCAGCATCCCGGATCCAAACTACCTGTTTTATTAAGTGCATTATGAGATATGGAGAAGAATTACTGAAGGTGGTTGAGTGGTTTCAGCTACAAGCGAGCTCTGGAGCACAAGGATGAGTAAGGAGCTTTTTGTCAATGTGACCAGCTCTCCTTGAGCAAATTATGTTAGTGTTTGGAGGTGAAGATAAGTGATAGAGTGATGCTTTGAACCATTTCATCCAATAAACCACAGGTTCAACCTTGGATTATTACTGTTAGTGCCTAAATGATAAGGGCAATCCATTCACACATCCCGATGTAACACGTGTGTTGTGATCACACTCTGAGCAGGGTGAAATCTGTCACATGCTCGCTGACCTTGAGTTGAAACAAGTTTAAACCAAGAGGCCACTTTTTCTTACACTACAATGATGCTTTTAACGTATGTTTTACTTTTAGCAAACCTGTGTGTGTGTGTGTGTGTGTGTGTGTGTGTGTGTGTGTGTGTGTGTGTGTGTGTGTGTGTGTGTGTGTGTGTGTGTGTGTGTGTGTGTGTGTGTGTGTGTGTGTGTGTGTGTGTGTGTGTGTGTGTCTGTGTGTGTCTGTGTGTGTCTGTGTCTGTGTGTGTGTCCTGTGGGTTCTTCCTCTATTCAGCAGGCTGCCATGGCGTCTGCGATCCTGTCATCACTGCTAGAAGCGCATGGCAGAAAATTAATTAAGCGGGTCTGCTGATGGGGGAAGAGCAGGGGCTGTGGCATCACTAACCAGGTCTTCAACCCCTGTTTCAGGGCCCACGCAGGAAAGGAAAGGCCTAACCACTCTGGCCTGACGGGAACTTAATGAAGGTGTCTGCTCCCCTCTTACCAAGCCTGACTCTCTAAATGGGTTTTCTGTACAGGGTCAGAGAGGGACTTAAAATACGCAATTTAGCCAGCAGGGACAGAGCCAGGCCAAACAGGGAACAAGAAGGGCAGGAAGGCCAGGACAGGCCTCACACAAAGAAGACCCCATTGTCTACCTCCCATCTCACCTCATATCATCTTTCTGTCTCTCTATGCATTTCTTTCTGAACGGAAATTAAGACGGTCTTACTTACATTACTAACAGACAGACATGGAAACACATCACCCAAGCAGCCATGCTCACTGCTCATATTTTTGCACAGACCTCACAAAACCATTTCCATATCAGAGCATAATTGGGTCGTTCCATGAAATTAGTGCCTTTTGCATCCCTTTGATATTTTATGTAGAAATGGTGCACCAATATTGAATTTTAAAAGCCTGTTATATTCAATTAAATGCCCTTTAAGATAGACCACATGGATAATTCAATAAATCTGCTTCAATAAAACGACTTGCTAAAGTGCCAAAATGCAGCATTTTGACATGTCCCTCCATCAACCTTGTGTCACTTCTAGGAAGATTTCAACCCACTTAATCCAACTATTTCTACAAATTTCACCATCATTGTAAAGCCCTAGTTATTTTGTTGCTTTGACAAAGTCATTTCTGAAGGTTATTATTTATTTCATATTATTAGTTATTCATTAACATCTGTCCCTCATTTGAAGGTCAACCCTGTTACATGAACTGAACCTGTGTTTCAATATGGTGAAACTATTGCATTTTAAATATTGTTTTCAAAAGAAACATTGAACATCAATATCTAATAGTCAAATCATTGTGTAAAAGCAGTTGAGCTGGTTTGACTCTTTTGGACATTTTCTGGGGTTTTGTGGTGGAAAACTGAGCGGATCGAGCAGAACACGTCAACCCTGTTACCTATTGATAGGCAGGCTCGAAATATTTTAGCTTTTTTTGTTGTGAAGCTTGCATTTAATTGCCACTACATGTTGAACACAGCAAGCGTCCATTCCTCCTGTCACGAGGGCATTTATGGCTGATTTAAGATTTCTATTTATTATGGATCCCCGTTAGCTGTTGCCAAAGCAGCCAAAAGTTTTGAGAATGACTCAAATATTAATTTCCACAAGGTTTGCTGATTCAGTGTCTTTAGATATTTTAGTCAGATGTTACTATGGAATACTGAAGTATAATTACAAGCATTTCATAAGTGTCAAAGGCTTTTATTGACAACTACATGAAGTTGCAAAGAGTCAATATTTGCAGTGTTGACCCTTCTTTTTCAAGACCTCTGCAATCCACCCTGGCATGCTGTCAATTAACTTCTGGGCCACATCCTGACTGATGGCAGCCCATTCTTGCTTAATCAATGCTTGGAGTTTGTCAGAACGAGTTTGTGGGGTTTTGTTTATCCACCCGCCTCTTGAGGATTGACCACAAGTTCTCAATGGGATTAAGTTCTGGGGAGTTTCCTGGCCATGGACCCAAAATATCTATGTTTTGTTCCCCAAGCCACTTAGTTATCACGTTTGCCTTATGGCAAGGTGCTCCATCATGCTGGAAAAGGCATTGTTCGTCACCAAACTGTTCCTGGATGGTTGGGAGAAGTTGCTCTCGGAGGATGTGTTGGTACCATTCTTTATTCATGGCTGTGTTCTTAGGGAAAATTTTGAGTGAGCCCACTCCCTTGGCTGAGAAGCACCCCACACATGAATGGTCTCAGGATGCTTTACTGTTGGCATGACACAGGACTGATGGTAGCACTCACCTCGTCTTCTCCGGACAAGCTTTTTCCGGATGCCCCAAACAATTGGAAAGGGGATTCATCAGAGAAAATGACTTTACCTCAGTCCTCAGCAGTCCAATCCCTGTACCTTTTGCAGAATATCAGTCTGTCCCTGATGTTTTTCCTGGAGAGAAGTGGCTTCTTTGCTGCCCCAGGCCATCCTCCAAAAGTCTTCGCCTCACTGTGCGTGCAGATGCACTCACACCTGCCTGCTACCATTCCTGAGCAAGCTCTGTACTGGTGGTGCCCCGATCCCGCAGCTGAATCAACTTTAGGAGACCTGGCGCTTGCTGGACTTTTTTGGGCGCCCTGAAGCCTTCTTCACAACAATTGAACCGTCCTCCTTGAAGTTCTTGATGATCCGAGAAATGGTTGATTTCGGTGCAATCTTACTGGCAGCAATATCCTTGCTTGTGAAACCTTTTTTGTGCAAAGCAATGATGACGGCACATGTTTCCTTGCAGGTAACAATGGTTGACAGAAGAAGAACAATGATTCCAAGCACCACCCGCCTTTTGAAGTTTCCAGTCTGTTAATTGAACTCAACCAGCATGACAGAGTGATCTCCAGCCTTGTCCTCGTCAGCTGGTCCTTTTGCGGCAGAGCTGAAATGCAGTGGAAATGTTTTTTGCGGATTCAGTTAATTTGCATGGCAAAGAGGGACTTTGCAATTAATTGCAATTCATCTGATCACTCTTCATAACATTCTGGAGTATATGCAAATTGCCATCATACAAGCTGAGGAAGCAGACTTTGTGAAAATTTATATTTGTGTCATTCTCAAAACTTTTGGCCACGACTGTATAGTGCATATGTTATCGTGTGTGTATGTGTGTGTGTGTGTGTGTGTGTGTGTCAATGTGTCTGTGCCAATGTTTGTGTTGCTTCACAGTTCTGCTTGCATCAGTTACTTGATGTGGAATAGAGTTCCATGTAGTCATGGCTCTATGTAGCGCTGTGTGCCTCCCATAGTCTGTTCTGGACTTGGGGACTGTGAAGAGACCTCTTGTGGCATGTCTTGTGGGGTATGCATGGGTGTCTGAGCTGTGTGCCAGAAGTTTAGACAGACAGCTCGGTGCATTCAACAAGTCAATACCTCTCATAAATAAAAGTAGTGATGAAGTCAATCTCTCCTCCACTTTGAGCCAGGAAAGATTGACCTGCATATTATTAATATTAGCTCTCTGTGTACATCCAAGGGCCAGCCGTGCTGCCCTGATCTGATCAAATTGCAATTTTCCTAAGTCCATTTTTGTGGCACCTGACCACATGACTGAAAAGTAGTCAAGGTGCGACAAAACTAGGGCCTGTAGGACCTTCCTTGTTGATTGTGTTGTTAAGAAGGCAGAGCATCACTTTATTATAGACATATTTCTCCCCATCTTAGCTCCTACTGCATCAGTATGTTTTGACCATGACAGTTTACAATCTAGGAATACTCCAAGCAGTTTAGTCATCTCAATTTCCACATTATTTATTACAATATTCTGTTGAGGTTGCTTTCAGTTTTAGAAATATTTAGGGCTAACTTATTCCTTGCCACCCACTCTGAAACTAACTTCACCTCTTTGTTGAGTGTTGCAGTCATTTCATTCACGTAGTAGCTGACATGTACAATGTTGAGTCATTCGCATACATAGACACTCTGGCTTTACTCAAAGTCAGTGGCATGTCTTTAGTAAAAATTGTAAAAAGCAAGGGGGCCAGTCATTGTTTCAATGCAGCCTTGAAATGCAGAGTCCAGGAGCCAAGATGATTTGGATGGACTCCATCATTCCTGTAGAGTATATTCTGTTCCCAGAAAGTGTCAAAGTTATCAATAAAGTGACTCCAGCAGAGCTACAGTAGTCTTATAGCCAGATGTGTAATGCCAGCAGTCTGCTGAATCTTTCACAACCACGGTCCAATGATGGTACTGGACCTGAAATTATTGGCAGTTTTTTGGAGTCTTTTAATGCTAAAATCAGTTCTTTAAATCCATTTTCAAATGTTCCGAGCTAGCCCTCCTGATGTTGTTTGACCCCACATGGACTAAAACAGTGTCAGCTCCCGGCTTCTGTGGTAGAACAGTCGGAAGCAGCCTTGTTATTCGTACTCCTGGGTTTTTGTCTTGGGGACCGAGGTGTTTCTCACCATTGAGCTGCCTGTGATGACAGCTAGTGATGTTGAATGAGCTGGTCTCGCAGGCAGCCTCACAGTCTGGTGAGGCTGGGAGCTCCGAAGATCTGAACCCAAGGTAGAAGCCACCGGAGAGGGAGACAGAACCGAGGACGAAGACGCAGGTACCTCCGGATCCGATCTTGATTGGGAAGCCACCAAGGACGAAGGCGCCGGAACCTCTGGATCCAGGGCGGCAAAGCTGTTTCTGGTCTGTGTCAGTTCCGGGCTCAACATCTCCATGGAGACCCCCGTTGTCAGAGGACGCCTTCTTCGACTACCACGGCGAGTGACGTACCTCCATGGCTGGATAGTTGGGTCGAGAACAGTTCCATTCTCCAGGGAAGGGGGAGACCCCTTCGGGGATAGAACTCTGCTGAGCACTGGCCAGTCGGCTGTGGAGAGCTGACACAGCGGAGAAACCTCCACCAGACCAGAGCGGGATCCGGCTACTTGGGTGGAAGAAAAAGAAAAAGTAGGTGGGCGTGGGTCAGCCAGTAGCTTATGTAGGTTTTATACTTGCTTGCTAAGAGTAGCTACTTCGCTCCTGTAGTCTTCCGCAAGCAAGCAGGTCCACATTGTCCTGGAACAAAGCAAAGTAAACACAGCTCCTGCAACGCTGGAAACTTTCAATAGCGGCCTCCATTTGAGAACCGCCGAGCCAGCTAGGCTTGCTAAAATCAAAGTATATAAAAACCCTGTCAGCTTTTAAACCGAGGTCTTTTGTTCAGTTTTCGGCATTCGACAGCGTTCAACAGCAACAAACATACGTCATGCTCTGATGACCCTGTTATGGTCAACCCTGTTACGGTCAACCCTTTTACGGTCAACCCTTTTACGGTCAACCTTATTACTTTATTTGTCACTTAATAGGCACTTACTATACAGATGTAGGATCTTAATTTGAGCCAGTTTGCAACAGCAGGTAAATAATGCTGCAGCAACAGGAAATGTGAATTATTATGTGCATTTTTTGTAGGGGTTGATACATTTTTCTTTAGCGCAAATCAGGTCTGACATTTTAAAGTGGAAATTACAAACTTTAGATGCCTTTTTAAACCTTGAATACTACAAGTTTGCGTTATCAGCAGGAAAAGAGGGATCAAATTAAGATTCTATTTATATGTAGTATTTTTCTTTCTCTTGTGTAACGCTCGTCTTCGGGTGAAAGAGAGGAGGACCAAGGCGCAGCGTGGTAAGTGTTCATGATGATGAATTTTAATGCTAATCCAACAAACAGAACACTACAAAATACAAAACAACAAACGAAGTGAACAAACGAACAAAACAGTACCGTGTGGCGAACAAACACTGACACGGCAACAAACACCCACAACTCAAAAGTGAAACTCAGGCTACCTAAGTATGATTCTCAATCAGGGACAACGATTGACAGCTGCCACTGATTGAGAATCATACCAGGCCGAACTCAAAACCCCAACATAGAAAAAGACACATAGACTACCCACCCCAACGCACGCCCTGACCATACTAAATAAAGACAAAAATAAAGGAAATAAAGGTCAGAACGTGACATCTTGAGATGGGAAAACGTGCTTTTTATGAAGTTGAACATGTGATCTTTATGACAGAATGTTAAAATAAGCTGAAATCAAAAGTATTTTTTTACCAACTTACACTTCTCAAAAGGTACTGAATCAGTGGAATGACCCAGTTCTAAAGCAGCGTTTTTAAGTCTTCACCATCTTTTATGTATGATTTTCATTTCATTAATGTATGGTTTCAATTCATGATACTCTTAGATATATCTTTAGTACAACTTTCAATGGAGGGGTTGGGGGGACTTCAAAGACCAAAGCTACGGAAGTGGAAGTTTAGCAGGGCTCATTCTCTCTTCCCAATCCGTTCAGGGGAGGAAACCTGTAAAGTGACAAGAGCATTATCTTTTAGCTTTATAATTCGGAGACCGGTGCCGAGGCAGTCTTGTCAAAGGCAGGACTGTGAGGAAACTGTCAGGCAGAAGAGGTGAATTTGATGAGAATTGGCAGGCAGATTATGGATGTGGCATTTGGGGTCTTGGCACAGGCTCGTCGTGTCCACTTGATGGCCGGCCTGCTGCTATTATGTGTCAGAGTTCTCCGCCGGATTGACTGACATTACAAAAGCCCAAGGCGCTTTTTACTTGACAGTCAAGCTTAATTTGTAGCTCAAATACCTCTGCCGTTGTCTCCCTCTCTCGCTCTCTTTCTCTAACTTGCTGTCTCTCCATTTCTTCCTTTTTTTCTTTACTTCTCTCTCCATTGCATCTCTTTCTCTTTCATTGTTTCATCGTTCCCTCTAGCAATTTCGTAATCCCTGGAGACTTCAGTAAAGTGTGCCAAGTGCATTAGCGATGTGTCTTTTAAGAGTAGAATATGGTCAATGGAGTCAGACATTCATGTATTCTTGAGCACACACATGGTGCAGACATCACGGTGTACAGAGGGACTTAACAATACAAATCACATCTCCATTTCTCAAGGGTCTCACTCACTACAGGCTTTGGCATGGCAGATCAAAGACCAGGGAGGAATTGATTATGATGTGTCTTTACATCTTCAAAATAAAAGCCCTTGTAATGAGCTGTGTTTTCTGGCAGCATGCTATAAGAGTATCCCCCAGGAACCAAGTCAAGGAGGAGGGAGGTATTTAATGTGACACCACCCCATCATCCACAGTAACCATGTAGGGTGAGGGGATCTACTTATACTGTATGCAACACCACCCATCCCTAGGAAATATGTGGAGGAGGACGGAGGTATTTAACTCATCACCCCCACTTTGGCCCCCACTGGGCGTTCCTCGTGGTATTTCATGCTACATGAACTGAAGTCCCATAAAGACACAATAGGATCACACAAGTAAGGCACTCAGCTCTCTTTCTCTCTCTCTACCACTCCAGAACAGCACAAAAGGCACTATACCTGACCAAACTCCCACCTTGGGCTCCCGAGTGGCGCAGCGGTCTAAGGCACTGCATCTCAGTGCAAGAGGTGTCACTATAGTAACTGGTTTGAATTCAGGCAGTATCACATCCAGCTGTGATTGGGAGTCCCATAGGGCGGCGCACAATTGGCCCAGCGTCGTTCGGGTTTGGCTGGAGTAGGCCGTCATTGTAAATAAGAATTTGTTCTTAACTGACTTGCCTAGTTAAATGAAGGTTAAAGAAAAATAGTAAAACAATTGGATAGCCAGCTAGATTTATGAAGTTGTATTTGCGATGTTTTAAAATATTTGATTGGTTATATAAAAAGGTGAAAGTATGCCAGATAATGCAGGAGGTGCTAGGAGCAGAGTTGTCAATTGGGGATTTATTCAAGATGAAGCCCATTTGTGGCATTTAGCATCTAAGTTTTACATAGTGGGGCAATTTAGTCCATGAAAAATGTAGGGCAGTAAGATGCAGGGAGTGGGGAGGAGGAGAGGGAGGAAAAAGAGGTGTGAGCCAACAATCTCCAAGACCTCTGTCAGCACAAGTCCAGTGCTCCAATAGGTAGCAAATCAAACAGGGACACCGAAGCGTGAGTAGGCATTAGTGGCCACGAGTGTCACGGATCCCTCTGGAACTTTCATTGCGCACACCTGGCCCCTATTCCCACTAATTGTGTTTGTATATATGTGCCCTTTGTTCACCATGGTGCTGTCCATTATTGTTACTATGTCTGTTGGTGCGTGTGAGTACCTGTGCTGTGTGTTTTGGCTTTCGAGCCATTGTGGATTGCGCAGATGATTATGGGTCTCGTCCCGTGTGATAATCATTGTGCGTTTGTGTATTTATTCGAGGTACTCCTCGCTCTTTTGTTTTGGGTTTCAACCCTGTGTTTTTGTGTACGTGTTTGTTTGGTCTTCGTCTTTACACGGCATGCCGTAATTTGGGCAAAATAAAAAAAACTATTACGCATTCCTGCGTCTGTCTCCCGAATCCATTATGCCAACGTGACAACGAGAGAGAAAGAGAGATGGACAGACAGACAAACACAGAAAAAAGAGAGAGAAATAAAGAAAAAGAGAAGAAAACACCATTCACCAGATCTCTGCTTAAACCTGGTGTCTGTTTGGCACATGTTGCTTTGGGCTGGCTGCGTAGATGTAGAGGTGGAGGCTGCTGCCTGAGAACAATACTAATTGTGGTGTGAGGAAGAAATGTGCTGTGCTGCTCTCTGCTGCCTCTGCTACTGATTCCCTCTCCTCTTCCGTGCTCCTCTCGCCCCAGGCCCAGAACCAGCCAGAGGTCCTCCTCACTGGAGCACAGATCACATTGCAGCCTGCCTTTTGTTCTCTCTCTCATTCTCTCTTCCTCTCCTTCCCTCGCTCTCTGACTCTCTCCTCACTACATTTATCTCATTACGGTTGTGGTATCTCCAATGGCATTGAAAATGAAGTGTTAATCTCTCCTCTCATCAATCTTGGAGGCTTAGGAATGCCAAATCACTCCCCTGAAAATGATGACTGGCACTTTTAGTTGTTTGGAGAAATAAGTGTGGTGCTAAATTGAATTTTAATGGATTGTGCATCTCCTGTGAATGGTTCAATCCATTATTTGATGATTGTAATGTTGTTTGCTGCTCATGTTGATTTATGGTATGTATAGCATGACAGGCCAAAGGTTGCTGGGATTGGGAAGGAAGCGACGTTGTGTTGATTAAGTTTTAAATATATGTCAGAGAGGAGGGCTACACTCAGGGCTCTGGGTAGGGCAGCATTGACAATTCAGTGGTTGTTCTTTCTGTGTCCTGTATGAGCAAACAAGAATGGTCCTTTCCACCTGCATGGCAGAAATACAGTCAATTGAATATGATGCATTTATCCCTTTTATACAACAATATTAGTCCCTGCAAGGCACAAAGAGGCAGGAGTAAATAACGAACGACAGTGATAACAGAGAAAGCGAATGTATGTTCCCTGCTTCTCTGAAGTGGATGTTGTCTGTTATGTCTCTCTTTAATCTGTTTCTAATCAGAAGCTAATTGCTCTCTCTCTGTATCTCATATCCTCCTTTAGGATCCGCCATCCGCCATCTGCTGATGATAGAATATGGAACCTATCAAGAGCAGAGATATTGGCAATGAATTAACCAGATTGTCAGGACTGGAATATGTCATCATGAGGCATCTGCAACGTTACTTTAGAGGCGCAATAGGTTTTACAGTCAACTGTTACTTGAACCTTTCAAGATTTTGCTGTGAATGCGCAATTGTGACGTCCCCTCAGGTTGGGGATAAGACAACATTTCAGAGTATTTATACCTCAACCCATTGTATTGTGCTGGAGTATTGGATCAGAACACTTCAGCTTTTTCACATATGATCCTGTATATGATCCTGTATATCACACTTAGTACAAGACTTTTTAACTTTTGATGAATAATTCTAATGGGAAGTTTGAAGATGAAGATCAGTCAAGCTGTGTAGGTTATAGTTGTGTTGTCCCAGGAGAGCGATTGCCAGGAACAAAAAATCAATAAAGGCAGCTCAAAGGCCATTTTAGGGGCGGTCTCACCGACTCATTCATCACCTTTCAATATGCCATCATACATCCAAACTAATCCTCAAAGGAGCTGTCCCTACGCAGGGAATGACTTCGCATGTGGGGTAAAACATCACAGGAACCTTGAAGAGCTGGTGTTGAAAAAAATAATTGGTGATTTATGGTCTTTGGGTGCGTTACGATGTCAGCTGTTTTCTGTTTCTGTATTATTTGATCAAATGTATAATATTTATATAATGCACTATAGTCAGGAGCAGATCAGCATGAGGTCAGCCATATCATAATGAACGTAGGCCCTTTGTGATATGGAAATCATGCTGTGGTTAATTAACTGTTTCTATAATTAACTCATAACCCACCTGCCTTGCCACACACGCATACACGCACGCACAAAAACTCACCCCAATCACACGTACAGTACCAGTCAAAAGTTTGGACACACCTACTCATTCAATGGTTTTTCTTTATTTTTACTATTTCTACATTCTTGAATAATAATGAATACATCAAAACTATGAAATAACACACGTGGAATCATGTAGTAACCAAAAATGCATTATTTTATCTTTTATATTTGAGATTCTTCAAAGTAGCCACCCTTTGCCTTGATGACAGCTTTGCACCCTCTTGGCATTCTCTCAACCAGCTTCATGAGTAATGCTTTTCCAACAGTCTTGAAGGAGTTCCCACATATGCTGAGCACTTGTTGGCTGCTTTTCCTTCACTCTGCGGTCTGACTCATCCCAAACCATCTCAATTGGGTTGAGGTCAGGTGATTGTGGAGGCCAGGTCATCTGACGCAGCACTCCATCACTCTCCTTCTTGGTCAAATAGCCCTTACACAGCCTAGAGGTGTGTTTTGGGTCATTGTCCTGTTGAAAACAAATGATAATCCCACTAGGAGCAAAGCAGATGGGATGGCGTATCGCTGCAGAATGCTGTGGTAGCCGTGCTGGTTAAGTGTGCCTTGAATTCTAAATAAATCACCAACAGTGTCATCAGAAAAGCACCCCCACACCATCACACCTCCTCCTCCATGTTTCACAGTGGGAACCACACATGCAGATATCATCTATTCACCTACTCTGCGTCTCACAAACACATGGTGGTTTTGGAATTTGGAATCATCAGACCAAAGGACAGATTTCCACCAGTCTAATGCCCATTGCTCGTGTTTCTTGGCCCAAGCAAGTCTCTTCTTCTTATTGGTGTCCTTTAATAGTGGTTTCTTTGCAGCAATTCGACCATGAAGGCCTGATTCACGCAGTCTCCTGTGAACAGTTGATGTTGAGATGTGTCTGTTACTTGAACTCTATAAAGAATTTATTTGGCTGCAATCTAAGTGCAGTTGACTCTAGTGAACGGTTCCTCTGCAGCAGAGGTAAATCTTCCTTTCCTGTGGCGGTCCTCATGAGAGCCAGTTTCTTCATAGCACTTGATGGTTTTTGCAACTGCACTTGAAGAAACTTGAAATGTTCCCTATTGACTGACCTTCATGTCTTAAGGTAATGATGGACTGTTGTTTCTCTTTGCTTATTTGAGCTGTTCTTCCATAATATGGACTTGGTCTTTTACTAATTAGGGCTATCTTCCTCACCTATCTCATGAAGCTGGTTGAGAGAATGCCAAGAGGGTGCAAAGCTGTCATCAAGGCAAAGGGTGGCTACTTTGAAGAATCTGAAATCTCAAATATATTTTGATTTGTTTAACACTTTTTTGGTTACTATATGATTCCACATGTGTTATTTCATAGTTTTGATGTCTTCACTATTATTCTACAATGTAGTAGAAATAGTAGAAATAAAGAAAAACCCTTGAATGAGTAGGTGTGTCCAAACTTTTCACTGGTACTCTATATACAAATATATATAGAGAGAGAGAAAGAGTCTGGTTCACTGATGGCATGAAAATTAACTGCATTAGGGACAGTAAAGGACAAACATATGCACTCAGATATTAACAAGAGTGAAGTCACAATGTCTGTAGCGAGGTTATGATGGCAACAGTAGTGGGAGAGCGTCCACAGAAAGCCCAGAGGTTCTCTGTCTACACAGTTCAAGGCCCACCTACAGTGTGCCATACGAGCAGAGGTCACAGTTAGTGGAGAGGACGATCAACTTTCAGCATCGCTAAACTTTCATGGTGTCGAGCGAAGAACAACAGCAGTAATAGAAGCTGTGGCTTAGCGGGCTCATCCCCTGCCTTAGCAGGCAGATGGAAGGCAGGCGCTGCCCTTGAATGTATTATCTGTGCCATCAATACGGAACACAGCATAGCGGGGTAGAGAAAAACAACAGGATGCTTTCAGCGTGTCTGTCCGAAGAAAACACTGCTGGCCGCCTCAGAATATAAAGCAATACAGACGGAGGTTGAGGGGGGCTGGAAGAAATGGAATGACTCTGGAATATAAAGCAGCTTGTGTCCTTTAATTAAAATCACTCAACATCAATGGGGACCAGAGTTGGTCCCCTGTGTGACTATCTGGCTGGCTGTCTGTCTGGAGTGGAGTGAAGGCCTTAGGGTCTGCTGTAGTTTTGGGCTGCTGCTGGAGGAGAGGGCCAGTTGCGCTCTCGGCAAATTTAAACTGATACTGTAAAGGCGCTGGTTGAAAATGGGTATGTGTGTGGATGGGTGGGTGTTGGAGTGTCTGGAGGAGGAATAGGAGGACCTTCTCAGTTGGGAGGCTGAGAGGAAAGCAGGAGAGAGAGAGCGAGAGAGAGAGAGGTGTGAGTGTCATTTCATAACAGATGAGACATTATGTCTAATGCCTTTATCCTTTTATCCCTGCACCAGGGAGGGGACCTTTTGTCAGCCCCATCCCTCAGGGATTTGGAGGCACATTGAATGTGTGGAGTTTAGAGAGCCCTGCAAAAGTAACACATTGCTGAGGATAACAGAACAGGGAACTCTGGTTGTCAGGAGATGTGTGGTTGCCATGGTGAAAGGCTAACTTGTTAAAGGAAAGAGAGCGAGGAAGAGATAAGCTATAGGCCTAATGAATAGATGCCAATATGTGCCAATTAAGCCAATAAGTGAGTCTTCCACAACCCAGCCACTCTCTGATAATATATCTACTCACACCAGAAAATCTGTATTAGAGTTTGCTTTTCATATCCTAGCTTGCTCTATGACAACAAAGATCAACCCATTGTTAAATCAGTGTCTTCATTTGAGGTCTTTACGGTATATTTTAGTAGCCACAATTTTGATTTGATGTTCTTATCCCCTAAGGCAGAGTTTCCCAACTCCAGTCCTAGAGTACCCCCAACAGCACACATTTTTGTTGTAGCCCCAGACAAACTCACCTGATTCAACTCATTGAGGGCTTGATGGTTAGTTAACAAGTTGAATCAGGTGTGCTTGTCCGCGACTACAACAGAAATGTGTGCTGTGTGGGTACTGGAAGACTGGAGTTGGGAAACACTGCTCTAAGGTATAGTGGTGTTTGTGAGGAAATAACTTTGATGAGTCCCAGAACTTGGAAACTGTCCCCTTTTTCTGTTGTTACAGAAGATACGATCTTGCCACAGGCACTCTATTGCTGGATTTATTGTAATTTCTCCCCTCCCTTTCTGATTCCTCTTAGCTTCTCCCTCCTTCGCTAACTTGTTTAAATCTCTTTGTAGTATTGCTAGAATTACATGTTTCCTTCTGTACTCAAGGGGCTTTCATCATCTTTTATTTATCACAAGAAAAGAAAAGGATCCTACTGGGCACACCCCGTGATTTAGACATGGAATATTTGGTAATATTTGGTTGAAATTTCAACCGTTATTCACCAACTCAAAAAGACAACCAGAAATTTGTTGAATTCCAAACGTGTTATCACTATGCTTTCAACCATCTAAAAGCACAACCAAATTCCATTGGAAAAACAATGTCTGGTTTTTGGTTTAAATCAAATCAAATCAAATTTATTTATATAGCCCTTTGTACATCAGCTGATATTTCAAAGTGCTGTACAGAAACCCAGCCTAAAACCCCAAACAGCAAGCAATGCAGGTGTAGAAGCACGGTGGCTAGGAACAACTCCCTAGAAAGGCCAAAACCTAGGAAGAAACCTAGAGAGGAACCAGGCTATGAGGGGTGGCCAGTCCTCTTCTGGCTGTGCCGGGTGGAGATTATAACAGAACATGGCCAAGATGTTCAAATGTTCATAAATGACCAGCATGGTCAAATAATAATAATCACAGTAGTTGTCGAGGGTGCAGCACCTCGACAACTATGGGATGGGATGGCGTATCACTGCAGAATGCTGTGGTAGCCATGCTGGTTAAGTGTGCCCTGAATTCTGAATGAATCACGACAGTGTCACCAGCAAAGCATCCCCACACCATCACACCTCCATGCTTCATGGTGGGAACCACACATGCAGAGATCATCCATTCACCTACTCTGCGTCTCACAAAAACACGGCGGTTGGAACCAAAAATCTCACATTTGGACTCATCAGACCAAAGGACAGATTTCCACTGGTCTAATGTCCATTGCTTGTGTTTCTTGGTCCAAGCACGTCTCTTCTTATTATTGGTGTCCTTTAGTAATGGTTTCTTTGCAGCAATTCAACCATGAAGGCCTGATTCACCCAGTATCCTCTGAACAGTTGATGTTGAGATGTGTCTGTTACTTGAACTCTGTGAAGCATTTATTTGGGCTGCAATTTCTGAGGCTGGTAACTCTATAATGAACTTATCCTCTACAGCAGAGGTAACTCTGGGTCTACCTTTCCTGTGGCGGTCCTCATGAGAGCTAGTTTCATCATAGCACTTGTTGGTTTTTGCGACTGCAAATTTTTCATATTGACTGACCTTCATGTCTTAAAGTTTTGATGGACTGTTGTTTCTCTTTGCTTATTTGAGCTGTTCTTCCATAATATGGACTTGGTCTTTTACCAAATAGAGAGATGTGTACCATCTCTACCTTGTCACAATACAGCTGATTGGATCAAACGCATTAAGAAGGAAATAATTTCCACAAATGTACTTTTAACAAGGCACACCAGTTAATTGAAATGCAATCCAGGTGACTACCTCATGAAGCTGGTTGAGAGAATGCCAAGAGTGTGCAAAGCTGTCATCAAGGCAAAGGGTGGCTACTTTGAAGAATCTCAAATCTAAAATATATTTTGATTTGTTTAACACTTTTTTGGTTACTACATGATTCCATAAGTGTTATTTCATAGTTTTGATGTCTAGAAAATAGTAAAAATAAAGAAAAACCCTTGAATGACTCGGCGTGTCCAAACTTTGGACTGATACTGTATATACTGTAGGTCTATTCGATTATATATTACTTATAATGTCTGGTTACGTTTAATTTTCTCTGTTAAATCTACCCTTTAGCAGACTTAAATAGCAACAGTGAATCTATGTAGTTATTATTTAGTTATTAAGAGATCTCTTAATAATCATTCTCATGATAGCACATTGGTAGTAGTCAGTCAGTGACAAATATCAAAGCTAAGCAGGACTTCCTTAAAACCCTGGATGGGAGACCAAATTAATAGCTGTATATAGATCAGCTTTCCAGTAGGAGGTGCTGTCCAGCCTATAGTTTTTTTTCTGAGAGTGGATAGAACATTGAAGATCTGACGTTGTTTCAAAGGTACAAATTCAACATATTTTATACGAGCTTTGTCTATGTTGAAAATTGGTTACCATGATTACATAATCCTGTGATTTTAAATTTCTCCCTCAACAGTTGATTACTTTTTTCAAATCCAATGCATTTTCCAACGCAGATTACGTTAAAACAATGTTGATTCAACCAGTTCGTGCCCAGTGGGATGTGACAATGGAGCAATCCAGAAACAATAACACAAAAGCAAACAGAAATGATCTGTTGCCATGGAAGTTGCAAATCCTGACATTTTGCTTTGGCACTACTGTTTCATATGCACGCACACATGTGCTGCAGTCTCTCACATGCACACACACAGAACTCACATATTGGTTGCAGGTGTTGTCAGACAGACAGGAAGGTCAGCAGATACTTCTGAGCTAGGTGAATACAGATCACAGGTACCCAGAGTGCTTTGCCCTGGCCTTTAGTCTGGCCTAGCTGTCTGCTGGCTGTGTGATGTCAGGAACGTGACCTTCTGCTCTTTGACCTATCTCCCATCATCCCCCTCAGGCAGTAGGCTCAGGCTCAGCATAGGCTCATCTCGTATCAGACATGGGCTTTCCATGCCAAGCTGTGGGCTTTAAATCAAGCCTGGACTACAGAACTTAGAGAAATCTATCTTTGGCTCTCATGGGGCAAAAGCTGGTTCACATAAATATTGAGGTTAACATTCAAGACCAATCATTAACTTTTCAAAGTAAAAATTGAAATTAAACCAAAATAATCTATGCCTGTTTTCACACTTTAATTTTAGCCTGATATATATTTAATAAATGCATGCCATGCCACTGCTTGAAATGGATGAACATAAATAAACAACAGAATCACAACACACATATTAAAACTCAAAAACCAGGACTGTCAATCAATGAGAGCATGCCTAATTAAAAGCAAAGAATTAGCTTATGAAAAGCAACTGCAAAACAAATCCGTTTTAGTCCTCTATCAGCCAGACCAGGCAGACAAACAGTGACCTTCACTGTCATCATCATCATTGTCATTATGTCGTCATCATCATCATCATCTCGACAGCAACACTATTACTGTTTTAACCGACCGCTAGCACCATTATCATAGTGATTTGCTTAGCACTCATCACTGCTCTGTGTGACTAGTTGTTCAACTCATGACTGTAGCTAAAAAAGAAGACCAGCAGTTTGTGAATACATTATGTATTCAACTGCATGCCTGAATCGCTAATACATTTGGATGCATTTGTCTGTGGTTGTTCTAAGTGAAGGAATAGGAGATGAAACAAGCACATCTTCAAACTCAATGACAGGAGGCTTAAGCAGATAAATTACACCTTTCTTCTCAGTCAAAGCACTGAGTCTGCCGGGGAGAAGAAGGACCCTTTATTTTTTTGGGGCCTAAAATGACATACCCAAATCTAACTGCCTCTAGCTCAGGTCCTGAAGCAGGGATATGCATATGCTTGATACCATTTGAAAGGAAACACTTTGAGGTTTGTGGAAATGTGAAATTAATGTAGGAGAATATAACACATTAGATCAGGTAAAAGATAATACTAAAAAAAAACATGTGTTTTCTATTTTTGTTTTTGTTCCATCATCTTTGAAATGCAAGAGGAGAAAGGCCATAATATAATATTGCATTTTAGGTGCAATTTAGATTTTGTGTGCGCAAAGTTTCAGATTGATCCAGTGAAGCATTGCAATACTGGACAATATTTTGTATCAAGTAAGCCCAAATGTGCTGAATTGGTCAATTGATACATTTTCAAGTACATAACTATAGAGAACATACATTTTGAATTAACATATCATTTTTGTAAGTTTACACACTCCCAGGAATGTCATACATGATGGATCATTGGCTTATACACTAACTTTCACACATCTAGATGGCCGTGCGGGGTGGGTGTGGAGCCAGAGACAGCAGGGAACCACGTTCCTACATTTGAATATAAAAATGGATTTTATCAAACTACGCTACATTTTTTACTTTGGGACCCTCAAGATGACAAATCATAGCAAGATTACTGAATATAAGTACATTATTTATCTTCAGAGGTGAATGTATCAAACCAGTTGCCGTGATAAAAGTTTTTTGTTGTTGTGCACTCTCCTCAAACAATAGCATGGTATTTTTTCACTGTAATAGCTACTGTAAATTGGCCAGTACAGTTAGATTAACAAGAATTTAAGCTTTCTGCCCTTATAAGACCTGAATGTCCTGCCCTATGTTCTGAAAAGTTTACTGTTACTTACAACATCATGCTAATCATATTAGCGCACGTTAGCTCAACCGTTGCGGTATAGGGACACCGATCCTGTAAACGTCAATGACTCACCCAGCAACTGAAGAAAGGAGTACAGAAACTCAATAATAAGAGGATATTCTAGGGGCAGAGACGCAAGGCAATACCCTCACTTCGAATCAGAATTTTTGGGAATAGCACATTTAAATCGCCTTAGATTGCCTGGTTTATACACTGAGTGTACATAACATTAAGAACACATGCTCTTTCCATGACATAGACTGACCAGCTGAAAGCTATGATCTCTTATTGATTCTACCTGTTAAATCCACTTCAATTCGTGTAGATGAAAGGGAGAATACAGGTTAAAGAAGGTTTTTAAGCCTTGAGACAATTGAGACATGGATTGTGTATGTGTGCCATTCAGAGGGTGAATGGGCAAGACAAAAGATTGAAGTGCCTTTGAACGGAGTATGGTAATAGGTGCCAGGCACACAGGTTTGAGTGTGTCAAGAACTGCAACAGTGCTGGGTTCTTCACGCTCAACAGTTTCCCGTTTGTATCAAGAATCGTCCACCACCCAAAGGCCATCCAGCCAACTTGACACAACTGTGGGAAGCATTGGAGTCATCATGGGCCAGTATCCCTGTGGAACCTTGTAGAATCCATGCCCCAACGAATTTAAGCTGTTCTTAAGTCAAAATGGGGTGCAACTCAATATTAAGAAGATGCTCCTAATGTTTTGTACACTCAGTGTATATCATATGCAGTGATATCACTATTAATACTGTACTGATAAGATGGAGAGATTTGTGCCAGACTTTTCTGTGGTTTTTGTAGACTGTGGTGTAGTGGGGATGACTGAGACTAATGCTGTGTTTGCTTTCCTTAGTTTGGCCTCAGTGTGTTTATATACTCTGTTTATATCCACTCCCAAATGACACGATTGGTTGGACCGGATGGGGAAGGATGGGGTGAAAATAGCATTGTGTGAGGGAAGTGTGATCTTTGCCCATAGAATCGATGTGTGTGTTAATTTTTTTGTGGGAGTATCTTTCTGTGTGACTGTTTTTCAATATGTTTGTCTTGTCAGAAATGATTAATGCTTCAAGTGTATTGTTGGAGTAGTGAGAGTGAGTGGTGGAAGTGTGAAATCAGCTTGTATTGTCTCTGTGCATGTGTATTCATAACATGTATGGATACTCTAAGTACAGATGCTGTATCTTAATTAGATCATCCTATTTTTGCAGGAATTTGCAAACTTGTAGTGTATTTCAGGTTTTAAAAGGCTTCTAAAGTTTGTATCAACCCTCACAAATAATGTCCATTAATTATATTCCACATAATAATTAACATTTACTGTTGCTGCAGGATTATTATCCAGATGTGTGAAACTGGCTCAAATTAAGATATGGCATGTGTTTATCCATGTGTGGCTGTATACTGTATGATGAGTTAGACTTGTGACTTTGCACTACAGTATTTTTGGCTGTATTGGGTTTTGTGTGTGTGTGAGGATGTGTACTGTAAAGTTATAGTGTGTGTATTGTGGCCATAAGGACAGATGTGAAATCGACTGTGACAGCATCCTCACATGCTTAAGGGGCCTGTCAGGGACCCGCTAGCACTGTGGATGCAGCACCGCTCTCCACACAGACACACACACACACACACACACACACACACACACACACACACACACACACACACACACACACACACACACACAAACACAAACGACATCTCTAATTAAGGCTGAGTGACGGAACGGCCCAGAAGACATCCCGTTTTCCCTCCCATATGTCTGTGGGTCTGACTAACACATCCCGCTGGCTGGGAATAATCCCTGTACCCAAGGTGAGAGGAGTCAGTGTGTGAGCAGCTACAGGGATGGATGAGGGCTGTTTATGCAGTCTTTTTGGAAATATATTTGACCGATTCTGTTTCATTCCTCAAACTGTGACTCCCAGTGTAAAAGCATCCTGTGAATTTAATAACACAAGGACAACTGTCACTGATAACGATACTTTTCTCTGAGATGTGTTATGGAGGTCATGTCATGTTTTCTTTCATTGTCATCGCCTAATCGTTGGATGCTGCTGTAATTCCCCTCACTAGCCTGCTTCCAGAAAGCTGGGAAGTGTCAGGTCTTCTTGACACCTCATTGTGAGTGATCAGTGCATTTTATGGCCACAAGGCATGCTTCACCAACTAGATTAATCCAATCCGATAACAACAATACATGAACCACAGCCACTACCTCTAATGCCACCACTGACAACATTCTTCACCTCTCTCTCATCTGGGGGGCAGCAGTGGCACTTTTGGAACACAGTGTACTGTTTAATCTACACTACATTGCTGAGGTCCTTAGTGCTTGGGAACAAGGAGAATTTTTATTTATTTGTATTTTATTTCACCTTTATTTAACCAGGTAGGCTAGTTGAGAACAAGTTCTCATTTACAACTGCGACCTGGCCAAGAATAAAGCAAAACAGTTCGACACATACAACAACACAGAGTTACACATGGAATAAACAAACATACAGTCAATAATACAGTAGAAAAAGACAATATACAGTGTGTGCAAATGAGGTAAGATAAGGGAGGTAAGGCAATAAATAGGCCATGGTGGCGAAGTAAATACAATATACCAATTAAACACTGGAGTGATTGATGTGCAGAAGATGAATGTTGGATGGGCTATTTACAGATGGGCTATGTACAGGTGCAGTGATCTGTGAGCTGCTCTGACAGCTGGTGCTTAAAGCTAGTGAGGGAGATATGACTCTCCAGCTTCAGTGATTTTTGCAGTTCGTTCCAGTCATTGGCAGCAGAGAACTGCTGCAAAGGAGGAATTGGCTTTGGGGGTGCCTAGTGAGATATACCTGCTGGAGCGCGTGCTACGGGTGGGTGCTGCTATGGTGACCTGTGAGCTGAGATAAGGCAGGGCTTTACCTAGCAACCACTTATAGAAGACCTGTAGCCAGTGGGTTTGGCGACGAGTATGAAGCGAGGGCCAGCCAACGAGAGCGTACAGGTCGCAATAGTGGGTAGTATATGGGGCTTTGGTGACAAAACTGATGGCACTGTGATAGACTACATCCAGTTTGCTGAGTAGAGTGTTGGAGGCTATTTTGTAAATGACATCGCCGACGTCAAGGATCGGTAGGATGGTCAGTTTTACAAGGGTATGTTTGGCAGCATGAGTGAAGGATGCTTTGTTGCGAAATAGGAAGCAGATTCTAGATTTAATTTAGGATTGGAGATGCTTAATGTGAGTCTGGAAGGAGAGTTTACAGTTTAGCCAGACACCTAGGTATTTGTAGTTGTCCACATATTCTAAGTCAGAACTGTCCAGAGTAGTGATGCTGGACGGGCGGACAGGTGCTGGCAGCGATCGGTTGAAGAGCATGCATTTAGTTTTACTTGCATTTAAGAGCAGTTGGAGGCAACAGAAGGAGAGTTGTATGGCATTGAAGCTCGTCTGGTGGTTAGTTAACATAGTGTCCAAAGAAGGGCCAGAACTATACAGAATGGTGTTGTCTGCGTAGAGGTGGATCAGAGAATCACCAGCAGCAAGAGCGACATCATTGATGTATACAGAGAAGAGAGTCGGCCCGAGAATTGAACCCTGTGGCCCCCCCATAGAGACTGCCAGAGGCCCGGACAACAGGCCCTCTGATTTGACACACTGAACTCTATCAGAGAAGTAGTTGGTGAACCAGGCAAGACAGTCATTTGAGAAACCAAGGCTGTTTAGTCTGCCGATAAGAATGTGGTGATTGACAGAGTCGAAAGCCTTGGCCAGGTCGATGAATATGGCTGCACAGTAATGTCTCTTATCGTTGGCCAGCTACAAAAGCTCTTTCTCTGCACCAGAACATTCCACTCAGAGAGCCAGGGTCTAATGAATGTGGGCACAATAAATCTAGACATGCTGTGGCTGCCATATCTAACGGCTCCTCACCTGCCCCTCTCAGTACCCGCACCACACTTGTGCGTCACGCTGCTCGTTCACGCTGCTCGTTGGTTGGCTCCTGCTCCTGCCACCTGTCTAACCCTAAATTGTTGACCAGTATTTTGGCTCACGGCCCCGCAATTTACTACTTGTTTCTACTACACCAACTTGCGAGTTGGTCATCTCCCGCTCATGTAGTTTATTTGCATCCTTTGATCCATACAGTGAGCAAGTCCTCCGCTTTCTCTCTGTTTGCCGTACTGGTGTGTGTTGCTTGTGAGTTTGTCATTTCACTGGTTCTGCTTGTTTCGGGAAGCGGGGTGCGGGCTGTATTTGGAAATTGCTGTCAAGAAGAGAGACACGGAAGCCTAGCGGGATGTATTTGCGAACCCACTGTAGCTCATAGAAAACTTTTTGGGAAACTCCTGTCAAGGAGAAAGACACGGAAGCCCAGCTATCCTAGCTAGCCTGTAGTTTCAAATGAAGGTCACTAATGCAGCAGCTGTGTTTAGTTTGCTCTATTCCGGGACAATGTGGACCGTCCAGACTTTCAATGTAGCAACTGTTTGCCTACTGAGGACTACAGGGGTGGGTACAAGTGGGTACTCTTAGTGAACAAGTAGCTAACTTACACAAGCTACTGGGGAATCCATGTCCGCCTACTTTCTCTTTCTCTTCTACTCTTCTAGCTTGACGCCGCTCTGGCCTGGTGGGAGTGTCGCCTCCACAGCCGACTGGCCGGTGCTCAACAGGGATCTCTCCCCGAAGGGGTCTACCCCTTGGCTGGGGAATGGATGACTTAGTGGATGTTCCTATTCTTGACCCTACCAACCACCAAAAGAGGCGCATTACTCACCGTAGAGTCGAAAGAAGCAGCCTTTGGCAATAGGGGCTTCCTTGGCAATGGGAATCCAGAGGTTCCGGTGCCTTCAATCATAGGGGGCTTCCACTTCTAGATCGGATCTTCATCCTCTGTTCTGTCTACCTCTCCGATAGCTTCTACCTTGAGTTCAGATCTTCAGAGATCCCCACTCATCGGACCGTGAGGGTGTCTGAGAGTCTGGCCCCTTCATCAGCCTCAATGGATTCTACGGCTGGAAAGGGTCCATTAGGCCCCACCTCCCATCAATCCTTAAGGGGTCTTCTAAAGCACTTGAAGCAAAAGAATGGCCAGATTTCAACAGCTGTCTCCATAGACGGCTCTATGGTGAGAAACACCTCTGTGCTCTACTGGAGCACAAGTACAGGACATTACAAGGCTGCTTCCTACCGTTCTATGACATCTGCCGGGGGCTGACACTGTCGTTGTCCATATGGGGTCAAATGACATTAGGAGGGCTAGCTTCGAACTGCTGAAAATTGATTTTAAACAAGTTATTCTTTTTTTGGAAGATTCCTAAAAGCGGCCAATTATTTCAGGCCTGGTACCATTGCTGGGCCGTGGCTGTGAAAGATTCAGCAGGCTATTGGCATTACACACTTGGCTAAAAGACTACTGTAGCTCTGTTGGCATAACTTTCATAGATAACTTTGACACCTTTTGGAAACAGAAGATGCTCTATAGGAATGAATAATCTTAGCTCCTCGTTCGTGTCCATGCATTTCAAGGCTGCGTTGAGACAATGACTTATCAGTAACTAAGCCCTGCTCAGATAATCCCTACCATTGTGTTGCTGAGTTGTTGTAGTGCTGCTGCAAATGTACATTGTCCCAGGGCCGTTGGCAGTCATAATGTAAGTAACCTAATTTGTGTCCCTCTAACTCCCCTCAATCCCTCTGTCAATCCTACAACTATTATATGCAGTAAACACGCGCCTATGAACAAGAGTTATACTGTTAGCATTGAAGAGGTTTTCCCTAGTAGAAAGCCCATTGTGTGCAGCTAACCCTGCACTATCAGCTCAAACATAAATATCACTGTCATGTCTACCTCTGATAAGCCTCCCAGTAAAGCAATAAAAACAATCAAGAAACAAGGTTCATGAAAGCTCCAACTTGCCCACTCAAGAAAAAGCTTCAAACTGTAACCAGTGCCTGCAACCTGGTTCAGGTTATCAGTCAATCTGCCAGGGTATTTACAAACAGCACAGGAATGAAACGCTGCAGAAATCTGTTTAAAAGCAGTATCCATATCCATCTGATGTAGTGATCATAATATAGTAGCCATATCTAGAAAAACCAAAGTCAATAAGTTTTGTAGTAATTCCTATGTTGAAGATGTAAAGAATATTTGCTGGTCTGTGGTGTGTAATGAGGAGCAACCAGACGCTACACTTGACACATTTATTAAATTACTTATTCCAGTTACTAATAAGCATGCACCCATTAAGAAAATGACTTTAAAAATGGTTAAATCCCTGTGGATTGATGAGGAATGTAAAACATGGATCAGAGGGATGAGGCAAAAGGAATGGCAAATAAGTCAGGCTGCACAGCCAATTGGCAAATGTACTGTAAATTGAGAAATCATGTGACTAAACTGAACAAAAAGTAGAAGAAAATGTATTATGAAACAAAGGGAAAGGGAAAGGGGGATACCTAGTCAGTTGTACAACTGAATGCATTCAATAGAAATGTGTCCTCAGCATTTAACCCAACCCCTCTGAATCAGAGAGGTGCGGGGGGCTGCCTTAATCGACATCCATGTTATCGCCGCCCGGGGAACAGTGGGTTATCTGCCTTGCTCAGGGGCAGAACAACAGATTTTTACTTTGTCAGCTCGGGGATTCGATACAGCAACCTTTTGGTTACTGGCCCAATGCTCCTACAAGATAAATGATATAAAGAATGATAGTAAAAAAGCTTTGGAGCGCTTTAAATGAACATTTGAGCATAAAAGCAAACTTCGCTCCATAATTAATTGAATCAGATGGCTCATTCATCACAAAACCCACCGATATTGCCATCTACTTTTTTCATTGGCAAGGTTAGCAAACTTAAGCATGACATGCCAACTACAAATTCTGAACCTACACATTCCTGCATAACTGACCAAATTATGTTAGACGAGCATTGTCATTTTGAATTCCGAAAAGTGAGTGTGGAAGAGGTGAAAAAAATATTGTCTATCAACAATGACAAGCCACCTGGGTCTGACAACTTAGATGGAAAATTACTGAGGATGATAGCGTGATAGCGGACGATATTGCCACTCCTATTTACAATCTCTTCAATCTAAGCCTACAGGAAAGTGTGCCCTTAGGCCTGGAGGGAAGCAAAAGTCATTCCGCTACCCAAGAACAGCAAAGCACACTTTACTGGCTCAAACAGCCGACCAATCAGCCTGTTACCAGCCCTTAGTAAACATTTTGAAAAAAATGTGTTTGAGCAGATACAATGCTATTCACAGTAAACACATCACAACAGATTTTCAGCACGCTTATAGGGAAGGGCATTCAAAATGTACAGATGGCACTTACACAACTGACTGATTGATAATAAAAAGATTGTGGGAGCTGTTAGACTTCAGTGCATCTTTGGACAGTATCGAACATAGTCTTCTGCTAGAAAAAACGTATGTGTTATGGCTTTACATTCCATACTATATTGTGGATCGAGAGTTACCTGTCTAACAGAACACAGAGGGTGTTCTTTAATGTAAACGTCTCCAACATAATCCAGGTAGTCAGGCATTCCCTAGGGCAGCTGTCTAGGCCCCTTACTTTTTTCAATCTTTACTAATGACCTGCCACTGGCTCTGAGTAAAGCCTGTGTGTCTATGAAGCTGATGACTCAACACTATACACATCAGTGACCACAGCAAGTGAAATCCCTGCAACACTTAAAGAGCTGCAGTCAGTTTCAGAATGGATTGCAAGAAATAAGTCGGTCCTAAATATTTAAAAAACTAAAGCATTGTATTTCAGACAAATCATTCACTAAACTCTAAACCTCAACTAAATCTTGTAATCAATAATGTGGAAATTGAGCAAGTTGTGGAGACTGAACTGCTTGGAGTGACCCTTGGAGTAACCCATGGTGAAAACACATTGATGCAACAGTAGCAAAGATGTGGAGAGGTTTGTCCATAATAAAGCGCTGCTCTGACTTCGTAAAACCCTATTGAGCTGACAGACATTTTGCACTGTTTCGCTATGGCTGTAGTCATCAAACTAGCAAGAGGGCAATATTTTATTAATGTAGTAGTGTCCCCCCCAGAAAGCTATAACCTTCTTCCAGCCTTTAAACTGGAATTGTTTATATATGTCTGAGAAAGAAAATAATTCAACCCACAATAAAGTTATAATAAAACATATACAAATATGATGATATGATAAAAAACAAAGTTAATAAATAAGCCTTTTCATACTTTATAATATATCCATATATATACTCAGCGAGAAAATAAACATCCTCTCACTGTCATCTGCGTTTATTTTCAGCAAACTTAACATGTGTAAATATTTGTATGAAGATAACAAGATTCAACAACTGAGACATAAACTGAACAAGTTCCACAGACATGTGACTGACAGAAATTGAATAATGTGTCCCTGAACAAAGGGGGGGGGGTCAAAATTTAAAGTAACAGTCAGTATCTGGTGTGGCCACCAGCTGCATTAAGTACTACAGTGCATCTCCTCCTCATGGACTGCACCAGATTTGCCAGTTCTTGCTGTGAGATGTTACCCCACTCTTCCATCAAATCACCTGCAAGTTCTTGGACATTTCTGGGGGGAATGGCCCTAGCCCTCACCCTCCGATCCAACAGGTCCCAGACGTGCTCAATGGGATTGAGATCCGGGCTGTTCGCTGGCCATGGCAGAACACTGACATTCCTGTCTTGCAGGAAATCACGCACAGAACGAGCAGTATGGCTGGTGGCATTGCCATGCTGGAGGGTCATGTCAGGAGGAGCCTGCAGGAAGGGTACCACATGAGGGAGGAGGATGTCTTCCCTGTAACACACAGCGTTGAGGTTGCCTGCAATGACAACAAGCTCAGTCCAATGATGCTGTGACACACCGACCCCAGACCATGACGGACCCTCCACCTCCAAATCGATCCTGCTCCAGAGTGCAGGCCTCGGTGTAATGCTCATTCCTTTGACGATGAACACGAATCCAACCATCACCCCTGGTGAGACAAAACCGCGACTCGTCAGTGAAGAGCACTTTTTGCCAGTCCTGTCTGGTCCATCGATGGTGTGTTTGTGCCCATAGGCACCGGTGATGTCTGGTGAGGACCTGCCTTACAACAGGCCTACAAGCCCTCAGTCCATTCTCTCTCAGGCTATTGTGGACAGTCTGATCACTGATGGAGGGATTGTGCAATCCTGGTGTAACTCGGGCAGTTGTTGTTGCCATCCTGTACCTGTCCCGCAGGTGTGATGTTCGGATGTACCGATCCTGTGCAGGTGTTGTTACACGTGGTCTGCCACTGCGAGGACAATCAGCTGTCCGTCCTGTCTCCTTGTAGTGCTGTCTTATGCGTCTCACAGTAGGGACATTGCAATTTATTGCCCTGGCCACATCTGCAGTTCTCATGCCTCCTTGCAGCATGCCTAAGGCATGTTCACGCAGATGAGCAGAGACCCTGGGCATCTTTCTTTTGGTGTTTTTCAGAGTCAGTAGAAAGGCCTCTTTAGTATCCTAAGTTTTCATAACTGTGACCTTAATTGCCTACCGTCTGTAAGCTGTTAGTGTCTTAACGACCGTTCCACAGGTGCATGTTCATTAATTGTTTATGGTTCATTGAACAAGCATGGGAAACAGTGTTTAAACCCTTTACAATGAAGATCTGTGAAGATGTTTGGATTTTTACGAATTATCTTTGAAAGACGGGGTCCTGAAAAAGGGATGTTTCTTTTTTTGCTGAGTTTAGTTATAATCTTTTTAGTTACATCAATGCAAAATATTTCACCTTCTTTATTACTTCACCAAACATATGACAATAGTGATAGTTAAAATCTGTTAAATTTGTGAACATCTAAATCAAGATCTGGGCCATTTAAACAGCTTGCGTCCGTCTGTCTTGTAGACAAGTGGAGAACGGCTATATAAAGGGATTGATTTTGTTGTTCTGAGCATATGCAATCTGTCTGTCTCCGACGTAAAACATTTTGTTTACTTCCACAAAAAAAAAATCTTTACTTATTTTAGGTTTAAGGAAGTGTGTAGATCACATTCTTTATCGTAGAGCTATAAAAGTTTTGTATTCAGATCTGCCAACACAAGACATATTCAAGGATTGCTTTGAGAGCATGTGCAGACCTGCTGACTGGGGTGTTTACGGACATATTCAATCAATCCCTATCCCAGTCTGCTGTCCCCACATGCTTCAAGATGGCCACCATTGTTCCTGTTTCCAAGAAAGCTAAGGTAACTGAACTAAATGACTATCACCCCGTTGCACTCACTTCTGTTATCATGAAGTGCTTTGAGAGTCTAGTCAAGGATCATATCACCTCCACCCTACCTGATAACCTAGACCCACTCCAATTTGCTTATCGCCCCAACAGGTACACTGACGATGCAATAGCCATCACACTGCACACTGCCCTAGCCCATCTGGACAAGAGGAATACCTATGTAAGAATGCTGTTCATTGACTACAGCTCAGCATTTAACACCATACTACCCTCCAAACTCATCATTAAGCTTGAGACCCTGGGTCTTAACCCCTCCCTGTGCAACTGGGTCCTGGACTTTCTGAAGGCCCGCCTCCAGGTTGTGAAGGTAGGAAACAACATCTCCACCCCGCTGATCCTCAACACTGGGGCCCCACAAGGGTGCGTTCTCAGCCCTCTCCTGTACTCCCTGTTCACCCATGACTGCATGGCCATGCACGCTTCCAACTCAATCATCAAGTTTGCAGACGACACTACAGTGGTAGGCTTGATTACCAACAACGACGAGACAGCCTACAGGGAGGAGGTGAGGGCCCTCAGAGTGTGGTGTCAGGAAAATAACCTCTCACTCAACGTCAGCAAAACAAAGGAGATGATCGTGGACTTCAGGAAACAGCAGAGGGAGCACCCCCCATCCACATTGACTGGACAGTAGTGAAAAAGGTGGAAAGTTTTAAGTTCCTTGGCGTACACATCATGGACAAACTGAAATGGTCCACCCACACAGACAGCGTGGTGAAGAAGGCACAACAACGCCTCTTCAACCTCAGGAAGAAATTTGGCTTGTCACCTAAAACACCCACAAACTTTTACAGATGCACAATCGAGAGCATCCTGTCGGGCTGTATCACCGCCTGGTACGACAACTGCACCGCCCTCAACCGCAAGGCTCTACTGAGGTTGGTGCGGTCTGCACAATGCATCACCGGGGGCAAACTATCTGCCATCCAGGACACCTACAACACCCAATGTCACAGGAAGGCCAAAAAGATCATTAAGGACAACAACCACTCGAGCCACTGCCTGTTCACCCCGTTATCATCCAGAAGGCGAGGTCAGTAGAGGTGCATCAAAGCTGGGACCGAGAGACTGAAAAACAGATTTATCTCAAGGCCATCAGACTGTTAAACAGCAATCGCTAACATAGAGAGGCTGCTGCCAACATACAGACTCAAATCTCTAGCCACTTTAATAAATGGACTTAATAAAGGTATCACTAGTCAATTTTAAATAACGCCATTTTAATAATGTTTACATATCCTACATTACTCATCTGATATGTATATACTGTATCCTATACCATCTATTGCATCTTGCCTATGCCGCACATCCATCGCTCATCCATATATTTATATGTACATATTCTTATTCATCCCTTTACATTTGTGTGTAAAAGGTAGTTGTTGTGAATTTGTTAGATCACTTGTTAGATACTACTGCATTTTCTGAACTAGAAGCACAAGCGTTATCGCTACACTCGCATTAACATATGCTAACCATGTGTATGTGACCAATACAATTTCATTTGATTTGATTTAAGAACGCTATCAGCAAGGTAGGTCCTACAGGCCCTAGTTTTGTCTCACATGGACTACTGTCCAGTCATGTGGTCAGGTGCCACAAAGAGGGACTTTACAGTTGGCCCAGAACAGGGCAGCCCAGCTGGCCCTTAATGTACACGGAGAGATAACATTAATAATATGCATGTCAATCTCTCCTGGCTCAAAGTAGAGAAGAGATTAACTTTGTCACTACTTGTATTTGTGAGAGGTATTGACATGTTAAATGCACCGAGCTGTCTGTTTAAACTTCTAGCACACAGCTTGTACACCCATGCATACCCCACAAGACATGCCACTAGAGGTCTCTTCACAGTCCCCAAGTCCAGAACAGACTATGGGAGGCGCACAGTACTACATAGAGCCATAACTACATGGAACTCCATTCCGCATCAAGTAAATCATGCAAGCACTAAAATTTGGTTTAAAAAAACAGATCAAAATACAGCTTATGGGACAGCGGGGACTGTGAAGATACACACATTCTCTCTCTCTCTCTCTCTCTCTCTCTCTCTCTCTCTCACACACACTCGTTTTTTGTGTGTCTCTCTCTCTCTTCTATTAACTTCTCACTCTCAAATGTCTAATTTCTCTACCACATCCCAATTCCAGTTCAAATTAACCTTGTGTATTTGTTTACAGTGGTGGCCATTGTAATAGGTGTTGCTGGAGAGTGTACAGTAGGCTGTGTATTTTCCTCCAGGTGAAGAGGATTTAAGAGCGGCTTCTGTCGCGTTGGCTGCACTGGGAGATTACATATAATGCCTTGAGTGACTCTATTGGGCCTCTCCTGGCAAGGCGGAGATCACTGAAATACCAGCAGACCTCTCACAGCATTGATTTCTGCAATTTCCCACTAATCTTGATGGAATCACGGCCTTAGGAGAGGACCATAGAGCATCCTGAAATAGGTGCTGGAAAAACGGGTGGGAAATAGAATAGTGGTGCCATGCTTTGTTCTGTTCCTTGGAAAATGGCATATTTTTTCCAAAGGCATATTCCCCCTAAGGTGTGTTTGCTTTTGGGTAACAATGCTGTCTTTGGGCAAACGTTTTATAATTGTGCTCTTTAAGCAGCCTCACACAATCATGGTTTTGTTTATGCAGCAAATTGAAATATGGCATTTTTTCAATATGAAATGAGCAAGGTCGCGAACGCTGAGGCTGTTGAAGAAATCTCTCGTAATTGACTGAAAAGCCTCTAGTCCCTGGAGGGTGAAAGCAACATGAAGGTGTATTTAAAGTGTTCATAATTCGCAGAAATAAAATGTGCATGCTCTCAAGAGAATCATAGACAATTGGCCATGAAAAATGCATAAAACATCAGAAATATAAAATCCTCTTCCTGTTGACCAGAATGTATGATTATTGTCTGTGATTTTCTCTGCTGATATCTCTGCCATGTTCTTTGTTGTCAGGGAGATAAGTATGTATTACCCCTCCACTCTGTGAATGTGATATACATACACTGTGTGCACAAAACATTGAGGACACATGCTCTTTCTATGACGTATACTGACCAGGTGAATCCAGGTGGAAGCTATGATCCCTTATTGATGTCACTGTTAAATCTACTTCAATCACTGTAGATGAAGGGGAGACATTTGAGACATGGATTGTGTATGTGTGTCATTCAGAGGGTGACTGGGCAAGACAAAAGATTGAAGTGCCTTTGAATGGGGTATGGTAGTAGGTTTGTGTCAAGAATTGCAAAGCTGCTGGGGTTTTCATGCGTTTCCCGTGTGTATCAAGAATGGTCCACCACACAAAGGACATCCAGCCAACTTGACACAACTGTGGGAAGCATTGGAGTCAACATGGGCCAGCATCCCTGTGGAACACCTTGTAGAGTCCACGCCCCAACAAATTGAGGCTGTTCTGAGGGCCAACTCAATATTAGAAATTTGTTCCTAATGTTTGGTATACTCACAAGCCTAGTACATTTTAGGTGATTCACAATCCATTTCTTATCTATAACATAAATGTAACGGCAGCCTTCCCTCTCTTCACGAGAAGAGAGGGTGTAACAGGGATCGGACCAACACGCAGCATAGCCAGTGCTCAACATGTTTAATAAAACGATAAACACGATACAAAATAACAAATGTGGCAAACCGATACAGCCCTATCTGGTGCAGAGAAAACACAAAGACAGGAAACAACCACCCACAAACCCCAACACAAAACAAGCCACCTATATATGATTCCCAATCAGAGACAACACAAAACACCTGCCTCTGATTGAGAACCATATTAGGCCAAACATAGAAACAGACAAACTAGACACACAACATAGAATGCCCACCCAGCTCACGTCCTGACCAACACTAAAACAAGCAAAACACACAAGAACTATGGTCAGAACGTGACAATAAAAGAGAAGGCTTAAAGCTTAGATCCGTGATAGGCTAAACCGTGTCACTGGCTGCAACCAGGTGTATTTGTTATTGTTTTTGTTTTGAGGAAATGAGCATCCAGCATCATGCATAAAGAATGTATTATTACACACTCTGCTGTTTTATCACACGTGTAATGATTTCCAAGTGAAAAAATCTGTGTTCGTTGTTTGAAATAACATCTTTGTTGTTGTAATATTGCAAACGGACGTGGCAGTTTCATCGCTATGATTTCCAGCTTTAAAGGGATTGTTCACCCAAATTACAAGATTTCATATTGGTTTCCTTACCCTGTAAGCTTGTTGATTTTGCCTGTAATTGAAAACCAGTTTGTTTGGATAAAAAGGCCATTGTTTAATTATCTCTAAGTATCAATCTCTGGTAGGCAGAGGTCAAAGGGGAATGCAACGTTGATGTGACACCTGGTGACGTGCTTCTGGTTTTAGTTCTTCTCATGCTTGCTCGTCTCAGGAGGAAGGTCAATCGCACCAGGGGACACTGACTGACTGGCCCTGGCATACAAGGTCTAATTTTCTCATTACTGTGTGAGCTCACATAAATTCATGTTCCACTTATGCTCCATCATTATCTTATGATATTTAGATGGGTGTAATATGCTTTTAAAGGGATAATCCAACCCCAAATAAAAATCATGAAACTCCTGTCAATTTCACGAAAGCCTATATTCTATCACTGGGTAAAATAATAATTTTCCCCATGATTTAGCTTCTAAGTGGTCTGTCTGTGAAATTAGGAAATCGTGTAGGAACGCGTCATAGCTACATGGCTCCTCACTGGAGATGGGGATAACACACTGTCACATTTAATAACGCTTTTAAAACAATTACCTGCACTCCAGATTGTCAAATCAGCCAATAAATTGAAAGAACGCATCCATCCGTTTATATCGTCATGACAAAGTATACAGTGCATTCGGAAAGTATTCAGACCCCTTGACTTTTTCCACATTTTGTTATGTTACAGCCTTATTCTAAAATGGATACAATTATTACAACTCGAATCAAGTTGTAGAAATATCTCAAGGATGATCAATGGAAACAGGATGCAACTAAGCTCAATTTCGAGTCTCATAGCAAAGGTTCTGAATACTTATGTAATTACATTTCTAAAAAACATTTTTCACTTTGTCATTATGGGTTATTGTGTGTAGGTTGATGAGGACATTTAATACATTTTAGAATAAGGCTGTAACGTAACAAAATGTGGAAAAAGGGGTCTGAATACTTCCCGAATGCACTGTAGATTAGTATTGTGTAGTAACTACAATGTTGTTGATCCATCCTCAGTTATCTCCTATCACAGCCATTAAACTCTGTAACTGTTTTAAAGTCACCATTGACCTCATGGTGGAATCCCTGAGGGATTTCCTTTATCTCCTTCAACTGAGTTAGGAAAGACACCTGTATTTTTGTAGTGACTGGGTGTATTGATACACCATCCAGAGTGTAATGTCTGCTTTTTTACATTTTTTCCCATCGACCAATAGGTGTCCTTCTTTGCAAGGCATTGGTCTTTGTGGTTGAATCTCTGTTTGAAATTCACTGCTCGACTGAGGGACCTTACAGATAATTGTATGTGTGGGGTACAGAGATGATGTAGGTATTCAAAAATCATGTTAAACACTATTATTGCACACAGTGAGTCGATGCAACTTGTTGAGCACATTTTTACATCCTGAACTTTTTTAGGCCTGTCATAACAAAGGGGTTGAATACTTATTGTTAACTCAAGACATTTCAGCTTTTCATTTTTGTAAATTTGTACAGTATAAATGTCTACAAACATAATTACACTTTGACATTATGGGGTATTGTGTGTAGGCCAGTGACTCAAAATCTCGATTTAATCCATTTAAAATTCAGGCTGTAACACAACAAAATGTGGAAAAAGGCAAGGGGTGTGAATACTTTCTGAAGGCACTGTACTTCACATAGATGGGCTCAATCTAAAAAGTGTACAAAATTATTCAACTCAGTTTCTCTTTCTAGTATCATCTCGCAATGTGCCCTGTGTGTCTGTGGGAAACGTGGGAAAGGGCCGTTGTTGCCATAGCAAAGTGCTCTGCACTCGCTCTGGGCAGAGTTGAACTGCAAGTTGAACTCAGTGAGATACTTCGAAAGGTATAGTTGTTTAGGGATTTTACAGCTAGCTAGCTACATCACATGCTGATATTAACTTTGCTATTATTGTGTGTAGCTATGTTTGCTTACTAGCTACCTAACTAGCTAGCCAGCCCAGAGAAACAACATTGCATTTGGGGTTTTGTAGTCGACTTGAGCTGCAACATATTTCCACAACAATTTTCAAGTTGCTATCAACTTTGTTATAATGGCAGAAATAATGTTTTCATATTACTGTTATAAAACACGGTTCAACACTGTTAATCATAGGAATTTGTGCATTGGGGTTGATTATCCCTTTAAGTAACATGTTCAGATATGCCTATAAAGATTCAACATGTTGAGATAGGACATGGAAGATTCAACATGTTTTGAGATAGGACATGGAAGATTCAACATGTTTTGAGATAGGACATGGAAGATTCAACATGTTTTGAGATAGGACATGGAAGATTCAACATGTTTTGAGATAGGACATGGAAGATTCAACATGTTTTGAGATAGGACATGGAAGATTCAACATGTTTTGAGATAGGACATGGAAGATTCAACATGTTTTGAGATAGGACATGGAAGATTCAACATGTTTTGAGATAGGACATGGAAGATTCAACATGTTTTGAGATAGGCAGCATCTGTATTGCCTTATGCATGGGCCAGATGTATTTCTGTTAGTTTGTTTAGTGTAAAGGTTGTTTACTTGTCCGCTTGTCTCTCTTCTCAGTGCAGCAACTCTCTGCACACATTGGCTGCATTAAAACAATGACTAATGGCTTCACACCAGCTCTCCACTGCATTAATTACAAGTCCGCGGCTGCCTGGATCCATACCCTGCGCTTTCATATATGAAACCCAGATCTCTACAATCAATATACCCCAAGGCTAGGATAAGGGGCAGGAGAAGAGGATGCTTCCTAATTCAATTAAATAGAAATTACCAAATGCTCCGGACGCGCGTGGGGCATGAGTAATCATAGACAAATTAATTTTAGAACCCCGGGAGACCAGTGTAGCTTTCAATTATGGGTGCACTTTAGCCCGAGTGTGCATGCTGCGGACATAGGGGGTAGTAGGAGTGGGCAGAGTGAATAGGAATGGGCCCTGCCCCTTCATTCCATCCTTAAGACAGAGGGCAGCCAAAGCCTTCACTGTAGAAAGAGGACAGGAGAACATAATGCAGGGGAAAGTCAATAGATCTCGAGGTTAGGACACAATGAAGCATATCTATTGGAGATTAGGATTATGATTAGATGCTGTATGTCCCTTTCATATCAAATGCTTACAGCGTGTTGTACAGTTGTAATCATTGTACAAGGTTAAATGATTGATTTCTCAGTTCCTTGTATAATAAATTAAACTTGACATGGCTTGTAGACTGAGTTTGTGTTAAGAGATAGCCACACCCTCTGTTCCTATGTCCCATCATGAGACAGATACTGTAGCACTATTTAGCTAATGCTTCCAATTATTATATACATTAATACAATGCACTTACTAATATCTAAAGTACTTCTGCATTTAAAATCAATTAGGTGGAATGTTTATGGGTGTGGGGTGCTGTTGTATTCACTGAATCAGTTGAATTATATTGTAAATGTTGTTGGGATATTTATGGCTTTGTTGAATGTGTTTTTCTAGTGTGTTATCCACAACCAAATGAATTCCCCTTCACTGGACACTAAGGAATCACTTGACTTCACTTGGCTGGTCTGGTGTTTCATGGTTGGGTGGTTATTGAAGACTGTGACCCCACACTGAGGACACCATGCCTGCTCTGCTTACAAGTGTATAGGGAGAGGAGATTGACTATCTATATTCTCCCTCCTCCACTGTTTCCATGGCATTGACCCTGTCCTATCTCTCTCTCTCTCTCTCTCTTACCCTCTCTGTCCTTCTCTCTGTTTGCTTTATTTGAGGGAGGTGGCAGGAGATTGGTGACATTTCCACCCTGCTCCTCTCCCTGTCTTGACTCTGTGCTACATGGAGGTGTCTGGTCTCACACCGGGACTTGCCATTCATCTAAGAGTGTGGGGTTTCATCTCTGAGTACACTGCCCTTACCTCCTCATGGGTTAGGAGGTGTAGCTTTGTTCACATTCTGATAAAAATACCACATATGTGCCTGCATTATGGGAAGCAAAGTTTAACTGCAGGTCAACATCAGAGGGAATCTACTGGTGGTTCCTTTTTGGAAAATGAGTGCCATTTAAGACTGCATTATTCCACCCAAAAAATGAATGATCACTTTTCTGCATTATGTGTATGAAAATTCACTTTCTCTGCTGATTAGCGGACCAAATGGTTGGCTCTGGTTGGATGGCAAAACCACATTGTATCGTATGGAATACATATATCGTATTCTTTCTTATCATCCAGGTACGTACGGGCCAGAGGAGGGCTGGTCATCAGCCTACCCAGAATGCAGAGAGAGGAACCAATCCCCAATCAACATCGCAGATCAGGACAGCAAGGTGTCCATGGAGTATCAGGAGCTAGCTTTGGACGGATTTGAGACAGAGTCCTCCAACAAGACTTCAATGAAGAACACTGGCAAAACAGGTGAGATTCACAGTTCCCCAATGTCTGTTTACCCTCTCCTTCCTTTGGTTATGTAGATACAGTATAGATACGTCTGAACATATTATGAGGTACCTACAGTGCTTTCAGAAAGTATTCAGACCCCTCGACTTTTTGTTACGTTACAGCCTTATTCTAAAACATATTAGATCGTTTTTTCCCCTCATCAATCTACACACAATACCACATAATGACAAAGCAAAAACAGGGTTTTAGAATTTTTTACAAATTTATACAAGTAAAAAACTGAAATATCACATTTACATAAGTATTCAGACAATTTACTCAGTACTTTGTTGAAGTAACTTTGGCAGCGATTACAGCCTTGAGTCTTCTTGGGTATGACGGTACATTCTTGGCACACCTGTATTTGGGGAGTTTCTCCCATTATTTTCTGCAGATCCTCTCAAGCTCTGTCAGGTTGGATGGGGAGCATTGCTGCACAGCTATTTCCAGGTCTCTCCAGAGATGTTCGATCAGGTTCAAGACCGGGCTCTGGCTGGGCCACTCAAGGACATTCAGAGACTTGTCCCGAAGCCTGCGTTGTCTTGGCTGTGTGCTTAGGGTCGTTTTCCTGTGGGAAGGTGAACCTTCACCCCAGTATGAGGTCCTGAGCGCTCTGGAGCAGGTTTTCATCAAGGATCTCTCTGTACTTTGCTCAGTTCATCTTTCCCTTGATCCTGACTAGTCTCCTAGTCCCTGCCTCTGAAAAACATCCCCACAGCATGATGCTGCCACCACCATGTTTCACCATAGGGATGGTGCCAGGTTTCCTCCATACGTGGCGCTTGGCATTCAGGCCGAAGACAGAGAATCTTGTTTCTCATGCTCTGAGAGTCCCTTAGGTGCCTTTTGGCAAACTCCAGGCGGGCTGTCATGTACCTTTTACTGAGGAGTGGCTTCCGTCTGGCTACTCTACCATAAAGGCGTGATTGGTAGAGTGCTGCAGAGATGGTTGTCCTTCTGGAAGATTCTCCCATTTCCACAGAGGAACTCTGGAGCTCTGTCAGAATGACCATCGAGTTCTTGGTCACCTCTTGGTGGTTCCAAACTTCTTTCAGGTATTTCTGTTTTTTATTTTTAATAAATTTGAAAACATTTCTAAAAACCTGTTTTCGCTTTGTCATTATGGGTTATTGTGTGTAGATTGATGAGGAAAAAATATTTAATACATTTTAAAATAAGTCTGTAAATTAATTAACAAAATGTGGACAAAGGGAAGGGGTCTGAATACTTTCCGAATGCACTGTATTTTTAGTATAACATTAGAGTACATGAAAATCACACTATATACATACAGATCTTAGGATCTTGATTTGATCACTCTTATGTTGCTGAGAAAGTTCCTCCACTGCAGGAAATACAGGTGAGCTTTGTGATTTACATAAATGAACTGAAAACCCACTCTAACACACGGTTATGCTAACAGTATTGTACCTATCATGTAGCCTACTTTTGGCCAGCTAATAGCCTAACCACTGACCAAGCAACATTATGGACTTAACGTAGAAATCCTGACAATATACTGTAGGTCAAATGAAGATCTTACATCTGTACGTTCAAGTAGTTTAAAAGTGACATGCACAGCAGTCTAATACAATATTTGTGGTAGGAGCAGATTCGCACACAAGTGATGCCTCCATATTAGTGAATCTGTCATTGGTACAGATGAAAACCTGAAAAAAACTAAATTCAGCATTTATAGCATTTCATGGATTTTCCCTGTCTAAGACAGGCATTTTTCACAATATCTATCTGTCACAAAGATGGATGTCCTCTCTTTCTGCCTACAAATGGAGTTAAAATGCTTGTGGGAGCAGGGGCCACAGGTGGCTGGCATCCGTATTGACAGCAGTCACAACAGGGCCAGCTGTCCTATTAAGGCTCTCTCTGCAGACCTGGGGAAAATAATGTGACTAGTGTGATTTCTATATTGTCAGATATTTTATTATATTAATCTCTCTGAACATAATGTGGCATGTATGAACTGGTGTTGTCCCTGGTCCATCTCTCCCAAGTGGAGACCCTAAATGGACGCCTGTATGTGCTTTAAAAAAAACATACATCTTGTATACCTTGTAATCCCTCTATCAGTGAGTGATATATTGTGTTCTATCAAATAATGAAGATCTTATAGAGGGAATAGCCCATAAAGCTTTGCCATATTTCTATCAAGGCTAACGCTGATGGAATTTCAAGCTCCCTCTAGTAGGGAGTATGTGAGTCAATAGCCCACATTCCTCACTAGTGGGGGGGGTGAGTAAATGGCTTGTTGTTGAGATTGGAGGCCATGTCTTTGTGAGGCTGAAGGAGAGTCAGGTTCATCTGGTGGGGGACTGTACGTCTTCTCCCCTGGGAATGGGCTGCTTCCCCCCTGAGAAGTGTATTAGTGTCCCTGTCCTGGCATCACTCAGTGATAGAGAGGAGACAGAGAGAGAGAGAGAACGAGAGAGACTCCTTAACTCACTCGGCATGAGAAATGTCTGTCCCTGATCGCATGGTGTTTCTCAGAACCTCTGATGTCCGTAGCCATCTCTTCCAAAGGTCATGGTTTGTTAAAGGACTAGGGCTACTTCTGAGCTGTCTCCTCTACAGGCATGATCGGGGAAAATCAGTGTAGCACAGGTATTATAATGGGTTAGCGTAGCGGTGCCGCAGCCCACCAAATCAAATGAAGTTCTAACACAAACAACAGTAGCAGAACAAAATAGAGCGCAGCTTCTTGACTCTGCGTACTCCATAATGCACGCCTAACAAGACAAACATCCTCTTGTTGTGCAATGCATTATTTATACATTCTCCACTATTTATAAATGACAGCTGAGTATTTCACGGTAATACCTGTTGTATTCAGCGCATGTGACAAATACAATTTGATTTGATTGACATAATCACCTAAAGCGTCTCTGAATAATGGATGCTTCAATCAGCTTCTTTTAAAAGTGCTCCTGCTTCTGTGAAAGCTGTAGCCTTGGCTGAATTCTGACCCTGTCACCTTGAAGCAGGAAGTCATTATAGATGTCTCACGGCCAGAAGAACGGTGTCATGGTTTTTGAGGGGGAAAGGAGGGCGGCTGGAAGAAGAGGGATGAAGGGAGAATACTTTCCCAGAATCATATCAAATAAACCTTTTTAAGAAATTCATGAGGACTTGGAGCCCTGAAGAAATATTTGCATTGATCACGGCTTTATTTTCATATATGCCCCCGGTTTTCACACATTGCTGTCCATGGTCTCGCTGGTTTAGCGTCTAATTCCGGCTCGCCTGTTAGCGCGCCCAAACACTGGCTCCCATCGCTAATTAAACTCCCAGGGCTTGCCTTCCCCTCACACGCTGGATTAGGACTCTGAATCAACAAAAGGCAAAAACAAATGATGAAAAAAGAGAGCAAGATATGTGTTTTTCTTTCTGCATGCTGTGCTCTGAAGACTAATGTAAGCTGCAATTCCATCCCTTCCGCTAGTCTGTTAGCATAAACCGCAACAGCTCAGCCTAGCCACAGTGGAGGAGTGAGACTTAGCATAGCAGCAATACAGTGGAGTGTATTTAAGTTAGCCACTGTGGTAGTCTCCCTCCACTTCAACTTTTTCTTCTTTGAGTCCCATGCAGTAGATGCTAAGAAACCCATTTAGCACACTATGCGTGGTTAATCCCTCATATGCAGTCTCAATGGTAGTATGAGGTTTGCCAGGAAGGCCAGGCTCCCACAGGATGTCCTACTACTCAGTGTAACCTTAGCTTCTTGGATGCAGACTGGTAGAATTTCAGTGGGAGTGCCAACAGTCTTGTACAAGCACCAAGTGACACGTCTCTTAAAATCTCCAATATCTCCCAGAGGACACAACCTACACAAGGAGGGAAATTAACTTTGATAGACCAGCCTATTGTTTAAGGGTCAAAGGCTTTAGCGGAGTCTACGACCTAAGAAATGTCAAACTAAGTAAATGGAATTTAACAGGCCTGGTGTATTTAGTTTGAAATGCCCCAAGTTTCAAACTCTTCTGAAGACGTTGAGATGACAACCAGGCCACTCATTTCACTTGAGTGCTTCTTCTGAATGGGACAGAAATCTCCTCTGAAAGGAGGAGTAGAAACGATTCTGAAATTCAATCACAGTAAGAAATCGGTTTGACAATGGGAGCATTTATTTAAGGTCGTATTAGTTAATTAAATGTGGGTCTATTCAGTCAAATTTGTGAATAAAAAAAATTGCCTCCCTCTGTCAATTTCCACTTTATTTCAACAAGCGTATGATGAACTAACAAAAGATTTGCAGAGGCAATTAGAAGTGGCTGAGGAGATAGCTTTTACCAGACAAATTATCCCTTAATTAGAGACCCAGCCTTGTAGGGAAGGCAGCACAGACGTTATAAAAGCACCACATGTTATATTCAGAAAATGCATCAGCATCCCCTTGGGGAAGCTAAATAGATGATGAACCTCAATACCAAGTGCCTTGAATGAATGTAATTTTATATTGTTTGTAGGCCAAACAGAAGTTTCACACTGTGTGTATGTCCGGTTACTGACCCAACGCTCTTAACCGCTAGGCTACCTGCCACCTACCTGACCCTCATGTAACTCGCTCGCTCGCTCGCTCTCTCTCTATCTCTCTCTTTTTCTCTCTCTCTTCTCTTCTCTCTCTGTCTCTCAGTGGCTATCATGCTGAAGGATGACTACTTCGTTCGTGGTGCGGGCCTGCCCGGGCGTTTTAAGGCTGAGAAGGTGGAGTTCCACTGGGGCCAGAGCAACGGATCTGAAGGCTCTGAACACAGCATCAACGGCAAGAGGTTCCCAGTGGAGGTGAGAGCGAGGGGGAGTCGTCTGGAGAGATAGAGGGGATTAAAGGATGCAGGAAACAAAATGGTTTGGAAATATTGGCGAAAGGAGAGTGAATGGGAATATATGGAGGTGAGAATTCTAGAAAACCCAGTGTATGAATGAGGACCAGTGGGGGTGGGAGTCTGCCCCCTGTCAGAATGGAGAAGAGTAGAGGGTGGTCCCATATCGATCTAAAAATGTGAAGGCCAGGGCCCTGGGGTCTGATCAGTGGATGGCCAGTGATGGTCGATCTCACTCCTAAAGCCTGATTTATCAGTATGGGCGTCTGGTCTGGCGCAGCACACTGCAGCTAAGAGACAGTTTTAGGATCCAGTAAAAATCTCAAGTGATCTCTAAACCCAGCTACCCAGCTGTTGTTCCCTTGAATGGCAAAATCTAATTATTATGTTTTGATTAACGACAACCCCAGCAGCCTCTTTACTGTCTTTGGCGATCAGATTAATATAGATCATTTGACATTTGGTGAGTTTGGCTGGTGTCAGCAGTTTTAAGAAAGGTTATTATAGTATTTATTTTTATACTAGTTTTTATGTTCAGTTAAATTTCAGTTCGTTTTGAGATCCACTTTGCTAGTTTTTATTTAGTTAAAGTTTTATGAAAACATTTCTATTTCGTATTTAGTTTCTGTTTTAGGTTTAGTGTTAGGGACAGAAACGAGCATATGCGTGGGAGGCTAGCAGCCATCTATGTGTTGTATAGTTTTTGTGTTTTTTGGGATGTCACTTGTTGACACTGTGGGACATTAATGCACAAGGTGACGGGTCAGGTCATAGGTTAGGTTAGGCTTAAAGGTAGACTCCGCAAGATGACGTAGATGCATGAAGGAAACAGTAGTAGTGGGTCAATTTACGAAACAACCAGGATCATTGAAGAGTGAGGCTGAACTTCTCCGCTGTTTTGGTCCCATAGCTACCACATTGTAGCAGCATGAAGCATAGATACTCTGTGTGACTGTGTGAGAGCAAAGTCTTGCATCATGCTCATCTCAATGGCCACGTAAGGGTGGATCACTTTTGTCAAGTCAGTGGGCCAGTGTGTTGAATAATGGGGATAAACAATGTCATATTTGTACCTACATGTCAACTGCATGAACTTTACAAAAATTATGTGATCAAAAGTTTTTATTGCAGCCAAACGCAATTTTCTGCAGTTGCTCTTCACCAACTTCAAATGGGTTTGTTAATTATTTAATTTCAATTTACTAAATAGTTTTTTCATGTTTCGTTTTAATTTACTATAATAACCTTAATTTTAAGTATTTCAATTTTATGTTGTCATTTCAGTTTTTTTCACTGGGTGCTTTGTCCCTCCAATAACGCTGATGTGCTGCTTACAAGGCCTTGGAAATTCGTGCTGCATCTCATGTTTCACACATTCACTTTTGCGCATTGCGAAACTGATCAATAAAAGGCCGAACTCCCTCTTCTGTTATATTGATGATTTCTTGAATGATTCATTGTATGATTTGTGGTCCACTCTGTTGATCTCCGTCCTGATGCCTGCAGAATAGAATGTTATTTCTAGCCGATAGGCCAGCATGAAAGATTAACTGGATTTGATTAGTTTGGGTTGGTTATTCGTGCGACTTGGTCATGGCCGTAACTACATAATATGATTGATATATGATTGACATCGGTAATTTTTTCTAATTTGACAAATAAATACATAATACAAATATATGTTTTGCACACAAAGAAAATCAATTATGGGTGAACATCTAAATATGCTCCCAGCGTTGATCAAAGTTCAGAACGCTTATATTCTTGATCTGACTGAGTTCTAATAGTGCCTGCCTCTTTGCGAACGAGTGGAATCATGAACAGTGGTTTGCTCGTTATGTTTGCCTGCGTCCCCCTGATTTGCCTCCCGGATTTTCCTTTTTAGTAGCACATTCACCACTCTCTCAAACAGCTAACTCCGCCCTCTCGTGGCACAGGCCAAGGGCCTGAGACGTAAAACAAACTACTCCAGCTCGCAGTCGGCTTCACTAGAGAACTACAGTAGGCAAAACTAGAGATGCTGCTGACAGTGTGCGAGATGCCGGACAAAAGGCAGTATTGCAGTAACGTTGAAGGGCTCTAGGTAGTTTACTTAGCCAACTAGAAGGATGAAGTAAGAGGCTAACGTTAAACGGAGCCTAAAAACTGTTTACTAAGTTCTCATAATAACTTTGCTTTACAGAGAGTAGGCTACTGAGGCAGACAGTGATGTGGCGCTCAGTGGTGAGACTGAGGCAGGCTGCAGTGTATGCAGGAGGAAGCAGAGGAGACAGAGAGAGAGAGGAAGCAAGCAGAGAGAGAGGTTAGTTTAGTGGTTCCCAAACTTGGGGTCAGGGCCCCATGTGGGGTTCCCTGAAAAAACTGTACTAATCTAATCAAACAAGTTATGAACTTAAATATATATTTTTCAATATGAACATCTCCACATGGCCTCTTCCCTATAGGCAAACAATACAGTTCTAAAAATGTCATACATGTTTGTTTATATCGGTGGTTGTTCGCCTTATCCATTCCCCACTGTTTTTTCAACTACAAAACTGATATTAATACAGAATCGTAAGTAATATTCTAATAATTCATGTGTATGTCATAATATGATCATCTGTGTGCTCCATTCATGTCTGTTTGTGCGGAGCATTATTAGTAATGCCTAGGAATACAAGGCTATGTCATTTGATAAGAGATATAATTAAAGAGTTGATGATTTTATGCAATTATACATCATTACAACTGCCTGAACAGTCACTGATGCTATGTGTCAGTGTGAATCAGTTGTCATATATCCAGGTGAAACATTATAGTTGAATAGCTAATAGGCTTTGTAGAATGACTGAGGTGAATGAACCTACAGCAGCCAAGGTGATAATGGCTGGGGCCATTTTTGCTTGTTTTTGCTCTTCTCCAAATAGCATTTTTACGTATTTTTTTATTGTATAGAAAAGCAGTAAATCAGCTTCAACTTTCCCAAAAAATTCTGGGGAGACCTTCCGGACCTCACTAAAACTCAAACCCTGGTTACAGCCCTGGACTTGGTTGTCTGAGAGTGTTAGTGTGGTGAATGCTAATGAGTGCTGACAACTCCCCCTACTCATGTCCTTATCTGTACAGAGAGAGCGAGAGAGGGAGGGAGAATAAGAGAAAGGTAGGGGAAGGATATAGAACTGAGGGCACAGTAGAAAGAGAGAGAGAGAGTAAGGGAGGAGGAACGCACTGTGGAGATAGTTCACAATTAACATTCTGTCAAGGAGGGCGATTGTGTCTAAGAGGTAATTAAATATGCCAGTGGCAGGGCAGTGTGTGTGTGTGTGTGTGTGCACCCCATTGCCGTCATGCCTTGCTGTGCTATTGATTATGGCTTCCCATCATCTAATGTCACATGACCTCTTTAATGTCACAGGTGCTGTGCTGACCTGTATTATGAGAGCAGCTCTCCATCTCGGCTTTTCTTCTGGTAGGAAAACAGCAGTGTTAATATAAAGTGTTTTTTCATGACAGCCAGCATTGATTTTGTTGAATTATTTGGAAGGCAGACGAATGAGAGACACTACATTGGATATTAATCCACAGGTACAAAGTGGCTTTGTTACTAAATCTGGATGCAATACACTGAGGAACGGTGGGTCTCTCCCAATCTTATTTAGATGTACTGGGAAATTGCCAATGACAAGGTTTAGTTTGGAAAATACCTTAAACCCCGGGTGGTTTTGCAGAGCCATTACTTTAAAATGTGGGTCTAGTTAAATTGGTTAGCGCTGAATCTCTGCTTCTCCCTCTTGAGCTGACCTGAATTCAGTGGCTGTAGTTTCCCCCACTGTTGTTGTCTAGTCTGAGATCATGTATAGCGTTTGATGGACAAAGGCTCAAGCTTTGGGTTTTTTCTTTCATTTTTTAAATCTGTATCAGTGTGCCCCTATATACTTAGCCCATTTAAAATGATCTGTTTTGATCTTCATTATGTATAACCCAATATTTTATTTGATGCCACTGCCCATTTAGAACATTAGCAAAATGCTAACCCCCTAGTGATTCCTCAACACATTACCAGAGATGTCTGTCTGGTGATAAGAGTATGAAGAGAAGAGAACCATCAGACTAAGTCAGACAGGGCTCTCAATTGCAAGGAGATAGACGCTCTTCCAGCAACAGAGAAAAACAACCCCATTGACACAAAGCCTGACATATTATTAAAATAAGTACTTGTAGCTGATTATACGCATTAGTGGTGATCACGCCTTCTTCCACTTCCCCTCCTTATCCCCCTCTCTTTTTTCCCCTAAGTAAATCTAACCACTCTCACTGTGTGTGTGTGTGTGTGTGTGTGTGTGTGTGTGTGTGTGTGTGTGTGTGTGTGTGTGTGTGTGTGTGTGTGTGTGTGTGTGTGTGTGTGTGTGTGTGTGTGTGTGTGTGTGTGTGTGTGTGTGTGTGTGTGTGTGTGTGTGTGTGTGTGTGTGTGTGTGGGGGGGGGGGGCTGAAGCACTTGCTTCTTAGTGGTCCTTTAAGTAGCACTCTATCCAATGGAATGAGAGATCACCTGGGCTGTAAGAGGCATGTAAGCTCTGACCTCGTACGGGAGGTCATTTCTGTGATGTCATTTCTGTTGGGTAGTATGACAGGTGTCAAAGAGAAAAAGACAGGAAAAGAAAGAAATAAGTTAATAGAATGAAAGAAGGATTTTAAACATGCTAGTCATATATAACACACTCTAAAAGCCTTTATCAACAGTAATGGTAGTATGCTTAGTGCTAACAGAGAGACAAACTAAAGCATGTACTGTAGCTGTGGCCAGATGTCCTTGGTGACTGTCACTAACATACCCTGGTTGGTCTGAGCCCTCTCCTATGAATACTCATGAGGACACTGCTGTCAACACAGAGGAGATTTGCTGCAAAATGCCACTTTCATTTCTTAAAGTCCTCTTGAATGATTTATGTTTACAAGCCTTGCCATTTAGTAATTGTTCTCTAATAAGCTTGTGATTAAGTGGGGGACTGCTGCGTTCCTACCTGCTGTTTTAACTGTAAAACACTACTTAATATGCAAAGCACAGCCAGGCAGGCATGAAGCACAGCTCTCCATCTGTATCCATCACCCACGGTGTGTTACCCTGCTCATACTGTACAACAATCACATCCCCACCCTCAGTCTCTGAATGGATTCCGGAAAGATTTGGCTTCAATGATTTATAAATGAATTATGCATGGAGTATGGACTGAATTTATTTGATTGTAGGAAGCTTAACTTCATCGGGGTCATCTTCAGGATAAATTGAATGCTATAGGAATGAGTGGGTGTATCATGGAAAGGATGACACATCATCACAACAGAACTCAAACTCAGTTTAGCATAATGTCAGAATGACCTCAAATCAGGTTATTGCAGTATCATTCCTTGCAGGGACATCTCTCTGAAACTCTCTGTTTACGGTGTCAGAGAGGAAGTCTTCCCACTTTGTAATATCACACATCTGCTCCCGTGTTCTAAGGTGGTGAGAGGAGAGTGTTCCAGCTCTATTTCTCCATGCCCTCTTGACACCCTGGAGTGATTTCACTGCTCTCTGTCTTTCCATTCTGTCCAGCGTAAAGGTGTTCACATGCTTCCCAGCCGAAACAGTTCGTAACAGTTTGAGCGTATATTATGATGACATTTTGTTATGTTTTTGTTTGTTCAGTTGTTCGGCCACACAATTTTTTATTGAGGCCAGCCAAAGTCGTTAGCCGAAAGTCTACGCCCCTTCGACGGTGATTGGTCAACAGTAGGGATTCTTCAGTAGTCTTTGTTGTCATTCAACAAGTTACCATTTTTTTCTTTAGAAATACTGCACCAAACATATCATTTAGATTTAAAATTGCGCGACTAAAATCTCCTCTGCAAAAACGTCAAAATCAATGACAGATATCTTGAGTTATCTTAGATTAATTTGTACTATTTTGAGGAAGTGTTTACTGGTTTAGGCGTCTCAAAATGGACAAACTGTACTATTGCCCCTTTTTTCTCGTTTTTGAAGCGAATGTCTTTTAAGGGAGTATACGAGCACACTCGTTCAGTTCGCCTAGCCGACTTCGGCTAGCCGCCAGCCAAACTGAAGCCTTCTGATGGCTTAACCTGGCCTCTTCCTCCTCCTTCCACCACCCTTGCCCCCTACTCCTCCTTCTCCTCCATGCTCCTGCCCCTCTCCCCCCTGTGGGCCTCAGAACAAGATGGGGGGCAAGGTAGGTGATGTGCACACTCTCACAGACGCTGAAGGTACTGTATCACAAATAATAGATGTCAGTGATGAATGGAATTTTATTTCCGTCAACCTTTTTGCGGTGGATGAAACTGACCTAAATTACCTTGTGCATAGATATTCATTATGTATTTTTTCAAGTCTACCGTATGAATGGTAGTACTGTATACAGTACATTTGTGTCTTGGTGTGTTGATATTTGCACAAACACAATTGATGGGCAAACTACCTGCCCTCCATGACACCTACAGCACCCGATGTCACAGGAAGGCCAAAAAGATCATCAAGGAAAACAACCACCCGAGCCACTGCCTGTTCACACCGTTACCATCCAGAAGGCGAGGTCTATACAGGTGCATCAAAGCTGGGACCGAGAGACTGAAAAACAGCTTCTATCTCAAGGCCATCAGACTGCTAAACAGCAATCACTAACTCAGAGAGGCTGCTGCCTACATTGAGACCCAATCACTGGACACTTTAATAAATTGATCACTAGTCACTTTAAACAATGCCACTTTAAATAATGCCACTTTAATAATGTTTACATATCTTACATTACTCATATCACATGTATACATTGTATTTTATTGTATTTTATACCATCTACTGCACCTTGCCTATGCCGCTTGGCCATCGCTCATCCATATACTTATATGTACATATTCTCCTTCACCCCTTTAGATTTGTGTGTATTAGGTAGTTGGTGGGGAATTGTTAGATTACTTGTTAGATTTGTGTGTATTAGGTAGTTGTTGGGAATTGTGAGATTACTTGTTAGATATTACTGCACTGTTGGAACTAGAAGCACAAGCATTTCACAATCATTTTACTTGCATTAACATCTGCATGTGACCAATTTTTTTTTATTTGATTCTCTTTCATTCCTAAAGTTTTCAGCTCATGTTTTGTCTGTAGCTTTTACTTGAGAAGTTTCATATTTGTACCTGGTCCATTTCCTTATCACTGTGGGCCTAGTGTATCAGCAAGGCTGTCAAATGTTCAGTTGCTACAGGGTTATTTTCCTCCTGTGGGAAACTGGTCAAATTAAGATCCTACATCTGTGCATAATGACTGGTGCGTTGGTTCTATTTTCGGTGCCCGTAGATACTTAGCACAGTTGGTATAACCTTGCCAGAATGCCCACGCTTTAGTTATGCTCGTTCTGTTGTTAAGGTTACTTCCAGGTCTTGACAACGCAGACGCCTATGGTGCTGTGTATGGCTATTTAATGACTTAGCTTTGCGTTTGTATGTGTGGGTTTAGGGGATACAATCAAACAAATATTGATCAAAGTCTATGCCAGGCTAGCTAAAGTTTCAATCTGCTGTCTGTGTAGTGTACAGTCAGAGGAAATGAGTGGCATGTCAATCAAAATATGTCAGGGAGAGGAAAGAAGCGTAACAAGATGTCAAATAAAATCAAATAAAATTGTATTAGTCACATGCGCCGAATACAACAAGTGTAGACCTTACAGTGAACTGTTTACTTAAGAGCCCCTAACCGACAGTGCAATAAAAAAAATAAGAATAAGAGATAAAAGTAACAATTAATTAAAGAGGAGCGGTAAAAAATATATACATATACAGGGGGGTGCCGGTACAGAGTCAGTGTGCGGGGGCACCGGTTAGTTGAGGTAGTATGTACATGTAGGTAGAGTTAATTAAAGTGACTATGCATAGATGACAACAGAGAGTGGCAGTGGTGTGGAGAAGGGAGGGAGGGGGGGTAATGTGAATAGTCTAGGTAGCCATTTGACTAGATGTTCATCAGTCTTATGGCTTGGGGGTAGAAGCTGTTTATAAGCTTCTTGGACCTAGACTTGGCGCACCAGTACCGCTTGCCGTGCGGTAGCAGAGAGAACAGTCTATGACTAGGGTGGCTGGAGTCTTTGACAATTTTTAGGGCCTTCCTCTGACCGCGCCTGGTATAGAGGTCGTGGATGGCAGGAAGCCCAGCTTGTACTGGGCCGTTCGTACTACCCTCTGTAGTGCCTTGCGGTCGGAGGCCGAGCAGTTGCCATACCAGGCAGTGATGCAACCAGTCAGGATGCTCTTTCGATGGTGCAGCTGTAGAACCTTTTGAGGATCTGAGGACCCATGCCAAATCTTTTCAGTCTCTGAGGGGAAATAGGTTTTGTCTTGCCCGCTTCACGACTGACATGGTGTGCTTGGACCATGTTAGTTTGTTGGTGATGTGGACACCAAGGAACTTGAAGTTCTCAACCTAATCCACTGCAGCCCCGTCGATGAGAATACTGTCCTCTCTGTCCTCTTTTTCCTGTAGTCCACAATCATCTCCTTTGTCTTGATCACGTTGAGGGAGAGGTTGTTGTCCTGGCACCACACGGCCAGGTCTCTGACCTCCTCCCTATAGGCTGGTTCGTTGTTGTCGGTGATCAGGCCTACCACTGTTGTGTCATCTACAAATTTAATGATGGTGTTGGAGTCGTGCCTGGCCGTGCAGTCATGAGTGAACAGAGAGTACAGGAAGGGGCTGAGCACGCACCCCTGATGGGCCCCTGTGTTGAGGACCAGCGTGGCGGATGTGTTGTTACCTACCCTTACCACCTGGGGGCGGCCCGTCAGGAAGTCCAGGATTCAGTTGCAGAGGGAGGTGTTTAGTTCCAGGGTCCTTAGCTTATTGATGCGCTTTGAGTGCACTGTGGTGTTGAACGCTGCGCTGTAGTCAATGAAAAGCATTCTCACATAGGTGTTCCTTTTGTCCAGGTGGGAAAGGGCAGTGTGGAGTGCAATAGAGACTGCATCATCTGTGGATCTGTTGGGGTGGTATGCACATTGGAGTGGGTCTAGGGTTTCTGAGATGATGGTGTGGATGTGAGCCATGACCAGCCTTTCAAAGCACTTCATGGCTACAGACGTGAGTGGACGTGAGTGCTACGGGTCGGTAATCATTTCGCCACAGGCTCTATGGTGGTCTGCTTAAAACATGTTGGTATTACAGACTCGGACAGGGAGAGGTTGAAAATGTCAGTGAAGACACTTGCTAGTTGGTCAGCGTAAAGGGCTTACTCACATCGGCTGCGGAGAGCGTGATCACACAGTCTTCCGGAACAGCTGGTGCTCTCATGCATGTTTCAGTGTTATTTGCCTCGAAGCGAGCATAGAACTAGTTTAGCTCGTCCGGTTGGCTCGTGTCACTGGGCAGCTCTCGGCTGTGCTTCCCTATGTAGTCTGTAATGGTTTGCAGGCCCTGCCACATTCGACGAGCGTCAGAGTAGTACAACTCGATCTTAGTCTTGTATTGATGCTTTGCCTGTTTGATGGTTCGTCGGAGGGCATAGCGGGATTTCTTATAAGCTTCTGTGTTAGAGTCCCGCTCCTTGAAAGCGGCAGCTCTAGCCTTTAGCTCAGTGGGAATGCTGCCTGTAATCCATGGTTTCTGGTTGGGGTATGTACGTACGGTCATTGTGGGGATGACGTCATCTGGCTCAAAGAGCGTCCACGGAGGAAATAAAGAACAAATTGATTTATTGTTGAGAGGGTAAAGGATGGAAAAGAATAGTCAGCTTAGAGATACGGTTTTAGTGGACTCTGAGAGGGGGTTTTACAGCAAAGTCATAATATTCTAATTTTCAACAGTTGGTCTATTTTGTGTTGGATTCAGAGAGTGGAAATATTGTGGAGTGGTATTCTTATGTATTGTCATGTTGGGCCTCTCACACGTTCTCTCTTTGTGTCCCTCTTCTTCTCTATTTCTCTTCTCTTTGTCTCTCTCTCTCCCTCACACACTATTTCTATATCTCTCTCTGTCTCCCCCCTCTCTCTCTCCCTCCCTCTGTCGTTCCCTTTCTTGGCAGCTACATTCCATTAAACCTTCAAAGATAACTGATGACTGCCATGCCAAGCTCCTTTTTTAAATGTATTTCTCTATTTTATTTATGATTGGCCTCCCTCTGGATCGGGAGGCGTGCAATTTCTAACATAATGTTATATTTCCTGGCCTGTCCTCAATGACACCGAAAAACACAGCCATTCTTTAAAAGCCCAATGCTACCTAGAGGGCAAAAAGATGTTGTCCCAGTTCTGGGCTGGCTTGATACCATTTTTAATAATCTCGTTGCCGATACAGGCCTTTTGTTTTCTCAAAAGCAATATTTTCCAGATTTTATGAAAAAGCAATACTCCCGAAATTGAAAAAGGAGGGACTGACATTCTAACATTTCTCATGTAATGTATTTTGGGGTTTTAAGATAGATTGCAAAGGGCTCAACACACCAAACATGTTTATTATCCCAGCTATTGCACTTTCGTCCTGTATTGTATACCTGGCTTTTAAAGGCATTGTAATGAGGGAGACTAGAGGTAACTTTGGTGCCACAGGTGCCTATGCTACAATGATCTTTTTGATGGACATCCATTTGTGAGAAATAAGCAGAGCCTGGTCTTAACCACCAATGGAGTGCCCAGCCAGGTACTAAACTCCATGGAGAGCTCTGTTTGTGTAAATCACAGCATCAAAACAGCACCTTGATGTGCTCTCTCCCAACTAGGACACAGAGTGGAGCACATCCTGTATGTCTGTCAATGGTTCCTTCCCAGCTCAAAGGCTTGTGATTCAGCCTCAGATCTTCCATGGTCCCAGGGGGTGATATCACAGAGCCCTTCCCAGTCTTGTTGCACCTCCCCTCTGATGGAACTCTATTCCTCTCAGTATCCACTTCAAAGTGGAAGAACACAGAGGCTACTGTGTTTTTGCTGTCCGACCGAACATTACAAGACTTAGGACGGACACGTGTATGATATATGTGATACATGTGAGCAGATATGCCTCCAAACACATCATATGGAACACAATCTCTTTCGTATACTTTATTATATGGCTTTGAAACCAGTGGTTTATGTATTAGCTCTCTGTCAGCGATCAAGCTCATTAGATATTTGATTAGACTTTTTATCTTGTAGCACGCCGAGTCACTGTTTTCACTCTTTGAAGGAGCATGTTTGTTTTTGTCAAGCTCAAGTAGGCCACAATCTCTTTCTTAATGAGCCAGATTGTCCACATTAATATTTCAGTCCTATTTGCAGAGACAATACACACACACACACACACACACACACACACACACACACACACACACACACACACACACACACACACACACACTCCCCTACCAGTGGTGTAATTTGCAGACCATGGGAGACTCCCCAGTCTCTATCAGCCTCATTATCTATCTAAACAACTTAAAACTAGGGGACAATTCACAAACACTCACTTCCCCTCTCTCTTCCACTCTCTCTTTCCCTCCCTCTTCCATAAACTCTTCCACTCCTTCTTCCACTCCCTCTTCCCCTCCCTCTTCCACTCTCTCTTCCCCTCCCTCTTCCATAAACTCTTCCCCTCCCTCTTCCACTCTCTCTTCCACTCTCTCTTTCCATCTGTCTCCCCGATTCTTTTGCTCCCTCTTCCCAGCACTCTTTCTCTGTCTCCTTCCCCTGTTTTACGGGGCCCTGGGCTGACATAGCGTTGTCACAGAAGTAAATGTGATCTTGAATCTCAGCATGCTGGTTGCTGAGTCATCTCAGTGTAGTGCAGGATAGGGAGGAGCTGCCATGTACAGAACATACAGTACACACAGGTGCACAACCCTGATTAATATTCCTTCTACAGTTAGGCAGATAAATCACACTCATGCCTCACTGCGTTTTGTCTTTTCAGCATTTAAGCCATGCTCTTGAGTAAACATTCCACCTGTGTATATGGCAGACATGCTTGGTGTAGTTGATATGGCCATGTTCTCCTCTTCATTCCTCTCTCTTCTTCCTCATTTCCTCTCTTCTCTCTTCAGTCTTTAGAACAGTGATATTCAAATGTATTAAGCGGGGACCCCATTTTTCCCCCAATAATTTCTGGCGACCCCATCCAAAATCTAATGACACAACCTTAAAACCGGTAAATTTTGATTTTTACCTCAATAAATAACCTTCAATTAATAGCATTTTCATCTCTTATCTAAATGAAAGGAAACCAATTAATGTATTTTTAAAATGATCTTTCTCAGAAATGTTTGCATATTTGTCCCATCCCATATTTGTACTCTTCATTTTTTGTTACTAATAAAAGTAAAATCTTGTTTTATTTATTTTTCTGACCCCTCTGCACTTCCCCCAGTGGGTTTCGCGACTGCTTTATAAGCTCCATGGCCCCTCTCTCGTTGGGATTCTGAACCTGTGTGGTGTTATTTAAGCAATAAGGCCCAAGAGGGTATGGCCAATATACCACGGCTAAGGGCTGTTCTTTAGTACGACACAGCGTGGAGTGCCTGGACATAGTTCTTAGCCGTGGTATATTGGCCATATATCACATACCCCGAGGTGCCTTTTTGCTATTATAAACTAGTTACCAACATAATTAGAGCAGTAAAACAGAATGTTTTGTCATACACATATTCAAGCTCTGAATGCTGATTGGCGTGGTATATTAGACCATATACCACGCCAATCAGCATTCAGAGCTTGAATCACTGTAACGGCTGTCGCTCTCCTCATCCTCGGATGAGGTGAGGAGAGAAGGATCCTCAGACCAAAACGCAGCATTCGGGAAGTAAGCCATCTTTATTTAACAACGAAGATGGCAACACGAAACGAAACAAAACACTTTCAAACTACAAAACAAGAAAACGACGTTGAACGAAACCTGAACATAAACTTACATAACTAAACATAAACTTACGTACAGGAAACGGACGACATCGAAACGAAACAAACAAACGCTACAGTCCCATGTGGTACGAACATACATACAGACATAGGAGACAATCACCCACAACGAACACTGTGACAACGCCTACCTAAATATGACTCTTAATTAGAGGAACGCCAAACACCTGCCTCTAATTAATAGCCATACCAGGCAACCCAAAACCAACACAGAAACAGAAAACATAGAATGCCCACCCAACCTCACGTCCTGACCAACTAACACACAAAAACTAACATAAATAGGTCAGGAACGTGACAGTACCCCCCCCACAAGGTGCGAACTCCGGACGCACCAGCACAAAATCTAGGGGAGGGTCTGGGTGGGCATCTAACCACGGTGGTGGTTCAGGCTCGGGGCGCGGTTCCCACCCCACCATAATCCATCCTAACTTCCTCCCTCCAAGAATGTCCACCCTCTTTTGACCCCCACAAAATTCCCTTAACAACATATCTAATAGGGACAACCCCGGGACAGAGAGATAAATCAAGAAAGAGGGATAGATAAGAATATAGAGATAGATGAAGATAGAGAGGGAGATTAGGATAGAGGGGCAACTCCGGACTGAAAGGCAGCTCCGGACAGAGAGACAGCACCGGGACAAGGGGCAGCACCGGGACAAGGGGCAGCACCGGGACAAGGGGCAGCACCGGGACAAGGGGCAACACCGGGACAAGGGGCAGATCCCGGCTGAAGGACTCTGGCAGGTCCTGTTTGGACGGCTCTGGCAGGTCCATGCAGGCTGACGGCTCTCGACGCTCATGGCAGACTGACGGCTCTCTACGCTCATGGCAGGCTGACGGCTCTCGATGCTCATGGCAGGCTGACGGCTCTCGACGCTCATGGCAGGCTGACGGCTCTCGACGCTCATGGCAGGCTGACGGCTCTCGACGCTCATGGCGCTCTGACGGCTCTGGCTGCTCATGGCTCTCTAACGGCTCTGGCTGCTCATGGCTCACTGACGGCTCTGGCTGCTCATGGCTCACTGACGGCTCTGGCTGCTCATGGCTCTCTGACGGCTCTGGCTGCTCATGGCGCTCTGACGGCTCTGGCTGCTCATGGCTCGCTGGCGGCTCTGGCTGCTCATGGCTCGCTGGCGGCTCTGGCAGATCCTGTCTGGTTGGCGGCTCTGGCAGATCCTGTCTGGTTGGCGGCTCTGGCAGATCCTGTCTGGTTGGCGGCTCTGGCAGATCCTGTCTGGTTGGCGGCTCTGGCAGATCCTGTCTGGTTGGCGGCTCTGGCAGATCCTGTCTGGCTGACGGCTCTAGCGGCTCCTGTCTGGCTGATGGCTCTAGCGGCTCCTGTCTGGCTGACGGCTCTGTAGGCTCATGGCAGACGGGTGGCTTTGCAGGCTCATGGCAGACGGGCGGCTTTGCAGGCTCCTGGCAGACGGATGGCTCAGACGGCGCTGGGGAGACGGATGGCTCAGATGGCGCTGGGGAGACGGATGGCTCAGATGGCGCTGGGGAGACGGATGGCTCAGATGGCGCTGGGGAGACGGATGGCTCAGATGGCGCTGGGGAGACGGATGGCTCAGATGGCGCTGGGGAGACGGATGGCTCTGGCCGGATACGGCGCACTGTAGACCTGGTGCGTGGTGCCGGAACTGGAGGCACCGTGCTAATGATAAGCACCTTCCTACTAGTGCGGGGAGCAGGGACAGGGCACACTGAACTCTCAAAGCGTACTCTATACCTGGTGCGTGGTACCGGCACTGGTGGCACCGGGCTGAGGGCACGCACCTCAGGACTAGTACGGGGAGAAGTGACAGTGTGTACAGGACTTAGGAGACGCACAGGTGGCTTAGTGCGTGGGGCTGGAACTGGAGGCACCGAACTGGATACACGCACTATAGGGAGAGTGCGTGGAGGAGGAACAGGGCTCTGGAAATGCACTGGTAGCCTAGTGCGTAATGTAGGCACTGTAGGTACTAGGCTGGGGCGGGGAGGTGGCGCCGGAAATACCGGACCGTGCAGGCGTACTGGCTCTCTTGAGCATTGAGCTTGCCCAACCTTACCTGGTTGAATACTCCCGGTTGCCCGACCAGTGCGGGGAGGTGGAATAACCCGCACCGGGCTATGTAGGCGAACCGGGGAAACCATGCGTAAGGCAGGTGCCATGTATGCCGGCCCGAGGAGACGCACTGGAGACCAGACGCGTTGAGCCGGCCTCATGACACCTGGCTCAATACTCAATCTAGCCCTACCAGTGCGGGGAGGTGGAATAACCCGCACTGGGCTATGCACTCGTACAGGAGACACCGTGCGCTCTACTGCGTAACACGGCGCCTGCCCGTACTCCCGCTCTCCACGGTTAGCCTGGGAAGTGGGCGCAGGTCTCCTACCTGCCCTTGGCCCACTACCCTTTAGCCCCCCCCCAAGAAATTTTTGGGAGTTACTCACGGGCTTTTCGGGCTTCCGTGCAAGACGTGTCCCCTCATAATTCCGGTTTCGAGCTTGAATCTCCGGCTTCCATCCACGTCTCCTAGCTGCCTCCTTAAACCACCGCTCCTGGGCTGTGGCTGCCTCACTCTTCTCACGAGAGCAGCGATATTCTCCAGTTTGCGCCCAGGGTCCTCTACCAGACAGGATCTCCTCCCAAGTCCAGAAATCCTTGTTGCTCCGTCGAGCATTCCCATACCGCTTGGTCACATTTTGTTGGTGGGTGATTCTGTAACGGCTGTCGCTCTCCTCATCCTCGGATGAGGTGAGGAGAGAAGGATCCTCAGACCAAAACGCAGCATTCGGGAAGTAAGCCATCTTTATTTAACAACGAAGATGGCAACACGAAACGAAACAAAACACTTTCAAACTACAAAACAAGAAAACGACGTTGAACGAAACCTGAACATAAACTTACATAACTAAACATAAACTTACGTACAGGAAACGGACGACATCGAAACGAAACGAACAGCCAAACAGCCCCGATAGTGAATAACATCGAACACAACGAAGACATCACAACGCCTACCTAAATATGACTCTTAATTAGAGGAACGCCAAACACCTGCCTCTAATTAATAGCCATACCAGGCAACCCAAAACCAACACAGAAACAGAAAACATAGAATGCCCACCCAACCTCACGTCCTGACCAACTAACACACAAAAACTAACATAAATAGGTCAGGAACGTGACAATCACCCAGTTTATAATACCAGTTAAATTAAGGGTGTCAAGTGCTATATGCTTGGAACGTGCCCTTAGCTGCTCAAACATATTTTTTTCTCTCTCCTGGTGGACCGTAAAGTCTAAAACATTTTCAGATGTGTCTGTAGGATTCACATGAGGTGCTATCCCCTCTGTCAGGAGCAAAGACTTGAATTGGCTCATTTGTGCTGGAGAAATTGGAAAATTGTGCTGTCTGTGCTGTCTGACACAAGCAGAGGGAGAAAAGGTTGTAGAGATTGAGGGTGGAGAAGAGGGGAGGGAGAACATGTGCGTGTGTTGGCTGAATGGATGGGAAATCTTTGGGAAGCGCTCCCCGGGGCTCTGGCCACTCGTTTATCTGCCTCCTTCCTTCACGTTGATGGCTGTTGTTCTAAAGAGATAAAGTGTGGAGGTGGATAAACGCAGCCTGTCAGTCAAAGCCAACATAGTGAGGGATGGAGGCGCCAGGCCAACCATGGCACTCTCTACCTCCATGAGAGACCACACAGAGGATCCATAATCATGATACATTAACATGCCACCTGCATAGGTCTCATGATTAATCACATAGACCCATTAATGTTGGGGTAATGTTTTCCTTGCTCTCATGCAAGATATTAATACAGTTGAAGTAGGACGTTTACATACACTTAGGTTGGAGTCATTAAAACTCGTTTTTCAACCACTCCACAAATTTCTTGTTAACAAACTATAGTTTTGGCAAGTCGGTTAGGACATCTACTTTGTGCACGACACAAGTCATTTTTCCAACAATTGTTTACAAACAGATTATTTCACTTATAATTCACTGTATCACAATTCCAGTGGGTCAGAAGTTTACATACACTAAGTTGACTGTACCTTTTAAACAGCTTGGAAAATTCCAGAAAATGATGTCATAGCTTTAGAAGCTTCTGATAGGCTAATTGACATCATTTGAGTCAATTGTAGGTGTACCTGTGGATGTATTTCAAGGCCTAACTTCAAACTCAGTGTCTCTTTGCTTGACATCATGGGACAATCAAAATAAATAATTGTAGACCTCCACAAGTCTGGTTCATCATTGGGAGCAATTTCCGAACGCCTGAAGGTACCGCGTTCATTTGTCAAACAATAATACGCAAGTGTAAACACCATTGGACCACGCAGCTGTCATACTGCTCAGGAAGGAGACGCGTTATGTTTCCTAGAGATGAATGTACTTTGGTGCGAAAAGTACAAATCAATCCCAGAACAACGGTAACAACGTGTGTGTAAGTGGCAGGGAAGTCAGGCGCAGGAGAATCGAACTTGGTATAAATGGAGTCGTATAATAAACTTAACTAAACTCCAATACCAAAATACAACATAAATAAAAGTAGGTACAAGAATCCGCCACGCACCAATGCATAATACACAAACATACAAACAAACAATCTCCGACAAGGACATGATGGGAAACAGAGGGTTAAATACACAACATGTAATTGATGGGATTGGAACCAGGTGTGAAGGAAGACAAGACAAAACCAATGGAAAATGAAAAATGGATCAGTGATGGCTAGAAGATCGGTGACGTCGACCGCCGAACACCGCCCGAACAAGGAGAGGGACCGACTTCGGCGGAAGTCGTGACAACAACAGCAAAGGACCATGTGAAGATGCTGGAAGAAACAGGTACAAAAGTATCTATATCCACAGTAAAACAAGTCCTATATCGACCTAACCTGAAAGGCCGCTCAGCAAGGAAGAAGCCACTGCTCCAAAACCGCCATGAAAAAGCCAGACTACGGTTTGCAACGGCACATGGGGACAAAGATGGTACTTTTTGGAGAAAATTCCTCTGGTCTGATGAAACAAGCAGTGTTTGGCCATAATGACCATCGTTATGTTTGGAAGGGGGAGGCTTGCAAGCTGAAGAACACCATCCCAACCGTGAAGCACGGGGGTGGCAACATCATGTTGTGGGGGTGCTGTGGTGCAGGAGGGACTGGTGCACTTCACAAAATAGATGGCCTCATGAGGAGGAAAATTATGTGGATGTATTGAAGCAACATCTCAAGACATCAGTCAGGAAGTTAAAGCTTGGTCGCAAATGGGTCTTCCAAATGGACAATGACCCCAAGCATACTTCCAAAGTTGGTGCAAAATGGCTTAAGGACAACAAAGTCAAGGTATTGGAGTGGCCATCACAAAGCCCTGACCTCAATCCTATAGAACATTTGTTGGCAGAACTGAAAAAGGGTGTGCGAGCAAGGAGACCTACAAACCTGACTCAGTTACACCAGCTCTGTCAGGAGGAATGGGCCAAAATTCACCCAACTTATTGTGGGAAGCTTGTGGAAGGCTACCCGAAACGTTTGACCCAAGTTAAACAATTTCAAGGCAATGCTACCAAATACTAATTGAGTGTATGTAAACTTCTGACCCACTGGGAATGTGATGAAAGAAATAAAAGCTGAAATAAATCATTCTCTCTACTATTATTCTGACATTTCACATCCTTAAAATAAAGTGGTGATCCTAACTGACCTAAGACAGGGAATGTTTACTAGGATTAAATGTCAGGAATTGTGAAAAACGGAGTTTAAATGTATTTGGCTAAGGTGTATGTAAACTTCCGACTTCAACTCTGTATATATAGAGTCCAGTGTGACCTCTCACTTCAGCAAACAATGGAAAAGAGGGGTGCTCAACAACATGACAACAGTGGAGGATGGTGGGAGGAGCTATAGGAGGACAGGCTTATTGTAATGGCTAGAATGGAACCAATGGAACGGAGTCAAACGTGGTTTCCATATGTTTGATCTGTTTGATACTGTTCCATTCCAACCATTACAATGAGCCCGTCCTCCTCTAGCTCCTCCCACCAGCCTCCACTGAATGACAAAAATCATGAGATGGGCTTACCAAGAAAAACTTACCAAATGAAGAGAGGAGTTGGAGCACTCAACAGAAAAAAGCACAAATTGATTTATTTTAGCTCACTTTAATGCGAACAGGATGCGAACAGGATGCGAACAGGTGACGTCAAGCTGACGTCTTCCTCAGAGTGATCTGACCGTTGCACTTAGCTCCTATTTGAGACACAACAATATAAGAAAATAATAATGCTAATATTTCAAGATGTCCTTAGACACTGTGGATCCTAAGGGGATAAACAATTATTTTTCTCTGTCCTCGTTTCTATAATGTTGTTGCCTTGATTTTGGGGGTCTCTGTGTGTCCGGATTCACAGACACCCAAATATCATCTATGCATGTTTTGAAATGGCCGATTGATTAATGAGACACACTATTTCTCTTATTATTACTATTATTTTGTGCAATAATTTGCCATTTACCTTGCAGCATATTATTATTTTCTTACATTGTTGTGTCTCATTGGGCCACTAGGCTAAGTGCAATGGTCACGTCACTCTGAGGAAGACTATCATGTTTAAGTAAGACCCAGATGCAGACAGTGTAGAAGTAAAAAGAGTTTATTACAACCACAGGGGCAGGCAAACGACAGGTCAAGGCAGGCAGGGGTCAGTAATCCAGAAAGGGTGTAATGGGTCCAGAACAGCAGGCAGTCTCAGGGTCAGGGCAGGCAGGGGTCAATAATTCAGAACGGTGGGGTAAGGTACAAAACGGCAGGTAGTCTCAGGGTCAGGGCAGGCAGAACACTCAAAACCAGGTAGGACTAGAAAACAGGAGCAGGAAAACAGGCAGGAGCAGGGAAACAAACGCTTGTAGGTTTTACGAACAAAACTAACTGGCAACAGACAAACAGAGAACACAGGTATAAATACACAGGGGATAATGGGGAAGATGGGCGACACCTGGAGGGGGGTGGAGACAATCACAAAGACAGGTGAAACAGATCAGGGTGTGACAAAGACGTCAGCTTGACGTCAACATCAGTCACCTGTTAGCATCCTGTACAATGGATTAAAGTGAGCTAAAATAAATCAATCTATGCGTTTTTTTACCTCAAAATAGTCCTTTTGGAAGTTTTTCTTGGTAAGCCGTTTTCATATATAGAGTACAGTAATATTTGTTTTTGTCTTGGTGAACACTTATTTGTGATATACATACTATATAGAATAGATGTGGGTGCGTGCATGCTTGATCAGTTGGCCCCATGATGGAGTGAAGTCGAATGATTAGGTTATCTCGCCTGAATAAGTCACGCTCAGTCACTATCACTTGTCTCAGTCTCACGACATATACTGACACCAAAACATGTCAGTCACTCTATGTGATACAAATTATATTTTTTGCTGTGTTTTGTTTGTGCTCATAACAATGTCATAATGTTCCTGGATAGGGCCTTTGTAATTGACGTGGCTATTAGTTCTAATCTCAGTGAGGCTCTTCAGTAATTACCGCTCTGCTCTGGGAGTCACCAGTGAGAGGGTGTCCTGAGCTATGGATCCACTCTAAGCCAGGACATTGAGGAAATGAAAACAACTAATTGGTTAACATTGTTAAGACACTCTGAATGAAGATGAATGGTCATAATGTGTATCTCCCCGAGCACAGAGACAAGCTCAAATTATTGACCAGCCCTTGTCCGAGGCCACCACAGCCCAGGAAGTCAGCTGATTGGCTGTAATGAGTGGTCCGGGTCACTTCCTCTCTCCAGGCCTTTGATGTGAGGGGAGAGGAACTCACCAGAGGAACTCCACCACCCCTGTTCTATCAGTCCCAGACGGCGTGGGAGGAGGGGTTATTTTTAGTGCGACCTTAACCGTGACCCTGCTCCAATGGTTAGCATGTTCAAACCATCTCTGACCATCTCCGGGGTTCTGGCTGCTACTCTAACTTTTGGAGATTAGTGATGATGGACCCCTGTGAGGAGTAGCGTGGGCTCCCTTCCTGCATTCTGGGAAAAGCATGGTTGTTTTGAGTTGAGATGGAGCATGGAGTCTTTACTGTGCACCTACTACCCTGTTTTTAAACTAGAGGAATGGAGAGATGGTGTTACAGACCCCCTAAGGCCATGAAACAAGGCAGATTTCCTCCCCTGTTCTTTCTCTCTAGAAGTATAGTTCTCTTTTACCCAGGTGGTTTTTCTTTGCTGCTGATTTTGGTGTGTAGATCGGTGCTCCCAGTGTTCCCTGCACTGTGTGTGGTGTGTGTGTCATTGCGTCCCAGTCAAGACATTTCTCTCTCTCTCTATCTTTCTCTCTCTCTCTCTATCTTTCTCTCTTAGGCATTGTGTTATTGGAATGATCTCTGCTTTTCTGCTGACCATGGGAAATTTCGGAGGAGATAGAAAAACATTGAGAGAGTGAGAAAGAGAGAGAGAAGAGATAGAGCACAGTAAGGTCTGAATATATCAAGACCATTCTTTGCTTTCTATCTGGGTGCAAATTATATTCTGTCATGGTTTCCCATTTTCTACAGGTTACAAAGGTTCTGCAGGGCATGAATGAAGATTTAGAGAATATATCTTTGTTTATCATTGTATTTCCTTCTGCATCGTCATGCTCCATGACTGCCGTTTCTTCCCATCATCTGCTGTGCTGTTCGTTGTGTGTTGATATCCCACTGGGCACACACTAGTTGAATCAATGTTGTTTCCACGTCATTTCAATGAAATTATGTTGAACCAATGTGAAATTGACGTTGAATTGACATCTGTGCCCAGTGGGATGTGTGAGCAGACCTGTCCTCTGTAATAGCTCACCGTGACCTTTGTGTTAATAGAGCCTGGGATCACAGCTCTCTCTCTCTCTCTCACACACACACACACACACACACACACACACACACACACACACACACACACACACACACACACACACACACACACACACACACACACACACACACACACACACACACACACACACACACACACACGCACACACTTACACATAGGAGAGCAGGAGACAGGCCTGACACAAACCTGCTTGCTCTCTGTAAGCCTGTGCATATTTGTCCAGGCTTTTCTGGGAACTAGGAGAGGAAAATACCTTTCATTTAAACACGTTTGCATTCACTCAGGAATGTCAACAACCAGTCCCCTGGTTCCTTTCTTTGTGTTTGATTATGTGTGTGTAAGCAATCCACGAAAGGGAAAGAGAGAGTGTGTCTGTGTGCATGTGTGTATGTGTGTATGTCTGTGTGTGTGTATATGTCCCATATTTCTTGACTTAATTCCAGCCTGGTATTGAATAATGATGACACAGGGATGACATCAGTCATTGAAGGGAAAAGAGGATGGCATGGCTGGGACCATAGGGTGTGAGGTCTGTCCTTCAGTTGCATGATATACTGGTGACGCACTCAACCGGATCACACTTGGTGTGCTCTGTGTCCAGGACTCCTCCCTCTCACCCCTCTCTATACTGCTGCTAAACCAATGGTCACCAGCCCTAGTCATGGTGAATAATAGGGTGTGCAGGCTTTTGTTCTAGCCCAGCACTAAAAACAGGAGATTCAGTTTAACAAGCTCTTGCAGCTCTCCAGGATCTCTCATAGCCATGTCAATCACACTATGACCCACAGCACGTAGTGCTCCAGTCAAACATGCAGCACAGTAAACTAAGACCAAACACTAATGAAATAGGATCATTCAGGGGTCAGATTGCCCTCTGTGTCTTCCATTGAGTCTTTGTCGAATGTCCATCCTGGTTGCTGAGGTGCTCTAGTATTCTGTGTGCAGTGTGTGTGAAGGTTGTATCTTCTTGTCTGAGATGAGTATGGAGAATGTGTCGCCACCCGCCACTTCTCTTCTGGGCTGAATGCAAAGTGACCAGTGATCCACAGCCCTCAATATACAGAGGTTCAAATATGTAAGACCCTGCTATGCCACCTGCTCTCCCTTATTTAGGAAATGATGTCTCCACTGACTCAGCTAGCACTCTGTGCGTGTGCGTGTGCGTGTGTGTGTGTGTGTGTGTGTGTGTGTGTGTGTGTGTGTGTGTGTGTGTGTGTGTGTGCGTGCATGCGTGCACACAAGTACTGTAGAGCTGCAATGCTGCTATTATTGCCATCAATTATCTGACAGAAGAAGCTGATGGTATTAGGGTCCAGTTTGCTCCGTTCTAAATTCAAAAACACATATTGTACTATGGGCTCTACAGTGGGGTCCAGAATTATTGGATCCCTTGATAAAGATGAGCAGGTTTTTGGCTAAAATATCCTGATACTTGGTAACGCTCATGATGCCGTTGACCTTAACAAGGACCCCAGGACCAGTGGAAGGAAAATAGCCCCATAACATCAAAGATCCACCACCATATTTTACAGTAGGGATGAGTTATTCTACGTATGCATTGGGGTATTGAAAACAGGGGATCCAATCATTTTGATCCCTATCTTTTAGTGATTTTATTATTACTTCTTAATTAAAATGTCTTTCTCTGAGCAATTATATTAGTTTAAAATAATATCATTTTTCCCTGAAAAATTGCATACAATTATTTATTTTATACTTTTTTTGCTCATCTTCATCAAGCCATCCAATAATTTTGGACTCCATAGTATATTAGGAGACCACAGAACTGTTTACGCCTCAAATAGATCAAAGGAGGCTATGCACCCTGCTTTATGTAAGGATTACAGAAGCGTGGAAAATGCAACTGGAATAATATTGACGATGTTGATATTGTGAGAAAATGGATTTTGGCAGGCACAGAATGTGTTCCCCTACAGCATTTATCTCCACAGCTTTCATGTAAACACACACACTCCAGAAGAAGGGAGCTTCACCTTCACACGATAGACCGTGGGGAATGAGAGAGGGGCCTGACGTGCGTGCGTGTTTGTGTGTGTATGTGCGTGCGTGTGTGTGCAGGTGTGTGTGTCTTGCTACATTGAGGCATTGCATTCAACTTGTCATCTTAAACAATAAGGAGGAAATATATTTCATTCTTGCCAGGCTGAAATGTACACACACAAACCCTGTAATCCTACAGTGAAGGACCGCACTTCACACACGTCCCACAACACGCACTTGATTTAGTGATGATACTGATTCTTTGACGCACAGTTGATGATGATGGAGTGTGTGTCGCTGTGGTTCTTTATCATATTAGAGAGAGATGATCCCATCTGAAATACACACACACAGATCCTGGTGATGATGATGTAGCTGTGTGGTTGTGTATCGTGTTTGAGGAAGCTGGTTCTTCCCGTAACATATTAGGATATGCTGAAGGCTCTCTCTTCCCTGATTAAAGACCCTGATCTCTGAGTAGGACACACGCTACATCCTTAATCCCTCCCACCGGATGTGTGTGTGTTTGTGTGTGTGTGTATGTGTGTGCGTCCGTGTGTAGCACATGGAGATATGTAAAATGTACTCCTCAGTCATAAATGTCCATGTTTGCGCCGCCTCATTAGCTAGCTTGTGGCGCAATCGGTAGAGGCGCTTGAGGGAGGACGATCACGTGTGTTTGTGAAGCAGAGGTCCCGGGTTTGAGACAGGTATGTGCCGAATCGGGAGGAAGTGGTATTCGCTAAGCAAGCAGTGTGACGTCCTTTACACGTGCGTGCGTGCATGTGTGAGTGAGCTTTGCCTGCTGCATATCACCATGACAACCGGCCTGATGGAGAGGACCATGTTGGTTGTGCTATATGTGCGTGTGTGTTTATGAAAGAGAGAGAGATAGAAAGGGGGGATCTAACAAGCTATCTGTACATCCTTCCAGTCTTGAGTGGGCTATTTATACTGATTATGTTAACAGCAGGCTAACTAAGCTACAGTACTAGGCCTCTATCTGTCTGGATCAGTGTGTCTGTGCCTGAGAGCAGAGTGGATGACTTACAGCCCATATTGACACTGCTCAGCCCTGGAAGGTCCATGTACGGTCCAGGGTGTCTTTATGCAGCTCTATGGGAATAAATAAGCTGTAAATTATCTATAACCAATGTATTACCTTTGACCTAATTATATATATTTTTGTAGTACTAGTAGTTTATTTCATTTGTACATGTAGGCCGTACTTGGCAGCTAAAAGCTGAACTGCAGTACACAACACATACAAGTAAAGAAAAAAATAATAGAACATTGCTTGAAACGTAAAACAAACAAGTATCAAGTTTCTAGCTTCAGAGGGTGCCTGCGTTTGGTGAAGGCATCTACCGGTATTCTGCTGGCAGCCGACTTGGATGGCAGCTGAGTTGGATGGTAGGGACAGTGTTGGTATTGATGGTGGTGATGGAGTTAGCTCGCTGGAGTTGTTCTCAGACAAGACATTGTTCTCGTCATTCCTCAGCTCTCTCGTACCTACTGGACGACTCCTCCACCATCGATGTGTAGCACCCACTTGGGTGATGCTTCTTCTACTGCCGATTTGTCCGCTAAAAGCTCACCACACATCAGTCCAATGTATGAAGTCACCCTCAACCAGTGCAGGGCGGTGTATTATTCAAGGATTCAGAGAAACACCACAGAGGAGAGAGGAGTCAGAGAGCAGAACACATTCCCATTTATATGTTCTGTGGCTCTGCAGACAGTCATTAAGGATGCAATTTGGAGATCCAAGCTATTCCTTGAGAGAAGTTGAAGTTTTACAGATGGATACCTAACTCTTTAATTCTCTCTCCCTGTCTTTCTCTCGTTCTCTCTCCCTGTCTTTCTCTCGTTCTCTCTCCCTGTCTTTCTCTCGTTCTCTCTCCCTGTCTTTCTCTCGTTCTCTCTCCCTGTCTTTCTCTCGTTCTCTCTCCCTGTCTTTCTCTCGTTCTCTCTCCCTGTCTTTCTCTCGTTCTCTCTCCCTGCCTTTCTCTCGTTCTCTCTCCCTGCCTTTCTCTCATTCTCTCTCCCTGTCTTTCTCTCATTCTCTCTCCCTGTCTTTCTCTCATTCTCTCTCCCTGTCTTTCTCTCATTCTCTCTCCCTGTCTTTCTCTCGTTCTCCCTAATAGATGCAGATCTACATGTATAACTCGGATGACTTTGACAGCCTCAGTGCTGCAATACGTCAGAAGAGGATCATTGCAGTGATGTCGGTCTTCTTTCAGGTGAGAACATTTGTCTCGTATTTCTGGCTTTTCACTCATAGGGTTTTGATGACCCTATAGCAATCTATATGGCCCATGGAACAACACAATGACTCACTCTAAATCAATGCACATATCAGAAGTGAAACACAACATTACTGTTTTACCATCACTGCTGGGGAAGAAACACATTAATAACCTTGGAAAATAAATGTGTTTCTTGTGTTGTCCGTGAGCACTGTGTTTATCTGTGCGACTGACTTGGGTCTGTATTGTCTTAAGTGGAGATATAAGTGTTGGTTGGCCTGAGTGTGTGGGTCTGTTGAGCTAGCAGTGGGCGGGGTCATTGTCAACTCCATCACTCTGAATTGGCAGGATTAAAAGTTCATTTGATGCCATCGATTGCGTAAGTGGGCTTTTACTTGGCCCATTACCTTTCCTTTAATACACCCTTACACACACCGAGAGACATACACACTCACCAACACATGCACACCAACGTTTGCATGGTCCTCCAGTCCTCTTAGGTCCAGATTGGGCATTCTTTACTTGCGTCCACTGAATTACAATGACTGTCTTCCTGCTCTCCCTCTCTCCCTTGCTCCATCTCTCTCTCTCAACCTCTCCCTTTGTCTCTCTCGCTCACCCTCTCTCCCCCTGTCTCTCCTACCAAGCACTGCAACACCCCCCCACACACACACATTATTTTACCATGAAGAATCAGATAATGCACATCTCTACACCTCAGAGGTTGAATTGGAGCTGTGCCCTCAATAATTAGGCAGAGATGTATGTATGTATGTATGTATGGGTCTCCAGAGATTCCACCTATGCATTTGTTCTAATACAAATATGAGTATTTGTGGGTGCGCTCTTAATAATATATTTTTTCTATCTTTGATCTCCTCAAACTCAAACACTTGCTCCTCTCTCAAACAGTAACCTGCACCTGTGTGGGTGGGTGTGTGTCTGCATGTGTAAACATGTGGAATACAGAGCACAGGGAAATGGAAAGACTTAATGTCACACACACAGCTTCAGAACACTTTCCCTAAACCCCTGAAGATAGCAGACAAAACGTTGTCTTCTATAGAGGAGTGTGTGTACCCCTGAACGAGATCACACAGTAATAAACACGTGCAACCACACACACACACACACACACTCAGTGAACCACCAAACTGATTGTCAGAGAGCCAGTATCTGGCAGGCCTGGAGAGTGGATGTATCCCTCGGGGGTGGTTATCGTGAAGAGGTATCCTGTTAAAAAGTGAGGCATTCCTCTATGGTGATAACCGTAAAGCTCCTCTCCTCTGTCTGCCAAGTTACACATCCCCATCAGGCCGCTTAAAAAACAACAACTAACTAATAGCAACCTCGCCTGATTACAGAGAATAAATCAGCTCATAAAATGACTACAGCAATTGACCAATCAAGTGACCTCTTCAAGGAGTGTCATATTCATGTGTGTGTACTGTATATATGCTGAGTGTACAAAACATGATGAACTTTCAATGACATAGACTGAGCAGGTGAATCCAAGTGAATGTTATGATCCCTTATTGATGTCACTCATTAAATCCACTTCAGGCAGTGTAGATCACCACCTTCCGGAGTCAATCACCACCTTCCGGAGACACCTGAAACCCCACCTCTTTAAGGAATACCTAGGATAGGATAAAGTAATCCTTCTAACCCCCCCCCTTAAAAGAGCCCCCCTTAAAAGAGTTAGATGCACTATTGTAAAGTGGTTGTTCCACTGGATATCATAAGGTGAATGCACCAATTTGTAAGTCGCTCTGGATAAGAGCGTCTGCTAAATGACTTAAATGTAAATGTAAATGTAGATGAAGGGGAGGAGACAGGTTACAGAAGTAATTTTAAGTCTCGAGATAATTGAGACATGGATTGTGTATGTGTGTCATACAGAGGGTGAATGGGCAAGACAAAAGATTGAAGTGCCTTTGTATGGAGTTTGGTAGTAGGTGCCAGGTGCACTGGTTAAGAATGGCAAGTCTGCTGTGTTTTTCACGCTCAACAGTTTCCCGTGTGTATCAAGAATGGTTCTCCACCCAATGGACATCCAGCCAACTTGGCACAATTGTGGGATGCTTTGGAGTCAACATGGGCCAACATCCCTGTGGAACGCTTTCGACACCTTGTAAAGTCCATAACCCGACGAATTGAGGCTGTTCTGAGGTTAAAAGGGGATGCAACTCAATATTAGGAAGGTGTTCCACTCAGTGTACATCTGTGTGTGTGTCTCAGTCAGCGTGTGTGTGTTTGGTATTTGGTATTTTATTAGGATCCCCCATTAGCTGTTGCAGCAGATCTTCTTCCTGGGGTCCACACAAAGCATGGAAAATGACATAATACAGAACATTAATAGACAAGGACAGCTCAAGGACAGAACTACATCAATTTAAAAAAGGCACACATAGCCTACATATCAATACATACACACAAACTATCTAGGTCAAATAGGAAGGAGGAGTTGATCCGTGAGGTGTTGTGTGTGTGTGTGTGTGGTGATTAGATTGCTCTCCTCTCACTGTGGCATGTATTAATTAAATGATGTATGTTGCCATACAGGACAAATTGTCCCTATCGTCTCGTGTGAGCTCAGGGCTGCGGCTTCCATTGCTTTTGCGGCCCACTCTCGTGCTGTGCCCAGCCCCCTGATTGAAATAGATTTTAGTAGAAACGTCTATCATTAGAGTTTTATTGGCTTATTTACAGTCCACATGCTCAGTGATGCACCATACAGTCATTCAGATAAACACACGTGTGAGTAGAGCAGACCAGACCCAGCATCGCTCACAGAGGCTTACTACTCACTGGAGTTACTATGGTAACAGGACGTTTACTTCTGATCAACTCAGCCAAGGTGTACAGTACATTAAGGAGAGGCAGTCTTACATGTGATGCAGCCATAGAAAATGTGTTGATGGAGGAGTTTTTTGTCTTCTATTTAGGTGACTCTCCATTTCTCACTAAATCAATTACCTCCAAATGAAGTTAATTACACTATTTGCCAACAGTGCTAAACCCTACAGTGCTGCTTCCAATTCAGCAGAGTACTTGCTACTGGAGGAGAAATTAGTTCTAGCTTTTAACAGAGAAACAAAATTAATTCAATGTAATTTGCTGTAGTTGCATTTAGCCATTTCTTAGTTAAGTGGTAAATTGAGGAGGAGGTGAGGCCTGGTACTGTAGTGTACAGGTAGATTATGCTTTGGCACTCGAGCCAGGGTTGTTGTTGATGAAGCGGGATGGCCTAGCCACTTAGTCTCTGCTTCCTCTCTGTGACACCAGTCGCCCTAGTTACAGAGGGACATTTCTCAGCTTAAAGAATGGACTGCCACCGACGTCACTGTCCTCAGAAACAAGATGGAGCTCTTTACATTTATATCGGCGCAGATTAAGTTTCTGTTACTTCATTAGGTGTGACTTCTCCCTCTTAATTGATCATAGGTGCTATTTTTACATGTATAGATATGATAAAGGTCCAAACGCAATAAGCACACTTGCGAGAAAGTGACACAGCTATTCTTTAGCGCTCACGTCGTTGGGAAGGCAAACGCAGGTGTTTCAACTGCTCTCTGACATTGCAGAGATATCCTCGTTTGTCGAACAATCCCCTCTCTCCGATTCGCCTGCACTGCAATTAAAGCCTCATGGTGCAATGAGCCAAGAGTCTCTTGAAGGTACAGTAGCTTCATTTTCAGTTGCCCTTTATTCTTCACTTCACTGTTTTATGTGACTGTAAGGAGATACAGAGAGATTCAACAGGCCTTTTGGACTGGTGATAGTAAAGAGAAGTCAGGGAGAAAGAATCAGTGCTGTTGGATAGATGATAAAGAGATGAGATGTCACGTGGCACTGGCCTGATCTTTCTGCCGTGTCATTGTAGTGTGGTGTGGTGAGTCAGGCTGCCTGTGTGGGGAGAAGAGAGGGACTGTGCTGTGGTACTGGCAATGCAGAGACAGACACAGTGTGTGACCCCATGGAGGAGGTTCACATGGGACAGAGCTGTGGGTTTAACAGACAATCATTAATAATGAAACTATAATTCCCTTGGTCACGCTCTCCATCGCTCTCTCTCTGCCTCCCTCCCTACCTGTTTTTTTCCTATCACCCCTGTCTCTATCTTTGAAGCCATCTCTCTCTTCCTCTCTCAGTCTGTCTTCGCAGAGGGCTATCTTAAGTAGGAAGATTTAGCGCAGGGCTCTGCTTAAATAAAACCCCAGTGCTGCTACAATCATTCAGTACTCTCTGTGGTCTGCCATCCACCAGAAACACGTTTCTTTGATGTGTTTAAGAATAGCGGGACAGTGGGAGAGAACTCGAAGAAGTGTGGTAGATGTGCGATGCCTCACACGGTGACTGGAAACAGAGGAACAGAGGAAGACAGTAGGTGGTGACGGAGGTGGCTGAAGAATAGACCTGGACTCAGGGGGTAACTGAACAACAGAGGAGTGCCATGGGAGGGTTAGGAAGAAAGGAAGGTAACAGTGAAGGTTGCCCCTGAAACTGTGTGGTTACTCTCTGATCCTTTTCACATTGATGTCCTACAGTAGGGGTCTTCCTAGTCTCTCAATGCAGGGAGACAATGAAAGAAAACCATTGATTGAAGTGTGTTGAAGCTCAGTGTGGGGCTTTATCCCAATTAGGGTTGAAAAGGGAGGGTGTTTTACTTTAAACTTTAAAAGTTTACCAGTAAACTACCAGAATTTGTGTATCTTTCAAGGATGTTATGTAATCTATCACAAGACATCTAGTGGCGATTTTGGGTAATTCAGATTATCACAGGTGTCTAATTATCTTTGGCCCTCTGTGTGGCCTTATCACATGTAAAATATATGAAATAATTATAAAGGATTGTTAAAAAAAAAAAAATAGAATGAAAACATTATCCTAATTATAAACCATCAACTTAGTGAATACAATTGGTGTTTAAAATGAGGATTTCAGCATTTTTTTTATGGACATTTATTTATTTCACTATGGCAATATGCATTTGTTGTCAGTGTCGTGGCGTCAAATCCCATTGTTGATTAGATGCTTTTTTCATTAATTTCACAATTTTATCTTGAACCATATGGTCTATCCACTAGATACTCATGTTTCTAGTGTCATGAACACATATCATCAATTAATACTACACTATAAACGCAACATGCAACAATTTCAAAGATTTTACTGAGTTACAGTTCATATAATAAAATCTGTGAAATGAAGTAAATTCATTAGGTCCTAATCTATGGATTTCACATTACTGGGAATACAGATTTGCATCTGCTGGTCACAGATACCTTAATGAAAAAGGAAGGGGGTGGGATCAGAAAACCAGTCAGTATCTAGTGTGACCTCCATTTGCCTCATGCAGCAAGATACATCTCCTTTGCATAAAGTTGATTAGGCTGTTGATTATGGTCTTCGGAATGTTGTCCCACTCCACTTCAATGGCTGTGCGAAGTTGCTGGATATTGTCAGGAACTGGAACACGCTGTCGTACACGTCGATCCAGAGCATCCCTAACATGCTCAATAGGTTACATGTCTGATGAGTATGCAGGTAATGGAAGAATTGGGAATTGTTCAGCTTCAAGGAATTGTGTACAGATCATTGCGACATGGGGTCGTGCATTATCATGCTGAAACATGAGGTGATGGCGACGAATGAATGGCACGACAATGGGCATCAGGATGTCATCAAGGTATCACTGTGCATTCAAATTGCCATTGATAAAATGCAATTGTGTTCATTGTCCATATCTTATGCCTGCCCATACCATAACCCCACTGCCTCTACCAACCTGTACCCCCCACATTGACTCGGTACCGGTACCCCCTGTATATAGCTTCATTATTGTTATTTTATTGTGTTACTTTTTATTACATTTTAAAAATTTTGTTTATTTAGTCAATATTTTCTTAACCTTTCACGAGCCTCTACCCCGGGTCCGGGATCACCCCCCACCCCCCCCACACACTGATTAGCATAGCTAGCATAGCTTCACAAGTAGATAGTAGCATCTAAATATCATTAAATCACAAGTCCAAGACACCAGATGAAAGATACACATCTTGTGAATAAAGCCACCATTTCAGATTTTTCAAATGTTTTACAGGGAAGACACAATATGTAAATCTATTAGCTAAACACGTTAGCAAAATACACCACTTTTCTAACTCCATCAGTTTCTTACTCCTTCAGGTGCTATCACCAATTCGGCTCAACTAAGATATTGATAGCCAATAACCTATAAAAAACCTCTTCAGATGACAGTCTGATAACATATTTATGGTATAGGATAGGTGTTGTTAGAAAAAAGTGCATATTTCAGGTAGAAATCACAGTTTACAATTGCACCGACCATCACAAATCGACTAGAATTACTAGATAGAGCAACGTGTATGACCAATTTACTCATCATAAAACATTTCATAAAAATAGACAAAGCATAGCAATGGAAAGACCCAGTTCTTGTGATTTCAGACCATATTTCAGATTTTCTAAGCGTTTTTCAGCGAAAACACAATAAATCGATAAGTTAGCATACCACATGTGCAAACGTTACCAGAGCATCGATTCCAGCCAAAGAGCGCTATAACGTAATCACCGCCAAAATATATTAATTTTTTCACTAACCTTCTCAGAATTCTTCCGATGACACTCCTGTAACATCATTTTACAATATACATATACAGTTTGTTCGAAAAGGTGCATATTTAGCCATACAAAACCGTGGTTACACAATACAAATACTAGGAAATCAAGCCTCAATATGTCTGACGTCATCTATCAGAGTGATCTAGTTTAATTGAAAGCTAATCATATACTTGACTAAAAAATACAGGGTTGACAGGAATCGAAAGACAAATTAGTTCTTAATGCAACCGCTGATTTACATTTTTAAAATTATCCTTACTTTTCAATACAGGGTTCGCCAAGTGAAGCTATACCAAACAAAATGGCGAAATATGCGTTTAAAATATTTCGACAGAAACACGATTTATCATATTAAATATTGCTTACTTTGAGCTGTTCTTCCATCATATTCTTGGGCAATGTATCCTTTCTATGTTATAAACGTCTTTTGGTCGATAGATGTCCTCTGTCCTTCGAAATGTCCACCACCAACGACCGACACCCCAAAACGTGTCCAAAGTTTCAGAGTGCACAACAAATAAATTCCTCAAAATCGCACTAAACGGATATAAATTGCTATAAAACGGTTCAAATTAACTACGTTATGATGTTTTTAACAACTATAACGACTGAAAACATGACCGGAGAAATATTGCTGGTTAGACAACGATTTGGAACGAGGCAAGTCCGATGGCCTTCACGCTTCAGGCGCACGACGAGAAAGGGCGGTCCCTATACATTTTGGTCTTTTATAATGGCTGTGAATGTCCCATCGATTTCATTCAAAACGTGATGACGTACAGACACCCAGAGGAAGACGTAGGCAGTGTCGGTTTCTTCATAGCATTCACTGTCGCCTTAAAAACAGACTCCAGATCAGAGGTAAAAATTTCTGAAATCTGAACCCTGTCATGAAAAGTGCTGTAGAAATTGTTCTGTACCACTCAGAGACAAAATTCCAACTTCTATAGAAACTAGAAGGTGTTTTCTATCCAATAATAACAATAATATGCATATTGTACGATCAAGAATTTAGCACGAGGCAGTTTAATTTGGAGACCCAAATATGCTAATGCGGAACAGCACCCCATATAGTTGCAAGAAGTTAACTCCATTTCTTGAACTGCATTGTTGGTTAAGGGCTTGTAAGTAAGCATTTCACGTTAAGGTCTACACCTGTTGTGTTCGGCACATGTGACAAATCACATTTGATTTGATTTTGAGTATGGGGCACTCTGTTCACACCGTTGACATTTACATTTAAAATGTTTGTCATTTAGCAGAAGCTCTTATCCAGAGCGTTTTACAGTTAGTGCATTCATATTAAGATAGCTTTGTGAGACAACCACATATCACAGGCATAGTAAATATGCTGGGCTGAGCGGGAGCTGCCCTCCTGTAGGGGAGGGAGGGCCAAGAGACCAGGGTTGGGGTGTAGAGTTTGAGTATAGCCTGAAGGTAGGGCAGAGCAGTTCTTCTTGCTGCTCCGTAGGCAAGCGCCATGGTCTTGTAATGGATACGAGCTTTGACTGGAAGCCAGTGGAGTGTGCGGAGGAGCGTGGTGAAATGGGAAATCTTGGGAAGGTTGAGAACCAGGTGGGCTGCAACGATCTGGATAAGTTGCAGGGGTTTGATGGCAAAAGCGGGGAGCCCAGCCAACAGCGAGTTGCAGTAGTCCAGACAGGAGATGACGAGCCTGAAATATTTGGTATTTGGTATTTTATTAGTATCCCCATTATCTGTTGCGAAAGCAGAAGCTACTCTTCCTGGGGTCCACACAAAACATGAAACATGACATAATACAGAATATGAATAGAAAAAAACAGCTCAAGGACAGAACTACATCAGTTTAAAAAAGGCACACATACTGTAGCCAACATATCAATACATACACACAAACAATCTAGGTCAAATAGGGGAGAGGTGTTGTGCCGTGAGGTGTTGCTTTATCTGTTTTTTTAAACCAGGTTTGCTGTTTATTTGAGCAATATGAGATCGGAGGGAGTTCCATGCAATAATGGCTTTATATAATACTGTACGCTTTCTTGAATTTGTTCTGGATTTGTGGACTGTGAAAAAAAACCTGGTGGCATGTCTGGTGGGGTAAGTGTGTGTGTTAGAGCTTAATGCATTAATGTTTCTTATAAAAAGAAGTAGTTATGCAGTCAGTCTCTCCTCAACTCTTAGCCAAGGGAGATTGGTATGCAAAGTATTTACAGTATATTAGCCCTCTGAATACAACGAAAACCAAGAAGTGCCACTCTGTTCTTGGCCACAGAAGTAGCTTAACTCGGTCTTTCTTTGCAGTTCTCGACCACACAACTGTAATCAAGATAAGACAAAACTAGAGCCTACAGGACTTGCTTTTTGGAATGTGGTGTCAAAAAAGCAGAGCATCTCCCGAGTGGCGCAGCGGTCTAAGGCACTGCATCACAGTGCTATAGGCGTCACTACAGATCCGGGTTCGAGACCGGGCTGTGTCGTAGCCGGCCGCGATCGGGAGACCCATGAGGCGGCGCACAATTGGCCCAGTGTAGTCCAGGTTAGGGGAGGATTTGGCCGGCCGGAATGACCTTGTCCCATCGCTTTCTAGCAACTCCTGTGGTAGGCTGGGCGCATGCACCCTGACACAGTCGCCAGTTGGATGGTGTTTCCTCCGATCTGGGTTAAGCGAGCAGTGTGTCAAGAAGCAGTGCAACTTGGCATGGTCGTGTTTCAGAGGACGCATTGCTCTCGACCTTCGACTCTCCCGAGTCCGTATGGGAGTTGCTGCGATGGGACAAGACTGTAACTATCAATTGGAATTCACAAAAATTGGAGCAAAAAAGGGGCTAAAAAAAGTATAATAATATATAGTGTGTGTATATATATATATATACACTACGGGTCAAAGGTTTGGACACACCTACTCATTCAAGGGTTTTTCTTTATTTTGACTATTTTCTACATTGTAGAATAATACTGAAGACATCAAAACTATGAAATAACACGTATGGAATCATATAGAAACCAAAAACTGTTAAACAAATCAAAATATATTTTATATTTGAGATTCTTCAAATAGCCATCCTTTGCCTTGATGACAGCTTTGCACACTCTTAGCATTCTCTCAACCAGCTTCACCTGGAATGCTTTTCCAACAGTCTTGAAGGAGTTCCCACATATGCTGAGCTCTTGTTAGCTGCTTTTCATTCACTCTATGGTACAACTCATCCCAAACCATGTCAACTGAGTTGAGGTTGGGTGATTGTGGGGGCCAGGTCATCTGATGCAGCACTCCATCACTCTCCTTCTTGGTCAAATAGTCCTTACAGAGCCCAGAGGTGTGTTGGGTCATTGTCCTGTTGAAAAACAAATGATAGTCCCACTAATGGCGTATCGCTGCAGAATGCTGTGGTAGCAATGTTGGTTAAGTGTGCCTTGAATTCTAAATAAATCACAGACAGTGTCACCAGAAAAGCACCCCCACACCATCACACTTCTTCCTCCATGCTTCACTGTGGGAACCACACATGCGGATATCATCCATTCACCTACTCTGCGTCTCACAAAGACACAGCGGTTGGAACCAAAAATCAAAATTTGGGCTCATGAACAAAGGACAGATTTCCACCGGTCTAATGTCCATTGCTCGTGTTTCTAGGCCCAAGCAAGTCTCTTCTTCTTATTGGTGTCCTTTAGTAGTGGTTTCTTTGCAGCAATTCGACCATGGAGGCCTGATTCACGCAGTTTCCTCTGAACAGTTGATGTTGAGATGTGTCTGTTACTTGAACCCTGTGAAGCATTTATTTGCGCTGCAATTTCTGAAGATGGTAACTTTAATGAACTTATCCTCTGCAGTAGAGGTAACTTTGGGTCTTCCTTTTCTGTGGCGGACCTCATGAGAGCCAGTTTCATCATAGCACTTGATGGTTTTTACACCTGCACTTGAAGAAACTTAAAAAATTCTTGAAATGTTCCGGATTGACTGACCTTCATGTCTTAAAGTAATGATGGACTGTCGTTTCTCTTTGCTTATTTGAGCTGTTCTTGCCATAATATGGACTTGGTATTTTACCAAATAAGGTTATCTTCTGTATACCACCGCTACCTTGTCACAACACAGCTGATTGGCTCAAACGCATTAAAAAGGAAAGAAATTCCACAAATGTACTTTTAAGAAGGCACACCTGTTAATTGAAATGCATTCCAGGTGATTACCTCATGAAGCTGTTTGATTTGTTTAACACTTTTCTGGTTACTACATGATTCCGTATGTGTTATTTCATAGTTTTGATGTCTTCACTATTATTATACAATTTTGAAAATATTACAAATAAAGAAAAACCCTGGAATGAGTAGGTGTGTCCAAACTTTTGACCGGTACTGTATATATGTTCTACTGCTAGACCTAAAAAATTATTGGTCGACCAACAGCCTATCAACCAAACAATCGACTATTTGGGGTTAGCCCTAGTGTGTAGCTGTAGGACCAACGTATGTATAGAGTCTGTTGACATCCTGTGTATTGCTCCTCCAGCTCAGGTCACAGACCTCTGATTGACTCTGATTTTCCATCACCAAGACACTCACTCTCTCTCTCAATTCAATTTGCTTTATTGGCATGACGTAACAGTGTACATATTGCCAAAGCTTATTTACAATATAAAAATGAGAATCAAAATTGTCAACGGGACAACAGTAACAACAATAACCAAATGTCAAAATAACCATACATTGAACAATAACAATAAACATACAGTAGAAGACATGTGCAGGTTGATTGGTCTGTCAGACACTGTCCCTCAACTTATGACAGGCAGCAATGTAGTGCGCTGCCAACCCACAGCTATCTGCGTCCTCCCCCAACAGGACGGGTAGCCTATTCTCATCAGAGAGGTCTTTGAAACCTTGAATAATAGTTTCAAATTTGGGGAAATGACACTCTAATTGTTTTATATTTTTGACATTTTGTCAGGAAATGCAGCTCCGTCTCAGGTTCTGCTGTTGTGCAGTGGTTGCACAGTCTTTCCTCTACAGGGAGCCAGGTTTTCCTGTGTCTACCCTTCTCAATGGCAAGGCTGTGCTCACTGAGCCTGTACTTTGTCAAGGTTTTTCTAAGGTTTTGATCAGTAACCATAGCCACGGTGTACTGTCGATTTAGGGCCAGATAGCACTGCATTTTGCTTTGTGTTTGTGCTTGTGTTTCCCAATAAGCAATGTAGTTTTGTTTTGACTGTGTTGTAATTTGGTTTATCCTGATTGATTGGATGTTCTGGTCCTGAGGCTTCAGTGTGTTAGTAGAACAGGTTTGTGAACTCAGCCCCAGGACCAGCTGGATGAGGGGACTCGTTTCTTTGCTCAGCTCTTGTCATTGCAGGGCTTGGTAGTGATATGAGAGGGGGTCACTGTATTTTAGATGTTTCCAAAACTTAATTGGTCTTTTTTGAGTTTTTATTGTAGTTTTCCTCTGGACATGTAGGAGAATCTTACAGAACTCTGCATGCAGGGTTTCAATGGGATGTTTGTCCCATTTGATGAAATCTTGTTTTGCAAGTGGACCCCACACCTCGCTGCCATAAAGTGCAATTGGTTCAATGACATATTCAATTAGTTTTAGCCAAATTTTAATAGGTATTTGAATTTGCTTTTTAATGGCGTAGAATGCCCTGCGAGCTTTCTCTCTCAGTTCATTCACTGCCTCATTAAGGTGTCCAGTTGAGCTTATTTTTAAACCTAAGTAATTGTAGTGTGTGCAGTACTCTATATATTTTGTACCAATTGAGAACTTTGGTCTAATTCCCTGAGATCTGGATCTTCTCTGGAAAATCATTATTTTAGTCTCTCTCTCTCTCTCTCTCTCTCTCTCTCTCTCTCTCTCTCTCTCTCTCTCTCTCTCTCTCTCTCTCTCTCTCTCTCTCTCTCTCTCTCTCTCTCTCTCTCTCTCTCTCTCTCTCTCTCTCTCTCTCTCTCTCTCTCTCTCTCTCTCTCTCTCTCTCTCTCTCTCTCTCTCTCTCTCTCTCTCTCTCTCTCTTTCTCTCTCTCTCTCTCTCTCTCTCTCTCTCTCTCTCTCTCTCTCTCTCTCTCTCTCTCTCAGTGGAAGTATCAGAGGTGTTACACAATGTCTTACATGTTTTCCAGACTCTAATGTGTATCTCCTGCTCCTCTCCTGTTCTCAGGTGGGACTGAAGGACAACCCAGCAGTGGACCCCATTATCCATGGCCTGAGGGGCGTGGTTCATCATGGTGAGTGACACATCCATCACCCAATCATTCCAGGAGGGAATTCACCAATCATTGGCCTACAACATTTGTTCATTGAGGATCACAACATAATTTTTTCCAAAGTTGCATGTAACGCTGCAATATCTCAGCCATTTTTCATTTCTGTTTGTGTAGTTTGTTGTTGTTGCAAGTACCTAATTATAGAGAACATACCCCAGGTTGCCCCCAGGAGTTTCTACAGACAAAAGAAACTAGGTTGTTTTAAAAACCACTCCCCTAAAGCAGAATTATCTTTTTATCCCTGATGCACCCCTTTCAAACAATAATGAACACAGTCTTTTATAAAAGTTGGCACAACCATAGCATGTAGTTACATGAAGTATTCATGGAATCATCTCAGGCTTAAAGTGACTAAGGGGGCAACATTTTGGGGGGGTTTGCATTGGCAGCAATAACCTCAACCATACATCTGTAGTTGCGATCAAACCGACCTGTACAATGGTCAGGAGGAATTTTGGACCATTCCTCTTCACAAAACTGTTTCAGTTCAGCAATATTCTTGGGATGTCTGGTGTGAACTGTTAACTTGAGGTCATGCCACAGCATCTCAATTGAGGTCAGGACTCTGACTGGGCCACTTCAGAAGGTGTATTTTCTTCCGTTGAAGCCATTCTGTTGTTGATTTACTTCTGTGTTTTGGGTCGTTGTCCTGTTGCATCACCTAACTTCTGTTGAGCTTCAATTGGCGGGAAGATAGCCTAACATTCTCCTGCAAAATGTCTTGATAAACTTGGGAATATATTTTTCCGTTGATGATAGCAAGCTGTACAGGCCCTGAGGCAGCAAAGCAGCCCCAAACCATGATGCTCCCTCTACCATACTTTACAGTTGGGATGAGGTTTTGATGTTGTGTGTTCCTTCCAAACAACTCAACTGTAGTTTCATCTGTCCACAGAACATTTTGCCAGTAGCGCTGTGGAACATCCAGGTGCACTTTTGCGAACTTTAGACGTGCAGCAATGTTTTTTTTGGACAGCAGTGGCTTCTTTCTTGGTGTCCTCCCATGAACACCATTCTTGTTTAGTGTTTTACGTATCGTAGACTCGTCAACAGAGATGTAAGCATTTTCCAGCGATTTCTGTACGTCTTTAGCTGATACTCTAGTATTCTTCTTAACCTCATTGAGCATTCTGCACTGTGCTCTTGCAGTCATCTTTGCAGGACGGCCACTCCTAGGGAGAGTAGCAACAGTGCTGAACTTTCTCCATTTATAGACAATTTGTCTTACCGTGGACTGATGAACATCAAGGCTTTTGGAGATACTTTTGTAACCCTTTCCAGCTTTATGAAAGTCAACAATTCTTAATCTTAGGTCTTCTGAGATCTCTTTTGTTAGAGGCATGGTTCATATCAGGCAATGCCTCTTGTGAATAGCAAACTCAAATTTAGTGAGTCTTTTTTATAGGGCAAGGCAGCTCTAACCAACATCTCCAATCTCATTTGCACCGCTACCTGCCTGCCTCCTGCCTCCCTACGACTGCTAGAAAGCCCCTATTTTACAGCAGAGATATGCTACATATTTCACACCAACCTGTCACTTCAAAAGCAATCAGTGATCTCTGAGTTTCTGCATTTGAACTTTATGTTTATTGTGGTATAGCGTAATATAAGTAGGACATAAAACTAAAACTGAGGGGGCAGAAGTTTCAACTGAAGCCCCCTTTAGCCCCCTCGTGGAGCCGGGTACGTCGGGGGCCTGATTGGTGTCACACTTTTTCCCTAGCCCCAGCTAACACACCTGACTCCAATAATCTACGAATCATGATCTTCCATTTAAAATGCAATTAGCTTAATCAGCTGTGTTTGCTTGGGATGGGGAAAAAGTGGACCGTCACTAGTTACCAGAGCCACAAAGTCATAAACTCTGCCTATTTCAAAAATGTATCTTCTTAAAATGTGATTTTAAACCTAACCTTAACCCTAACCTTAATCACACTGTTAACCTTATATTACATTTTTGTTTTCATGAATTTTTATGATATTGGCCATTTTGACTTTGTGGTAGTGCTATCTAGTGGAAACTGAAACAGTGACACCACTCTGGCCCCCGAGGACTGGAGTTGCCCTTCAGTGTTCTAGGAACTTGAAAGAGAGAGAGCTGTTTAAATTTCCACTCTCATCTGGCTGGGTCTGGTCTTGTCTGGCGGACACGCACCACCACACTGGCTGGCGGTCTTTGTAGTTCACGGCTTGTTGCATTTTACATGAAACCTTTGTTTAACACAGGCCTGGGCAATTCCAGTCCTCGGGGGCTGGGGAAAAAGTGTGACACCAATCAGGCCTCGAGGACTGGAGCTGCCCAGGCCTAGCCTTAACAAATGCCCTCAAACAAGCATAGCAAGCTGCTGGGCTCTCATGAGAAATCACCCTGTAGAGCACACGGTCAAACTCATTCCATAGAGGTTCGAGTGCCTGCTGGTTTTCGCACCTCCCTTGCACTTGATTGAGGAATGAAGGTCACTGTTTAGTAAAGAACTCCCCTCACCTAGTTGTGTAGGTATTAATTGGAAGGATTAACCAAAAACCAGCAGACACTTGGCCCTCCATGGAATAAGTTTGACACCCCTGCTGTAGAGTTTATTCTTCTATTCTTGAGTGGGTTATTGTGTTGTACCTTGGTGACCATGTTTCTGGTTGACCTTTGCTTCATCAATGCCAGTTTTTTTCAATAGAATTGCCAAATAGTTATGCCAATATTAACTTTAAAATACCAATTTAGGAATATTAACCTTGGTTCTGTCACGTTCCTGACCTGTTTTCTGTTAGTTTTTGTATGTGTTAGCTGGTCAGGACGTGAGTTTGGGTGGGCAGTCTATGTTTTCTGTTTCTATGTTGGTTTGGGTACCTAATATGGTTCTCAATTAGAGGCAGGTGGTTTTCATCTCCTCTGATTGAGAATCATATTAAGGTAGGTGTTGTCACATTGTTTGTTTGTGGGTGGTTGTCTCCTGTGTCAGTGTCTGTCTATGTTGCACCATATGGGACTGTTTCGGTTTGTTTGTTCATTTTGTTCGTTCGGTTTTTATGTAGTCATTTCCCTGTTCGTGCGTTCTTCGTGTTACATGTAAGTTCTTACGTCCAGGTCTGTCTACATCGTTTTGTTATTTTGTAATCTTTTCAAGTGTTATCGTGTTTCATTCGTTCTGTTAATAAATCATTATGGATTACAACGCTGCGTATTGGTCCGACCCTTCTCGCTTCTCCTCTTCAGACGAAGAGGAGGAGAGCACCCGTTACAGAACCACCCACCAAACCAGGACCAAGCAGCGTGAGTACGAGCAGTGGCCCACTACACAGGAATCCTGGACATGGGAGGAAATACTGGAGGGAAAAGGACACTGGGCTCACATTGGGGAATATCGCCGCGCTCGTGAGGAGATGGAGTCAGCGAAAGCCCAAGATCGGTGGTATGAGGAGGCAGCACGGAGGCGTGGCTGGAAGACCGTGAAGAAACCCCAAAAATGTATTGGGGGGGGGCTAAAGGGTAGTGTGGCAAGGGCAGGTAGGAGACCTGCGCCCACTTCCCATGCTTACCGTGGAGAGCGGGAGTACGGGCAGACACCGTGTTACGCAGTAGAGCGCACGGTGTCTCCTGTACGTGTGCATAGCCCGGTGCGGTACATACCAGCTCCTCGTATCGGCCGGGCTAGATTGAGGATTGAGCCGGATGTCATGAAGCAGGCCCAACGCATCTGGCCACCAGTGCGTCTCCTCGGGCCGGCTTACATGGCACCAGCCTTACGCATGGTGTCCCCGGTTCGCCTACATAGCCCGGTGCGGGTTATTCCACCTCCCCGCACTGGTAGGGCGACGGGGAGCATACAACCAGGTAAGGTTGGGCAGGCTCAGTGCTCAAGGGAGCCAGTACGCCTGCACGGTCCGGTATTTCCGGCGCTACCTCCCCGCCCCAGCCCAGTACCACCAGTGCCTACACCACGCACCAGGCTTCCAGTGCGTTTTCAGAGCCCTGTTCCTCCTCCACGCACTCTTCCTATGGTGCGTGTCTTCAGCCCAGTGCCTCCAGTTCCGGCACCACGCACTAAGCCACCTGTGCGTCTCCAGAGCCCTGTACACACTGTTCCTTCTCCCCGTACTCGTCCTGATGTGCGTGCCCGCAGCCCGGTGCCACCAGTGCCGGTACCACGCACCAGGCAAATAGTACGCTTTGAGAGTCCAGTGTGCCCTGTCCCTGCTCCCCGCACTAGCATGAAGGTGCGTGTCCTTAGCCCGGTGCCTCCAGTTCCGGCACCACGCACCAGGTCTACAGTGCGCCTTATCCGGCCAGAGCCATCCGTCTCCCCAGCGCCATCTGAGCCATCCGTCTCCCTAGCGCCATCTGAGCCATCCGTCTCCCCAGCGCCATCTGAGCCATCCGTCTCCCCAGCGCCATCTGAGCCATCCGTCTCCCCAGCGCCATCTGAGCCATCCGTCTCCCCAGCGCCATCTGAGCCATCCGTCTCCCCAGCGCCGTCTGAGCCATCCGTCTCCCCAGCGCCGTCTGAGCCATCCGTCTGTCCCGAGCCATTAGAGCCGCCCGTCTGTCCCGAGCCGTCAGAGCCGATAGTCAGTCAGGAGCCGCTAGAGCCATTCGTCAGACAGGATCTGCCAGAGCCGCCAACCAGACAGGATCTGCCAGAGCCGCCAACCAGACAGGATCTGCCAGAGCCGCTAACCAGACAGGATCTGCCAGAGCCGCCAACCAGACAGGATCTGCCAGAGCCGCCAACCAGACAGGATCTGCCAGAGCCGCCAACCAGACAGGATCTGCCAGAGCCGCCAACCAGACAGGATCTGCCAGAGCCGCCAACCAGACAGGATCTGCCAGAGCCGCCAGCGAGCCATGAGCGTCCAGAGCCGTCAGCCAGCCATGAGCGTCCAGAGCCGTCAGCCAGCCATGAGTGTCCAGAGCCGTCAGCCAGCCATGAGCGTCCAGAGCCGTCAGCCAGCCATGAGCGTCCAGAGCCGTCAGCCAGCCATGAGCGTCCAGAGCCGTCAGCCAGCCATGAGCGTCCAGAGCCGTCAGCCAGCCATGAGCGTCCAGAGCCGTCAGCCAGCCATGAGCGTCCAGAGCCGTCAGCCAGCCATGAGCGTCCAGAGCCGTCAGCCAGCCATGAGCGTCCAGAGCCGTCAGCCAGCCCGGAGCTGCCAGTAATCCGGAACTGCCCCTCAGTCCAGAGCTGTCTCTCTGTCCGGAGCTGCCTTTCAGTCCGGAGTTGCCCCTCTATCCTGAGCTACCTCTCTATCCTGAGCTACCTCTCTATCCTGAGCTACCTCTCTATCTCGACCTACCTCGCTGTCCTGAGCTACCTTGTCCCGGAGCTGTCCCTTATCTTGGTGTTGCCCCTTATATTAGGTGGGTGGAAAAAGAGGGTGGTCATTCTAAGGGGGAGATGTAAGCTGGGATTGACTATGGTGGGGTGGGGACCTCGCCCTGAGCCTGAGCCACCACCGTGGTCAGATGCCCACCCAGACCCTCCCCTAGACTTTTGGTGGTGCGTTCGGAGTACGCACCTTGAGGGGGGGGGGGTTATGTCACGTTCCTGACCTGTTTTCTGTTAGTTTTTGTATGTGTTAGCTGGTCAGGACGTGAGTTTGGGTGGGCAGTCTATGTTTTCTGTTTCTATGTTGGTTTGGGTACCTAATATGGTTCTCAATTAGAGGCAGGTGGTTTTCATCTCCTCTGATTGAGAATCATATTAAGGTAGGTGGGGTCACATTGTTTGTTTGTGGGTGGTTGTCTCCTGTGTTAGTGTCTGTCTATGTTGCACCATACGGGACTGTTTCGGTTTGTTTGTTCATTTTGTTCGTTCGGTTTTTATGTAGTCATTTCCCTGTTCGTGCGTTCTTCGTGTTACATGTAAGTTCTTACGTCCAGGTCTGTCTACATCGTTTGTTGTTTTGTTAGTTATATCAAGTATAGTTCGTTTTCGTCTTCGTCTGTTTTGTTTAATAAATTATCATGTCTTATCACAACGCTGCGCCTTGGTTCAATCCATGCTCCTCCTCTTCGGGTGAAGAGGAAGAGGAGAACCGTTACAGGTTCTGACTACACTTTTTTGCAGATCTGCAAGAGACAATTAAAGCCTTGTCTATATGAGACCAGAGGGATATGGGTGTGTCCCTGGTGTAGTGATTATAGTTGGGTGAATGTTTGATGTCAGATAAATCTGACAGGACTAAGATTGTTATTAGGATGAAGGCTTAAGGCACTCGACAAGCTAAGATAAAGACTGTTCTAGCCTTTGATTCACTGAGCTCTCACTGATGTAGAAGGGCTGGGTAACTTTGACATACGGATACATTAACAGCTGTAGCTTACAGACAGCACTATATCTATATTGTAAAGAAAAATCTGAACTATATTGCATGATGACTATGATGATGATACAATCCTCATCATCACGTTACTTTTAGTGTAACCATGTGTTGTTACCGAGGGCGGTGGAGGAGGAAGGGAATGTGGGAGAGGAAAGGAGGAGGAAGGAAATGTGAGAGAGGAAAGGAGGCAGTTTAGGAGAGGAGTGAGGGAGAATTACCGGAGAGGAGGGAAAAGGAGGGAGTGTGTTGGGAGAGGAAAGGAGGAGGGAGGGAATGTGACTGGAGAGGAGAGGGAGGGAGGGAGGGAGGGAGGGAGAGAAGAGGCAGGGAGGGTGAGGCAGGCTGTGGCTTGCCCAGGGCCAGGCAGCATTACGGGGGGTCTTTATCAGAGACAGATATGACCGTGGGGTCCCCCGCCTCCCCAGTCTCCCCCTTCCCTCCCCCGCTGACGGGCCTGTCTCCTGCTGTTGTGAATTGCAGAGATGTATTTTCAGCTCTGTTGCCTCCACACGAGGAGGGGACAGGGAGGGAAGGAGGGAGATGGAGGGAGGAGGATCTCAAGATGTATGGATTTGAATTAAGCATTATCATACACACATGCATACTAACAAACTCACACACAAACTTCCAGCACACAAATAGCAACACACGCTACGTTTTAAACAATTAGACAATAGTTTGAAGAAAAGAAGAAGTGTCAGAGGAGTATTTGCTGTGAGAACATTGTGAAGCAATCCTCTGTTTTCAATGGCTCTGTGTGTTCCCTGTGGCTCAAAGGAAGGCATTTTAATTGCAACATTAGCATCGCTGCGACAGAGTTCATTCTGCTGGTATTTTAAGCACACAGGCCTGTGCGACAGGAAAGCTGTCTGCTCAAGTAATCATCCATTAGGTTCCTATGTTACTTAGTCTTAATATTTAATTATACAGCAAGGGCAGGGACACAATCTAAGCGCAAAGAGACGAATCGGGACACATATAAGGAGATGCCAAGTGCTGAGGGCCACAGTTCTGAGTATCTGTGCATGCGTGTGTACGTGCATGTGCGTGTGTGTGCATGTTTGCGTGTGTCTGTGCGTGCGTGCGTGCGTGTGTGTATATGTAGCTCTCTTGTGCAAGAGGCAGATGTTGCAAGTGGATTTAAGCTGGGGTCAGTCAACACATATATGTAGATGAAATGACCCCCGTCATCTGGCTTTAATCTTTAATAGAACCAGGAAAATCCTTTGTTCCTTCATTTCCTATTTGAAAAAGCACTAGATGAGTGCAGGAGACTGTGTAAGGTACATTCAGTACAGTGGTTGCCCATTTACGCATGCAAAGGCTACATTGTAAAAATGCAGTGAGCCACAGTCTTTTTTCTGTCTAAAGACATGGTGATTTGAACTGTGAAAAGGTACTGGGGCATAATATGAAGACTTAGGAGTGATTCAAGTGTATCTATTAATTTATACGACCTAGCTGTATGATACAGCAGTGTCTCAAGGCTGGATACAGCATAGGAAGGAGGTATAGAGAGGGTGCTGATTGGGTGACATACTGTACTGCCCTAACCCTATACATGTATGTCATTGTATTCTCTTGCATGCAATGTATGTATATGTACATGGCCCAGTGTTAGCCCAGTGTCAGCATCATTGTTTACCCAGTGAACCGTTCCCTCTCAGTGGTCTCCTGTGACAGTACTGAAATGAACTCCCCGCTCCTCAATGGCACAAATTACAAGTCCATTAATTCAGCATCTCACGGTGGCTTTGAAGTCTCCACTGACTCGGCACTCTCCAGCCCTGATTGGCAATTAATTTATAAAGGCTGAAATAGCTTACAGTACAGTAGACTACAGTACTGTATGTGAGTCTAGCTAGTGGTACAGCTGTGGTGGTAACAGCATAGCCTCTTCCCTGCCACTGTGCCTGCCTCTGTCCTCTATTCTGCAGCATTGGCTTTAATCCCCCAGCTCTCCCATTCACTTCCAATCTGATGCGGCTCCGCGACGCATTGCTAGCACGCTAAGCCTCTTTTTCATCCCTGCTCAATAGGATTCAGAGTTTAGTTATGTATTAAAAATGTGGGGCAGGAGGATTCATATAGCCATTCTGCTTTGTTTATTCGCCCCATCTTTTAGGTTATTTATACTGTTATCTCTATTTGGGAGGGAACGCCTCATTCTTATGGCACAAGAGGTTTGCCCCAGCTACATTTATCTTTACCCTGGGTGTGTGTTGGGCTGCCATTGTTGTCTTTGACTGATAAGCGTTGCCATCACAACAGGATTTTGGAGGGAATTGGGTTGGTTTTACCATCCGTTGGATTCACCAGATTTGTGTAAAGCTTCAGTGGTCCATTCCAAAATACACTTTGGGTTCTGATGGAGCCTGGGACACTGGGGACAGATCCAGTGGTTACACACGTGAGCTCTGACTCAGGGCTGGTTGAATAATTCTTAGAGGAGATCAATGGTATTGATTAGTTGCCAAAATGGTTGACTACTTGCATCAGCACTAGAGGGCCATACTATACTCAATGATTCAGTGACAAAGGGAACACATCTTCCCCATGACACTGTTTACATCAATAAATACATTTTCTCATTCTCCAGCATTGCAGTATGGACATTCAGTATGCTACATGTGTGGATTGTATGTGGCTGTGACTGAATGGTTGATACTGATTCTTTGTGTCCCTGTGCTTGTTCTCCCCCAGAGAAAGAAACCTTCCTGGAGCCCTTTGTTCTGAGGGATCTGTTGCCGTCATCATTGGGGAGTTACTATCGCTACACAGGCTCTCTCACCACCCCACCCTGCAGCAAGGTGGTAGAGTGGATCGTCTTCAACAGACCTGTGTTCCTCTCCTACAAACAGGTGAGTCATTGTCTCTCTCAAATGCGCCACGCACGCACACACACACACACACACACACACACACACACACACACACACACACACACACACACACACACACACACACACACACACACACACACACACACACACACACACACACACACACACACACTGATGTCTTTCTTGACTAATGGTCTCCTCCTTCCAGGAGCTGTAATTTGCTCACATACATAATGTGTGATGTCTGTATTTGTGATTGGGTTGGTACAGACATTGTCAGTAATTTGATGGTGCAGTGTCTGTCCTCACATGACCCTTCTCTCCACCCCTCTCCCCATCTCTCCTCCCCAACAGTCCAGGGAACATTTGGCAGACTTACATACTAATGAGGCCAAATGAGTTTGCTTAAGAGTGTGACTGGAGGACGCCAAATGTGGAAGAAGTATTGGCTTTATAAAAGGGAACAGATAGGGAGAGAGGGAGAGAGGGAGAGGGACGGAGAGAGATAGAGCTGTGGTGTTGAGGGGTGGCCGAGCGTTGCCCCCTGTCACCGTGCTCTGTGGGTCTGCATTAAACATGTTTATCTGCCAAAGCTTAGTCAAGGCCCAGACAGCTCTGGAGCTGTGGAAGAGAGGAGCTGCCTGGCTCTGGGCCCACAGAAAGATAGGTCACTCCTAGATACAGCTTTATACCACTTGAATACCACTAGCTTACCGTTAGCCTGCTTCATATTCCCCTTACATACTGTCTGGCCAGATAACATACTGGCTGCTACATAGAGCTCAGCTGAAGATTAACCACCCATAGGCAAGAGCATAGTCCTAGTGCTGAATGCAAAATGGCACACTGGTACATAGGTCTTTGTACCCCCAAATGCTAGCAGAAAGGTGGGCAGTCATAGCAGCTGCATGCACAGTACGACTAGCAATAAGACTATCACATACACATAAAACTCTAAAAGGCCATCTGCAGTTGAAACAATAACGAACTGTCATCCCCACCACTGTTTTGGTAAAAAGTTGAGGGATGGAGCTAGAGAAATCTAACCACTCTCAAATTCATGGACAGAGCTTTGGATGCAAGGACTGACCATACATGATATGAAACATAGTTCTAACAATGTTTTGAGGCTATAGAGTGTTTGTTTACATTTACTTTGTTTACTAACATTGGAGTAAAACAAGCTTTATATTTTGGGTTCTGATGGGGTACGACAGGTGAACTAAGCTCATGAGGCCTTTATAAGTTATATTAGTCAAGAATCAATGGGTACATATCATTAATTAAAGTCCAAAAATAGGTGGACAACTACAGATTGCCCCTTTAAAATAGGGTGTTTATGGGAGCTCACGGTGAATGTTGCTTCCTCAGAAGACAGCAGGTGTCCCATAGCAGGGTAATAGACGGGATTTGTCTGTTGTCATCCTCTGAATTATAAGAGAGCGGAGAGGCAGAGTAGAGAAGATGAAAAGCAGCATGGAGGAACTCTGAGCCTGACCTTTTGGATGATTTGATTTGGCCTGAGATCCAGTCAACAATGAATAATACTCTGAAATGTATATGGAATATACAATGGTGTTATTTCACGGCGACTCTACAGACCTTCCTGGTATAAGAAGTATTGTTTGGACTTTCCTGAGAGGCGGGGAGCTAGCTAGCTACCCTGTGCCCAAGAAAGCAAAGGTAACCTGTCTAAATGATTACCACCCTGTAGCACTCACATCTGTAGTCATGAAGTGCTTTGAAAGGCTGGTCATGGCTCACATCAACATCGTCATGCCGGAAACCCTAGACCCACTCTAATTCGCATACCGCCCCAACAGATCCACAGATGACGCAATCTCAATCATACTCCACACTGCCCTTTCCCACCTGGACAAAAGGAACACCTATGTGAAAATGCTGTTCATTGACTACAGCTCAGCGTTCAACACCATAGTGCCCCCAAAGCTCTTCACTAAGCTAAGGACCCTGGGACTAAACACCTCCCTCTGCAACTGGATCCTGGACTTCCTGATGGGCTGCCCCCAGGTGGAAAGGGTAGGCAACAAAAACATCTGCCACGCTGATCCTCAACACTGGGGCCCCTCAGGGGTGCGTGTTTAGTCCCCTCCTGTACTCCTTGTTCACCCACGACTGTGTGGCCAGGCACGACTCCAAAACCATCATTAAGTTTGCTGACAATAGACAACGATGAGACAGACAATAAGGAGGAGGTCAGAGACCTGGCAGTGTGTTGCCAGGACAACAACCTCTCCCTCAATGTGAGGACAAAGGAGCTGATTGTGGACTATAGGAAAAGGAGGGCCGAACAGGCCCCCATTAACTTCTCTAGGGTATGTGGGACGGTAGCGTCCCACCTCGTCAACAGCCAGTGAAACTGCAGGGCGCCAAATTCAAAACAACAGAAATCCCATAATTTAAATTCCTCAAACATACAAGTATTTTACACCATTTTAAAGGTACTCGTTGTAAATCCAGCCAAAGTGTCTGATTTCAAAAAGGTTTTACGACGAAAGCACACCAAACGAGTATGTTAGGTATGAGCCAAGTCACAGAAAAAGACAGCCATTTTTCCAGCTAAAGAGAGCAGTAACAAAAAGCAGAAATCGAGATAAAATGAATCACTAACCTTTGATAATCTTCATCAGATGACACTCATAGGACTTCATGTTACACAATACATGTATTTTTTGTTCGGTAAAGTTCATATTTATATCCAAAAATCTGAGTTTAGGCAAGACGCTACTGTATCACTTGGCAAAAAGCCTGAGGAAATGCAGAGCGCCAAATTACAATTAATACTACGAATTATTACTATGAAAATTACTATAAAATCAAACTTTCATTAAATCACACTAGAACGATACCAAATTAAAGCTACACTGGTTGTGAATCCAGCCATCATGTTAGAATTCAAATAGGCTTTTCAGCGAAAGCATACGATGCTATTATCTGAGCATAGTACCATAGTAAACAAAAGAGAGAAAACATTTCAACCCTGCAGGCGCGACACAAAACGCAGAAATAAAAATATAATTCATGCCTTACCTTTGACGAGCTTCTGTTGTTGGCACTCCAATATGTCCCATAAACATCACAAATGGTCCTTTTGTTCGATTAATTCCGTCGATATATATCCAAAACGTCCATTTTGGAACACCATGTGTTGGAACACCGGTTCCAACTTGCTCAAACGTGACGACAAAATATCCCAAAGGTTACCTGTAAACTTTGCCAAAAAATGTCAAACTACTTTTGTAATACAACTTTGGGTATTTTTTAACGTTAATAATCGATAAAATTGAAGACGGGATGATATGTGTTCAATACAGGATTAAAACGAAATGTTGCATGCCTTCTGTTTGATTGAAGCGCATGTCCAGGACACTTGGAGTGCCTCGACTTCAAGATGGCCGTATTTCTTCATTACACAAAGGAATAACCTCAACCTATTTCTCAGGACTGTTGACATCTAGTGGAAGCCGTAGGAACTGCAAGCAATTCGCTTAAAATCTGGTTTCCCAATGAAAACCTGTACCCCCGCACATTGACTCGGTACTGGTACCCCCTGTATATACCCCTGTATATAGCCTCGTTATTGTAATGTCCATTTCTTGTGTTACTTTTAGATTTTTATTTATTTTTTACTTTAGTTTATTTTGTAAATATTTTCTTAACTCTATTTATTGAACTGCATTGTTGGTTAAGGGCTTGTAAGTAAGCATTTCACGCTAAGGTCTACTACACCTGTTGTATTCGGGGCATGTGACAAATAACATTTTATTTGATTGATTTTATTTCATCGACACAAAACCAGGGGGATGTTTGAGTCATGCAATGAGCAGGACGGTGACTTAAAGGGGAAGTGACTTCAGCAGATGCTCTATCCATCCAGGCAGCACATCCTTCCTTCCCTTCAGTGGGATCCCTTAACGTTATTGTTCCTATCTTCTATCCTCCGGATGTTTACCCCTGACCATTTAGTCAGTCTTTTTTAACATTTTTAACACGGCTTTGAAGTCTATACCACTTTTTCTGTCATGTGGTTTAAAAAAAAAAACATAATTGGCCAAGATGAAAGAACGTGGAAAGAAGAGACAGTGAACTCCCTCTCCCCTGTCTGTCTATGTCTTTATCTCTCTCTCTCTCTCTCTCTCTCTCTCTCTCTCTCTCTCTCTCTCTCTCTCTCTCTCTCTCTCTCTCTCTCTCTCTCTCTCTCCCTCTCTCTCTCTCTCTCCCTACCTTGCTCTCTCTATCCCTCCTTCAGTCTTTGTCTTTTGTTCTTGATCAGTAGTGGAAGTAGGTCATTGGGAGTGACAGACGTAGCTTAGGGGTGGCTTTTACAGCAGATCGATGCTCAGCTATTCCACAGCGACAGCGCCGCCTAAAATGCTTCCATTTGTAGCATCTGGATCGTGTGCGTGTGCGTGTGCGTGTGTGTGTGTGTGTGTGTGTGTGTGTGTGTGTGTGTGTGTGTGTGTGTGTGTGTGTGTGTGTGTGTGTGTGTGTGTGTGTGTGTGTGTGTGTGTGTGTGGACATCCCACACCAGGCTGTAACGGCTGTTACCATGCCAGGCCACTTAACCCCTGCTCTCCACATCACAGAGGCCTTTCTCACCACTCACAGAGGCCTTTCTCACCACTCACAGAAGTGTGTGTGCACGTGTGTGATGGCGTTCTTGCGTGAGTGTGTGCGATGTCACTTCTGGAAGGATTAGTCTCCAATCGCGCTGTGCTTTCCATACAAAGAAATCTTTTGGCAGACCTGGAAGTGATTCAAATCCCAATAACCTGTTTTTTAAGGGGGTGTTGCCATATTAGGGATAAGCAGATTGTAGTCTGAGATTGTAGAGATTTGGTGGAGAGCAGCGTATTGCTTTGACACGACCTGGCGTGGGCTGGTCTGTGCCAGGGCTGGAGGCTACCATATTCAACAGATCAGCCATGATGGCTAATGCAGCCTGTAGATTAAAGGACATGGCCGACTTTAGATTACAGGTGTCCTGCCAAAGAATAGAAGGTACAACATGTTCCATTCTGCTGGAACACACCATTTCTATAGTGTCAGATGAAAGAGATTTGTGGTGCGCACACACACGCGCACACGCGCACACACACACGTGCACACACTCACACACACACACACACACACACACACACACACACACACACACACACACACACACACACACACACACACACACACACACACACACACACACACACACACACACACACACACACAGACTCTTACCCTCCACAGCCACTGTGAGGGGCAGTCATTGAGCTGAGTATTCCCCAGGCCTCCAGTCTCAGTCTGCTTAGTAAACAGACAGAGAGCTGAGCAGACAGGGAAGTGTTCCAACCATAGAGTTAGGAATTAAAATTCTTTAATTGATAGGATCTCTATGATTCCAACCCTCACTCTGTAACCATACCGACTGCTTGTGTATCCCACAACCTCTCACACACTCACTAAGGAAATGAGACCCTTCCTCCGTACATCTAGCCATCTATCTATATATCTTTCTTCTTTCTCTCTCTCTCTTTCTCCACCCGTTTTCACTCTAAATCGACAGTTTTTTTTTACATGTGCAGTCTCAGCTCACACTGTTTCTTTAGCCGTTAGCATGCCATCATGATGTTGAAGGACAGATACTCCCAGACATTACTTTCATCATCTGAAACAACAGCTATTAAACCGTTCGACAGATTATTATGATTATTCCATGGGTTCTAGCACCTGGTCAGAAAGAGTGGTTATTCTGGGTTGAAGAGAGGAGGGGGACAGCTGGTCATGTTTTTATGTTTGCCTCACGAACACTATTCCCCTGATTAGGCTGGGCTATCTTGGCCCTGCATGCCTCTCAGCCTCTCAGCCCCACAGCCCCACAGCCTTACAGCTAGCAACAAGATCACATCACATGTATGGGCAAAGGATAAAAGGAGCTGCTAGAAAGATGCCATGAACAAATTAACAGTTCAAATGATGTCAGAGGTTTTAATATCCTCAAAATGTAGTATGGTCATTTCTCTCCTCCCTAATGTGTGTGTTTTCCTTCGTCCTCTCTCACTCTCTCTTTCTCTACCTCCCTCTCTCTCCCTCTCTCTCTCTCTCTCTCTCTCTCTCTCTCTCTCTCTCTCTCTCTCTCTCTCACTCTCTCTTTCTCTACCTCTCTCTACCTCTCACTCTATCTTTCTCTACCTCTCTCTCTCTCTCTCTCTCTCTCTCTCTCTCTCTCTCTCTCTCTCTCTCTCTCTCTCTCTATCTCTCTCTCTCTCTCTCTCTTTCTCTACCTCTCTCTACCTCTCACTCTCTCTTTCTCTACCCCTCTCTCTCTCTCTCTCTCTCTCTCTCTCTCTCTCTCTCTCTCTCTCTCTCTCTCTCTCTCTCTCTCTCTCTCTCTCTCTCTCTCACTCTCTCTTTCTCTACCTCTCTCTACCTCTCACTCTATCTTTCTCTACCCCCCCCCCCCTCTCTCTCTCTCTCTCTCTCTCTCTCTCTCTCTCTCTCTCTCTCTCTCTCTCTCTCTCTCTCTCTCTCTCTCTCTCTCTCTCTTTCTCTACCTCTCTCTACCTCTCACTCTCTCTTTCTCTACCTCTCTCTCTCTCTCTCTCTCTCTCTCTCTCTCTCTCTCTCTCTCTCTCTCTCTCTCTCTCTCTCTCTCTCTCTCTCTCTCTCTCTCTCTCTCTCTCTCTCTCTCACACACACTCTCTCTTTTAGCTGGAGGCGTTCTACTCCATCTTCACCACAGAGCAGCAGGACCATGTGAAGTCTGTGGAATACCTGAGGAGTAACTTCCGGCCAATCCAGAGCCTCGATAATCGTGACGTCTTCAAGTCCGCAGTCAGAGACGCCTGGCTACCTGACCTGATGGACAGCCTGGGAAACCCGTATGGAACCGAGGCATCCAAAGGTAGGGCGGGACCTCACACACCATTGGATACTGCGCATCCTTGTTACAGTCCAATCCAAGTAAATTTTATTCTAAGTAAGACTGAGGAGAGAAACATAATTGTTTTTGTTTTCAGAGTCAAATTCAATTCACGGATTGGAGCACTGCACATTGTTGCTCTCCAGTGAACTCTTGGTCATGCCAAAATGCGGATGCCTCAGAATCCCTAAGGTACAATCCAACATATCCTGACTCTGCCGTTTTGGAATATTCTCTGGTGGTTTAGAAAAAATGAGGAGTGTTACTCCCCTACCATACAGTACTGGGAGGCCCACCAGTGGCCAGTCTTTTACTGGCTCGTTACTGGTTCTAGTACACCATGTCTTATAACATGGCACGGAGTGTGTGTGGCTACATGCCTGAAGTCTCCTGCGACCCTCTCACACAGTCAGCTAGCATCTGTCTGAGCTGCATGACCACACCAACCAGGCTGCTTTTTTGTCCCCAACCTCAGAATTTAATGTCAATATAAAAAATAAAGACGCGCACACACACACATTGTACATGGACCCACACACATTACTGTAATGCACACAGGCAATATGGGTTGTCCTTGAAAGCTGCAGTTGTGCACATTTGCTGGGGGTGCATCTGTCAGACTGAGGGGAGAAATGAACAGAACAGGAGAGAAGAGAGGAGAGGAGAGGACAGGAGAAGAGAGGAGAGGAGAGGAGAGGACAGGAGAAGAGAGGAGAGGAGAGGACAGGAGAAGAGAGGAGAGGAGAGGACAGGAGAAGAGAGGAGAGGAGAAGAGAGGAGAGGAGAGGAGAAGAGAGGAGAGGAGAGGACAGGAGAAGAGAGGAGAGGAGAGGAGAGGACAGGAGAAGAGAGGAGAGGACAGGAGAGGAGAGGAGAGGAGAAGAGAGGAGAGGAGAGGAGAAGAGAGGAGAGGAGAGGACAGGAGAAGAGAGGAGAGGAGAGGAGAAGAGAGGAGAGGAGGGAAAAGAGTGAAGACAAACAGCGTAACGATGGGCCATATGCCACCTATTCACTCCACTACACAGCCTGCTGCATTACACACAATGACTTTCTGTGTGTGGGTGTGGGTGCGTGTGTGTGCGCGTGCGTGTGTGTTCGTGTGTGTGTGTGTATGTGTGTGTGTGTGCGTGCCTGTGTGCACTTCAATGTGTCGAACACTGTTCGTAATGTAAAATATCATAATTTTTCTCAAAGTTGAGGAGCCCTGTAGAAAAGGGACATTACAGTTCAGCAATGTTCCTCATAGCTTGAGTGTTACAGCTGACAAATGACTCAATCCCATCAAATGAAGAACAGACTGTAGCCTAACTCTACCTCCAGCCCAATGAAAAGCACTCTGGGTGTGTGTGTGTGTGTGCATGCGTGCGTGCGTGCGTGTGTGCATGCGTGTTCCATCAAATCAACAACAGACTGCAGCCTAACACTACCTCCAGCCCAATGAAAAGTGCTGTGTGTGTGTGTGTGTGTGTGTGTGCGTGCGTGCGCCGGAAATCCTTTACTTCATCCCCTCTACCCTTGAAACACAAAGCAGAAAGGTATGCAATGCAGTGAAGGACTGGCTACTTGTAAGCCTCTGGTAAAAGAGATATTCTATCCTGTCACCTGGACACAGCCCGCTGGCCTGTAGGAAGGCTGCTAATGAAACAAAGGGAAATCAGGAAGCAGTACTAGCTCCTGGAGAGCCCAATCTCTCAGTAATAATCACAATTATAATTAATTGAAGTGCTCTGAAATAACTATTGTTTAGGAGATTTTCTTTATCATCCATCAAACGAGTTATTTTATTATTTTATGGGTGTGGAGAATTGATTGGCGGCACAGTGATGGAATGGAGGGAGGGGTGGATGATAATTGGGAGGGAGAGTGTGTGATGGCTGTCGTTCCTTCCAAGAATAGAGGCAAGGAATTGAAACCTAAGGAAGTAAATGAGCACCCATGTCTTTAGCTGGGGTGAATTAACCCAGAACTGATCAGTCCCAGAAACACAAGGGTTTGGAGTGGGCTTAGAAGGGGATGGAGGGTCTAGGGTTGGATCCATTTCCCTAGTTAGGATTTGAAGAGACGACAAGGAAGGGGATGCCAAGCCCTGGAGTAACACATACGCAAGTCAGTGTTCATCATCACTACACACTGAGTAGGGTTTCTGACCATGGGGTTAAGTCAGGTATTACGTCCCACAGGGCACAGACTGTCCACTGTAGACTACTGTATAGTTATTACACAGTTAACTCACGGTTGTGTGAGTAACCTCCTGAAACTCTATGAGGTTATGAAGTCACCAGGTAGCTGGCTCTCTCACTCCTTTCTATTGGCCATTCATCTACCAGCATGGTCCACAGATCACCTTCCTCCTTTAAACTGCCTCTCACATCTCTTAAGAGACCTCCTCTCTTTTTTTGGTGGCCAGAACGAAAGAATGATATCCTTTGCCATCGCTACCTGTCCCCTGTGTGTGTGTGTGTGTGTGTGTGTGTGTGTGTGTGTGTGTGTGTGTGTGTGTGTGTGTGTGTGTGTGTGTGTGTGTGTGTGTGTGTGTGTGTGTGTGTGTGTGTGTGTGTGTGTGTGTGTGTGTGTGTACTATTTTGTGCTAACGCTCCCATCTATCATAGAGTCCTGAGGGGCTTTGGGGCCTGGGAGGGGTGATGGATATATCCTCTTATGCCTTTCATCACAGAGACACCCCTTACCTACTACCTCACATTCACTTCTCTTTCTTTCTCTCTCTCTCTCTCTCTCTTGCTCTCTCTCTCTCTCTTTCTCACACACTCTCTCACTCTCACTCTCACACTCACACATACACGTGCGTGCACGCAGAGAGAGTGACAGTGCAGGCTGACCCACCACAGCTGGGTGTTATCTAGAGGACACCATGTGTGTGTGTGTGGAGGTCAAACAGGTTCCATTGGCCCATCCAGCCAGGCAGCAGTACAGGGGGAGAATGGAGTGACTAATCACTTTAGTAATGCCAAACTACATGGGACTATTCATCGGGATATTCATTGATAACCGCATTGCTGCTATTTATGACTAATGAATTTAGTCACACATAATAGGCTATTGTTATGCGTACTTTATCATTCTACAAATATAGTGTACTCACACATATCAATGCTGTTTGTTTAGATCATGTGTTATATTCATCCTCGGGGTATTAGTAATATTGATGCTGATGATTCAACTGTAGGCAGGATTTGGTTCCTCAGTCCCATCCATCTGTCTTTACTAGGTGTGGATGACATCTGTTAAGGTGAGGGGATTATCGGAGAAATAGAGCAGATCTCCATAAAATGTATCTTTGAATAAAACAGGGTTTGATTATTGAAGTGATTTCTTTAGCTTGCTGACATGTACAGTGATGAACCCCTCTGCTGTGGAGACTACAGAGCCATGGAGCTGCCTGTGACGCCATGTTAACGCCATGCAGAGCTGAGGACTGGAGGACTCTGCTCATACTGGTCAAACAGAGACATCTAGTTGCCACATGAGGAAACAACACCACTGCTGAGCAAATCCACTACATGTTGTATGGAGGCATAGGGAATAGGGAGATATGAAACCAAGATGGAAGGCCTGGAGGATGGTATATATGAGTGCCTGTGTTATGTTAGCCCTCAGACCGATACTACTGTCTGGTGGAACGACTCCATGACTCCATGACACAACTGCCTCAAAGCACTGTTAACACACAAATCTCTCTCTCCTCAGCACGTCTCTCTCCTCATCACCCTCGGCTAAGTGTCTACATGTACCGTATGTGTGTGTGGAGAGTATACAGTACATACATCTGGGTGTCCATTGTGTGTGTGTGTGGTGGGTTCTCCTATCCTCATTTGTCTTAGATTACAGATTGTTGTGGGACCACAGTCTCCTCTTTCTTTTTTCCCATCTCATTTCTCTCCCCTCTCTCTCCCTCCCTCCCTCTCTCTCTCAGTGTGCAGCAGTGCTCCCATCAACATGAAGGTGCAGCATCTGAACCGCACGGCCCTGGGGGTGCGATGGACCCGGCCAGAGTTCACCTACCACCCGCCAATCATCTCCTTCCTCATCTCCTACAGCTGGACTAAACACGACGAGTCCTACGAGGAAACGCACGTCACCGACAGCCAACACAAACTGGTCAGTTACTCTACACCACACCCGCACACACACAGGCACATACACAAGCACACTCACACAACTTTACCACACACAGTGACAGTACAGAAACTGATGAGATCGACTGACAAATGATGGTAAATTGGCTGCATATTAGACTGCATGTGGAGACTTACTGTAGTGACACTGTTGGTAGTTTGACCTTGAAACTAGCACTGTGAAACATCAACGTAAGGCGCAGAGCCACCCCCCAGAGCAGCAGCGCTGGCATTTTAAACACCCACAGCTCTTTTAATATCCTGCCATTGTGTTCCAATGGTGGCTGGGATTTAATGAGCAGGAGGGAGGGATTCCTGCCTGCTGATAGAGGGAGGGAGAACAAGGGACAGCGGAAAAGAGAACAGAGGAGAGACTTGGCGGTTCTTTTCTTTGAGGGCTGCCCGTTATTAACGGAATATCATCTCCTCATGTACCACAGCCGCTCACGTCTCAGCCATTCTTCCTCCTCTCATCACTCCTTCCTGTTCTCTCACTCTTTTATTATTTCTCTCAAGCTCCATCTATTTCTGTTTCATTCTCTCTCTCTCTCTCTCTCGCTCCCTTTCTCTCTCTCGCTTTCTTTCTCTTTCTCCATCATTCCCCTCCCACTCATTCTCTCTCTTGTTCTCTCCCTCTCCCCCTCCATCTCTCCTCCTTTTCTTTCAGATTGTCATTTCCATTTTAATTATCTGTCTTCTCCCTGGGCACTTCCACTATGCGGGTCACATTAGGGAGCGCATGGCACATCCAGGCTTTATGAAACCTGTCGTCAGAATCCATGGAAAGGCCCACTAAACCACTCCAGCCCTGCCTGCCGTTGGTCTTTACAGCCCTCTCCACTTGTAATAACCGCCGGGAACAGAGCACTGAATTAAACTGTGCAGAAATTGCATAAATCATGGAGGAGATGGTGGTGGTGAGGGGAGAACAAACGCATTTACTTAATGTAAAATGTAGTTGTGCGGCGAGCCCTCCCTGGCGATCGGACACCGGAGAATGTGACTTATGATAATAGCCATTCCTCATGCATTTAGCGGTGGATTGGACCGCCATCTCCCCGCCGTGGGGATAATTAATGCGTGTTATCTGGAACGCGTCCACCATAAAGAGAAAATAGGAAGGGAGAGAGAGGTGAGGTGTTGGCTAACTCAGGCCTGTCTCAACCGCCCAAACTGCATCCTAATTAAAAATAGGTTATACATTGTTGCCCAGGGTGATTTACATTGCATCCTAATTAAAAATAGGTTATACATTGTTGCTACAGTTTTGCTACAATCGTACCACTCAAGACTGTGGTAAACTCATTGTTTGTTGTCTAGAGAAAGCAGGAAAGGAGAGGGAGACAGAGGGAGAGAGGAAGAGGGAACATTTATTTCTCCCATCCTGCTCTAACCTTCATTCTTTGACCACTGCCCTCTGTGCTGTGTTTGAGTCAAGGGGCAGGCTGTGTTGTGTAGGATTCTAGACTAAGGTGTGTGACCTCTCCAGGAAGGTACCCAGAACTCATCTAAGTATGTGTGTGTGTGCATGTTTATTACTGTGTGCTCTCGCCACCCGACCTAAGTGTACAGTAGGTGTACACACACTCCTTCTCTATAGCAGACAATGGTGTGTCTGCTAGCTGGATGGGTTTATGGGAAGTGTTCTGTAGACGATTCCACATCCTGTGTGTGTGAGCACGGACGTTCGCTATGTAAGTGTGAGCATGGATGGTCTCTCTGTGTGTGTGAGCACGGACGTTCGCTATGTGTGTGTGAGCATGGATAACATGGACAATCACTATGTAAGTGTGAGCATGGATGGTCTCTCTGTGTGTGTGAGCATGGATGGTCTCTCTGTGTGTGTGAGCATGGATGGTCTCTCTGTGTGTGTGAGCACGGACGTTCGCTATGTAAGTGTGAGCATGGATGGTCTCTCTGTGTGTGTGAGCACGGACGTTCGCTATGTAAGTGTGAGCATGGATGGTCTCTCTGTGTGTGTGAGCACGGACGTTCGCTATGTAAGTGTGAGCATGGATGGTCTCTCTGTGTGTGTGAGCACGGACGTTCGCTATGTAAGTGTGAGCATGGATGGTCTCTCTGTGTGTGTGAGCACGGACGTTCGCTATGTAAGTGTGAGCATGGATGGTCTCTCTGTGTGTGTGAGCACGGACGTTCGCTATGTAAGTGTGAGCATGGATGGTCTCTCTGTGTGTGTGAGCATGGATGGTCTCTCTGTGTGTGTGAGCACGGACGTTCGCTATGTAAGTGTGAGCATGGATGGTCTCTCTGCGTGTGTGAGCATGGATGGTCTCTCTGTGTGTGTGAGCATGGACGTTCGCTATGTGTGTGTGAGCATGGATGGTCTCTCTGTGTGTGTGAGCACGGACGTTCGCTATGTAAGTGTGAGCATGGATGGTCTCTCTGTGTGTGTGAGCACGGACGTTCGCTATGTAAGTGTGAGCATGGATGGTCTCTCTGCGTGTGTGAGCACGGACGTTCGCTATGTAAGTGTGAGCATGGATGGTCTCTCTGTGTGTGTGAGCATGGACGTTCGCTATGTAAGTGTGAGCATGGATGGTCTCTCTGTGTGTGTGAGCACGGACGTTCGCTATGTAAGTGTGAGCATGGATGGTCTCTCTGTGTGTGTGAGCACGGACGTTCGCTATGTGTGTGTGAGCATGGATAACATGGACAATCACTATGTAAGTGTGAGCATGGATGGTCTCTCTGTGTGTGTGAGCATGGATGGTCTCTCTGTGTGTGTGAGCATGGATGGTCTCTCTGTGTGTGTGAGCACGGACGTTCGCTATGTAAGTGTGAGCATGGATGGTCTCTCTGTGTGTGTGAGCACGGACGTTCGCTATGTAAGTGTGAGCATGGATGGTCTCTCTGTGTGTGTGAGCACGGACGTTCGCTATGTAAGTGTGAGCATGGATGGTCTCTCTGTGTGTGTGAGCACGGACGTTCGCTATGTAAGTGTGAGCATGGATGGTCTCTCTGTGTGTGTGAGCACGGACGTTCGCTATGTAAGTGTGAGCATGGATGGTCTCTCTGTGTGTGTGAGCACGGACGTTCGCTATGTAAGTGTGAGCATGGATGGTCTCTCTGTGTGTGTGAGCATGGATGGTCTCTCTGTGTGTGTGAGCACGGACGTTCGCTATGTAAGTGTGAGCATGGATGGTCTCTCTGCGTGTGTGAGCATGGATGGTCTCTCTGTGTGTGTGAGCATGGACGTTCGCTATGTGTGTGTGAGCATGGATGGTCTCTCTGTGTGTGTGAGCACGGACGTTCGCTATGTAAGTGTGAGCATGGATGGTCTCTCTGTGTGTGTGAGCACGGACGTTCGCTATGTAAGTGTGAGCATGGATGGTCTCTCTGCGTGTGTGAGCACGGACGTTCGCTATGTAAGTGTGAGCATGGATGGTCTCTCTGTGTGTGTGAGCATGGATGGTCTCTCTGTGTGTGTGAGCACGGACGTTCGCTATGTAAGTGTGAGCATGGATGGTCTCTCTGTGTGTGTGAGCACGGACGTTCGCTATGTGTGTGTGAGCATGGATGGTCTCTCTGTGTGTGTGAGCACGGACGTTCGCTATGTAAGTGTGAGCATGGATGGTCTCTCTGTGTGTGTGAGCACGGACGTTCGCTATGTGTGTGTGAGCATGGATGGTCTCTCTGCGTGTGTGAGCACGGACATTCGCTGTGCCAAACACATCCTCCTTTAGTTCTGTTGGATCAATCACTCAGTGTGCAGCAGGAGCCATGCACCCCTGCCCCGACAGAATTGATATTTGAATGCGTGTATGCGCCAGTGGCATAGCGCAGTTTCGCGGCGCCCCCTCCCCCTCACACGAATTGAGCAAAGGTCCACCCCCAACCCAATAATTTTTTTATTTTGCCATGGAGCAGAGAATTTTTTTTGTAGCTAATCTCATGCAATTTGATACATTTTGCTATTTTAAAGCTCAGGGACAATCTCAACTTTTTTCCCGCTAATATTTGTCTTAATATTAGCAACATTTTAAATACAGTGCATGTATTCAGACTCCTTTACGTTTTCCACATTTTGTTACGTTACGACCTTATTCTAAAATTGAGGAAATTGTTTTTTCCTTATCTACACACAATACCCTATAATTACAAAGCAAAAACAGGTTTTGGAATTTTTTGCTAATTTATAAAAAGTACAAAACTGAAATATTACATTTACATAAGAATTCAGACCCTTTACTCAAGACTTTGTTGAAGCACCTTTGGCAGGGATTACAGCCTTGATTATTCTTGGGTATGACGCTACAAGCTTGGCACACCTGTATTTGGGAGTTTCTCTTATTCCTCCCTGCAGATCCTCTCAAGCTCTGTCAGGTTGTATGGGGAGCGTTGCTGCACAGCTATTTTCAGGTCTCTCCAGAGATGTTCTATCGGGTTCAAGTACGGGCTCTATCTGGGCCACTCAAGGACATTCAGAGACTTGTACCGAAGCCACTCCTGCGTTGTCTTGGCTGTGCGCTTAGGGTCGTTGTCCTGTTGGAAGGTGAACCTTCGCCCCAGTCTGAGTTCCTGAGCACTCTGGAGCAGGTATTCATCAAGGATCTCTCTGTACTTTGTTCCGTTCATCTTTGCCTCGATCCTGACTAGTCTCCCAGTCCCTGCCGCTGAAAAGCATCCCCACATTATGATGCTGCCACCACCATGCTTCACCGTAGCATGGTAAAGGCACAGCTTCCTAACTTATTTATATTTTTAAAATGCAATTAACTGGATTTATTTCAACTCCATCAAACACTGTAAAAAAAAAACATTTGTATGTGTTTAAAGGCCTTGCTTGTTTAATTCTAACATTATATTATTAAAATATATTTTTTTTAATTATAGCTCCAGGGCTAATTTCGTTAACATTTTGCCATGTTTTTTAGATTTAGAACATAAAACAACATTTATAAAGCAAACATTCTCTTAGGTCAGCACAGCTAATACTTCCATTGTTTAAGCATGTTGCAGAACAGTGCTAAAAACTTGTTTTTGAATATTGACACAAAAAAAGTGACAGAGCTGACAACAGATACTCAAACAGACATATATTTGCCTCAAAAATTAATTAGTAAAATATGGAAAATGATTCAATTGAATCCCCATTTAAAAATAACCATTCTGTCAGATCTTCTAGAACTCTGACGGAGTTGATGTAAAAGAAAGTCTGATGCAGTGTAGTTTTCTTATACATTCAAGTGGTATACAATGGTAGCAATTGTGTTTTTCCTCAGTTGCTTTATAACTCTTAACCTAATTATATGTAACATTTTAACAAAAATTCATATTCTATGAAGCAGATGGAGTTGACAGTTTATGGTTGTGACCATGGTGATTCCAATAGTGTTTGTTTAAATCTATCAAAAGTAGAGAATTTTACAGACCATGAGTGGTCTTGCTGCACTACATGTATTGAGGACATGAATAAGGGGTCCTTATAGTATAGCTGACTGCATATTCCTGATTAATTTAGGATTTTAGACAAATCTGATGGAGTTGACCAAATCTCTGAACACATCTTTTAAGAATCACAGTTTTGAGATAAATATTCTTTAAAGTTACAGAGCGCTACTGCAAAAAACTACATGAGATAATTGTTCATTTAATGGTGTGTTCATATTATATCTCAAAGCTTGTGGGCCCCCCTGCCTTGCGATGGCTGCGTGGGGGGGGGGGGGGTTGTGTGTTACAGGAAGCTGTCATCACTCCAGTGTCTCCTGATGTGCTGTATCTGTTCCGGGTGCAGGCTGTGTGTATGAATGACATGCGCAGTGACTTCAGCCAGAGCATGCTCTTCAGAGGTGACTCTTCCTCATTATCATCCTCCTCATCATCCTCATAATCCTCTGTCCTTCATTTTTCCTTTTCACTTTTGTAAAAATAATCTGTAAATATTTTCCTCAAATTTCATCACAGTCTATATTTATCTCAAATCTCTTTGTCTCTTGTTTTGTTCCCTTATTGTCTTGTTTAGTGATGCAGAGCTGCCTCTTTCCCCTCCTCATCATGATATCTCTGTCTGTCTAAATGCCTATGCCGATTTGTTGCAAAGCTAGAATCAATAGCGCTATTACACTGTCTATACAGTAACATATATTTTGTGTTATCATTGGTTAACAAGTTTCATGTTATGTTCTCCTTTCAGCTAACACAACCAGGATATTTGAAGGGACGAGGATAGTGAAGACTGGGATGGTGAGTGCTGCGTGAACACTCTGTAGTACTACCTCTTTCCAACAGGGAGCAGCACTGTCTCATTATTAAACCTCTGTGCTGGAGAGCATGCTCTGTCACTCCGATACTGTCAACTCCAAAGACATTCATTTTAACTACAGACCACAGATATAAATGAAATGTCCTATGTCAGTAATGTGCAGATAACAGATGATGTACTTGGTTGCTTTTTATTTTAAATTGATGAAACAGTTCCACATATTTATTATGTCACATGGCTATTATGTCATTACATTTTTCAATCACTTGTCTCTTTTCCCTCCCTCTCCTACCAACTCACCTTTTTTTCCGCCTCCCCCTCTCCCTACTTTCTCTTCCCAGCCCACTGTTTCCCCAGCCTCCTCGGCAGACATGGCTCCCATCAGCTCCGGCTCCTCCACCTGGACCTCCTCCGGCCTCCCCTTCTCCTTTGTGTCAATGGCGACAGGCATCAGCCCCTCCTCCAGTGGTAGCCAGGCGACGGTGGCGTCCGTGGTGACTAGTACCCTACTGGCAGGGCTAGGGTTCAGTGGTGGGGTCATCTCCTCCTTCCCCAGCTCTGTGTGGCCAACCAGAGCCCCATCCTCCAGCCAGAATCCCACCGCTGCCACCCCTCGTCAGCCCACCAGCGAACCAGCAGCCTCCCAGAGCGCAGACGCAGCCAAAGACAATGGAGAGGGCTCCAAGGACAGGGAGAAAGGTGCGAAAGGGGAGGGAGAGGAGGGAGAGAAAGAAGGAGAGGAGGATAAGGAGGAAGACGAGGAGGAGAAAGAGAAGGAGACAAAAGAGAAGAAAGCGATGGCAGACAAGGTAGAGAAGCAGACGAACAGCACGGTAGTGAAAGAGCCGCCCACGGCAGCACCAGCCTCGACTGCCAAAGAGAAAGAAAGAGAAGGAGGGGAGAGTGAGACTGAAACTAACACAAGCAGCACTACGCCCTCTAGTGCTGAGGAGGACCAGCTGGTGACACACACACAGAGTACGGTGGAGACAGACACAGTGGTGCCCCCTACCTTGGAGCTAGGGAATGACACGGCAGAGTTCCCAGACCCAGACAGCCCCTCCCCCACCCTCCGGCCCAGCACAGGAAGGGACAAAAGCCACTGGCCATTCTCCATACACACAGGTGAGCACAGGCATTATAGTACCTTCTCTTTTTTTATGTAACATTTATTTAACTAGGCAAGTCAAATTCTTATTTGCAACTGCCTACCCTGGCCAAACCCAGACATTGGGTCAATTGTGCGCCACTCCCAATCACGGCCGGATGTGATGCAGCTTGGATTCAAACCAGGGACTGCAGTGACGCCTCTTGCACTGAGATGCAGTGCCTTTGACCGCTGCGCCACTCGGGAGCCCTCTCTTCAGTTCATTATGAGAAAAATAATGAAAGGGCATCAGAGCTGGACCAAGTTGTACTCCCTGTCTCAACTTGTGATCTTTTTCCTTTCTTCAGTATGTGATTCCTCGTATTACATTTGAATTATTTAGCAGTTATCCAGAGCGACTTACAGGAGCAATTAGGGTTAAGTGCCTTGCTCAAGGGCACGTCGGCAGATTTTTTACAGAGTCAGCTCTGGAATTCAAACCAGCGACCTTTTGGTTACTGGCCCAACACTCTTAATCGCTAGGCTACCTGCCGCCTTATAATAAGACTTTAAAGTGGAAAGGAATATGACAGCCTTGTATTAGACATACTTTACCATGGTTCAGTTGTAATGTTTTTTCATACCCACACATACCCACTTACACGCACACTAATGCCTACAATCCCTCTTGTGTTTGTACTGAATGACATACTGTAGGTGTTGAGCAGTGTTAGGGTGCTAATTAAAAAAACTTTTTTTTGTTGAGAAAACCATCAATAGAGTTGAAAATGCGATGGAAGCCCATTTAACTTGGATTTTTTATTCGGTACATGGGAATATAACCACAAAAACTATACATATGTGCACTATGTCATCACGCACCTAGTTTGATCTGCAACAAGAAAATTTGATGGAATCACAACTCTGATGGGAATATGCACATATTGTTTTTATGCACATTTTTGAATATTTGCATGAAAATCTGTCACCAATTTGAATGGAAACATAGCTCATGACATGTCAGATTTAGATTCGCCTGAGCAGCCACTAGTGGGCGCTATGGATCTACAGCACCCACTAGCTGCTGCCCAGGCTAGATTTAGATATGATAATTTTTCACTAAGTAGTTTGGATGTTGTGAACTACTTTTTTAAAGTAACTTTAGTTATGTAAAATATATTTTTCTTAAAGGTAGCTTTAGTGTAGCTTAACTTCTTCCAGTGTGAAGTAATTGGTAGCTTGGCAAACTATATTTTCAGAGTAGCTTCCACAAAACTTGTGTTGAGTAAAGTGATCTGCCCAGGAAAGCTCTCTACATACTGAAAGACTGTGGCTAATGCTGAGATACACTGCTGGAAGGAGGCTTCTAAACTGCCACTGCCTTGCAGACAGCCTTAACTACAATTTGCCATGTACAATATTGATTAGGTCTGCTGGGTTATACTGTAATTTACATTTTATGGAAAACCATAATATTACACAGTGACATTATAGCTATTTCTGTTACCTACTTGGTTTACAATTTGATGATTAAATATGAGTGACTCCCAAAGACAAGGACTCAAATGAAACATGTGTTTGATAGACATTTCTGGGGGATAGGACCTTCCCCTCTTTCCTTCCTTGTTTTCTGTTCCACCTCTCTCTCCTTCATTATCTCTTCCACTCCCCTTACCCTCCTCTCTCATCTTTCCCACTTTCTCTCCTTTCCTATATTTCCCTTTGCACCTCTGTTTTTCCCTACACCTCTTTCGATCGCTCTCTATTTATTTCTCTCTCACATTGTCTTTCTCACTCCCCTTCTCTCCATCCTTGTTGTTTCCCATTCCTCCTCTTCCTCCTTCCTCCTCTCTCTCCCTCCTTGGTGTTGTCTTTAGGCTGAGTGCTGGCCTACTTTCAGACCCAGCGAGATGAGCTCGGAGCAGAGACACCGCTGCAGGGGAAAAACCTCTGCTCCATTTATAACTCCCTGCCTGGCACTAGAGTCATGTAGGCCTTGTGTGCATTGGTGTGTGAGTCTGTGTGAGTGTGTGTTTGGCTGCATGTGTGTGTGGTGACCCGTGTGTGTATCCTTCGATGCAGGTTTGTGACTGGCTGTGTGTGCATTATCGCGTTTGTTTGTTTGCCCCTGTTCGTCCGTGTGCACTTCCACTGGCGCTGTGTTTTGGGACGACTCGTCTTCGAGTGAGAGGCAGACAGGAGAGAGCAGAACAGAGCAGAGTGGAGCAGCACACGATGGTTCCCCTGCCAGTATGGTGTGTGTGGATGGTAGGGAGAGAGAGAGCGGCTGTGGTAGTGGCTGGCTGTGCTGCAGTGCAGGGGACTGCTGTCTCGGCCTCCAGGGCTACCCCCACTGTGCCACTGCTGCTACCACCCGGGCTCCTGCTGCAGAATAAAGCCATGGGGTCCGGGAACAGCACAGCAGGAGAACCAGCCCTGGGTAGGTAGGGTTGGGGGTTAGCGTGGAGGGGGGCTGGCTCAGGATGTTTGGGATCTAAGTGGAGCACTTATCTGGGTAGCTAGATAAACTGGCTTTGTAGCACCAGGGTTGCCTTCATAAATAAACAGATTATGATTTGATTACTGATGTTCTAATAGTCTCCAATATCAATTCATCTTTGTCGTTTTTGGTTGTTGTTGACCATGTTTTCTCCTGTGTGTGTGTGTGTCTATTAAATATGATCCAGGATTGGATTGTTCCTGTCTGTGTAAAGCACCAGTCTAGATATAGTAGGTTAAGGGGCTGATGATGATGTTGATAGCCACACTACCTGCCAAAATCTAACTTTAGAATACTTGTCTTTGATAGAACAGGAATGTCTTGTCACTGGTAGCATTTGGTATGAAGAGAGGCTACTGTTTCTTTGGTAAGCACTGCAGAACATTCTCCAGCACATTTTTTGGGGTATTATAGTATAGTTTCTTAGCAAACATTCTGCCTGATCATGTATCCAGCATTTTACCAAGGTAAATTAACCTGTAACATGTGTCTTCAGTTGAGAAGATGGCTAGTGAATTTGATCACATCATTGTTTATTATTATTTTGTGGTTCATTTTGTACCTTTGTGAAGCTCAGTTAAACCTGGCTAAATGTGTCTTTGTCCTCATTCCCCACCTCTCCTGTTCCGGATCAGCATCCCCAATATGTCCAGTAAATGTTGCTGTTATTCTGACTGATTGTATGTCCTCTCCCCTCCTACAGAGAGGACTAGCATGTCCAACCTGACCCAGCAGGGTCCCCCAGGGGTGGGGAGGGTGGAGTGGATCATCCCCCTGGTGGTGGTCTCTGCCCTCACCTTCGTCTGCCTCATCCTGCTGCTGGCTGTGCTCGTCTACTGGAGGTGGGTACTATAACACACTGAGACATCACACTCATGTAGCTGAATAAAACCTTTCAGGAAGAATGTTTCCCCAAATCCTGTTGATATAGTTTGAAGAAGGGTAGGGCTAGCACGATTACCGTATAATCGTGTAACCGATGATTATGGAGGAAGGCCCTCATGAAAAAAATATAAATACAATTGACTTAACATGGGAAGGCCGGACATTCCTGGGTTGAGTCAGTTTCCACGGTAACATGGACTCTTTACAAAGTGATGAAACTTTGTGTTGCAGCAAACAAGTATTTGGTTGCCTAGGCAACACCCCCCTCTCTGCAGCTGCAGCATATGCAGACAGAAGTGGAAGAGAGGAGAAAATGTGAATTTTTAAAAACTATGAATAAATAACATTTGCTATTCAAGCGATTATAACGGTGGCTGCAGTCATTTGGCTGACCAATAATTACAGTATGACCAGTCATCCAAAATTCCATGACCACCACAGCCCTAAAGAATGGTGAACATAGAGCAACATACACAAAGACAGCCAGGTATAGGCTACACACCAATGGCGGTCGGTGTCGTTTAAGATGAGGGAGGAAGAATTTTTTTTTTATGAGCATGGGCTTATTTCTATTACAGCATATTGGATGACTGTCATTCATATTCCATTCACCCAGCTCAATGTAATATCGATACGTTCAGGCTACTACATGATACTCAAATTTTCCCTATACCCATTATGAGGTTGCTACAATCTAGCATACAAATGAAAGTTTACAACATAGGTGAACAGGTCGAGAGAAATTAGGAGTAATCAAAGTGACAGACAGTGACACATTTAATACCGCCTTGCACACTCTTGCCTGCACATGTAGGTTGTAATCATTAGTCCAACAGTTGCAAACGAGAGTTCCTATGGGACAAATTCAGGTATGTTTATCCACATTTCATTCTGTTTGCTTCCGTTTAAGAATCAGCAGAGTGAATACATTTATAAACAGCATGATCACTTTGCTCATTGTATATATTATTCCTTCTCGCATCTACACTCTCTAATCCTCTTACCTTTCCCCTTTGCTTGTGGACTTCAGTGCACAATACAACAGCTGTCTGTGACCAGGTGGAAAAAACTTTCCAAGACAAATTTTCATACCATAACCTCTACACACAGCCGACAGTGGTGTCACCATATTAACGGAAATTTTTACCTAGCTACTAGAACTAACGCGTTAGTAAACCCGCTACAATCATACAGTACAGTGTACAGCAAGCAGTTTAGCAGTTACACTGGCAGGCCCCTGTGGCAATACATTAATAAAACCAAAAGCTTATCATGACTTGGAATAGTTCCAGTGTTGGATAGCCATAGCCAGCTAGCTAACATAGCATCCCTCTCTGTTTGAACCCAGGGGTTTAAGTAGGCTAAACTAGCTATCTGCATTCGCTAGCTAAGTTAGTGAAAGTGAAAGTTTAAAAAATCTATACAGTACCTGTCAAAAGTTTGGACACCTACTAATTTTTCATTATTTTTACTATTTTCTACATAGTAGAATAATAGTGAAGATATCAAAACTATGAAATAACACATATGGAATCATGTAGTAACCAAAAAAGTGTTATACAAATCAAAATATATTTGAGATTTGAGATTCTTCAATGTAGCCACCCTTTGCCTTGATGACAGCTTTGCACACTCTTGGCATTCTCTCAACCAGCTTCATGAGGTAGTCACCTAGAATGCATTTCAATTAACCTCTCTGCACTATGGATCCCTTTAGCGGGATCATTTTCCTAAACAACCGCTGAATTGCAGGGCGCCAAATATTACTAAAAATATTTATAATCATGCAATCACAAGTGAAATATACCAAAACACAGCTTAGCTTGTTGTTAATCCACCTATTGTGTCAGATTTTGAAAATATGCTTTACAGTGAAAGCAATCCAAGCTTTTGTGAGTGTATCAATCAATGCTAGAACAGCTAGCCCCAAATTAGCATGGTCACGAAAGTCAGAAAAGCAATAAAATTAATCGCTTACCTTTGATAATCTTCAGATGTTTGCACTCACGAGACTCCCAGTTACACAATAAATGTTATTTTTGTTCGATAAATATTACTTTTATAACAAAAGAAATGCCATTTGTGTTGCGCGTTATGTTCAGAAAACCACAGCCTCGTTCCGTTCGACGAAAATTCCCAAAAGTATCCGTAATGTTCGTAGAAACATGTCAAATGTTTTTTATAATCAATCCTCAGGTTGTTTTTAACATACATAATCGATAATATTTCAACCAGACCGTAACCTATTCAATAAAAGAGAGAAAGAATATGGAGAGCTACCCCTCTCGCGCGCAGGAACTAATCAAAGGACACCTGACTAGTTTTGAAAAATCGCGCTAATTTTTCAAAATAAAAGCCTGAAACTATGTCTAAAGCCTGGTCACAGCCTGGAGAAGCCATTGGAAAAGGAATCTGGTTGATACCCCTTTAAATAGAAGAAAGACGGGCAATGAAACACAGATTTAAAAAAAAAAATCACTTCCGGGTTAGATTTCCTCAGGTTTTCGCCCGCAAAATCAGTTTTGTTATACTCACAGACAATATTTTTCACAGTTTTGGAAACTTTGGAGTGTTTTCTATCCTAATCTGTAAATTATATGCATATTCTACGATGTGGACCTGAGAAATAGTCTGTTTACCTTGGGAACGTTATTTAAAATAAAATAATAATAATCTGACCCCTAGCGTCAAGAAGTTAACAGGTGTGCCTTGTTAAAAGTTTATTTGTGGAATTTCTTTCCTTCTTAATGCGTTTGAGTCAATCAGTTGTGTTGTGACAAGGTAGGGTTGGTATACATAAGATAGCCCTATATATATATATTATGGCAAGAACAGCTCAAATAAGAAAAGAGAAATGACAGTCCATCATTACTTTCAGACATGAAGGTCGGTCAATCCGGAACAAGTGCAGTCGCAAAAACCATCAAGCGATATGATGAAACTGGCTCTCGTGAGGACTGCCACAGGAAAGAAAGACTCTGCAGAGAATAAGTTTATTAGAGTTACCAGCCTCAGAAATTGGCAATTAACTGCACCTCAGATTGCAGCCTAAATAAATGCTTCACAGAGTTCAAATAACAGACACATCTCAACATCAACTGTTCAGAGAAGACTGCATGAATCAGGCCTACATGGTCGAATTGCTGCAAAGAAACCACTACTAAAGGACACCAGTAAGAAGAAGAGACTTGCTTGTACCAAGAAACACGAGAAATGGACATTAAACCGGAGGAAATCTATCATGAGTCCAAATGTGAAATTAATGGTTCCAACCGACGTGCCTTTGTGAGACGCAGAGTAGGTGAACGGATGATCTCCGCATTTGTGGTTCCCACCATGAAACATGGAGGAGTTGTTATGTTGTGGGGGTGCTTTGCTGGTGACACTGTCAGTGATTTTTTTAGAATTCAAGGCACACTTAACCAGCATGGCTACCACAGCATTCTGCAGCGCTACGCCATCCCATCTGGTTTGCGCTTTGTGGAACTATCATTTGTTTTCAACAGGACAATGACCCTAAACACACCTCCAGGCTGTGTAAGGGATATTTGACCAAGAAGGAGAGTGATGGAGTGCTGCATCAGATGACCTGGCCTCCACAATCACCAGACCTCAACCCAATTGAGATGATTCGGAATGAGTTATACCACAGAGTGAAGGAAAAGCAGCCAACAAGTACTCAGCATATATGGGAACTCCTTCAAGACTGAAAAGCATTCCAGGTGACTACCTCATGAAGCTGGTTGAGAGAATGGCAATAGTGTGCAAAGCTGGCATCGAGGCAAAGGGTGGCTACTTTGAAGAATCTCAAATATAACATATATTTTATATTTATATATTATTATTATATACACTGCTCAAAAAAATAAAGGGAACACTAAAATAACACATCCTAGATCTGAATGAATGAACTATTCTTATTAAATACTTTTTTCTTTACGTGCTGACAACAAAATCACACAAAAATTATCAATGGAAATCAAATTTATCAATCCATGGAGATCTGGATTTGGAGTCACACTCAAAATTAAAGTGGAAAACCACACTACAGGCTGATCCAACTTTGATGTAATGTCCTTAAAACAAGTCAAAATGAGGCTCAGTAGTGTGTTTGGCCTCCACGTGCCTGTATGACCTCCCTACAACGCCTGGGCATGCTCCTGATGAGGTGGCGGATGGTCTCCTGAGGGATCTCCTCCCAGACCTGGACTAAAGCATCCGCCAACTCCTGGACAGTCTGTGGATGGAGCGAGACATGATGTCCCAGATGTGCTCAATTGGATTCAGGTCTGGGGAACGGGCGGACCAGTCCATAGCATCAATGCCTTCCTCTTGCAGGAACTGCTGACACACTTCAGCCACATGAGGTCTAGCATTGTCTTGCATTAGGAGGAACCCAGGGCCAACCGCACCAGCATATGGTCTCACAAGGAGTCTGAGGATCTCATCTCGGTACCTAATGGCAGTCAGGCTACCTCTGGCGAGCCCATGGAGGGCTGTGCGGCCCCCCAAAGAAATGCCACCCCACACCATGACTGACCCACCGCCAAACTGGTCATGCTGGAGGATGTTGCAGGCAGCAGAACGTTCTCCACGGCGTCTCCAGACTGTCACGTCTGTCACATATGCTCAGTGTGAACCTGCTTTCATCTGTGAAGAGCACAGGGCTCCAGTGGCGAATTTGCCAATCTTAGTGTTCTCTGGCAAATGCCAAACGTCCTGCACGGTGTTGGGCTGTAAGCACAACCCCCACCTGTGGACATCAGTCCCTCATACCACGCTCATGGAGTCTGTTTCTGACCGTTTGAGCAGACACATGCACATTTGTGGCCTGCTGGAGGTCATTTTGCAGGGCTCTGGCAGAGCTCCTCCTGCTCCTTCTTGCACAAAGGCGGAGGTAGCGGTCCTGCTGCTGGGTTGTTGCCCTCCTACGGCCTCCTCCACGTGATGTACTGGCCTATCTCCTGGTAGCGCCTCCATGCTCTGGACACTACGCTGACAGACACAGCAAACCTTCTTGCCACAGCTCGCATTGATGTGCCATCCTGGATGAGCTGCACTACCTGAGCCACTTGTGTGGGTTGTAGACTCCGTCTCATGCTACCACTAGAGTGAAAGCACCGCCAGCATTCAAAAGTGACCAAAACATCAGCCAGGAAGCATAGGAACTGAGAAGTGGTCTGTGGTCACCACCCGCAGAACCACTCCTTTATTGGGGGTGTCTTGCTAATTGCCTATAATTTCCACCTGTTGTCTATTCCATTTGCACAACAGCATGTGAAATTTATTGTCAATCAGTGTTGCTTCCTAAGTGGACAGTTTGATTTCACAGAAGTGCGATTGACTTGGAGTTACATTGTGTTGTTTAAGTGTTCCCTTTATTTTTTTGAGCAGTGTATATTGTATATATATTTGTTTAAAAAAATGTGGGTTACTACATGATTTCATATGTGTTATTTCATAGTTTTGATGTCCTACAAATAAAGAAAAACCCTTGAATGAGTAGATGTGTCCAAACTTTTGACAGGTACCATATATATATTTTTTACTTTCACTTTCACTAACTTAGCTAGCGAATGCAGCTAGCTAGTTTAGCCTACTTAAAAAACCCTGAATGACCATGCGATACTTTTGGGTAAGCTGTCGTCAATAGGACTGGGGTTGGATGTCTGTTGTTGGTTTCATGACTATCTAAAGGATAGAAGTCGGGCTGTTAGAGTCGACGGCTTCCAGTCGGAGCCATTGGAGTTGGTTCAAGGGGTCCCACAAGGTTCTATACTTGGTACATTATTGTTCACTCTCTACATAAACAATATCGGTGATGAGATAAAAAAAGTTTCAAATTCATTTATATGCTGATGACACTGTCATGTACTCTATCGCTTCAACGGCTGACCAAGCATTTTACGATATTACAAGGGTATTTTATACAGCTGAAACTTGTTTTAAATGCAAAGAAAACACATTTTATGATTTTTAATAGGTTCAAAAAGTTGGTTGAAATACACTTGCACTTACGAGCTTAGATGGTTCTCGAATTAATCAGGTATCTGCATATAAATACTTAGGGATATGGTTGGATGATAAACTGTCTTTTAAAATGCATATTGACGAACTTTGTAAACGGCTAAAAATCAAGCTAGGCTTCCTCTATAGAAACAGTACATGTTTGTCCGCTACAAATAGAAGACAAATTGTGCAAGCTACTTTTAAGTCTGTTATAGATTATGGGGATATTATTTACATGCATGCTACGGCATCAACAATTAAATCGCTGGATTCTACTTATCATTACACACTTAGGTTTATTACAGGTGCTAGCTACAGAACTCACCACTGTGTTTTATATCAAAATGTGGGTTGGACTTCGCTGTCCGTGAGACCAGAACAACATGCTCTCGTGTTTGTCTATAAAGCACTTCTGAATAAACTACCTTCTTATTTATCATCACTCATCAATATTAGAATTAGAATTCCTAAAACCAGGTCTCAACATGGATTACACTTGAGGCCCATGCGATTTCCACAGAGTTGGGTATGGCTGCCTTTTCCTGTTACGCTCCTTGCTTATGGAATAGCCTGCAGACTAAACTTAAACTTGAGACTCTTGTCCCCCTTGCCCATTTTAAATATTTATTGGAGGATTTTTATTTTTGTATTGCTTGTAACTGTTTCGGGTAATGTAAGTTCTTGTGCTGTTAGGGGAATAAGTAATCTGCTGCTGTATTTTTTGTGTTATCTGTGATCGTTTTGTTTGTCATGTTTAGTTTCTTAATCATTGTACCTAAACTGTATGTGTAAAAATGTATACGCAGGGCCCAGCTGTAAAAGAGACCTCGGTCTCAGTCTGTGTTCCTTGTTGAAATAAAGGTATAATAATAGCATGTCTGTTCATGCCTCAAGAGCTCTGATATGTTGGAGGATGTCCTCTGGAAGTTGTCATAATTACTGTGTAAGTCTATGGAAGTGGTTGAGAACCATGAGCTTCCTAGGTTTTGTATTGAAGTCAATGTACCCAGAGGAGGAGAGAAGCTAGCTGTTCTCCGGCTACACCAAGTCTACTCTAGACCTTCATTGCAAAACAGTTTGTTTTAATCAATTATTTGGTGATGTGATTATATGTAGTATATCTTTATCTAAGAAGGATAACTTTTTTTATGTTTCACTATTTTAATTTTTATGAAATTCCCTGAGGAGGATGGTCCTCCCCTTCCTCCTCTGAGGAGCCTCCACTGCTACACACAGTGCTGGTCAACAGACGTTGTGAGATTTCTACACTCCAGTGCTAATTCAATCACCCACCTGACTAACCTCTGTGGTCTCTCCATGTATTAGTGCAAGAGTGGAGCTAGGAAGTGGAGGCTCCTCAGAGGAGGAAGGGGAGGACCATCCTCCTCAGGGAATTTCATAAAAATAAAAATAGTGAAACATTAAAGTTAAGCTGGCTATGGTCCCTGCTATCCCCATCAGCCCCAGTGCCCTATAGTAGCCCCCTGCCCTCCTTGCCCCAGCCCCTTCATGGGTTAAGGCCCAGGGGCATGACCGGCCATCTGTGTCACTTCCTAGCTCCACTCCTGCGAAAATCAGGACTCAGACATGGGGGGTTAGGAGTGAGAACATACACACACACCAAGCACCCACTGGGAGACAATGACACAGAGATATATCACAGAGGGTTTTGCATCTGCCAAAGTAGTGGAGGGCATGCACATTTTTATTAATTCAACAACTAGCTTGTTTACATACATAGATACTCACCCATTTGTAAATATTGTCACACAAACAGCATCACCAAGAAAGCATTGAGGTTATGAGCACTAGTTTCCTGCCAATATCTCTTACTGTAAGATTTATATGTTTCCTATGATGCTGAAGAGAGCATTTTAGTCCTCAGGCCTTTATCATCAAAGTGCATCCATCATAGCACTTCAAACAGGCGTTTAATGCCAGCCTGGGTTCAAAGAGCTGTTTTCGTCTGAGTGAGGGCTGTGACCTCTCTGGTTCTCACCACCCCCGGCTCCTTAAAGGTCAGCAGCCACGACCAGATAATTAGCCCCTCACTGAGACCCAGCAGAGCAGGAGGAAGCTGCCCATAGATACTGATCTCAGGTCATTTTGATGTCTCCACCCTAATTGTAAAGTTTGTAGGATTTCAGGAGGGTAAGCTGCTCATAGATCTGTGCCTAGAGGGCAACCTTTACCCACATTTTTCATAGCTGTCTGTCACAGAGGCTAATGGAAGTGCAGCACCCCCTGAGGCCTGTAGGGGGCCTCTGGGGAGAGAAAATGGCAGAGATCATGGCTGCAGCAACAGGCTAGGGAAGATTAGGCTGGCTGTTTGAATTAAACTACCATTTAGACTCAGTTTAGCCCTCCTAGCCTTAGTGTGTCCTGTGAAACAGACGGCAGGGTGTGTGTGTCTCTGTCTGTCTGTCTGTCTGTCTGTCTGTCTGTCTGTCTGTCTGTCTGTCTGTCTGTCTGTCTGTCTGTCTGTCTGTCTGTCTGTCTGTCTGTCTGTCTGTCTGTCTGTCTGTCTGTCTGTCTGTCTGTCTGTCTGTCTGTCTGTCTGTCTGTCTGTCTGTCTGTCTGTCTGTCTGTCTGTCTGTCTGTGTTTGTATCTGTCTGTCTGTGTGTGCCAGAGATAAAGTTCCTGGTGTTACAGAGATGTCGTCTGGATGGTGACAGCCCCCCCAGACACTGTAGCCCCAGGGGATCTGTCAGAGTAGAATATTCATTCACACGCGCACACACACACACACACACACACACACACACACACACACACACACACACACACACACACACACACACACACACACACACACACACACACACACACACACACACACACACACACACACACACACACACACACACACACAGAGAGAGAGACAGACAAACAGGTGGTGGTTGAGCTCGAGGTCTCCTGGGCAGTAGCAGGTGTTGAAGGCGTGAGAGGGTTGGGTAATTCTAATCCTATTGCGTAGCAGAGCTCGGGCTCAGGGCTCAACCCCCATGTTGCCCTGTAACCCCTCCCCCATCGGGATCACATTGGCTGCCCGTAGACAGTAAGCCACCCGTGAGTAATTACTGGTCTGAGATCAGGTCAACCAACCTTGAGCCTGACTCTAAACATAGGATAATTACTGGAGAATGATCCAGGAGCTGTTACTAGACATGTGAGTGACAGGTCACTGCTCCTCTGGCTTGTTAGTGCAGAGAGGACAGGGGAGTCCTCCCTCTCCCTGCTCTCCTACCTCTACTCCTCCTCTCTTCTCCTCCCTCTCTCCGTCTGCTGGTCTGGTTCAGTAGCAGCATGCAGACGCTGCCTGCTAAGGCTGTTCTGTCTCTCTTCTCCTCCGCTCTTCTCTCATCTCTCTAGGATGACCAGTTTCTGCAATCTACTCTGCATAAAATACAGGTAGGAGTAGGACCACACACTCACATATACACATTTCCACTCACTCAGTAATTTTACTCTCTATTTGGTAGATAGCCTCTTGCTCAAGCTCAGATATCCGCCTCTCTCTTATGGAAATGATTTATCTCCCTTCCCTTTCTCACCTATATCCTCTTTTTAAGGCTTGAAGTTCATGACAGGCTTATTGTCTGGAGTGCTGTCATTGTGGTGAAAGAAATAAGCAATTCTAGTTTTTCTTTTACTTTGAGAATTTTAAATAGAGGAACAGGTTTTGACTGTTAACGTTGTTTCCATATTGTAGCTTTAATCGCTCTTAGAGGAGAGCTCTTTGATGAAGCGTATAGTATAATATGTTTATTACGGTACACTTCCCTAAAGGTATGTGCTTAGTCCAGAGCTGGCTGTCTTTTCAGACACACTTCCTTTGAGCTTTACATAGCCTGCGCTTGCAGCAGTCTGTTTGGCCACAGACTAGCCCTTGATCATGACTCTCCGTTCCATTACATTACACATAAGAGTTATTGGACGAAGGCGTCTTCTGTACAGGGGACTTTTGTTAAGAGTCCCGATGCTCGGTCTGAACATGAACACGAATCACTTGCGGTACGATTTTGGAAGCATAAGGACCATATCTTTCATATCAGCGAGAAATAATACAAATATATACAATTGATACACACCTTTACAGGGTTAGGGTTCCCACACGGCCATATGTCCATGTTACAGTGCTTGTTTACGGAAAACAGACGGAAGACACATTTGTGGTGTCCATCTTCCGTTTACACACAGGTGTTTGGAGACGCAGAAAGCTAATTAGCACAGGTAGTCCATACGTGTGCTAATTAGCTATCTGTGTCTCCGAACACCTGTGTGTAAACAGAAGACGGACACCACAAATGTGTTGTCACTGAAAAACACTGTTGGTTGCAACTGTGTTAAAACCTGTTAAAACTGTGTACAGTAAGCATGTATTTTGCATTTGTGAAATAATTTTGATATGATATGAAAGTAGAGGTATTTTTGTTTCTAGATCCGTACTGCAATTGAGAATCAATGTACTTTCAGATGGAGTATTTGGCTGTTTGGTCTTCGCCCTCTAAATAGAACATGTAAGGTCCTTGGACTATAAGGAGTAATGTTAGGCTTTAGTCCATTATTTGGCTAGCCATAGACATACAGTATGTCTCTGCTTCATAGCTCGAACTGAAAACAAATGGATTCTGATCCTCATAGTGTTTATGTGACTCTTAACTCTGACGGTGTGTGAGCTGTGAGAGTCTGTGGTGGGGACTGCGTGTTTATGCTAATGTTTGCCTTCTCTGGAGGAGTTCAAAGGACACCTTGATCCTGTCACGTGTCTCCAGTGCCATCTGTGTTTACTTTGGGGGAGATTGTCACCTGTGGCATTGCTGATGACAGCGCTGATACATTATTCTCAGGGCTAATGTGCCACTGACTGTCTCTCTCTCTCTCTCTCTCTCTCTCTCTCTCTCTCTCTCTCTCTCTCTCTCTCTCTCTCTCTCTCTCTCTCTCTCTCTCTCTCTCTCTCTCTCTCTCTCTCTCTCTCTCTCTCTCTCTCTCTCTCTCTCGCTCTCGCTCTCAGGAGGTGTTTTCAGACGGCTCATTTCTACGTGGAGGACAGTAGTTCTCCCAGAGTGGTGCCCAATGACAGCATCCCTGTCATCCCCATCCCAGGTAAGCACCAATCAGAGCATCGCTTTGGCCCCATAGTACCCCAGAAGGAGGATAAAATCCTTGTCAGGAATGGGTGAGTTGATTGCAGCAAAATGGCACCTTTTCTCTGAAGTTTACCAAATGTTCACTTTCTGTCTGTGGTCAATGTAATAATTCACAGTCAGGGTCAAGGGGAATAGTCTTGTTCCATATGTCTGCTCCTCTCTGTTTCCACTGGAACCCTATAGGTACCAATCATGTACAATCTGTACAGATACATCACACACATACAGTAGACACCATATGACCTTTCTCCTCACATGAGACCACTTCATTATCCATCCACCTCTGTGTGCTCTGTTGAAGAGTAAACAAACAGTTCATTCAAAGATGTTGTTTTTCTAAAGGAGCTGTACTTGATTTATAGTGTGTGCATTGAGTTTCATGTACTGGACAGTAACCTGTCATTCCATTTTATTGATTAGACATTATTGATCCCCAAAGGGAAGTTATTTTTGCCACCAGCAGCAGACCCCGACAGGCATACATTTCAACACCGAAATCGACATTAGATTATTCCTAGAGATGATCTTGAAAAGTGTTTAAATTACTAAAGGGGAGGAGAGCTGAGATGTCTCTCACACTTAATATTGAACACTTTACTTCCCCTGATTACTTTAACCACTCTTCAGATGGGAAAATCCATACACACATTGATTTTTCCATGAAGATCTCATGTGAGATCAAGGTCTGAGTCATTGCATTAGCAGCCTACATTGATGTTTGACCACCAGTGTTATCATCTGTGAATGCTGTTCAAGTGTTAAAACACTTGGGAGGGAGAGCCTGACTCTGTGAGACAGGACTCACTCAGCCATGGTTTCAATGGGCTGTTGCTTGGCGATGAAGGTGCCAGTGGCCTCAGGTGGTTGGTTTGTTGGGGTGCATGTGTGTGATCAGTATTTACAAGATTAGTGTTCCAAGAGATACCCTTAGCTGGTGTTGTTTTGCTAGAACACACTATTCCGTCATAATCATGTGATGTGTGTGAACAGGTGGGTGTTTGCACTCACTAGTGTTACTGTAGTGTTTAACACGATTTATGAGAGTTCCCTGTCGGCATTGGTTTTGTGCTCTGTGCTTACTGGTTCAGCCCAAATGCACCATGTTAAAGGAGGGTGGAAGGGGTGGGGGGGGTAGAGGAGGGCTGGATCTCTCTCTCACTCTTTCGAGCCAGTGGATCAAACATTAAAGGCATGGAGATTGGCCCTCAAAGACCCAATCTTCCATATCTAACATCTCCCCTCACATACAAGATTTTCCCCAGCATCCAAATCCATTTGGACTGACTGAGTGTCCTTCACAATGGACCTTGGCACAGAGAGCTGTGTCTGATGTGCCTATTTAAACCAATGGCACAGCACTTCCCAGCACAGGGACAGGGAAGGCTTATAAAGTGGGCCCCATTCGACATCTCTCCTCCTCCTCCTTAAAAGGCCGTTAACTTTGAGAACTGACTTCAGTACTCTACATTCTCCCCAGCAGATTGTAACTCCTAACCAGATATCAAAAGGTTTGTGGCTTATGAGACTTTATACCATGGCATTGTTAAATACTTCTTTCTGATTTGCTTGAAGGGTATTCTGGTGCCCTTCAAGCCACAGTATATTTGCATCGTAAAATTCAGTGGCTATCGTTCATGCTTACATTTTCAATGTTTGAGCTGCTTCTGAAAGCAAAATTCAAATTGAAAACATTATTGGCATTGTTGAATTAGATGTTCATAATAACAAGCTAGGATGAATAGTTTGGTTAGCTTAACTAGCAAGTCTGTTTGGTTACCATGGCAACTACTGTCTCTATCTAGTAAACTTGCTAGCTACTTCAGTGGATGTTGAACACATTTATACTGGAAAATGAACACATTTCTAGCTGTGTTAAATTATAGCCATGGTATAAAGGGATAATCAATTCGGGGCTCTATGCGTTCTATGGACAATAATGCAACTCCTGACCTCCGCGTCATTCATTATTTTCCATAGAACGCATAGCCCCTCAGTGATTATCATTTACATATTGACTATGATGTAAGACAATGTTTCTAGAATAGCCTAATGTTGATTGGAGTGTTGTTTGAAGGTTGTTATCTATCTTGATCATAGGTTTGGAGGACTGAAATAGGCATACTTTTTCTTAAAGGTCCAATGCAGCCATTTTTATCTGAATATCAAATCATTTCTGGTTAACAATTAAGTACCTTACTGTGATTGTTTTCAATTAAACTGGTCAAAAAGAAATGAGCAAGAATTGTACTAGGACTGTCTGGGAGTGGTCTGAGTGGGAAGTGGAAAACTAGCTGTTATTGGCAGAGAGGTTTGGAACTCTCTTATCGGTATATTAACTAATTTACTGCATGGTGATGTCACCATGGAAGGCCAAAACTCCATCACACCAAAACAGGCTTACATTTCAGGCGCTCTTACACTAAATGGAGAGGCTGTGTGTCACGGCCGTCAACAGAAGTAGACCAAGGTGCAGCATGGTGAGCGTACATATTCCTTTATTTATAAGACGCCGACAAAAACAATAAACAATCCAAAACAACCGTGAAGCTAAAGGGCCACAAAGACAGGTGGGAAAAAGTGCTACCTAAGTATGGTTCTCAATCAGAGACAACGATAGACAGCTGTCCCTGATTGAGAACCCTACCCGGCCAAAACATAGAAATAGAAATAATAGAACTAAAGAACATAGAATACCCACCCCAAATCACACCCTGACCAAACCAAATAGAGACATAAAAAGGATCTCTAAGGTCAGGGCGTGACACTGTGGTTCCGGATTTTCTGGACTCCCGATTTACCATGGCAAACAATACGAAGATTTATTTTTACGTAGCTGCTGCTCAGTGCTCCGCTGTCGCTTACATCAACGATGAACGCCTTTGTCTGGTGTAGCCTACACACTTCATGTTGTAGACAAAGTACACGGTCGACGTGTTCCAACTATTGCATTCCAAGCCTCAATAGGCTGTTAAGGATAAACACGATTTAATGTCCTTTTTTAAGGAGGGAAGTTAGGCTACAGGCAGCTATTTACATGTTGTACACTAAAGACATGATCAACATGTTTGTATAAACTCGCAAATAGTTTTTTGCCCCAATGCAATACTCAAGTGAGGAGTTACATGCAGCTATCTAGGCAGCATATCAAACACAAACAAGACACAGACGCAGTCTAATTAGCCATTTAATGTGATTTTTCATCATTGTAAACATTGGCTGAGCAGGAGGCAGACAGGCAGGCAGTCAGTCAAAGTAGTAGTATTATTTTTCAGCAACTCTGTGTAATGGCTATGATATTGCAGCAACTATAAAGATTAGCCTACATCAAAATGCTGATTGTTTTTGCTCCAATGCAATGTGTAGGGACTGCATTCTGTTTGTGCAGTTGCAATATCCGTTACAACAGACAGAGAAGGTTGTAGCCTTCATAATGGCCTTGAATGTTAGTTCAAATCGCCGCATGGTTTTTATTTCAGCTGTCCAGAAATATGAGGCAGAGACATAGGCTACATCATCATGGTTCAGAAGAGGGGGAGTAAAGAGAGAAATGTGAATGGAGGTGGAGTGTGAGCAGCAGCTACGGCATTTTTTTTTGTTGTTGCATAAAATAACACATGCGCAGAACCTGATCCAGATAAGTGGCTTTGAGAAAGAGGTTTCCAGAGGGGTGTGTGCAAAAACTTGGTGTGGAAATATACATAAAACACATTTAAAATAACGTAAATCACGTTTTTGACTGCACTGGGCCTTTAAAATAGATTCATTTGTGAAATAATGGAGCTAAAGATTACTAGTTGATTCCGCTCAGATAGAGCTGTGAAAACAGTGGACTGAATCATACTGTGTTGCCATGACTCAGTGTGTATAGGGCATCTAAGGCAGAGAGTTCTTAGGCCCAGTGGGGCTGTAGAGACCTATAGGAGAACGAGCAGCAGTGAGGGGAGAGCCATATGTGACCATAATGACAAGCCTGCTTCTCACAGCGCTAATTGTCTCAACTGACACCCCCCCCCCCTCTCTCTCTCTGGGGATTTGAAACCTTATGAAAACGACCACAAGAAAAACACCCCACACACCTAACTACCAGAGACATACCACACACCACAGTATATTACTCCAGTGTATTTCCAACAATCATTTTCAAAGCCAATTATGTCTAATACATTTTTCATGAAGCTGTTTGACAATTTGAACCTCATCCTTGTATCTCCATATGTTGTGTTTACCATAGGCATATGATTAGTGGCATTTGTATGCATAAATATTCCTCTCTGCCTTGTATGCGTTAATATTTAATGAGAAGAAGGGGTAAATGGAAGGATTTGGGTGCTTTCAACAGGCACTGTAGTTAACAGCATGTCCTATGAAGTACCATTATAATTTGGGCAAAGATGTAAAAGTACAAGCTGCCATTTCCCTTAAGTTGGCTCTATGAAACATTCATTGTGTGTGTGTGTATTTGTGCGCGTGTGCGTGCGAGTAAGTGTACGTTTGTAAGTGTGTGACGTGCGTACAGTAGGCATTCGTACACGTGTTTGAGTGTGTGATTTCCCCTGTGGATGAAGCGTTTGTTCAGCCCAGCTCTCCGTATGTCTCACTAAATGAGCGTTTAGAGTGGTTCCCACAGGCACAGTTAGGACAGAACATCCACCAAGATGAGATCTGTCCCTCTCATCACTCTCCACCATCACACTCTTCTCCCTTTTGCTATCTTTACCCCCTTCTGTGGATAAAACCAGGACCAGATTGAAACTGTGAATCATTAATGACTCTGCTTGAGATGAAAGCTGTGAACTTACTTCACCTATATGAAACATAAGCTGATGGACATGAATAACACATGCTTTTTGTCTTGGTGAAATATTGAACATGGGATTGTGATAGAGTGGAAAAGCAATCTCTCACCTCTCTCCTCCTGTAGCGTCCTGCTGCTTCCCTGCATGTGTTACATCACTCTGTCTTTTTAACACACATATTCAACAGGTATTACAGGTTTTTAGAGATCGTGTAGAGTTATAGTGTAGAGATGTTTTGTACATGCATTGTACTGTACATTAAACATGTTGATGTCTTGAGTACGTATATATACGTCAGTTCCTCTGGTACATTGCCCCATGTCTTCCCTAGACACAAGTGTGTGCCGAACTCAAACTGTTTGTCTGTATGACTGTGTGTTTTTGACTAAGTGTCTAATTCTATGGTCTCCCTTCCAGATGACATGGAGGCCATCCCTGTCAAGCAGTTCATCAAACACATCTCAGAGCTCTATTCCAACAACCAGCATGGCTTCTCAGAGGACTTTGAGGTAAAGAACTGCTCTCTTTGTTGCTGTAATATAGCAGTCTTAACTCTTAACCCCACGATAGACTGGCTGGAGTTGGACTAGCATAGCATCCCAGCCAGGTGGGTTAGAGTCAGAGTTAGCCAGGTGACCTAGCTCTAACCACTGATTGACTTTCCATGTTCCTGTGTCGTGTTTGGTTTGCCATGTGAGTGAGGGCAGCATGTGTGTGCGTGCATGCTTGTGTGTGTGGGGGGCATTTAAGGTTTCCATAATGCTGCTAATGGTCTTGGAGCAGATGATGTACGAGAGGTCTGTTAGCTGATTTAGACATGTGTCTCCTGACTGGGCCGGCTGACTGAGAGCGAGAGAGCAGATCAGGCTGGAAACCTGTGTCACATGTCCACTACACTGCCTTACTAAACCAATATTTACCTTGTGTTGTATGTGGATCAGACACAGAGGATGTAAGATCAGTAATGCTTTGTGCCTGGGTGATAGCCCTTAGGACAGCCATGGTTTTCACGTTTCATTCTGAGTAAAATATATCTGAGGGCTCAGTCAGTGATCCTACAACTTATTTTGAGGGGGATTTTGATCACATGCTAACAGATATATGTGCTGTAAATACCTCTCCTATTTCTATCGCTGTAGTTTGAGAAACCCACTCTGCTGCCCTCTTTCTCCCTCCCTTCACCTACTCCCACCCTTACTTTCTCAGCCGTTAGCCAACCTCTCAGTATTTCTTAGTGACCCTCTCCCCAGAAGAAGGATGGGGGAGCAGTCCAACACTGGGCCCTGCTAATGAGTTTCTTCATGGGGCTAGCAAAACTGCCACTCCCCCACCACCACCCGCTTGTTGTCCAGGCCAGTGTGATGGACACTTGGAAGTGGTTTAAGGTTTAAGGGGGGCCCCTCTCCTGAGTGAATGGAGTGCTCCTTGCACTCCACATCTCTTTATTCTGCCCCAGAAAGGAGGCAGGAGAAAGGGGGAAGGCAGCGGAGCGAAACCCCTTTGGGTGGAGCATCCTCGGGCCCTGACAAGTGGCTTTGTCCCGACAGGCCCCAGGGAGACGTGGGTAGGGTGCGTAAAGACAGGGGGAGAGGCTGGGGAATGGGTTTGGCTGGGCTTGGATTGCTGGGCACTGTGCAATGGGAATCTTTGGGGCGGGGGGAGAAGAAGGCTAGAATGCATGCTGCATACAGATAGAGTTACAGGGAGAATATAGTGAAATATTCAGAGGATATGTTAGTTACATGACATGACTTCGATCTTGGTGGCTAAATGTCCATTTGCGTCATGTCTCATAGATTTACTACTGTAATTCCAGGGAAATAACTATCTGTACCCTGATGCCCTTTACACCATATAGACAGACAGGGTTCTGGGGTGATTTATAAATACCTTCTTCTCATTCTAATGTCTACATATGTCCACCATGGTTGAATTCTCCCTGGTGTTGGCTGGAGATCTGCTCATTTTTAGGATCTCATTCTGTAATGCCACTACTCTCCTTGGCATACACACTGTAATTGGAGCCAGTGGGCAGCTGTGTGTGTGTGTGTGTGTGTGTGTGTGTGTGTGTGTGTGTGTGTGTGTGTGTGTGTGTGTGTGTGTGTGTGTGTGTGTGTGTGTGTGTGTGTGTGTGTGTGTGTGTGTGTGTGTGTGTGTGTGTGTGTGTGTGTGTGTGTGTGTGTGTGTGTGTGTGTGTGTGTGTGTGTGTGTGAGCGTGTAAGCGTGTGTGTGTGTGTGTGTGTGTGTGTGTAAGCGTGTGTGTGCAGGCGTGTGTGTGGTGTCTGTATAAGCCATCTGGTGGTCACATCAGCCAGTGGCTTTACAGTCAGTATGTACCCAGTCTCACTGTCCCCAAGTGTTCTTACCCATGTACACCCCACCTCCACAGTCACCCTTCCCACATATATATCTATCTATCTATCTATCTATCTATATATATATATATATATATATATATAATTCAGAACCCTCATACAAGTCGGATATATATATATATATATATCCGACTTGTATGAGGGTTCTGAATTCTTCTGCTGTGCCCAGAATAAATGAGTATTCCTGTTTGTACCATGGAGAGAGTTTTGCTAGAAGGCCAGATAACTGTTGTTGGTTGGTCATAATTCGTGTTGCTAGAAGGCCAGATAACTGTTGATGGTTGGTCATAAAACATTGACTATGTACTGGTTGCTATGAGACTACACTGATTGATAGAGTAGAATGGGCATGTGTTCTCTGGTTTCATGATTGTATCGAGACACACAAAGAATGCAAGCATATTTGGCATGTTTTCTGCCGTGGCTTTAAAGTACGGTTGATAAAAGTGATACATGAAACTTCTCAATGGATGGCATACTTTATGGTTCCATTGGGGGTGGATTTGGGAAGATTGCGTGATGGTTAGCTTAGTGTGTGACAGCACTTAAGGGGAGAGAGCCAGAGTTGGACTCAAATCGAATTGAAGGCAGTCTATTCAGAAAGTAAACTGAAACGACAATTCAATAATAGAAAAAGGGCATTTATTTTCAATGACTTCTCAATAAACTGAAAAGTAGAAGCTATTTATCACTTCCTGAACTGACTGCCCTTTGATTTGAATTGAGCCCAACCCTGGAGAGAGCGTGTCAACTTCTGCTCAGAGAGAGAGCGAGGAAGAGAGAGAGAGAGGAAGAGAGGGAGGGAGACAGCTGCCCTGTGTCTGTCACTTTGTCGACCGCATCTGACAGCAAAAAATTGCTTAGATGTTACCAGAAATGCCTCTATAACTGTCAAAATCTCTCTTTTCACTTCGTTCCAAAATGTTACCCTTGGTGTGTGTCTCTCTCTCCCCCACAGGAGGTGCAGCGATGCACGGTGGACATGAAGATCACGTCGGAGCACTCCAACCATCCAGACAACAAGCACAAGAACAGATACATCAACATCGTGGCCTGTGAGTAGTGCACACCACACATCACAATACAGGAGCATGACAGGCTGTCACACCACTGCACTGATGCTTCATGTCATACAGATCCTGCTTGTAAGAGTACAGCTCTCATCATCTAGGCTACTGGTGTCTTCAGAGCTAACAGAATATGTAGTGTGGGGAATGTGAGACGCGCGCGCGCGCACACACACACACACACACACACACACACAGAGCTAACTGTTCCTGTCTCTCCTCCAGACGACCACAGTCGGGTGAAGCTACGGCCTTTAGCTGGGAAGGACACCAAACACAGTGACTATATCAATGCCAATTACGTAGATGTGAGTGTTGATTGGGGTATCTATTTTGGGTCGTGTGAGTATGTATTTGTAAGAATGAGTTTTTTGTACTGTGTATTGTAGGCGTGTGTGTACAATATGTGTTACGTATTGTACAAGCATGACAATGTCTTTGAATATTGTGTAGGTTTTGTTCATGGTCTCTCACCTTGTTCCCTGTGTATGGTAGGGCTATAACAAGCCCAAGGCATACATCGCGGCCCAGGGCCCTCTCAAGTCCACCTTCGAGGACTTCTGGAGGATGGTGTGGGAACAGAACACTGGCATCATCGTCATGATCACCAACCTCGTGGAGAAAGGAAGGGTATATACACTACAATTCAATAGATCCTTTTAGTAATCATATAATAACCTTTTGTTTTTTGTGATTCATTGAAACAAGACTCCCTAACCCTGTGTGGTGTGTCTCTGCAGAGAAAATGTGATCAGTACTGGCCCACAGAGAACACAGAGGAATATGGGAACATCGTGGTCACGCTAAAGAGCACCAAAGTGCACGCCTGCTACACGCTACGACGCTTCACTGTGCGCAACACAAAAGTAAAAAAGGTCAGTGACAGTGTTATAGGTCTGCAGTGGAATAGGTCTGCAGTGTTATAGGTCTGCAGTGGTATAGGTCTGTAGTGTTATAGGTCTGCAGTGGTATAGGTCTGCAGTGGTATAGGTCTGCAGTGTTATAGGTCTGCAGTGGTATAGGTCTGCAGTGTTATAGGTCTGCAGTGGTATAGGTCTGTAGTGTTATAGGTCTGCAGTGGTATAGGTCTGCAGTGTTATAGGTCTGCAGTGTTATAGGTCAGCAGTGTTATAGGTCTGCAGTGTTATAGGTCTGCAGTGTTATAGGTCTGCAGTGTTATAGGTCTGCAGTGTTATTGGTCTCAGTGTTATTGGTCTACAGTGTTATTGGTCTACAGTGTTATTGGTCTACAGTGTTAATGGTCTCCATACCTGTCTTCTGAGGTGATCCTGTTCTACTGGTCTCAGTGTTATTGAAAAGTGACTAACATGATATCTCATCTGCTTCTTATCATGTAGAAAGATACAAATCAATGTGTTTTCTCTCTATCTCCCTCCTCCCTCTTCCTCCCTCCCTCTCTCCAAGGGTCAGAAAGGGAACACTAAGGGGTGTCAGAGTGAAAGAACGGTGGTGCAATACCACTATACCCAGTGGCCTGACATGGGCGTCCCTGAGTACACTCTGCCCGTGCTCACCTTCGTCAGGAGGTCCGCTGCCACCCAGACCCCGGAGATGGGCCCTATGCTGGTCCACTGCAGGTATTGTCTCTGTCACTGTGCTGCTCAGGGGTTCATATGGGGGAAGACTTACTAAATTAGAAGGGGTGCACATTTTGCAAACTGTGTATTCAAAAATGTATCATGCATGAGAGGAAGAACAAAAGGCAAAAATAAAGATTATGAGAACTAATGAGCCCCCAAAAATAGTCAATATTAGACAGTTTCATGATTTACTGTAGTTTAGTTTATTATTTATTTTCACCAGTGAAGCATCTGTTGTGGTGTCAAAGCTTGATACATAAGTGTTTCGGCCAATAAATGGGTATGATTATTATTATTTTTATTTATTTTTTGAGTTGTTTGTAACACATTTTTGTTACTTATTTTGTACATAATGTTGCTGCGACTGTGTCTTATGACGGAAAATAACTTCTGGACATCGGAACAGTGATTACTCACCACGAACTGGTAGAAGCTTTTTCCTTTAACGAGTCCGACGTGAAGGATATACTGCTTTCCCGGTAACAGGCCACAATCCTTGTCATTTGTGTGAAGAGAAGATGGAGAAAAAGGGGGCGGAGTACGGGCTGCCTTCTGAGAATTTGTAGGTGATCGAGTAAACTCCCACTGCCATCTGTTCTATTGGCAAATATTGGAAAATAAAATTGATGACCTACGAGCAAGATTAAACTACTAACAGGACATTAAAAAATGGATATCTTATGTTTCACCAAATTGTGGCTGAACGACAACATTCACAAAATACAGATGGCCGGTTTTACACTGTATCGGCAGGATAGAACAGCAGCCTTTGGTAAGACAAGGGGTGGCGGTCTATGTATATTTGTAAACAGCAGCTGGTGCACGATATCTAAGGAAGTCTCAAGATTTTGCTCGCCTGAGGTAGAGTATCTCATGATAAGTTGTAGACCACACTATCTACCTAGAGAGTTTTCATCTGTATTTTTCGTAGCTATCTACATACCACCGCAGACCGATGCTGGCACTAAGACACACTCAATGAGCTGTATACCGCCATAAGCAAACAGGAAAATGCTCATCCAGAGGCGGCGCTCCTAGTGGCCGGGGACTTTAATGCAGGGAACTTAAATCTGTTTTACCAAATTTCCACCAGCATGTTAAATGTGCAACTAGAGGGAAAAAAACTCTAGACCACCTTTACTCCACACACAGAGACACATACGAAGCTCTCCCTCGCCCTCCATTTGGCAAATCTGACCATAATTCTGTCTTCCTAATTCCTGCTGACAAGCAAAAATTAAAACAGGAAGCACCAGTGATGAAAAAAAGTGGTCAGATGAAGTAGATGCTAAGCTACAGGACTGTTTTGCTAGCACAAACTGGAATATGTTCCGGGATTCCTCCGATGGCATTGTGGAGTACACCACATCAGTCACTGGCTTTATCAAAAAGTGCATCGATGACGTCGTCCCCACAGTGACTATACGTACATACCCCAACCAGAAGCCATGGATTACAGACAACATCCGCACTGAGCTAAATGGTAGAGCTGCCGCTTTCAGGGAGCGGGACTCTAACCCGGAAGCTTATAAGAAATCCCGCTATGCCCTCCAACGAACCATCAAACAGGCAAAGCGTCAATACTGGACTAAGATCGAATCGTACTACACAGGCTCCAACGCTCCAACGGCAAACTATTGCAAACTTTTACAGACTACAAAGGGAAGCACAGCCGAGAGCTGCCCAGTGACACGAGCCTACCAGATGAGCTAAATTACTTCTATGATCGTTTTGAGGCAAGTAACACTGAAACATGCATGAGAGCATCAGCTGTTCCGGACGACAAAAGATTTGGCATGGGTCCTCAGATCCTCAAAAGGTTCTACAGCTGCACCATTGAGAGCCTCCTGAATGATTGCATCACCTGGTATGGCAACAGCTCGGCCAGTGCATCACTGGGGCCAAGCTTACTGCCATCCAGGACCTCTATACCAGGCGGTGTCAGAGGAAGGCCCTAAAAATTGTCAAAGACTCCAGCCACCCTAGTCATAGACTGTTCTCTCTGCTACCGCATGGCAAGCGGTACCGGAGTGTCAAATCTAGGTCCAAGAGGCTTCTAAACAGCTTCTACCCCCAAGCCATAAGACTCCTGAATATCTAATGAAATAGCGACCCAGACTATTTGCATTCCCCCCCTTTTACACTGCTACTACTCTCTGTTATTATCTATGCATAGTCACTTTAATAACGCTACCTACATGTACATATTACCTCGACTAACCGGTGCCCCCCGCGCATTGACTCTGTACCGGTACCCCCTGTATATAGCCTCGCTATTGTTATTTTACTGCTGCTCTTTAATTATTTGTTACTTTTCTTATTCTTACATACTGTATATATATATATATATATATATATATATATATATATATATATATATATATATATATATACACATGCAGTGCTGTGAGTGACCTGGCATAGAACCATGCACTCTAAAAAGTAAAGGTTCCTGGAGTATCCTTTAGGGGTTCTTCAAATTGAAACTGTGGGGGAAACCCTAGAAGTTATTTTAAGAACCCTTGAAAAAGGTTATTCGAAGAACCTTTTGGGGTTAATTTTTTTAACTCCCTGTCCTCCCTCCCTCCATTATAAAAATAATATTTGAATAATAACAATATTGACAATATTGATTTAAATAATACATTGTTTATTTAGTGGCACCACAAATGTGAATTAATATTTACAAAACAATTTTCCAAACAAAACATCTAAAAAAAATGTCTGCAGACATTTCATTTCATTACATTTTTTAAATTAAATAATGATGTACAATAAAAACATACATTAAAAATGAATCATAGGTAAACTAACAATATTGTAGACTTGATGCTAAATACAGTTTTTTTTTGCGTGTGTGTGTGTGTGTCCAACAACCGCTTGCCCAACAACCACTTAGTTATGTTAGGGAGTTTGCCATCTTTATGACTGGCCCTGGTAACTTCACCCCGACTTCTCTTATCCCCAGAACACAGTAACTTTAAGAACATTAGTGTTTTTCTGACATTTTTGGGAAATTTTACTGAAAATAAAAAAATACAGCCCTAGCAGAGCCCCAAGTCCCATGGGGACGTCCTCTAGGGCGTGGGTGTTCTCCCCATCAAATACCAGGGTGATTTCACTCTCATGGTGAATTGGATTCCCACCGATGTGCAGTAAAGGAGTGGGGAGTGGTGAAATCTGTGTCACCATAAGTAAGAAAAGATTAATACACATACAATTAACAAAGAACATAACAAATGTTCAGCTGTAGTTTTATATAAGCATGCACACATGTTTATGAAGAAACAGATTATTTGAGCATAGGCATACCTTCTCACGGCCATAAAGGCCACTCGGGTCCTCATTGAAGAGGTAGGGCAAGAGCAGGATTGCTGCTGTGGTCTCGAGTCCTAGTAAAGCAATGATCTTACTACACTTGCTAATTTTATTGCAAAATACATTATAGAAAGGGAAGGAATAACAGCAAATACCCCTGTGTGCCTCTTCTGTATTGTCCTCCAGGAACTGTCGAAATAGCAGGATGATGTCCTCACCCCTGCCTCGCCTCTCTATCTCTGCTAGTCCTTGAATTATCTTTTTGTCTATATCCATTTCATGGACTTGATTATTAATTTCTGAGAAGATCTGAAAAGTTCTTTGCCGACATTTGTATGCTAATAGATTTCAGTTTGTATTGACTGCTATGTAGGTTAAATGTACACTTCAAATGCAGCTGTTCTTGGTTGCTGATAATTGGCCTCTGTATGCCTATGTAGATATTCCATAAAAAATCAGCCGTTTCCAGCTACAATAGTCATTTACAACATTATCAATGTCTACACTGTATTTCTGATCAATTTGATGTTATTTTAATGGACAGAAAATGTGCTTTTCTTTCAAGGCCATTTCTAAGTGACCCCAAACTTTTGAACGGTAGTGTATATATTAAATAAATATTGAAAGATAAATGGCATCGACATACAATTGAATGCAAAATAGAAGAACATATTAGAGAAAGCACTAACCAATACAGTACAGCCATACAGTAAAAGTACTGCCAAACAGGCCTAATATCACATTCCAAGCTATCTTTGTATACAAATTGTTCAATATTTTATCAGGCTGACTTTTTTCTGCGTGGCAATACTGTGTTTGGATTCTGAAGGGCATGCATTTATACAAAAGAGGTCTAGTCACTGTATTAATACCATCATGCATTTGAATACCATCTATATCTACCATCTAAGTTATTAATTTCCCTCCATTTCCAAAATGGGATAGTATTGTATATGTAATGTTATGCCCCCTTGTGAGTTCATAATATTATTGCATGCTGTAGCAGGCTATATAAAGAGGAAGGCCTCCACTGACCGATTAAGTTCATTGCAACATCTCGTCTGGCCAGGTCACCGTCCGTCCTTAGTTAATTAGTTAGTGAGTGTCAACGAAGCTAACGTTAGCTAGTTCATTCTCACAAAAGTGAGAACTGCTCTAGATTGGAAACGTACGTTAATGAGTGTAAAACCATGTTGGCTTTATGGAAGTGATATACAATATATGGGACAGAATATAGTTCAGGAAATAATACAAACCTAGTTCTGCATACTTAGGACATTACGTTAGCTAGCTAACGTAACTGTACTGTAGCTCATACAACGCCAACAGTCAAACCCGGCTTTCTAATATTTATGTTAATTAATCTGAACTAACGTGACAGCTAACGTTATGGAAGATACTCATAGACGACCATAATTGTCTTCGTTATTCATTAGTATTTGATATTATTATATCAATTATTTCGATACATATTCAGAGCCAAACATCAACCCAACTTAACATTACCCTTTTAACTGTTAAACTTGGCACGAGCGTTTTCACTTGCAATTGCGAAGTTCCCCGAAGAATTCCAGCAACGATGGGGGTTCCTCGATGAACCCCACCTCCTAAGAAGTTATTTGAAGAACCTTTTTGGGGCTGTTTTTCATTGCCAAGAACCCTAAGGTTCTTTGAGGATCTTAGAACTCCAGTTGAACCCCTAATTTAATTTTTTGAGTGTAATATGCACTGCAGTCTGAAATATACACTATAATTTTCCCTACAGCTACTCTGCACTTCCTTTGTTACCTGAGAGAAAGGAATCCCAGCTGTGGCTAGCTAAGCATGTGTTTAAGGCAGGGAAATGGACTGTAATTGTCCAGTGAAAGTTCCCTCCTCGGTAATGAGAGTAATGGTCTCTAATGTCATCTGTCCTGTGCTGTTCGATAATGACCCTTCACAGGCAGGACCTGCTGTGTCTACACACTCAACTATACAGCTTTGCCAGACACACACACCACAGGTCCTCTAGCCAAGCTTATTACTGTGTCCTGGGTGGACACAGTGACCTGGGTGGACCTTCTCTCAGTGCTGCCGACTGGCTTCTCTCCTGCTGAACATGGATTTCTTTTAATGATACACACAGGACCTTGACATGAGGAGAGGGAAGTCCACCTATGAGGTAGAAATAGCCCTGTTAAGGGTCAGAGGTGACGTTAAGGCATGTTTTATAGGAGTTTGTACTGTATGACTTCTCCAGGAGGGCTTGGATGCATTAGAGCTGCTCTCCCCAACTTCAGTCCTTGAACGTCATTCATCAGCAACTGGTTTAGATCTGGAAAATGACGTGTCTGGACTCTGGCCAGCCAATGACATGAATTGATCGATTAAGAACCAGTTAGAGGAGAAAATGAATGCAGCATACATGGACTGGGTTTGACAGCTGAGTTAGAAGATGAATTAGTCTGCTGCTCTCATGGACCTCTTTGTCCATATTCCTGAAGACCTAAATGCCAATATGAAACCCTGTATGAATATCCAAGTTGTGTGTTCTTGTGTGTGTGCAGTGCGGGTGTGGGCCGGACAGGGACCTACATCGTCATAGACAGCATGCTGCAGCAGATCAAGGACAAAAGCACAGTCAACGTCCTGGGCTTCCTCAAACACATCCGGACCCAGCGCAACTACCTGGTACAAACAGAGGTGGGTTGTGTGTGTGTGTGTGTGTGTGTTTGAGTGTGTATGAACATCCTGAGTGACTCATTCCATAATCACCATGTGCCATTCTATTAACTTGCGCATCTGCTGTAAAGTCCCGAATGATCAAACTCCCTGCAGCTAGTCGACAGCTACAGTAGAGCATAACGTTAAACTTCCGTCTTTCTTATCTGTCTAATGCAGCTGTGTTTAAGTCTGTCCATGTCCCTCTTTGTAAATATAGGAAAGGCATGCATCACACAGCCACTGTTGTCCGGGACCAAGGGGACCATGGTCATTGTCATCATTTATCTGCTCTAAAAAGAGCTGCACTGCCACTTTGTCTGCATGTCTGACTGGTGTTCTCTCTTTCTGTCCTGCTTGGCCTATAGGAGCAGTATATCTTCATTCATGATGCGTTGATTGAGGCCATCATGGGGAAGGAGACGGAGGTGTTGTCCAGCCAGCTGCACAGCTATGTCAACAGTATCCTTACGCCTGGGGTGGGCGGCAAGACACGGCTGGAGAAACAGTTTAAGGTCAGAGCACCTCCTTCTCAGTCTTACTGAACACTCATTCCCCTAGATCTCTTTCTCTATCTGCCTATCATGCTCCTCTCTCAAACATCTTTTCTCTGCATCTTTCTTTTTCTGCCACATCTCTCTGTCTCTGTCTCTCTCGCTCTCTCTCTCTTTCTCTCCTTACCTTTCTTTCTCTCTCTGTACCTCTTTTTTTTCTCTCTCTCTCTCTGTACCCCACTCTCCCTCTATCCTCTCTCTTCTCTCAGCTCTCCATCGTTCTCATGTTTTCCCAGAGCAGGGACTTCAGGGTCCTGTCTGTCTCCTTAAAGACGTCCCTCAGCATCACAAATTTGTGATTAATCTCCCTCAGGGCCCACTACTGGAGAAGTGATCGTAATTTGAATGGAAATACATTTGGGGGAAGAGTACTTATCTTCCTCGGGTGCCCCCTTTGACTAACCCCACTCACTGCTTGTTTCCAGGGAGATGTGCACTTTCCTATAATGGTGGGGGGTCTGGGTTGTTGCCTGGTTTGATGAAAAGCTCACAACGTAATTGGCTTTCATTATTCTCCTCCACGGTGTATTTGATTTAGCCCAGGGTTGAGCGATATTGAGCGTGCTCTTGCGAGACAATGGCAGCCATTGGGATTTTAATGCAATTAGCCTCAAGGCTGGATTTAAAGTTAATAATATTTGGGAGAGAATATTTATTTTGTTTTTCAGAGCCCCCAAAAAAGTCTGTGTTAATTTCTGCTCTACAAAGAATTAAGCAGTGTTTGTCTTTTTGTGACATGCAATTTGGCATGAGTGTTATCTGCAATATTAAGATGAGCAAACACTTTTTTCAGTCAGCAGAATTTGATCTGAGACTTGACTATAATTTAATTAACTGTTGAAAGTCGGTGTTGATGGGAAGCAGCACATGGTTGGGCTGTATTATAAACACACGTTTAGACTTTAGCTATGTTCTGAACCCCATGTTCAGGGCCATAACAGTAGAGTGGTTAGTGTCAGAACTCCTGAGGTCAGTGACTCTACGGAGAGTACTGCAGGCCATGAGAGTTTGTTTAAATGACAGAGTAGGGAGGGTATGAATGATCAAGGGAAGCATGTGTCTTTATCAGATACTCTGGTGTATTGTATCATTGTTATCTAACCTCTTTCTCTCTGTCTTTCTTCCTCCCCCACTTTCATCCACCCGTCTGTCCCTCTTTCTTGCCCTCTCACCTCCTCTCTTGTTGCAGTTGGTGACTCAGTGTAACGCCAGGTTTGTGGAGTGCTTCAGTGCTCAGAAGGAGTGCAACAAAGAGAAGAACCGCAACTCCTCGGTAGTACCCTGTAAGTCAAATTATATTCTCCATGCACCACCTGACAGCGATATTCAGATTTCGTATTGGCTCCCGTCTAGACTGCTGCTTTCCACAGTTTCCTGTTTCTAATAACCTTAGGCTCTATTCATGGTCATAGGAAATCATTCATCTACAGTAGTTAGTTACATAACCAGTTGTTTATGGTCCATGCTCATACTATAGTTCTTTTAAGTGATTATGCTGTGGCTGCTTTCATAAAAATGACACACTCTGCTTTGTAAACCAATAAGAACATGTTTGCTACTTAGCTCTATGATCACTTTGCCTTGATTGGATCTCTCTTTCTCTATGGCAGCGGAGCGAGCGAGGGTGGGGTTGGCACCTTTACCCGGCATGAAAGGCACAGATTACATTAACGCGTCTTACATAATGGTGAGTACCACCTCCTGTCCCTCCTCTGTCAATCATTCACTGTCCCTGTCACACACCCGGCTGGACCAACTGAGCTAAGGAATATTATGATATAAGATCCCTTTGTCTCATAGACATTGTTCATTGCTATCAACTGAAAGGAATAGACTTGGATTTGTTGTTGACCTATGTGAATCCTAGGTTTGTGTCGGGACATAAAAAGGTAGGCCGCTAGATCTAAGGTGTTTTGAGCAGTGGTAGTCTACTGCTGTGGCAGGTTTCATCTGACACACACAGGCTTGTTTTCATCTTTGTGTGTAACCACAACACAACCCTTGCTTGGACCCTTGACCTCTGTTGTGACACCACAGGGCTACTACAGGAGCAATGAGTTCATCATTACCCAGCATCCCCTGCCTCACACCACTAAAGACTTCTGGAGGATGATCTGGGACCACAATGCACAGATCATTGTCATGCTGCCGGACAACCAGGGGCTGGTGGGTCTCTCACACGCATGCACATACGCACATGAACAAATGCACATGCCTGTGCAAGCATGCAGGCACACACACACATACAGTACATGCACACACACACCACCACTAAGTGTTGTTGGCTTCAGCCTTATCTCTGGTCTATTAAAGGGCTGTCTTAGCACGCTAAGCTTAGTCTCTCCCAGCCTTGGCCCAGTGTTCACACAGGAAGCCACTCGTTTGGGGGTGAGAGGAATTGAGATGAATACTGAAGGTGACAGCAGCTGTATTAGTCGCTCCACTCAGCCATATGTCTTATTAAGATTAAGATCAAGATTAAGATCACTTTATTGGTCAATTGCACGCAAGGTCCAAACGAAATTTGACAACCACTTTTAACCCGACCCCGCCAAAAAACACACATTCATACAGTGCCTTCAGAAAGTATTCATACCCGTTGACTTATTACACATTTTGTTGTGCTACAGCCTGAATACAAAATTGATTTAATTTTTGTCCTGTCCTCAACTGGCAGCTTTATTAAATAGTACCCGCAAACACCAGTCTCAATATCAACAGTGAGGAGGCGACTCCGGGATGCTGGCCTTCTAGGCAGAGTTGAAAGAAAAGATTAAGATGGGTTAAAGAACACAGACACTGGACAGAGGAACTCTGCCTAGAAGGCCAGCATCCCGGAGTCGCCTCTTCACTGTTGAAGTTGAAACTGGTGTTTTGCGGGTATTATTTAATGAAGCTGCCAGTTGAGGACTTGTGAGGCATCTGTTTCTCAAACTAGACACTCAAATGTACTTGTCCTCTTGCTCAGTTGTGCACTGGGGCCTCCCACTTCTCTTTCTATTCTGGTTAGGGCCAGTTTGCGCTGTTCTGTGAAGGGAGTAGTACACAGCGTTGTACGAGATCTTCAGTTTCTTCGATATTTCTCGCATGGAATAGCCATTATTTCTCAAAACAAGAATAGACTGATGAGTTTCAGAAGAAAGTAATTTGTTTCTGGCCATTTTGAGCCTGTAATCGAACCCAAAAATGCTGATGCTTCAGATACTCTTTTTTTTATTGCTTCTTTAATCAGAACAACAGTTTTCAGCCTTGCTAACATTTTTTCAAAAGGGTTTTCTAATAATCAATTAGCCTTTTAAAATGATAAACTTGGATTAGCTAACACAACGTGCCATTGGAACACAGGAGTGATGGTTGCTGACAATGGGCCTCTGTACACCTATGTAGATATTCCATTAAAAAATCAGCCGTTTCCAGCTACAATAGTCATTTACAACATTAACAATGTCTACACTGTATTTCTGATCAATTTGATGTTATTTTAATGGACCAAAAATGTGCTTTTCTTTCAAAAACAAGGACATTTCAATGTGACCCTAAACTTTTGAAAGGTAGTTTATTTTGATTTGTTTAACACTTTTTTGGTTACTACATGATTCCATATGTGTTATTTCATAGTTTTGATGTCTTCACTATTATTCTACAATGTAGAAAATAGCAAAAATAAAGAAACATCTTGAATAAGTAGGTGCTCTAAAACTTTTGACAAGTAGTGTAATTATTCACACCCCTGAGTCAATACTTTGTAGAAGCACCTTTGACAGGGATTACAGCTGTGAATCTTTCTGGGCAAGTCTCTTAAGAGCTTTCCACAACTGGATTGTGCAACACTGGCCATTATTGTTTTCAAAATGATTCAAGCTCTGTCAAACTGGTTCTTGATCATTGCTAGGCAACCATTTTCAGGTCTTGCCATAGCTTTTCAAGTAGATTTAAGTAAAATGTCGGCCACACAGGAACATTCACTGTCTTCTTGGTAAGCAACTCCATTGTGGATTTGGCCTTGTGTTTTATGTTATTGTCCTGTTGAAAGGTGAGTTTGTCTTACAGTGTCTGGTGGAAAGCAGACTGAACCAGGTTTAGCTCTAGGATTTTGCCTGTGCTTCGCACCATTATTTTTTTATCCTGAAAAACTCCCAGTCCTTAACGATTACAAGCATACCCATAACATGATGCAGCTACCAGTATGCTTGAAATATGGACAGTGGTACTCAGTAATGTGTTGTATTGGATTTGCCCAAAACATAACACTTTGTATTCAGGACAAAAAGTGAATTGCTTTACCACATTTTTTGCAGTATTACTTTAGCGCCTTGTTGCAAACAGGATGCATGTTTTGGAATATTTTTATTCTGTACGGGCTTTTCACTCTGTCAATTAGGTTAGTATTGTGGAGTAATTACAATGTTGTTGATCCATCCTCAGTTTTTTCCTATCACAGCCATTAAACTCTTAACTATTTTGAAGTCACCATTGGCCTCATGGTGAAATCCCAAAGCAGTTTTCTTAATCTCAAGCAACTGAGTTAGGAAGGACACCTGTTACTTTGTGTGATGATACATCATCCAAGATGGAATTAATAAGGGATATTCAATGCTGTGTTTTTTTTTTTTTACCCGTCCACCAATAGGTGCCCTTCTTTGCGAGGCATTGGAAAACCTCCATGGTCTTTGTGGTTGAATCTGTGTTTGAAATTCACTGCTCGACTGAGGGACCTTACAGATAATTGTATGTGTGTGGGGTACAGAGATGAGGTAGTCATTCAAAAATCATATGAAACACTATTATTGCACACAGAGTGAATCCATGCAACTTATTATGTGACTTGTTAAGCAAACTTTTACTCCTGAACTTATTTAGGCTTGCCATAACAAAGGGGTTGAATACTTATTGACTCAAGACATTTCAGTTTTTCATATTTTAATACATTTGTACAAATTTTGAAAAACATAATTCCACTTTGATGTTTTGTATTGTGTATAGGCCAGTGACAAAAATCTCAATGTAATCAATTTTAAATTCAGGCTGTTACACAATAAAATGTGGAAATAGTCAACGAGTGTGAATACTTTCTGAAGGCATGGTACATATACAGGTTTTGAAGCAATGCAGGGGGCTGCCACACTGGGCACCCAGGAACCTGTTGCTGTGGGGGTGTTAAGTTCCTTTTTCAGTGGAACGATAGCATGCAATGTCCTCTAGGATTTGATACCAGCAACCCTCCGGTTGCCAGCTCATTTCCCTTCAGATTTTTCCTGTCGGACCTGGGATTCGAACTGGCAATTCTCCGGTTGCTGGCTTACCTCTCTACCTGCTGCCCATACCAGTCGCCTCTCTAACTAACTCTGTCTATATATCTATGATTTCACACACTGAGTAGTGGCACTTCTGCACTCATACTCCAGTTCCTTTAACATTTTGATGTTTTTGTTTTAGGGCTAGTCCTTTGCTCAATATGAACTGTCAGTTCTTATACTAAACTACAATGTCTCACACTCCCCTTCCTTGTATTTCTCATTTTCCCTCCCTTCTTTCTCACCCTTTCCCCTTCTCCCTTTTCCCTATTATTTTCATCCTTGTTTTGGTTTGGCTGTGTCTTTAGGCGGAGGATGAGTTTGTGTACTGGCCAAGCCGAGAGGAGGCCATGAACTGTGAGGCCTTCACTGTCACGCTCATCAGCAAAGACAGACTATGCCTTTCTAACGAAGAGCAGATCATCATCCACGACTTTATCCTGGAGGCCACACAGGTACGATGCGATGTGTGTGCCTGCGTGTCTGGGTGTAAGAAGTCCTCTGTGGCTTAGTTGGTAGAGCATGGCGTTTGCAACGCCTGGATAGTAGGTTATATTCCCAGCACTACCTATACGTAAAATGTATGCACGCATGACTGTAAATCGCTTTGGATTAAAGTGTCTGTTAAATGGCATATATCTGTATTATACACTGAGTATACCAAACATTAGGAACACCTTCTTAATATTGAGTTGCACACCCTCCCCTTTTGCCCTCAGAACAGCCTCAATTTGTCAGGGCATGGACTCTACAAGGTGTCAAAAGCGTTCCACAGGGATGCTGGCCCATGTTGACTCCAATGCTTCCCACAGTTGTCCTTTGGGTGGGGGACCATTCTTGATACAGACGGGAAACTGTTGAGCATGAAAAACCCAGCAGTGTTGCAGTTCTTGACACAAACCAGTGTGCCTGGCACCTACTACCATACCTCTTTCAAAGGCACTTAAATCTTTTCTCTTGACCATTCAGCCACTGAATGGTACACATACACAATCCATGTCTTAATTGTCTCACGGCTTAAAAATCCTTCTTTAACCTGTCTCCTCCCCTTCATCTACATTGACTGAAGTGGATTTAACAAGTGACATCAATAAGGGATCATAGCTTTCACCTGGATTAATCTGTTCAGTCATGGAACGAGCAGGTGTTCCTAATGTTTTGTATACTCAGTGTATATTATTATATTATGTGTGCAGTGTTTTAATGGGCCTGCGTCTGTGTGTATGACTGTCTTTACCTGCATGAGTGTGTGAGTCAGTCTTTGTGTGTGGGTGAGCATCTTTGTATGTACACCTACCTTAAACTATGCCTTCTTCTGTCTTTCTTTTCCCTCTACCCCAGGATGACTATGTGTTGGAGGTGCGTCACTTCCAGTGCCCTAAATGGCCCAACCCTGATGCTCCCATGAGCAGCACCTTTGAGCTCATCAATGTCATCAAGGAGGAGGCCATGATCAGAGACGGACCCACCATAGTGCACGATGAGTGAGTGTGTCACATCATGCTCCTGATGAGAATCATTATCTCTGCTTTTAACCTCTAAGTAAATCATTTAAACTGTGTTCTGTTTCAACAGAACATGTAATTATTCACTCTAACCAGGTTTCCATGCAACCTTTTTATGTGTAAAGTACATGTGGGCTGTGCATGTCGGATTAAACATTTCACGAAAGGCCTGATGGAAACAGTTAATTTGCTGGTAAACTTTCCAAATGTTGACAAAACAAAATACGCTAGACAAGGTGAGATCTTTTTGTGTCTGTAAAACGAATTATGCGAGAAATTGCAGTGGAAATGCCTTTATGCTCAAATATCGATATAATAACCATCAAATCAAAGTGAACTTAGTCACGTGATTATATTTTGTGTGGCCCTCACACTACGACTCGAGAAACCTATTAGGCTACAGAAGAACTTCACAGGGTGGTGAAAGTGCAAGGTGATCTTGATACTCCTTTCAAATAAATATCAAGGGTTTTATTCTGAAGACATGATGATTGATGCTTGATTGATGCTTGATTGATGCTCATGCTCTTTTGTTCATAATAATCTCATCGTGTAGGCTACACACACAGTGTACCTGCCAGCTGTTGTCTAGAGCGCATGTGTCAAGACCAGAGTGGGCACTCTCACTATAGCCTTTAACACAACATTTTAGTGACAAAACCATCAGTACAGTTGAAAATGCGATGGAAACCCATTTAACTTGTATTTTTTATTCGGTACATGGGAATTTAACCGCAAAAATGTTTTATGTGCAATTCGTCATCACCCACAGCCTTTAATCCGCAACAGGTTCCACCCCCATGTACCCTGATACTCCATCCAATTAGAAATAATGAACGTCTATTAATGCTGACAGACATTAGCGGCAACGAACAACACTCCCAACGACGAGACATGCAGCCTCAGTCATGTTTATTCATTAGGAAAATGAAGATTGCTTGTCTCATCCCAGAGAAAAAAGGGACTAATTGAGCATTTCAGTTCTGTATCTGTACTATGGAATCCCCCCCTAAGAGGTTTTGGATAGACGGCTGTCGTAATTGTCTGCATATTCATTAGCTGGTGAGACGTGGTAGTTAGCTTCTGTATCTCCATCACATTTGACATGGATGTTAATAGAAGCAGCAACCTTTTCCTGTGAGCGTCCCTCTTTTTCTAAGGGGCTGAACCGCTCCTGTAGTCTCACATGGAATTAATTTGACCCTCTGGGCTCACAGGGCTCTATGCTCATTTGTGACCCTGTGTGTCCCTCAGTCCCTGTCCTGTTTTAGGGTCTATAAAGTAACCCTGTTTGTCCCTCTCCTGTCTCCCAGGTTCGGGGCAGTGTCAGCGGGCATGCTGTGTGCCCTTACCACCCTGTCCCAGCAGCTGGAGAGTGAGAGTGCCGTGGGCGTCTATCAGGTGGCCAAAATGATCAACCTCATGAGGCCTGGAGTTTTCACAGACATAGTAAGTAGACCAGTAGAGCATGATTATGGGATTAAATGTAAAAACTACATAATTGAACATTTGTAGTTTCCCCCCTCTCTAAGACCATGTTCCTCTCCCTCCACAGGATCAGTACCAGTACCTTTATAAAGCTATGCTCAGTCTGATCAGCACCAAGGAGAATGGCTCTGGCCTCACGTCCATGGACAGAAACTGCACCATGGCCATGTCTGATGAGTCAGACCAGGCAGAGAGCATGGAGTCCCTCGTCTGAAGGGCCCACCCACCAGGTCTGAGGGGCCCAAGGCCCTCGCAGACAGAGAGCCACTTACTTTGTAAAATGTCAAGGACTATAAGACAAGACTTTTTGAGGCCTTTTTTGCCAGACTCTTGGTTAAATGAATAACCTGATTACTTTTTTACACTGATAAAAAGTTTTTGATATTTATTTTTTGCCATTTTATGTCTTAATGTTATCCTACTGAGCGTTTGCACCTGCGTTTTTGAGTTCACAACAACAAAACATACTTCTGTCTTTCTTGTTTGCACTATAATGTCAGTTACTGCCTATACTAAGCTGATGGACTCTACTACACTTAAGCTCTGATTTCAACATTCCATGGCAAAGCCCTCACTCAACTGCTTTTGAGAAGTAGGAAAAAAAGCATTGCTCTGTTTGCTCTCTACTAGCTCATGTAAGGAAGAGGAGTGAGAGTGTCATAGCTCCATGTTCATATGAATAAGCTGTCCAACCTGAGGTTCATTACAGTAGACCACCTCTCCTCTCCTCACCCTTGTGGCTCAAATATCACTCATTTGCTGCAAGACTCAACAGTCTGGTTTCTGTTACACCTACAGGCAATAGGGTCAACAGTTCTATTTGTTGTTTGATTTTCTTTTGTTTATATGACCTTTATCTTCATTGTGCATCTAATTAGCAATTAAAACCCATATTTGAATATTGAAGGTGGTATTATAACAGCTACGGTGAACTTGTATTATTTTTAGTACGATTCATATTATGCTTTTATATATATATATATATATATATATATATATATATATATATATATATATATATATATATATATATATATATATATATATATATACATATATATAAATATACTGATCATTATAGCTTGTGATTTTGTAGATGTCCGATGGCATGACATGCCTCAGCCGCACTGACTCCCACTTGATCCAACAGTTTACCACTCTTATTCAATGCCGGTGTTGATTTTCTGCACATTTACAACCCCTTCTGGCTCAGTTGGTTTTTGCTTCTTGCTGCTAATAGTCTACACACAGTCACAGAAGAGTCAAATGAAGAAATGATAATGCACTTGTGTGAGCGGAAACTTCTTTGAGAAAATGGATACTATTGATACAGCCAATTGCTATTTTTTGTGTCATACCCTATTGAATTTATTATTGGGGTAAAGGACTTATGCTCCCACGTCACACAGCCTTGTGTACATCGTTTCTAATCCTCACTGTTGCTTAACTCTGCTTGTGTGTGGTATGATTGTATGCTATGACTGTCGTATGGTGGCCTAAGCAAGGAAAGATTTACTGGGGTTTTTGAGTCCTAGAGTGATTCACATAAACTCATTGACCCTGTTTAAGTTGTTGTCATACTGCCACCTCTATATTTCCTGTTAGAATCACTTTGATAAATACCTCCCTTAGTTATCTGAAGGAAAGAGAGACCACCTGTGATTTACATTTGAAATAAAATGTGAATTCATTATACAGCACAATGACCATGCTATTAGAATATTTGTATTTAATTATCACAACAAAGCATCGAGGATACCTATGATTTGTAACTTTTACCAAAGACTTATACTCATTTCCGTTAATAGAACTATTAGAGAGAGGGAGAGCAAGTTAGTTGCATTTGTGTGTGATTTCCTTTTTTAGTGATATGTAGGCTGTTGAGTGAGGATAATTCTGTTTACTTTTTCTTCTGCTTCTTTTGGCATCTTTTTGTTTCCAGGCTGGAATTTCTGCATCATCTCCTCATCACTTGTGTTAGTTTAGGAATTCCCTTTGCTACAGAAGGAGTTCATTGCAATTGTATTATATTTAATTTCTCACTCAACTCATAGAATTACAAAATTAAGTGGAGAGATGCATCAATTATTAGATTTTTTTACCCGTCATGTTTCATCTCCTTCCAAGGAGGGCTTTTGAATGAAGTCATAACTCTCCAACATTTGGGGTAGACAGCTGACTTTTGTCCCTTTGTCAGTGAAGGCATTTTGCATCATTAAGCACTAGCTTTTTTCAGTTTTGTCTTGTTCCATCAGGTTAACTCTTAATTTCCTGACTGAGCCTAGTGTCCACTGTCAGGTGTGTTTATGTGTTGCAAAACACAAACACTAGTGTGTCATGAAAACAATGTACATATTTTGTTGCTTCTATAACCAACCGTTCTCTGGAAACTTTGTATCTATGGTATATAATCATAGAATTTATATTTTCATATAAAGCAATTTTTCTTTCTCTCGTTTCAACTCTTTCGTTGCTTTGCTTTTGTGGTGAAACGTGGAAACCAAGTCTCTGTGCACTGAGCTAGTGGTTGTCATCACATTCCAATACAATTCCACGCCTCCCATTAACTTTAAATCAGTGATTGTGATATCATTATTGTTATTACTTTGTTTTTGTCATTTTTTTCTGAGTTACAATTCTGTTGTCAAAGTGTAATAGAATAGCTCTAGTAAGTCACTGAATAATTTTGTCCCATTGACCATTTTGAACAGCTGGGCGTTGCTTCTTCTTTTGTAACCTGAAATAAGAAAGAAATAAGGAAAAAGTGTTTTGTTTCGTTGAAAGCTATATCAGAGCATTCTATTATAGTGTTATTTAATATGTAAATTGTATTGCTATACTTAAAATAAAATATGGGTTTTGATGTACTTTGTTGAAAACCTTGTGTGGTCCATGTTTCATGCCTTTGTGCATTGAATTTACTAGTTTGTATCATATTGTGAATAAAGTGTTATCATTCCACTATCCTTGTATTAATATCACATAATTAGATATGAGGTTGCCATCTAGTGGTAAAGTAGTGAAGCCCAGAACACCCAAGTAAACTCAGCAAAAAAAGAAACGTCCTCTCACTGTCAACTGCGTTTATTTTCAGAAAACTTAACATGTGTAAATATTTATATGTACATAAGATTCAACAACTGAGACATAAACTGAACAAGTTCCACAGACATGTGACTGACAGAAATGGAATAATGTGTCCCTGAACAAAGGGGGGGGGTCAAAATCAAAAGTAACAGTCAGTATCTGGTGTGGCCACCAGCTGCATTAAGTACTGCAGTGCATCTCCTCCTTATGGACTGCACCAGATTTGCCAGTTCTTGCTGTGAGATGTTACCCCACTGTTCCACGAAGGCACCTGCAAGTTCCCTGACATTTCTGGGGGGAATGGCCCTAGCCCTCACCCTCCGATCCAACAGCTCCCAGACGTGCTCAATGGGATTGAGATCCGGGCTCTTCGCTGGCCATGGCAGAACACTGACATTCCTGTCTTGCAGGAAATCACGCACAGAACGAGCAGTATGGCTGGTGGCATTGTCATGCTGGAGCGTCATGTCAGGATGAGCCTGCAGGAAGAGTACCACATGAGGAAGGAGGATGTCTTCCCTGTAACGCACAGCGTTGAGATTGCCTGCAATGACAACAAGCTCAGTCCGATGATGCTGTGACACACTGCCCCAGACCATGACGGACCCTCCACCTCCAAATCGATCCCGCTCCAAAGTACAGGCCTCGGTGTAACGCTCATTCCTTCAACGATAAATGCAAATCCGACCATCAACCCTGGTGAGACAAAACCGTGACTCGTCAGTGAAGAGCACTTTTTACCAGTCCTGTTTGGTCCAGCGACGGTGGGTTTGTGCCCATAGGCGACGTTGTTGCCGGTGATGTCTGGTGAGGACCTGCCTTACAACAGGCCGACAAGCCCTCAGTCCAGCCTCTCTCAGCTTATTGCGGACAGTCTGAGCACTGATGGAGGGATTGTGTGTTCCTGGTGTAACTCGGGCAGTTGTTGTTGCCATCCTGTACCTGCCCCGCAGGTGTGATGTTCGGATGTACCGATCCTGTGCAGGTGTTGTTACACGTGGTCTGCCACTGCGAGGACGATCAGATGTTCGTCCTGTCTCCCTGTCTTAGGCATCTCACAGTAGGGACATTGCAATTTATTGCCCTGGTCACATGTGCAGTCCTCCTGCCTCCTTGCAGCATGCCTAAGGCACATTCACACAGATGAGCAGGAACCCTGGGCATCTTTCTTTTGGTGTTTTTCAGAATCAGTAGAAAGGCCTCTTTGGTGTCTTAAATTTTCATAACTGTGACCTTAATTGCCTACCGTCTGTAAGCTGTTAGTGTCTTAACGACCGTTCCACAAGTGCATGTTCATGAATTGTTTATGGTTCATTGAACAAGCATGGGAAACAGCGTTTAAGCCGTTTACAATGAAGATCTGTGAAGTTATTTGGATTTTTACGAATTATCTTTGAAGACAGGGTCCTGAAAAAGAGACGTTTCTTTTTTTGCTGAGTTTAGTTTTCGATAAGCCTACACATCCTGATCTCATGAGGTTAAATTGTTTTGCAAGGCCTAATTAAACAGTGTTTGTGAGAGTATGAGTACCATAATTATTAAAGCATAAATTATTGTAAAACTGTTTGATTAGCCTTAAATTACACAATAGAAAGTGTAATTGTCATCGAAGCAATAATTACAGAAGTAGGGAGGTAACTGAAAGTTGCATGATTGGATTGCTGTCAGATTCACAAAGCAGACAAACGTATTTGTTAGAGATTGTTTTGATTTGGTTGTTCATGCTCCACCTAAGACTATTTTAATTAGTTTATACCGCTCAATAATGCAGTGGCCCAGCCAGTGAATGGTGGAACTTTCACAGTCCTATGAGACAGAGTAGTTTTTATTTGGATTTCCACCTTGCAAATCTATGTTTTCGTCACTTTCAGCCTGGCCAATGCATTGTGTAAACACCTAAATATATCAGAGAGAGAGAGAGAGTAAATATATATAGAGATAATATAAAACATTGAATGTGACAAAACAACTCTGGTTTAGCTGACACATTTTTTTACCCCCTTTTTCAATCTTGTCTCATCGCTGCAACTCCCCAACTTTTTCTCAAGTATGGGTAACTGCATAGTTGGAGTGTGGGTGAAAGTGGGTGTTGCAAAAGAAGTGGGTGGACCAACAGCGATGGGTGTAACATCAGCACTCCATTATTGGTTAGACCGGCCATAGCCAGGTGCACCGCGGGTCAGCTTTGTGTTTACATAACAGGTTAAGAGAACTAACGTAGCAGGTCAGGAGAATTAACATAGCAGGTTAGGAAAATTAGGTTACGGTCAGGAAAAGGGTTAGGCTTGGCAGAAATGTGTAGCAGGTTAGGATAATTAACATGGCAGGATAGGAGAATGAGGTTAAGGTTAGGAAAAGGTCTAGGGTTAGGCTTAGCTAAAATGCTACAGTTTTCAACAATCGACTCATGGTGCAGCCCATTCAGCCACGTGAAATGGTCTTGAGGGGCAACAAATCTGCCCAATTACCTGAATCGCTTTCCATACACCCACTTCTGTTGACATGGCTACTTTCAGACAGCTCCAAGTATCCAGTTACCTTTTCCTAATGTTAACCTCATTCTCCTAACCTGCCACGTCAACTCCTTGAGAGCAAACATATGAGTCATGGGTAACTGTATGTCTGGAAGTGGGCGTGTCAACAGAAGTAGGAGGATCAACAGAAGTGGGTGTATGGAATGCGAATCAGCTAATTGGGCAGATTTGTTGCCACTGAAGACAGTTTCGCGTTTTCAAACTTTCAGTGTGTGTGGTCTTGGTCGGCAGAGATGATGGTAAGGAATGTTCAGGTAGACTAACATTTTGCCATTCACTTTGAGGTGTGTCTTTTGTGTAGCTACCTACGCTACCTGACCAAAAGCTCATTGAACATCTCATTCCAAAATCATGTGCATTAATATGGGGTTGGTCCCCCCTTTGCTGCTATAACAGCCTACACTCTTCTGGGAAAGCTTTCCACTAGATGTTGGACTTGCTTACATTCAGCCACAAGCACTAGTGAGGTTGGGCACTGATGTTGAGCAATTAGGCCTGGCTCGCAGTCGGCTTTACAATTCATCCCAAAGGTGTTTGATGGGGTTGAGGTCAGGGCTCTGTGCAGGCCAGTCAAGTTCTTCCACACCGATCTTGACAAACCATTTCTGTATGGACCCCGGGGACATTGTCATGCTGAAGCAGGAAAGAGCCTTCCCCAAACTGTTGCCACAAAGTTGGAAGCACAGAATTATCTAGAATGTAATTGTATGCTGTAGTGTTAAGATTTCCCTTCACCGGACCTAAGGGGCCTATCCAGAACCATGAAAAACAGCCCCAGACCATTATTCCTCCTCCACCAAACTTTACAGTTGGCAATATGCATTGGGGCAGGAATGTTCTCCTGGCATCCACCAAACACAGATTCGTTCGTCGGACTGCCAGATGGTGAAGCGTGAGTCATCACTCCAGAAAACGTGTTTCCACTGCTTGAGAGTCCAATGGCGGTAAGCATTACACCACTCCAGCCAAAGCTTGGCATTGCACATCTAAGGCGATCTAAGGCTTGTGTGCGGCTGCTCGACAATGTAAATCCATTTCCTGAAGCTCCGGACAAACAGTTATTGTGCTGACATTGCTTTCAGAGGCAGTTTGGAACTCGGTAGTGAGTGCAACCGAGGACAGACAATTTTTAAGCGCTATGTGCTTCAGCATTCGACAGTAACCTTCTGTGAGCTTGTTGTCCTACCACTTCGTGGCTTAGCTGTTGTTGCTACTAGATGTTTCTACTTCACAATAACAGCACTTACAGTTGACGGGTCAGAAATTGGACTTACTGACTTGTTGGAAAGGTGGCATCCTATGATAGTGCCACATTGAAAGTCAATGAGCTCTTCAGTAAGGCCATTCTACTGCCAATGTTTGTCTATGGAGATTGCATAGCCGTGTGCTCGATTTTATACACCTGTCAGCAACGGGTGCGGCTGAAATAACCGAATCCACTAATTTGAAAGGGTGTCCACATACTGTTGCTTATACAGTGTATGTTCTTTGTTGATGTATACTAGCTTTTTATTGCTATCTAACATTAACTTGGCTATAATCTACCAGATAACGTTAGCTAGAATAGCCTGTTAAAGTAACTATCATCACCGAGAGTCCTGTTTGCTGTGAGAAAATGTTAGCTAACATTATCAACTCATCTAACTAACTCGCTAGCTAGCTTACTAAACCCTTTGTCATTTATGTTTGTGTTTTACAGAATATCACAGTTTTTAAAACTGCTGGTGTCCTCATGGCTTATCTCAGTGCCAGAAGAGCCAATTGTATCATCTGCCAGTCGTCTGTTATCAAGCCCCAAGACTATACCAGTTTGTGGTCACACATTGAGTCTAAAATGTTGAAAGGTGTGCAGCATAGAGGTAAGCACATATATCTTCTGTAATTGTGCCAAAATATATATTTAAAATGAAAATGATGATTTCCCAGTAGGAGGGAATGAATAAAGAGGTTTCAGATAGCTACACATAGGCCTACTAGCCACATGAAGCCTACCATTAATTAGATTAGGTCAGCATCTGTCATCACATGATACAATGATCAATACAGGCTAGCCAGACAATTTGCCTCCCATTTCATGAACACTTATTTCATGATCTGTGGTTGCTGTTGACATTTCTGCATCTGAAGCCATTTGACGTGAGATAGTGGTGGAACAGAGTCATACAGAGACCTGTCACACAGGGGGACAGGACTGGCCTTCAGAACCTGCATTAGCAGGTCCCTTTCGGAACTAAGTGGATGTTCTGGCCATCCTGATCAGGCTGAGACATTTCTGCTGCCACCCTGACCTACTGTGCAAGACCACTACACATACAGGTGTGGTAGCTGTGACTCCTTTAGAGTTATGAGAGCGTCTGAGGCTGGTGCTGGGCAGTGGCTCTGATGAGGAATGTGCTGTGTCTGGACTGTCCGTCTGCGCGTCATCACACACTGTGTACTGTGCATCGCAGAGGTCATACATACTGAGCAGGAGCAGGCGTGGTGCCTTCTGTGCAGAGGCCAGATCAGGAAAGGAAAGGGGCATACCTAGTCAATTGTACAACTGAAAGCATTCAACTGAAATATGTCTTCCGCATTTAACCCAACACCTCTGAATCGGAGAGGTGCAGGGGGCTGCCATAATTGACATCCACGTCTTCGGCGCCCAGGGAACAGTGGGTTAACTGCTTTACTCAGGGGCAGAATGACAGATTTTTACCTTGTCAGCTCAGGGATTCAATCCAGCAACCTTTCGGTTACTGGCCCAACGCTCTAACCACTAGTCTACCTCAAGGCCAGTGAGCTGGTGGGTTTTCCTCCGGAAGAAGAGGAGGAGGAGGGCAACATCTCAGAGAACTGGAGGAGCAGCTCCAAGGTGGAGGATCTGTCTAGCCTGCTCTGACTGTGCAGTGAGCGCAACAGCAACAAGAGTTGTCTCTCAGGTCAACACGCTTCCTCACTCTACTGCAGAGTCCCACTCAGGGAGGATGTTTTTCAGGTTTGTGCGTCTGGACGGCACTGAGCCAGAAGAGGCAGGCTCAGGTCATCAAGGAGTTCCAGAGAGATACACCTGACAGCCCATTAATCGTGCTTCTGTCACTCTAAGCCGGAGGGGTGGGGCTAAACCTCACAGCTGCCTCACGCATCTTCCTCATGGACCCAGTCTTGAACCCAGCAACAGAGGACCAGTGTGTGAACCGCTGTCACCGCCTCGGCCAGAAGAGAGACGTTGCCATCACTAAGTTCATAGTGAAGGACTCTGTGGGGGAGAACATGGTGGGGATTGAGGCAGAAGCAGAGGTGTCTGTTTCTCAAACTAGTCACTCTAATGTACTTGTCCTCTTGCTTAGTTGTGCTCAGGGGCCTCCCACGCCTCTTTCTATTCTAGTTAGAGCCAGTTTGCGCTGTTCTGTGAAGGGAGTAGTACACAGCGTTGTACGAGATCTTCAGTTTCTTGGCAATTTCTCGCATGGAATAGCCTTAATTTCTCAGAACAAGAATAGACTGACAAGTTTCAGAAGAAAGTTCTTTGTTTCTGGCTATTTTGAGCCTGTAATTGAACCCACAAATGCTGATGCTCCAGATACTCAACTAGTCTAAAGAAGGACTGTTTTATTGCTTCTTTAATCAGGACAACAGTTTTCAGCTGTGCTGACATAATTGCAAAATGGTTTTCTAATGATCAATTAGCCTTTTAAAATGATCATCTTGGATTAGCGTACACAACGTGCCATTGGAACACAGGAGTGACGGTTGCTGATAATGGGCCTCTGTACTCTTATGTAGATATTCCATTAAAAATCAGCTGTTTCCAGCTACAATAGTCATTTACAACATTAACAATGTCTACACTGTATTTCTGATAAATGTTATGTTATTTTAATGGACAAAAAATGTGCTTTTCTTTCAAAAACAAGGACATTTCTTTGTGACCTCCAACTTTTGAACGGTAGTTTATTTTGATTTGTGTATGTCCTGTATGTACAGTGTGTAGGTCTGATTAAATCATCTGTGATCTGGTGGGCTATGTATGATAAGGACACAGGCAATGTTTGTGATTGAATATACTTTCATGTTTATATTGTTACTGTATGCATCAGCTATGTGTGTCCAAGACAAATTTCCCCTCGGGGACAATAAAGTAGATCTTGAATTACCTTTGGAAAAACAATCTGTCCTGAATGATAGGCCTATTATTCTGATATACATAGCCTATTAATCCTGGCAAACCTGAAAAAAGGAATCAAGTTTGACAAATCTTTTTTTCACACTGATATACAACTTTTTTTTTTAAATATGTTTGATCTTAAACTTTTATTCCCTGGATTTATTGAGACATTTAAATGTGTTTTTTTTTTAATGATGAATTGCACGATCACTGTGAACGATTTGACACATGGTAAAATGTGTCTGTATGTCCTGATCTATGGTTTTGAATATCTGTTTGTACATCATTTTCTTCATGTTTATATGTTCACCTGCCTGGGGACTGCAGATGTAAATTAGCTGTCAGCTGAATCTGGTGCAACGCATCACTTCTCATTTTCTATAGTTATCTTTTGTTTGTTTTTAGTTCCGTCCTTCAGCTACCCTCAACCCCTCTCATCTATCGCTGAAGACCATCCAGTTTTGATTTCTATTTGCCATATATTTTTCAACTGTGCTGTTTCACAAAAGGTCTGAACCTATATACATTTTACGGACACAGTATATTTTACATGAGTTATCTTATTTTTAGTTCCACCCTTCAGTTCCAGACTTATTTTTTGTTGTACATTGTCCCCGTCAAATTAACATAATAAATAAATAATACATATTGCCTATTCAGCTCAAGCTAAACAATCCTGAACCACATATTTTAGATGCAGCACAAGTAATGATAGATGGACTCTAAAAATGACACAGATGTGTAGCCTTGTCTGATGGTTTTCCATGTGAACAGCATCCAAACGTATCATGTAGGACAATCATGAAAGACAGAAGGAAATTATGAAAGAGGTCATTTTAATTTGAGATGTTCATCTAACAAAGTATAGCCCAAAAATAATGGCATTCGGAGAATACATGAGGAGGTACTGTAGGTCTTGACTTGGAGGGGTGTCATGATGTTACTATGTCAGTGTTATCATGACTAAACCAGTTTGACATAATTTGATCCTAGATTAACGCGGACTTGGCCTTTTACCAAATAGGGCTATCTTCTGTATACCACCAATACCTTGTCACAACACAACTGATTGGCTTAAACACATTAAGAAGGATAGAAATTCCACACATTAACTTTTAACAAGGTGTAACCTGTCTGAAATGGCTAGCTAGTTAGCGGGGTGCGTGCTAATACCGTTTCAATCGGTGACGTCACTTGCTCTGAGACCTTGAAGTAGTTAAGTAGTTGTTTCCCTTGCTCTGCAAGGACCATGGCTTTTGTGGAGCGATGGGTAACGATGCTTCGAGGGTGACTGTTGTCGATGTGTACAGAGGGTCCCTGGTTCGAGCCCAGATTGGGGTGAGGAGAGAGACGGAAGCAACACTGTTACAAAGGCACATCTGTTAATTGAAATGCATTCCAGGTGGCAACATCATGAAGCTGGTTGAGAGAATACTGAGGGTGTGCAAAGTTGTCATCAAGCCAAAGGGCGGCTACTTTGAAGAATCTCAAATATAAAATATATTTTGATTTGTTCAACACTTTTTTGGTTACTACATGATTCCATATGTGTTATTTCATATTTTGCTGTCTTCACTATTATTCTACAATGTAGAAAATAGCAAAAATAAAGAAAAACCCTGGAATGAGTAGGTGTGTGCAAACTTTTCACTGGTACTTTATATATGTATGTATGTATGTATATATGTATATATATGTATATATGTATATATATATATATATATACAGTCGAAGTCGGAAGTTTACATACACCTTAGCCAAATACATTTAAACTCAGTTTTTCACAATTCCTGACATTTAATCCTAGTAAAAATTCCCTGTCTTAGGTCAGTTAGGATCACCACTTTATTTTAAGAATGTGAAATGTCAGAATAATATTAGAGAGAATGATTTATTATTTACAGCTTTTATTTCTTTCATCACATTCCCCCTGGGTAAGAAGTTTACATACACTCAATTCGTATTTGGTAGCATTGCCTTTAAATTGTTTAACTTGGGTCAAACGTTTTGGTTAGCCTTCCACAAGCTTCCCACAATAAGTTGGGTGAATTTTGGCCCATTCCTCCTGACAGAGATGGTGTAACTGAGTCAGGTATATTGGCCTCCTTGCTCGCACACGCTTTTTCAGTTCTGCCGACTCATTTTCTATAGGATCGAGATCAGGGCTTTGTGTTGGCCACTCCAATACCTTGACTTTGTTGTCCTTAAGCCATTTTGCCACAGCTATGGAAGTATGCTTGGGGTCATTGTCCATTTGGAAGACCCATTTGCGACCAAGCTTTAACTTCCTGACTGATGTCTTGAGATGTTGCTTCAATATATCAACATAATTTCCTTCCTCATGAGGCCATCTATTTTGTGAAGTGCATCAGTCCCTCCTGCAGCAAAGCACTCCACAACATGATGCTGCCACCCCCGTGCTTCACAGTTGGGATGGTGTTCTTCGGCTTGCAAGCATCCCCCTTTTTCCTCCAAACATAAAGATGGTCATTATGGCCAAACAGTTATATACTTGTTTCATCAGACCAGAGGATATTTCTCCAAAAAGTACGAGCTTTGTCCCCATGTGCAGTTGCAAACCGTAGTCTGGCTTTTTTATGGCGGTTTTGGAGCAGTGGCTTCTTCCTTGCTGAGCGGCCTTTCAGGTTTTGTCGATATAGGACTCGTTTTACTGTAGATATAGATACTAATTGTACCTGTTTCCTCCAGCATATTCACACGGTCCTTTGCTGTTGTTCTGGGATTGATTTGCACTTTTCGTAACAAAGTACGTTCATCTCTAGGAGACAGAACGCATCTCCTTCCTCAGCGGTATGACGGCTGCGTGATCCCATGGTGTTTATACTTGCGTACTATTGTTTGTACAGATGAATGTGGTACCTTCATGATGTCAAGCAAAGAGGCACTGAGTTTGAAGGTATGCCTTGAAATACATCCACATGTACACCTCCAATTGACTCAAATGATGTCAATTAGCCTATCAGAAGCTTCTAAAGCCATGACATAATTTTCTGGAATTTTCCAAGCTGTTTAAAGG